>NC_088388.1:106902500-107517500 GCF_037993035.2 Macaca fascicularis | reverse complement strand
GCATGGAATGTCTCAGACAAGGTTCCTTTCTTCAGAGAGTTTACCATCTAACTGAAGATATATACATTAGTGAAATAACAGCAAAAAAAAAAAAAAAAATGGAAAGAAGAGGCCTTGGGATCAGATCATATGAGTATGAGTAGCCAGTGCCACCATATAGATTATTAATGTGACTTCAGTAAGGCACTTACATGAGATACAGTTTCCTCATCTGAAAAAATGGGAATGATAATTCCTAGTTAATTCACAAATTTGTTATAAGGATTCAGTGAGAGAGGATAGTTTTAAGTATATTAAAAATAAATGAGTAATTTTGTTCAAATACAAGAAAGTTGGAGGCTGGGCTTGGTGGCTCATGCCTGTAATCCCAGCACTTTAGGATGCCAAGGTGAGAGAGGGTTGCTTGAGCCCAGGAATTTGAGACCAGCCTGGGCAACATAGCAACCCCATTTCTACAAAAAATTAAAAAATTAGTCAGGCGTGGTGGCACACATGTGTAGCCCCAGCTACTCAAGAGGCTGAAGTGGGAGGATTGCTTGAGCGGGGAGTTCGGGGTTACAGTGAGCTGTGATTGCACCACTGCACTCCACCCTGGGAGATGGAGCAAGTCCCTGTCTAAAAAAAAAAAAAAAAAAAAAAAAAAAATTGGAAAGGATTTTGACACAGTTGTGCTACAAAGAGGTGTTTGAACCTCCTCATCTTCTAGGCCAGGGATGGGAAATAGGCTTCACCTTTTATGACAACTCCAAAGCGTGGAGCATTATTTTGAGGGGGCTTCTAAGTCCAAAACTGAGCCCTGAGGAGGATCAGTCAGTGTCTGCTCTGGGCCCTGGAGAGATGTACTTCTCTTCTAGGTCATAAGAAACTTCAGGAGCCTCCCAGCAGCTCTATGGTCTGTGTTTGGCTTCAGAGAATGCGAGAATGCCTGCTACAGGGATGTAATGCCCTAATAAGCCAAGAGCTGCAAAACTTGATCATGAGTAGAATGAGGTATTTCAGCATTGGCTCTGGAATCTGACAGACTGGAAATGAACCTCCTCCCCCAACCAGTGTGACCAAAGGCAAATGACCTGACCTCTTGAAACCTCAGTTTTCTCAAAGTAGGAATAATAAGAATACCAACTCCACAGGGTAGTTAAAACTAAATGAACTGAAGTAACTCACATAAAGTCCTTAACACATTGCCTAGAATAATCAATGTTCAGTTGCTGCTGCTAACAACACATAGCTTAAATAAAAATTAGGAGTCTATAGGGTAGTGATAGTTTTCAATCTTTATGTCTGATACCTACTATTGACTAACAGTTCCTTTTGTTTTTTTTTAATCACTAACGTCACCCTTGCAGAGTTACAGTTGAGTGTAAATGAAACCTCAGTATTTTCTCTTGTTAGCTGTATAATTTACATCTCTGTGTGTTGAAAGCATCCTGAACATGTTGTTTGAGTAGGGTAGGTCTTGAAGTAGAGGGTCTGGGCGAAATAAAACCAGAGGAAATTACACTCAGGGTCTCTAGAAGGTAATAATTCTTCCCAACCTAGAGAGGGTCATCTCTTCACATGACCCCTCAGTTCATGTACTTTTCATTTCACTGTAAATTATCATTACAAAGGCATGTGATCCTGGGGGCCACAAGGAATGTACTGGTCTATATACACAGAGAAAAGATTGTTTGGATGTTAAATGGTCGAGAATGCCTGCTGTTCTCGTAATCAGATATATCTACTTTGCACCAACTACCAAAACTGAAGATTTGAGAAGAATGGATTTATAAGATCTGTAATGAATTGTTATATCACTAACAACAATTAGTGATGTAGGGTAACCTCTGAGTTGGACAGACAAAAGGGAACAATTTGATGTAGGGTAAAAAGAATTAACTTTAACTGATCTGATTTCTCAAATGATTAGTTTGAGGTTTTATTACCTCCAATCAGTATCCCATTATAATTGTGTTTTGCTTTTAACATTTGTTTACTTCCGAATTTTATGTAAGTATGCTAAATCATATTCAGTGACCAATAAGTTATCATGGGAGCACTCCTTTCTTATTAATAAATCTCCTTTGTGAGTGGTCAACCGTGGCTTGCTCATAGAACTGAAAACCATAGGTCAATGAAATTTGGGCAGGTTTCTGTAGGAAATAACTGACCTAGACCTTGAGAAAGAAAACAAGCAGGAGTGAAAACACAAGGTCGTGAGAAATGTAGGGGTTAAGAGAACCGGCACCGTGGAATCGGACAGACCTGTTATGGAGAAATTAAGAAGTTGGAGCTTTGGAAAGGATGGGCGTGTGGTCTTAGGCTTGAAAGATGAGATGAAATGATGAAATGTAGTGGTGAAGGTCAAATAGAAAGGGAAATTTTGAGGTGGGGGAGAGGGATTCAAGAGGCAAGGACTGGGTAGCAGAGTGAGCTGAAAATAAAGACTGTAAAGGGAAGTGGGTGAGTGTAGGATGAGTTAAAGTGCAGTCATGAGTGACAGAGCCAGTTTGACAAAGGAAATGCAAATGGAGTTTTGGCACAAGAAAGTGAAGGCTTGGGAGTGGATAATGTTCGCAAGGTTCTGAAGACAAAAGCTTGAAAGTAGGGCAGTGATTAGATTTTATGAAATTAAGATGAACATTTGTTAGTAAAAATAATAATAATAATAATAATAGCTGGGCGAGGTGGCTTACGCCTGTAATCCCAGCACTTTGCAGGGCTGAGGCAGGAGGATTGCCTGAGGTCAGGAGTTCAAGACCAGTCTGGCCAATATGGTGAAACCCCATCTCTACTAAAAATACCAAAAAATTAGCCAGGTGTAGTGGCGGGCGCCTGCAATCCAGCTACTCGGGAGGCTGAGGCAGGGGAATTGCTTGAACCAGGGAGGTGGAGGTTGCAGTGAGCCGAGGTTGCACCACTGCACTCCAGCCTGGGCGACAGAGCTAGACTCCACCTCGAAAAAAATAAATAAAATAAAAAATAATAATAAAGGAAAACAAATTTAGTTCTATATCATTCTCCTAAATCCTTTCATTGAAAACTAGCAATAGGTTTTCTTTTAAGCCATTTATTATTTATACAGTCATACCCTTGAGTGCCTTCGTTTCAGAACTACCAAATCAGCTCCTTATGGCCGTCTGAGGGATTCTACCATTCTAGATAGGCAGTCCACAACCTTTTTGGCACCAGGGACCCACTTCATGGAAAACAACTTTTCCACGGAAAGGGCTGGTAGATGGTTTGGGAATGAAACTTCCACCTCTGATCATCAGGCATTAGATTCTCATAAGGAGAGCACAACCTACATCCTTCACATGCGCAGTTCATAGTAGGGTTCGCCCTCCTGTGAGAATCTAAGGCCTAATCCCGGGGCTAAGCTGACTGGAAGTGGAGCTCAGGAGGTAATGCTCGCCCCTTACCCCACACTGTGCAGCCTGATTCCTAACAGGCCACAGATCAGTACCAGTCTGCGGCCCAGGGGTCAGGGACCTCTATTCTAGATGACCTCTAATGGAAACACATTTTTCCCCCTAAATCCTCAGGTTCACAATTTATTTTTATTTTTTATTTATTTTATTTTATTTCATATATTTTTTTGAGACAGAGTCTCCCTCTGTCTCTCAGCTTGGAGTACAGTGGTGTCATCTTAGCTCACTACAACCTCCACCTGCCCGGTTCAAGCGATTCTCCTGCCTCAGCCTCCCAGGTAGCTGGGATTACAGGCATCTGCCACCACGTCCAGCTAATTTTTGTATTTTTGTTTTCTTGTGGGGTTTCTTTTTTATTGTTTTTTGAGATGGAGTCTTGCTCTGTTGCCCAGGCTGGTGTGCAGTGGCGTGATTTTAGCTCACTACAACTTCCGCCTTCCAAGTTCAAGTGATTCTCCTGGCCCAGCTTCCGGAGTAGCTGGGATTATAGGCACTGGCCACCACATCCAGCTAATTTTTGTATTTTTAGTAGAGACAGGGGTTTCACCATGTTGGCCAGGCTGGTTTCGAACTCCTGGCCTCAAGTGATCTGCCCACCTTGGCCTCTCAAAGTGCTGGGATTACAGGCATGAGCCACCGCACGCGGCCAAGTTCACAAATCTTAAGGTCCACCAAGAGTTCTAGCTAACAGAGTCTTGAAAAAAACGTACATCGTTAGGAAATCCAAAATCCAAGCCATTGGAGCCATGGAGACAGCACTCCAAACTCGAGAGGGGTCAATTTCTTTCCTCTCTGCAAGAAACCCCCACTAAGATCTATGTAATGCTGTTACCGCACCCCACCACTTACCCAAAGTTAGCCTTTGGTTGGAAGGTTTCCTTAGTATTGTTCCTTCCGTGGTGGCCAGGAAGATGTTACCAGAAAAAGGTCTGGATCCAGAACCCCAAGAGAGGGTTCTTGGATCTCGCACAAGAAGGAATTCAGGGCGAGTCTGTAAAGTGAAAGCAAGTTTATTAAGAAAGTAAAGGAATAAAAGAATGGCTATCTCATAGACAGAGCAGCCCCGAGGGCTGCTGGTTGCCCATTTTTATGATTATTTCTTGATGATATTATGCTAAACAAGGGGTGGCTTATTCATTCCTCCCCTTTTTAGCCCATATAGGGTAACTTCCTGACATTGCCATGCCATTTGAAACTGTCATGGCGCTGGCGGGAGTGTAGCAGTGAGGACAACAGGAGAGGTCCCTCTTGTTGCCATCTTGGTATTTGGTGGGTTTTAGCCGGCTTCTTTAGTGCAACCTGTTTTATCAGCAAGATCTTTATGACCTGTACCTTGTGCCAACCTCCAGTCTCATCCTGTGACTTAGAATGCCTTAACCGGCTGGGAATGCAGCCCAGTAGGTCTCAGCCTTATTTTACCCAGCCCCTATTCGAAATGGAGTTGCCCTGATTCAAACACCTCTGACAGTGCTGTGTCAAGTTTGTAGGAAACTTTGGCAGAGAGAGGCTCAGTACCTTGCCTGAAGTCTCATCATTGAAAGAATTAATGTAGGTATAGAGAAGTTGCAGGTCAGTTACAAATGGCAAAAACAACACATTGTAAATTGAGAAATAAATATTAGAAAAATGGATTTGTAGTCCTTAGACTAATATTTTTAAGCTTGGGACAGTTTTGTGGGAGCGTGTGAGTATTTTGACTGGTGAAGGCTCAGAAATAATATTGTGTTCTCTACTTTAAAATTAGCAGACAAAAATATACAGTTCACCTCTGGAAAATCAACTAGTTGACAGTGCATTTGTCCCAAAGCCAGCAGTCATGAGGGAGGAGAGTGGCATGCCTCCGCCGTGGGATGCTTCACTGCTGGAGAATGAGTTTTTCCAAGGTAAGTTCATGCATTAAATTGCCTTTGCAACTACTGGTACTAAAGGAAGTAAACAATAACTAGTTTGTATTAAACTACTCAAAACATATCAAACGCTGTACTTTAATTTTTATGTCCTCCTGTTTAGCTTATTTGAAGAGGATGCTGACATGTTATTAACACAAGTATTAAGAACTTATGATTAAATATAATCTGAGCAAATATTCTCAAATCAAGGACTGATAAATATATGGAGTAGTAATAATGTTTAATATTTAACCACAGGGGTCAGGAGTTCGAGACCCCATCTCTACTGAAAATAATACAAAAATTAGCTAGGCATGGTGGCATGCACCTGTAATCTCAGCTACTCGGGAGGCTGAGGCAGGAGAATTGCTTGAACCTGGGAGGCAGAAGTTGCAGTGAACTGAGATCGTGCCACTGCATTCCAGCCTGGGTGAGAGAGCAAAACTCCATCTTGGAAAAAAAAAAAATTAACCTCAGGTAAAAAGGAAATATGTCTTTAGGAAATACATCTACAAAGTTTGCTGTTTAATAGACTTTTATTGTTCCAGATTAGGACCGAAATACACTGTGATAAAATCTAATTCATTAGACAATTAACCTTGTATGATGATAAAAACTGAAACAGGTTCCAAAAGCAGTGGCATTCCAAATGCACGTGTACCTTATCACTATCTGATCATAGTTCACTTTTACAAAGGTTATTCTGTATAAGCCTAACCATTTGAAAAGTTAACTCTGAACTCGCCACCAGCTTCACCTTGAGGAACTACATTTAGTTTGCAAAGGCAGTACCATCGCCTGGCCCCTATCGTGTGGTACAGCAGTCAGGAAGACAGTCAGCTGGACAGTCAACATAGGGGCTTTCTTCAGTCAGATGCATCCTGGCAGAGAACAGAGGAAAATCTTTGTTCCAAAAGAATGTTTTTTTGGAAGAGGAGAGCTACTGTTTATGGAATGAAAAAAGTAATAATAATGTGGCCTTTCTGAAAATAATGTAGAGAAGCAGAACAGGAATTGTTCTGATGTCAGGAGTGGTGAGTAAATAGCATTGTTAATCTGGGATTCTAAGTGGCTTTAATTTAAAATCCTGTCATGGGAATGTTAAGAGTGGTTACCTCTAGGTAGAATTCCTGGTGATTTACCTATATTGTTATACTTTTCTGTATTTTCTGTTGTAAATACATTCTGCTCTTGTAGTCAGCCAAGACTTTAAGGGGAAAGAAAAACATAAACAGCTTGAAAGGGAGAATGGACATCAAAGAGATTTTCATTATAATTTGTTTTAAAGATAGATTTTTATTCATTATGCAGTTTTGTTTTGTTTTGTTTTGTTTGCCCCACCTTATACCTCAGCATTGCTTATTTTATTGTGGCTATAGGGAACAAATTATTTCAGGTCCTAGGGAAAAATAAATATTTTTCACTAAAACATTGACAGATTTATTCCCTAAAGAATTCCTTAATTACATAACCTTAACGTTCAAGATCAGTTTTTCTTTTGGTTGTACAAACTTAATAACACCAACTTGCAAATAAAATAGGATAGGGAAAAATCCAGAACAGATTTTTTTAAATCCCTTTGGCATCTGCCCTAACATAATTGGCATGTTGTATGTACATTTCACCTATGTGTTCTCAGACACTTACATTTCCTGTCATTATACAGTTGAAATAAAATTTGTAATTTCTTCATATTTATTGAACATGAATATACTAAACTATAGCTATTATAGAGTAGGTCTTAGAGAGTCTACAAACCTCAAAAGATTATGATTCTATTCAAAGTCTAATGGGTTTTTATTGAGGAAAACATGTCAAGTACAATTAAATTGATACAATTCAAAGAAAAGCCAACTGTGTCACCAAAAGGTAACACAGGCTTGTCTGAGATCACAGAGGCTGTGGTCCTAGAGAGCAAGAGCCCTGGGTCTGGGCTTGGTCTAGGTCTTCAGTTATCATAAGGAGGCCCCTGGGCACTGACTTTGACATCACCCCCAACTTTGCTCCTGAGAGAAAAGTAATCATTATTTGACAACAGCAGCTTCACGTCTTTGTAAAACTATGAGCTCATCTCACAATAAAATCATCTGTATGGTTCATAAAGAGCAAAATATGAAAAGTGAGGGTTTTTTCCCTGGGTTTTTTTTTTTTTTTTTTTTTTGAGACAGAGTCTCGCTCTGTCGCCCAGGCTAGAGTGCAGTGGCACCATCTCGGTTCACTGCAAGCTCTGCCTCCCAGGTTCACACCATTCTCCTGCCTCAGCAGGAGAATTCTCAGCCTCCCAAGTAGCTGGGACTACAGGCGCCTGCCACCACACCCGGCTAATTTTTTGTATTTTTAGTAGAGACGGGGTTTCACCGTGTTAGCCAGGATGGTCTCGATCTCCTGACCTCGTGATCTGCCCGCTTTGGCCTCCCAAAGGGCTGGGATTACAGGCGTCAGCCACTGTGCCCGGCTAAAAAGTGAGCTTTTATGGCACAGAGGTTGCATTGCACAGTGGTCGTATGCATGGACACAGAGGTTGCATTGCACAGTGGTCTTATGCATGGACTCAGGAAACAGACGGTCTGGGTTCAAATCCCAGCGCTGTGTGATCTTAAGAATTTGCTTAATCTCTTCTTGCTTCCGTTTCCTCATTATAGAATAATAATAGTAATAGGACCAACCTTCTAAGGTGGTGTGAGGATTTAATGAGTTAATATATTAAGTGTTTAGGACTCTGCCTGACACGCAGAAAGTGCTGTTTTATAGGAGTGTTAACAGGTATTAATTTTTCCAGAAAAAAAAAAATCTACCATTGGTATATCATTTAATAATATTATCTGGCACTTTTAATTATATATATTGCTCGAATCCCCCATCCACCTAAGTATGTTCATAAATTAGGTGCTAAGCTTTTGGTGGTAATACTGTTTTACAGTACAACCTAGAAATCATATGCTACTTACAGAGGCTCGTTTCTATTATGATCCCAGGAGGTATACACAGCTGGAAATATTGTAGCAACCTAGTGACATGAAAGAAATGAAAAGACAAGGCTTAACAACACTAACAATTGTCTAGTTATTCAATGTCTGCATTATTAGTTCCCTTTTATTACTAGCCCATATCTTAGAAAAACTCAGTACGCTTTAGATACACTAAAAAAAACCATGATTAAAATTCATTGTTACAAGAATATAGTTCTATTTCCTTAGGGCGTTATGGAAAGTTCACTTTGAAAAAAAGTGATTTGAAAAAACAGGAAATAAATTTTCACTATAGTCTTGTAAAAGTCAGACTATCTTAAAAATATAATCAAAATTCATGTTATAACATTTATGATAATATGATAAAAAATAAAATTATAAATGATTATGTTTCTTGAAAAGGAGCCTTCAATAACTCAAATTATTATTACACTGTAAAAACATATACAAAAAAGTTGATTCACATTCTCTTTTCAGTTTTAGATGACCTGGATAGCAAATTGGCTCAGGAACAGTCTGCAAGCTCAGTGAATACCAGAACACCCCTCAACTATGGATCAAGGACACAGTTCAGTCACTTTTATTCCAGTGGTAGCAGACATGGTAATATCACAGAAAGGCACAAAAAACACTATAATGAAACTTCCAATATGTCTATCTATGATATCCTAAGACCAGGAACTCCTAGGGAAGGTTATAAAACCTTTTCTCCTAGGACAAGGACAATTTATGATATGTACAGGACAAGGGAGCCCAGAGTCTTTAAAGAAGATTATGTGCAAAAGAATACTTTTGGAAGTACTTCGCTGTGTTTTGACAGCAGACAACGGTCGGCCTTACCAGCCACAGGGCATTTCACAGCAAGAAGCTTACATTTTCCAGCCACAGCTCAGAACAAGAGTGGGTTTATACCACCAAGGCACCAGCAGAGTCCAAAGAGAACTCCTTTATCATCCATCATATGGAACAGATCGGATTCCTCTAGAGATAGGGAGAACCAGGAAGAGTTCCTGAGGGCACCATCACCAATGGAAATTGATCCTGCTGACAAGTATGTGTATCCCAGGGGTTTTCAGGAGAATAGGAGATATGAATCGTACCATTCACAGAATGTTTACCAACGTGTTAGTTTAAATGTTCCCATGGAGAATGCAATGAGTCCTGACACTTTTGAGAACTCAGAGAATATGCCATTCTACCATCAAAGCAACCCATTTGCCAGGTCTTTCTTCAGCAATACCTTTGGACGAAGCGGAGAACAGAGGAGATTTGGACAAAGTCCTTTTTGGAGCCAACAGAAAGGACATTCTTTCTGGTCTGACTTTCATCAAAGCAGGCAATCATTCAGTTCTTCTGACAGAGACTTTGAAATGATTTCCATGGAAGCAAATAGTGCATCAGCCATTCATGGCCATAGTGTTTCTTCTGAACACTGGGAATCATTTTCTTCTGGTTATGGAACAGATGTTTCCAGAGTCCCAGAAGAGCCACATCCCTGGCAGTTTGATTTTCAGACATCCACACTGGAGAGCATGGCGGTATCACATGGTAATGAGACCAAATTGACTTCTCATTTTGGCACACCAAATGTTTGCTCCATGACTGGTTCAAGCTATCACGTCAAATCCGGTGAGTTGGTAAGCCAACAGGACAGTTCTCCCGTAGAAGTACATATAAACAAAGAAGCTTCCTCATTTGGAATTGCTCAGCCTCTAGCATCCTCATTCAAAACTTCCTTTCCCCAGACTTCTGATGACAGAAGGAATCCTCAGAGTCCCAACTTGCAGAATCCCACAGTCACTTTGCAGAAAATTATTCCTAATAAGCCTGCATCTCATCCAATGAGAAGCCATACAGAAGTCACTGTGACCAACAGCAATTCAATTGACTCTCTGCCTCTTGCCAAAAGCCAGCCCATTATCTTGGTCACAGAAGTGAATAATGAGAAAGACTTAAATGAATCTATTTCAGAAGAAGACAAACAGCTAAGCAAGATGGACCAGACAAACAAGGTAGGTGAAGTACCCCAACCTGTTTCACAGAGAGGGATCTTAAACTCTTTACCTGATTTTCAAAATCCTTTCTCCCAGGACTCAGCCAAGAGCAACAGATTTGGTTTTAGTGCATCTACCACAATAAGTTCAAAAAAGTCACCCAGAGTCTTTTCCAGGAAAGATACCTCCAAAATGTATACACCACACAAAGATAAATCCAATGACATTAAACAAGATAAGAGGTTTACTGAGAACAGAAAACTTGGCTCAACGGCTTCCCTTCCTTTCATTCAGGAACACAGAACACCACCATCTTTCCCCAGGACAGACCAAGGTTGTCACCAGGAATTAACTGTAAGTAATGAAGATATTTCAAGCATTATTACAACCAACCACTGGAGCTCTGCACCAACTGATATTCAAAATGCACAGTCTCCAGAAAAGCCTGTTATTTTAGATACTGAGGGAGAACAGTGTGCCACAATTCATTCTACCAACTGCGGCAAGTTGACTGCTGGCCACAAGACCTTGTGTGATTCTTTAGATCTGTCATCAGCTGCACTACCAGATTCCTCACCATCAAATAATTCTTCCCTTGATGCTCCTGTGGTTCCATCTACTACAGTGTTCTCCAGGAGAAGTCCTTCAGACAAAGATCCATCGCTAGGAGAAAGAGAAGAAAAAGACAATGCTGGGAAGAACCAAAAGAATCAGTTTATTTTAAGCCACTCAGAAAACCAAGAGAGAAATGATAGTCATGTGCCTACACATGATGAAGTGGTTGATGTCAAATGCCATTCACACTCTCCTTTTAGGAATGAAAGAGGAAAAGGAAAAATAAGGCATCATATATCCTGTATTGAAAAGTTAAGCAAAACAGAAAGTATATCAGTACCCACCAGTGATCACAGGAGCCTCATTGAAGCAAATCAAAGCAATTCCAAAGTTTCTGAGCTTGACACAATTTATTGTACCTTGCCAAGAAAATCAAACAGTTTTCTCGTACATGGCAGGCAGTCAGGAAGTAAAATAATGGCTGCTTCACTGAGGAATGGGCCACCTCCCTTCCAAATCAAAAATAATGTGGAAGATGCAATGGGGAACCATACATTAAACAAATTTAGTCCCAGTTCTCCTGAGTCAGCGAATGAATGTTCCAAAGTCATTTCAGACGCAGCCCTGGAAGCACCTGAAGCCACAGAGAGAATGACAAATGTAAAAAGCAGTGGCTCTACTTCTATTAGAAAAGGACCCCTTCCATTCCTCATTAACAGGGCTACGTCGTCTCCCTCAGGGGAGCCACATGCCTCAACTGGAAGAGAAGAAAGAAAAAAGCCATTGACCTCAGGCACGGATGCTTCTGAGCTAATGCCAAGGGCTTGGGAGAGAATCATTAGCCCTGTGGAAAGTGACTCATCTGTTAGAGATTGTTCTTTAACCAAACAACACCACCGAAAGGAAAACTCCCAAGAATGCACTGAGAAAGAGGGTAAAATGGCTGCCTCCAGGAGAAGTGTACTTGCCCTTTCAAATGAAGACCCTTTACCTTTTTGTTCAGACTTGTCAGGTAAAGAACGTGGGAAAACATTACATAAAGTTAAGACAACTAGTACATTTTCTGTTTCTGGTGATGACGACAATGTAAAATGTCTGGAAGTGGTCTCAATATATTATACTCTACCGAGGAAACCCAGCAAAAAATTCTGTAACCTCCTTCAACAGTATGCACAAAATACTAATTCACTTACAGAATCACCTCAAGTGGAGACTGAAACATTTCCTAATGCTTTAGAAAAAGACGAACAGAATTATTTTACACGAGAGCAGTCAGGAACACCGTCATGTGAAAATCTAAAGATGTCAGTCAACTCTGATCAGACGCTCACCTCTGAAAATATGACTGCCTTCCGATTATCAAATAGGGGGCCCCTAGTGCCTACATTACAGGAAATGGCTTCTGTTGAGGCAGCTGTTTCTCTTCCTGAAGAGGAATCTAAAGCTAGAGAGATTTTTTCAGATAATTTAGCTAAAGCACCTCTAGGTGATTCAGAAAACAAGAAAGAAAAAGGTAAAAAACTGCAAAGTGAAACCCTGCATACTTTATTGATGCCTCAGAGAAAAAATGTTTCCGAAGAAAAATCTGAAAATTGTCAACAATCCATTAATTCAAGTAACAGTGGTCCCTCTAGTCTTCCAGCTCTTTCAGAAGTTAATATTGGAAATTCCCAAGCCAGAAGAAATTCTTGGGAGTGTACAGGGAGTGGTAGAGCCATTCCTTTTACTGGAAGTGGGAAGTGTCCTCAGAAAGATCACACATCCACAACTGTAGGTGATGGCTCCAGTGGATCACAGCCTAGGGAAGGCAGAGGGGACATCGGAACCAACTGCCAAAAAATGACTAATAAAACACTTTCTCACTCAGAGAGTCAAGTCTTTGCTCTTACTCCAGCATTGCATAAACTACAGCTTGGTGAGGAGACTCAGTCAGATGAACTAAATTTAGAGAGTCTGCAGTCTGAACCCAGAGAATTACCTCAAAGAAGTCAGGAGGCAAATATGACAGAGAGCAGGAAGGCTGAAGATGAAATGCAGAAATCAGCTTGGGATCAACCTTCACTTCCTGAAGGAAACAATAAAAATAAAACCAACTCTGATGACCTAGTAAAGGGGGAAAATAGATCTTCAGTTAAACACAGATTGGCAGTCATGTCTAAAGCAAACAGAAAATTCCCAGCTAAAGATGTAAGCCCCAGAAGACATGTAGCTACTATCTTCCCCCAAAGTGGAAGCAGATCTGGCTTTGACCATTTATCTCTTGGCACAGTGGAGTGCAACCCACTGTTCCCTGAGCCTACTCCAAAATCTGCAGAGTCCATAGGCGAAAGCAGGTTGAGTGAGGATGGAAAGCATGTGAAGAAATCTGAGAACCCTATCCCCATTACTGTACTACCCAACAGAGAACCCTCTACACATATCAGCAACCAGAAGTCTAACAGCATTTCACAACGACATCAGAACGAGTTTAAAAATGTCTCAGAATCACCATCAAAGCATGAGATTTCTAAAGATGTCACAGTAGCTGAGAATTTAGAAAGAGAATCAGGAGCCCCATCCCCCATCACATTCACCAGCCTCAGGGAAGCAGAATTCTCTGACGATCAGAGGAGGCTGAGCCCTCCTTTTCCACTGGAGCCTGCACAGAAATCTAGAGTAAGCATCCCACTGGCCAGTTTGCGGCGGCAACAAAGGAGTGCTTCATCTCTGGAGTGGGAACCTGAGCCACACCTCTATCGTTCAAAGAGTTTAAAAAGCATTAATGTGCATGGCGATCTACTACGAAAAAGTCATCCTCCAAAAGTCAGAGAGCGCCATTTTTCTGAAAGCACGTCTATTGACAATGCCCTGAGTCGACTGACACTTGGAAATGAATTCTCTGTCAACAATGGGTACAGTCGAAGATTCAGATCTTTTTCTGAACTCCCCTCCTACGATGGAAATGAAAGTTGGGCTTATCGCAGCGGTACAAAAACAGGTCCCAGGTCTGCAACATCTATATACAGACCTATCGACTATGGGATCTTTGGGAAAGAACAACAATTAGCTTTCTTAGAGAATGTAAAGAGGTCACTTACACAAGGAAGATTATGGAAACCAAGTTTTCTTAAGAACCCTGGCTTCCTAAAAGATGATTTGAGGAACCCTCCCAACCCCTCAGAGTCGTCAAGCTCAAATTCTCCCAGTAGTCAGATGCCAGAAGATGGCTTATCTCCAAGTGAACCGCTTAATATCTATGAGGATGACCCAGTGGACTCAGATTGTGACACAGACACAACCACAGATGATGAATACTACCTGGATGAAAATGACAAAGAGTCAGAACTGTGAGGCTTTTTCATTAAAATGCTTTACCTTTTTCACCAAAAGCTTATAATGGAACTGAGGTGTATGTGTGCATGTACATGGGAGGATAAAAGATCTAGTCTGGGCAGTGTCTGCTCTGAAATGTCCCACATCTCCTTTTTTTCCTCCACACCCTATATAGATACTTCCTGAATGTTAGAACAATGAATTCTTGTTTTGGGATAGTCTCTGCTATTTTCTCTCTCTGTAAATGTTCTTAGCCTGCCTTTCTACCACTCCCACTTAATCCCTAATTCACTGTCTGATTTGGGCTTTCTGCTTTACTTCCCTCCTAACATTTTTCATCTTTAATTGTGATTTACAACCCTAATATCCCAGGCACACATACAAAACTTACTAATTACCCCGCAGAACTGTGAAACTCTGTATGGCTTCTTCCAGTCCACACCCTATACTCATGACATTAAATAAAAGGTAGGGATGATAACAGTGGGGTAAATATTATCATCCTGTTTGACTCATGAACATTTATGAAGTTTAAGGTGATGATCTTCTCTTTCAAACAAAGATAAAGGAATTTTTTTTTTAACCTGAGAAACTGCAAAAAGGAAAAAAAAAAAAAGATAAAAGAATTTTCCAAATACATCCTGTTATATCCGTAGTGGAGCCTGGGAGGCACATGGTCAAAGCATATGTTGAGGTTATAGATGAAGATCTGAATCCCTACCCTAGTAAGCCAATAGAAGGTTAGCACTTCTAGAAATTCCTCTGAAACTGTGGGGCACTGGCTGGATTATTAAGGGCTTTTAGTCAAGCCAAGGACTTAGGCCAGGCAACCTGGCCATACAGAGAGTTGCCTGGTCACAGAATTTCTGCATATGAAGAGAACATAGCTGAGGAGCAGAGAGAGGAAACAGGCATCCCTTCATGGGACCGACTTGTCTTTACTGCAGCTCTCTCAGCAACTGGCTTTTTCCATTTCCTCAGAACTATCCATTTTCACATTTTCTTTTGTTGCTGTTCTTGTTTTGTTTTGTTTTGTTTTTGTTTTTGTTTTTTGGAGATGGAGACTTGCTCTGTTACCCAGGCTGGAGTGCAGTGGCATGATCTCGGCTCACTGCAACCTCCGCCTCCTGGGTTCAAGCGATTCTCCTGCCTCAGCCTCCTGGGTAGCTGGAATCACAGGCACACCCAGGCGCATGCCACCACGCCCAGCTAATATTTTTGTGTTTTAGTAGAGATGGGGTTTCACCGTGTTGCCCAGGCTGGTCTCGAACTCCTGAGCTCAGGCAATCTGCCTGCCTCAGCCTCCCAAAGTGCTAGGATTAGAGATGTGAACCACCATGCCCAGGTTTGGTTTTTTTGTTTGTTTGTTTATTTTTTGAGATGGAATCTTGTTCTTGTTGCTCAGGCTAGAGTGCAATGGTATGATCTCAGCTCACTGCAACCTCCTCCTCCCAAGTTCAAGCAATTATCCTGCTTCAGCCTCCTGAGTAGCTGGGACTACAGGCACCTGCCACCACACCTGGCTAATTTTTTTTTTTTTTGGTATTTTTAGTAGAGATGGAGTTTCACCGTGTTGACCAGGCTGGTCTCAAATCCTGACCTCGGGTGATCTGCCCACCTCGGCCTCCCAGAGTGCTGGGATTATGGCCATGAGCCACCGTGCCTGGCCCACATTTTCTTTAATTGCAAGGTAGACCACTTCTTTTCAGGTGGGACATTTTAGTCCCAAATATCAAGTGGGAACCTTGGCCAAGTCCCTCAAATGCCATCAAGTCAGATCTGATACCCTGGAATTCAGTCTTCACTGCAGGATCATTTACCAAACCCTTGGGAAATTCTAAGGCAGGGCTCCTAAGGGCCTGTCACTATGATTCTCTCAATAATTTATCTAGAGTAAACCACTTATGATACCCACTGATATTTTGACTTTCCTAACTCTTTAGTTGCCACGCAGAACCTTGGGGAATTTTTCTTCTAATTCAGGATAAAAACCAATAGATGGCAGTGAAGATAATCTGCTTTAACTACAGAGAGCATGCATTCCTGGATCTCAATACTATGATAGTCAACATGAATGGATTTTATCTTGTTTGGTTTATATTTGCTTCGTGACCTAATCTCATTTTCCATTTTTTATACCTAGTCCGTTTCTTCGTTATAAACTAAGAATAATGATAGGTGTTGGTGAAGTGTATAGAGATCTGGAACTGATAGAGATTTAAGAAAGAACTATATTATTATTATCCTTCTAACCATTCCCTTACCTAGACACAAAATGCCTGGGTTAGTTTACATGGTTCCCATGCAACTCAAAGCTAATGAGCATGAGGTAACTGACATGAAAGCTATTCCCTAAATCTGTCAACTATTTTAAACTTCAAGGTCTGACCAATCCTGAGCTCAAAAAGCTCAAAAATCAAATATTGTGAACTTTTCAATGCAAATTTGTATGGCAAAGAATAAATAACACTTTATTTCTTGTTTAATATATGTTTGTAAATTCTGCCTTTCCTCTTTTTCTATTTATCTGATTATTATTATTATTATTTTCTTTGAAATGGAGTCTCATTCTGTCACACAGGCTGGGGTGCAATGGTACGATCTCGGCTCACTGCAACCTCCACCTCCTGGGTTCAAGTGATTCTCCTGCCTCAGCCTCCCGAGTAGCTGGGATTACAGGCGCCCACCATCGCGCCTGGCTAATTTTTGCATTTTTAGTAGAGACAGGGTTTCGCCATGTTGGCCGGGCTGGTTTCGAACTCCTGACCTCAGGTGATCTGCCCGACTCAGCCTCCCAAGCTGCTGGGATTACAGGCATGAGCCACCTTGCCCAGCCTATTTATCTGATTATGTAAATAAAATGTTTATAAACCATGACCTACATTTTCTATGCAATTTTAAGATACTCAGAGTTAGTATTTTAATATTGAGTTTCTTGATTTTTTTAATGATCAGCTTTCAAATTATATTTCAGTATACACTCTGAGTCTACGTGTATGCTACAAAAGGTGAAATGAAGTTAGCTTATTTTTCAGTGAGTTTAGGCTATATTAAGAGTTAGGTTAGTTAGGTAAGGGTGAAACTGCTTTGGGGCCCAGACTGCACTGGAATCTACTATTTAAATTTAAAGGTAATTGATGGCCAGTGTTCAGTTGCACTATTTGTAACGTTTGCATGTTGGTCTGGCTCAAGTATCAGAAAAACACAAAATTCATGAAAATAGCACCTTTTATAATTTTATGCTTTTATAAAGCACTTCGTTAAAGAAGTATAGCAAATTTCTATGTATTTTAACATATAAGTCGCTGCATTTTAATGTTCATTTTTGGTATAGCTATGGTAACTTATAATAGTCATTTTTATATTCATAACTTGTTTTCTGAAAGATATAATCATTGTTAAAAGATACATTCATGTAAATGGAGTAAATCATGGGGGAATCAATCCTAATAAGTACCTTATAAATTATAAACTTATTTATATACTAGATTTCTATAACCATAAATTTTATACTGTAAAGTCCATTTAAAATAGGGTTTAATTAGGTTATTTTAATTTTTAGAGACTCCCCTCTAAATAATTTACTCTTACATTGTAAATAGATTGATGCCAACAAAATTCCTAGAGACTCCCCTCTAAATAATTTACTCTTACATTGTAAATACATTGATGCCAACAAAATTCCAATTGCTACTAACAAAGGTTTGGTTGGTGATAAGCTAATAAAAGCTACTTTGTATAGGAGGTAAATATGTGTACTGGAGGGGGTAAAAATCCACTTAGGTTATGGCAAAGATGGGAATCAAACTGGAAAACTCATAGCTCCATAAAATTAATATTCTTTGTTAAGTGCCAGAGGGTTTAAGAGAACTTCTTGCTAAGAGTTTATTGATAATAATAATGCTTCAGAATATCCCATTTAAATGTACAGTGTAAATATGTAAAATATTTTACTTCCCAGGCAAGTTTGTGAATGTATTGCCACTTAGTGGCTCTTTGTGACTGGTGATTCTGTATATCTGAAACAAATAAGCTGCAAGCACTTTTGTTAAAACTTTGTCAAATAATCCTATTATGTACTTGTTCTCAGACCTGTTCTCTGGGTATGAAATGTGTTACAAGACAAGGTGCAAATTTGAAACAATGCCTGTATTGAAATAAATGATTTAAACAGATGCACTATTTGATTTGGTTTTTATTCACATCCTCAAATGAGTATTAATTTTTTTTTTTTCCCCGAGATGGAGTCTCGCTCTGTCACCCAGGCTGGATGTGGTGCATGCCACCATGCCCGGCTAATTTTTGTATTTTAGTAGAGGCGGGGTTTCACCATGTTGGCCAGGCTAGGCTGGTCTCAAACTCCTGAGCTCAGGTGATTTACCCACCTCGGTCTCCCAAAGTGCTGGGATTACAGGTGTGAGCCATAACACCCGGCCCCTCTTCCTTTATAAATGTGAGAATCTCCAGAAAGAAGCCTCAGACTTTCTTCATTCCTCTCCTATTATGCAACAAGGCAAAATCAGTGCAGTGGCCTGATTTTGGCTCACTGCAACCTCCGCCTCCGAGTTCGAGCAATTCTCCTGCCTAAACTTCCTGAGTAGCTGAGATTACAGACATGCACCACCATTCCCAGCTAATTTTTGGATTTTTAGTAGAGATGGAGTTTCACCATGTTGGTCAGGCTGGTCTTGAACTCCTGACCTTGTGATCCACCCACCTTGGCCTCCCAAAGTGCTGGGATTACAGGCATGAGCCACCACACCTGGCCCAAATGATTATTTTTAAGTGTGAAAGTTTCAGGAAAAATATAAAAGGTGGGGGGCTTGAGGGAGGCATGTTTTCAAACCAGTCTTTCTTATGGCTATTGAATGAGATCTGCCATATAGGTAGTTCTTAAAAAACAGTGGCTTGCTTCTTTCTTATTTGTACCCAAAAAGTAACAACCAACAGCAGGAAATCAATGTGCCTTGTTGCATAATAGGAGAGGAATGAAGAAAGTCTGAGGTTGCTTTCTGGAGATTCTCACATTTATAAAGGAAGAGGGGCCGGGTGTTATGGCTCACACCTGTAATCCCAGCACTTTGGGAGACCGAGGTGGGTAAATCACCTGAGCTCAGGAGTTTGAGACCAGCCTAGCCTGGCCAACATGGTGAAACCCCGCCTCTACTAAAATACAAAAATTAGCCGGGCATGGTGGCATGCACCTGTAGTCCCAGCTACTCAGAGGCCGACGCAGGAGAATCACTTGAACCTGTATGGCGGAGGTTGCAGTAAGCCAAGATCGCGTGGCTGCACTCCAGCCTAGGCAACAGAACAAGACTCTGTCTCGGGAAGAGGGAGCTACGTGGAGTTGGGTCATCCACTGTCCAGTAGCACTGATGAAAGATAAGCAGGTCTCTCTAGTTGATATAAGTCATGCAATGTGAATTCCTCCCGAGCAAATTAATAAATTTGTACTAATCTTTTACCTTTTCTGGAAAAGCAACCCAAAACCCTTTTTCTATCAGGGACAGGAGAGTGTCATCATCTTGAATATGGACAGCATTTTATTCAAAAAATTTTTGCTGTCTTTTATTAAAATTTAAAATACACTGGATCAGCTAGGACTTTTAGTGATAGACAATAGAATCCTCTCTAGCTGGTTCAAATAGAAAAACATCTATTGGAGGCTGGGCGCAGTGGCTCATGCCTGTAATCCCAGCACTTTCAGAGGCCAACGCAGGCAGATCACTCGAGGTTAGGAGTTCAAGACCAGGGACTGGCCAACACGGCAAAACCCCATCTCTACTAAAAATACAAAAATTAACCAGGTGTGGTAGTGGGTACCTGTAGTCCCAGCTACTGGGGAAGTTGAGGTACGAGAATGGCTTGAAACCAGGAGGCAGAGGCTGCAGTGAGCAGAGATCACGCCACTGCACTCCAGCCTGGATGACAGAGTGAGACTCCATCTCAAAAAAAAAAAAAAAAAAGCAAGAAAGAAAAGGAAAAGTTCTATTAAATTGTAAATTTTGCTCACAAACTCATTAATAGAGATAAGGAGATAGATTTTGAGCGGAAATTCCAGGACCAATTCTAAAATCCATGCCACAGAATTGGACCTGCCAAGGGAGCTGCTGTCTCTGTTATGACCAGGAAGACGCCGAATCAGGACATCGAGTGGGCCAATGTCCTGAATCACCACCTTCATTTGGTCCAGAAATTGCTCCTATAGAAATAAAAACACCAGTATGTATAGACTTGCATGTAGGATTTTTATTGCTACAAGGTTTGTTGTGGCAAAACCTGGAAACAAAGTTAATACCTGATTGAGAAATGACTGACGTAGAACACTTACATATGTAATATTGTAAAACCATTGAAAATTCCTCTCTGACTTTAGAAACTGTCTAATTTTCAATGTCACTAAGTTGACTTAGAAGAATTTCCATGAGGTACTGTTGAGGGAGAAAAGTAAAATTCCATGTTTGTAAAGCATTTACCAAGAAACCTGCATATGCATGTGTACACATGGAGGGACACACTGGTTATTAACATTGGTTGTTTTGTAGACAGGTGTTGGGGGAGAGGACGTTCAAGAACAGGAGAAAAGAGAGAGAAGTTTCTTTCCTCCAAAGAAGAAACTGTAAATATACACACATATATGAATATATATAGAGTATATAAATAAATGAGAATAGTTATTATTCATGTACTTAAGTGCAATGATTTATCGGGGGTATACAGATTGAAAACTAAGCATAAGTTTTTAAAGGATTTCTGTACAGGAGAGTATTTAATAAATTACTTTTCTTTCTTAAAAAAAGTGATCATCAGCTAGGCACAGAGGCTCATGCCCGTAATCCCAGCATTTTGGAAGCCCAAGGCAGGTGGATCACTTGAGGTCAGGAGTTCGAGACCAGCCTAGCCAACATGGTGAAAACCCATCTCTACTAAAAATAAAAAATTACGTGGCATCATGGCACACGCTTATAGTCCCAGCTACTCGGGAGAGGCTGAGGCAGGAGAATTGCTTGAACTCAGAAGGCGTTAAACCCAGGAGGCGGAGGTTGCAGTGAGCTGAGATTGTGCCACTGCACTCTAACCTGGGTTACAGGGTGAGACTCTGTCTCAAAAAAAAAAAAAAAAAAAAAAAAATCGATGATCATACTCGATTCTACAAAACATTGTGTTTTAATAATATAAATGCTAGCACTAAGTTTCCCTCTAGGCCCATGTTCTTCTCCCCAATCATCCTTTCTAGATTATGTCATCTTTCCGGTCTGGGAATTACAATTCCATTCTAGAAATGTTTTGGAGAGATGTGGTAGTACTAATATGATTGCCCAGTAGATCCTTTTTCTTTGCTCTGGAAACTGACATCCCCTCCCTTCAGGCCATATGTTGACTGTGGAAGACTCAATGTTCTTATTCAACCCTAAGAATCTGGGCACAATTGACTGTTTCAAGGTGGAATGTTTTGAAGGAAATTGGTTCTGGATGGAAGTTAATATTTAAACCAATTGTCTCACCATCTAAAATGTACCCTATAGACTGTAATACATGGAAGGGCAGGGACTGAGTTTATATCCCTAGCACCTTGCATAATGCATGACATAAAGTCATGATATAAAGTGTGTGTTGAATAAATATTGTTGATATTGTTAAAGTTTTGTGCATTTTATGGGATCTAATCTTGTCTAACCCTATGTAAGTTTTTTTATTCATTAGTGACATTGAAAATTAGACAATTTCCACAAAAATTAGCCAGGCTTGGTGGCTTGCACCTGTAGGCCCAGCTACTCAGGAGGCTGAGGCAGGAGAATCGCTTGAACCTGGGAGACAGAAGTTCAATGAGCCAAGATCGCACCATTGTACTCCAGCCTGCGTGACAGAGCGACAGTCTGTCAAAATACAATAAATGAATAAATAAAAATTAAAGGAAGAAAATCACACAATTTCTAAAGTGAAAGAGGAATTTATTATAAAGATGCAAGGATGTCTCAGAAACCAGAAACAGAGACGCTACTCATGAACTGTACCAGACTCTAGTGCACCACACATAATCCAGAAAGCTTTCTGTATTTCTCTTCTGTTTTCAGAATACGAGGGAAAAAAGTAGCAAAGGTTATAATGCTTCTGTTGGAGAGCAGTCAGTATATTAAAAATCTCCTAACCTTGATTTTAAACTCTCAGGGAAAGGGGATTAGTTCAGCATGAGTCAGTTTCCAAACGAGGAGCCAATGAACTGTAGCCATAGTTAAAGTTATGCTGTTACAAAGCCTCACTGTTAACCAGGTAGACTGTGGAGTAAAGAAAGAGGAGTTACCAGAAAAGGTGGAAATGTTATAAACTGAGTCGACAATAATTAGCTGTGAATTTTATGTGACATTAATGTAAAGATTCCAGGGGCCAGTGCAATTCACAGAAGTGTATTGAATCTAGACCTTCCAGAGTTACACACTGACTGTAATTCTATGTGTTTGAGATTAGAGTTCAATATGGAGATGAATGTGAAAGGGAATGAAAAACTTCTCGGAGTGTATCATTTACTTCAAAGTTTTATACATGATGTTCCTCCTATCCAGAATGCTCTCCTCCTTCTCTTTATGTGGCTGATTCCTATTTGACCTTCAAGGTTTGGCATAGATGTCATCTCTTTCAGAAGCCTCTCTTGGTTCTCCCAAGACTAGGCTAGCTGGCCTTCATATGTAGTGTATAAGTACACTGTACTATATTGGAAAAGGCTGTCTGCCGTGGCACTTGAACTTTTCTGATCATTCTTGCTTGGTATGCCAGGCTTTCTGCATGGACCTTGAACTTCTCTGGTCATTCTTGCTGGTCTGCCACTCTAATGTCCAGCTCTTTATCAGGCCATTTCTCTGGGCAGTGTTTGTAGCAAGCAACTTTGAGGGATGAGATGACATCTCCCCACCCACAAAGAGCAGGCTTAATTCCGTGTAGCCTAAAAGAGGCAAATTCCTTTAGCTCAGTGCTCCTGTCCTGTAATGCAGCCCACTTTAGGCATCCATCAGAGTCTGTGTGCATTGTCCCCACAAGGCTTGGGAGGCTTAGGAACAAAACGCAAACCGACATAAAGCTCTGGCTACTGCTTTTGCAGTGAATAATAAAGTTCTTTGATACAGGAGTGTTGTATCTTTTGACAGCATCCATGAAACAGTAACAGGCCAACTTGTTAGTTTTTAAGTGGGATAAAATCCTAGACCATGCAGTTCTTGAGGCCCATATTTTAGCACCTATAGGCTATTTACATTGCCTCTTTGCCTTTCTTCTCCACTAAACTACAGGCACTTTGAAGTCAAAATACAATATCTAAAATACGGTAGGCATTTAATAAATATGTGTTGAATGAATGAAATTTGATTAATGATAAAGAGTCTGGTCAAGGCACTGGTTGCTCTGAAGAGATATACTCTTTGGAGACAGGTTAAGATGAGAAAGCAAACAGGTTGGTGCAGGCTTAGTATTGCTAAACACGAGTGTGTTCAGGTACAATTATATGGCTTCCCTGACGTGTTCTCAAAAAAAAAAACAAAAAAAAAAAACAAAAAAAACACTAGGTGTTAACGCAAGTGTTATGTAATTTATTAGGCCATGTTTTACTATCATCCAGTACCAGCAAACCTCAGATTATTTCTCTGGAAACTGTTTTAAGTCAGATTTTGAAAGAGTGTGAGCAAAATGTGTTCCATACAATTTTTTTAAGTGATAGCTGGAACAGAGCAAAGCTATTTAAAGCAAGCAGACACCCCCACAAAATAAAATTTATCAATGAAAGTAATACCGAGTGTTGTTACACTTTAGCCCTAAAATTTATCAGCAACTGACTACCAGTTCCTGAAAATCTTTCCAAAGTACAAAGAACACCATCCACAACCACTGCTTAGCATTACTAAAATAGGTCAAGAGAACTGTGAAAATGTGGGAAAGATTTTGCCCTGGTAAAACTTGGTCATACCAAGAATGCTGAGTAGCACAATTAAAGCTGTGAGGTGGACAAAGGCTTGCCTAGTGCCTGGCTCTGATGTTTTGGGGATTAAGGACCCCCAAGAGGGTGCAGAAACCCTGTGTCCATTCTGGGGTGTGAGTTCCTTCTGGCTCATTCATCCAGAGGAAAATCTTTATTGTCTTTAAATAGATTCAGACCATAAGCGGGCAAAAAGGAGGAAAAATCGTTAACAAATTGGATCAAATGATCAAAAAAGAGAGGCAGACAGTGGCCTTGACAATCTCTTCCTGGATCCAGCGTTCATCTTCTGAGGAGTGGTGGAGGTGGCTGAGACCACCACCCCTTCTCCCACGTGGATTACAGAGGAACAGGAGGTTTCTGGCTTTGAGGTAAAGCTCACACACAGGCTCAAGGCAAGGCCTGGTCTTCTGCCACCCCAATGGCCAGCTCCTCACTCTGGGCTTGGCCCAAACTCCGTGGATGTTATGTAAACACCTGCTGGAAGAAGGGGAGTGCGGGAGGAAGCGGGGAAAGGGAGGAGTGGTGGGGATCACAGTTCTGTGAGGAAGGCTGCTGAGCAGAAAAGCAACAAAACAGGCCACAAGAGAACGGTGCTGCTGTGAACAGACGGCTGTGAGGGAGGGCGGAGCGGGGGGATCTGACCTTGGCTCTCATCTTGTAAACTCATTCCTTGGGAAAAGGCATTTCCCTAAACTACATCGATCTCGGGGCGGGACCCTTTCATCGTCCCACAACAATCACCACCGGGTCCTTTAAAAACACCAGAGCGGCGGACCCGGTGGCTCAGACCTGTAATCCCGGTACTTTGGGCGGCCGAGGCGGGCGGATTGCTTGAAACCAGGAGTTCAAGACCACCTGGGCAACATAGTGAGACCCCCGTCTCTACCCATAATAGTAATAGTAATAATAATAATAATAATAATAATAAATTAAATTAGCCAGCGTGGTGTCGTGTGCCTATAGTTGGTCCCAGCTACCCGGGAGGCTGAGGCGGGAGAATCTCTTGAGCCCAGAAGTTCCAGGCTGCAGTGAGCTGTGATCGCGCCACTGCACTCCAGCCTAGGCGACAGAGCCAGCCCGCTTGTCTGTACAAAAACAAAGAAAGAAAAGAGAAGGAAAAGAAGGAAGAAAAATAAGGAGAAAGACCACCGGAGGTCGAGGCCAGGCGTGCCCGAGGCCTTGGCAATCAACAGCGCACACTCGCAGCTCGGTCTCTGTGCGGGCCTCTCCACCCCTTTCCTCCACCGGGCCTATGGGGCTGCGGGGAGGAAGGGGCGCGCCCATCGCCGACCCCTGCAGGGCGCGCAGTGGGTGATTGGAGCCGGGGCCGGACAGAGGGCGGGAAAGGGAGCCTGCGCCGCAATCTTTCCCGCCCGAAAGACCCGCCCCTCGGTGGGCCCCAGTCCCCGCCCGGCCCGCGGCCCTCCCGGCCCCTCCTCGCCGCCGCGGAGCTGGACCACAGTTGTGCCCCGCCGACCATGCGCAGCCTCCCTTGGGCCCTGCTGCTGCAGCTGCGCCTCGCCCTGCTGGTGGCCGCGGGGGCCCCGGAGGTGCTGGTCAGCGCGCCGCGGAGCCTGGTGTGGGGGCCCGGGCTGCAGGCGGCCGTCGTCCTGCCGGTCCGCTATTTCTACCTGCAGGCGGTCAACTCGGAGGGCCAGAACCTCACTCGCTCGCCCCCAGGTAGTGTCCGGCCGCCGGCCTCCCTCGTCCCGCGGCCGGGTCCCCGCGCGTCCCCGCCGCCCGGGAGTCCGCCCGCGGCCTGCGTGGCGTCCCTCCTCGGCGTGTGTCGCTCCTTTTTGGGTCTGGTCAGCTCCTCTTCCCTTCTCCCGCCCGTAATCAAAGCGGGCAAAAATCACCACAAAAGTTTATGGAATGAATGAATGAACTTCAAGGGCGCTTCCGCATTTGATGTGCAGGGGTTGATGTTGCGAATGGACGGCGCCCGGGCGTTACGAGGAGTGTGCCGTGAGTCACACGTTGGCTTTCATCTCTGACTTAGCTGTCTGAACTGTGAGGGATTGCAGGGAGCGCTTTCCAGTGGTGAGTCATCAAGCCCACGGATCGCGTCGGATTACACGGTTTAGGCCTGATGGGTTTGGAGCAACGAACTCTTACGCAGAGGAAATGTCAGAGCCGTAGGAAGGAGGAGGGGTTTAAGTGTTAGTTTTTTGTTTCCTTTTTAGTTCTGAGTTCTTGAAAGCAGATTACAGAAACTAGGGAAACTCAGTAGAAATCATTCGGTTTTCCCTCCACCGAGGGTGAGATGGATCTCGTCCTGATTCCCTTTCTGCCCGGTCCTCCTCCCATGTTGTCCTTCACGTCTTACCTTTGCAACTTCTTAAAACTTGTCCTGCTGGTTTCACGCTGTTGCCAGTCAGGATTTGCTAATGTATGCCTAAGTTTAGGGCTCTGGCCAACTAGCTCCTTGTTTTATCAGCGAAGAGACAATTAGAATAACCCAGTGCCTCTGCCCCTGCTAGTCCTGCTGGGAACACAGCTGCCAGAAGTGTGTCCCAGCTTGTGAAAGGGGTAAGGGGGTCTTGACAGTTGGGCAAAGCAGAGAATTTAGGAGCCAAACATAATTCACTTTTAGATTTAATGATTTTTAAAATTTCATTCATTCAAGAAATACTTCTTTGATGTCTACTTCTGCGTTTGGTAATTCCACTGGGGATTTAAGGATGAAAATGCCTGCCCATCAGGGAACTTACAGTCTGTTGGTAAAAGACATGCAAATAACTGATCACTGTACAAGATAATTGAAGGTATGTACAGAGTGCAGGGGCAACATTGAAGCACTGCCAGAGACTGGAGAAGTCCAGGAAGGTTTCAGGAGCAGAGACTTGAAGGATGAGAAGGTTTGCTGTGGGCAGGCATGTGGGTGGACGCCCCGGCATGTGCAAAAGCACACAGGCGTAAGAGACCGTGGTGTTCGGGAAAATAAGGACTGTAATTTAATGATACTGAGCAGAAAAGGCTAGTTCATTGTAGCCACTGGTCTTCAAGCGTCTTGAATGCCAAGCAAATGACTTTATAACTGGATAAAAGAGAGCCACTGGAGAAATCTGCGCCGAGGCGAGAATCTGCCTCTCCCTTAACCAACTCAGGGGCTTGTGTTCTACATTTGATTCAGAACACCACTCCTGAAGTTGTCTTTGAGCATTGCTTTGATAACGTGTCTACCAGTTAGACCCTAAAGACTCAGACATCTGGTTTCATATGCATGATACGCATTTAGGGAAAATAATTCCGACTGTATTGACTGAAACGCATGTGTGTATATCAGGGTTTCGCAAACTTTTTCTTTAAAGGGCCAAATAGTAAATAATTTAGGCTTTGTAGGTGATATCATCTCTCACATTTATTCAGCTCTGCTTTGTAGCCATGGACCTATAACAAACCCGTTTATGTTACAATAAAACTTTTTATGGCTACTGAAATTTCAATTTCATATAATTTTCCATAAGTTACAGAATATTATTCTTTTGATTTTTCTCCAACCCTCCCCCTGCCGTTTTTTTTTTTTTTTTTTTTTTTTTTGGAGATGAAGTCTCGCTCTATCGCCCAGGCTGGAGTGCAGTGGCGTGATCTCTGCTCACTGCAAGCTCCGCCTCCTGGATTCATGCCATTCTCCTGCCTCAGCCTCCCCAGTAGCTGGGACTACAGGCGCCCGCCACCACACCTGGCTAATTTTTTGTATTTTTAGTAAAGACGGGGTTTCACCGTGTTAGCCAGGATGGTCTCAACCTGACCTCATGATCCACCCGCCTCAGCCTCCCAAAGTGCTGGGATTACAGGAGTGAGCCACCACACCCACCCCCCCCCCTTTTTTTTTTAAGAGATAGGGTCTCTGTCACCCAGGATGGAGTGCAGTGGTACAGTCATAGCTACTGCAGCCTCAAATTCCTGGGCTCAAGGGATCCTCTTGCCTCAGTCTCCCCAGATGCTGGGATTACAGGCATAATCCACCGTGCCCGTCCCCATTTTAAAAACATAAGAATCATTGTCAGCTTACAGGATTTACAAAAACAGGCAGTGAGCTGGATTAGCTATAGTTTGCCAACCTCTGATATATATTAAAGACTCTCAATTAAGATCCAAATGATACATGACTTAAAAGTTGTGTGTACATTTATATATACATATATATTATATATACACATAAATATATTATTTAAACAAATGAAAAACAGTTTACAAACAGTTTCTATTAAATATCTTAACAGAAGGAAAGTTACATTTATGTTTCTGCTTGGTTTACCCCTGCGATCTATGACTTTTCCTTTTTTTAGTCTTAGAAAGACTTCCCAGCCAGGGCAACATAGCAAGATTCCATCTCTACTGAAAATAAAAATTTAAGAAATTACCTACTTGGGAGGCTGAGGCAGGAGAATCAGTTGAGCCCAGGAGCTCAAGGTTTCAGAGCATTATGATTGTGCTGCTGCACTCCAGCCTGGGCGACAGAGCAAGACCCTTTCTCTAAATAAATAAATAAAATGAAGACTTTTCGGACAACCTTACTTTCATTCCTTTGGATTCCCTTTGTTTCCTTTCAGGCCTCTTGATTTCTGGCTTCCAATTAAAAAGCTGCCCTATAGTTTTGAAAACTCACCCAACTAGTTTCTTACATTTCTGCCACCAACATTCACTTCCAATTCCTGAGGTCTTTCCCTCTTCAAGAACCAATTGAATGCCTTGTAATCTCAGCACTTTGGGAGGCCAAGGCAGGTAGATTGCCTGAACTCAGAAGTTTGAGACCAGCCTGGGCAACCAAAAACATCCAAAATATCAGCCAGGCGTGGTGGTGCCCAGCTGTGGTCCCAGCTACTGGGGAGGCTGAGGTGGGAGGATGTCTTGAGCCTGGGAGGCCGAGGTTGCATTGAGCTGAGATTGCACCACTGCACTCCAACCTGGGTGACGGAGTGAGACCCCATCTCTCTCTCTCTCTCTCTCTCTCTCTGTCACACACACACACACACACACACACACAAACACACAAAAGAACTAAAAAGAATGAATTGGAAAAGAGGAAAATCTTCTCAAGCTATAGCCTGTTGTACACAACTAGAGAGTTTTCCTTATTATCACTCCCATTCAAAGTGTAGAATTTATCTGAATGCCACTATTATGCTACATATATCCAAGTACCCAGATAACAAAAATATTGTGAACTTCAGTGATCTCAAGCAGGACATCTCAAACTGGGGTTCACAGACTGAAATTACAAGGTCTTTGCCCTTGGATGGGGGAAGAAAAAAACCTGTATCTTTATTTTCAGTAAACTCTTACTTAAATTGAACATTTCCTTCAATTATGAATGTAGGCAGTACCTGTTGATACTGTTATATTCCCAGCCTCTAGCACAATGCCTGGCAGAGATGCTGAGTATTATAGATGAAAAGAAGGAAGGGGTGGAGGGAGGAATGATTGAAATATGTCAAGATGGAAGGATATAAATAGTTATTTTCTACTCAGTCTTCTGTCTTCATCAGTAATAATATCGTCATAAAACAATCTTACCTCCTGGTTGTGTAGCACTTTAGTGTTTTGTACTATGCCTTGCTTAATTTGTCCTCTAAAATAGTCTTGTAAGGTAGGAAGGATAGATATTACTGTCTTTACACATAAGAAACTGGGCTCAGTGAAGCTAAAATGCCTTGCCTGGTGGGCTCCACAGCGAATGTGTCAGAGCCAACGGAGGAACAGCCCTTTGAACTTCTACTTCATTGCTTTTTCTGTTTTATCACATCATCCTTAATATGATTGTCGTGCGTCAGTTTACAATAAGATGTTGGAGGGTGTTCATCGTTGGCAGCTAGCCAGATATTTTAGGAGGATTTCCATTTAGCCTCATTGTACAATACCTTGGCCTTCTGGGATTTTGTTTCCCTTGACCATGTGGGGTCAACAGTTTTGTTGCAGCTGTAGAGAGCCTTAATGAACTTCCTAAACAACAGAGGAGGAGATGACTCCAATGTATCCAAAGTGCCAGAAGTATTCCTCCAACTGTGACTGCTGCAAAGCTACATTCAAATATTGGCTCCTCTGCTCATTATGTATGTGACCTTGGGCAAGTTACTTTACTTCTTGGAGCATTGGTTTCTTGATTTATAAAATGGGAGTGACAGATACCTACCTCAAATTTCTTGTAGGAAATAAATGACACAGAAAATACGTATGAAAGTCTCAAGCCCATAAAAATACTAAGTTAATTTCTAAATATGCATTTGATTTCTTACCAAATCAAACATGTTCAAGATTTCGGATTCTAATGATGTAACACTTTGATACTACCAGCCTCCTTTTGTCTACATAGTCACTGCATTCTCATCCAGTCAGCTATTTTTCTTAAGTTTGAATTTATTGAGTAGAAAACTCAAGCTGAGCCTCAATTCTTTTTTTTTTTTTGAGACAGAGTCTAGCTCTGTTGTCCAGGCTGGAGTGCCATGGTGCAATCTCGGCTCACTGCAACCTCCGCCTCCTGGGTTCAAGTGAGTCTCCTGCCTCAGCCTCCTGAGTAGCTGGGATTACAGGTGTGTGCCACCATGCCCGCCTAATTTTTGCATTTTTAGTAGAGAAGGGGTTTCACCATGTTGGTAAGGCTGGTCTCAAACTCCTGACCTCGTGATCTGCCCACTTTGGCCTCCCAAAGTGCTGGAATTACAGGCGTGAGCCACCACGCCCAGCCACTGAGCCTCAATTCTATCCCACTATATTAGTCCCCAGAGCTAATGAGAATTTTCATTCCTTCCATTTGAAGCAATTAGAAATTTCACTCTTCTCATTTTCTCTTTTGTGAGGTTAGGATTCCTTATTTCTATTTCAGTCCTGATCAGTATTATCTTGCATTAATTCTAACATTAATTTCGTGTCAACAATGACACAGGCATGAAAGATTACTATAAAAAATAACTGAATATTTAAAATATATATTTCCAATGGCTATATTATAGTTGTATACATACATTTTGAAATGTGACTTTTAAATGGTATTTCAGCGACAAAAAATATTACAACTGGAAGCGACCATAATTATTTATCTAATACTTTCAATTTACAAATAATTGATGCATTTTGGAGCTAGTTGTTTTTTTCTGTATGTCTTTCCCAAAAGTCACAGTCAATAATATTCTTGTCTTATATCTGTTTTGTTTATTTAAAATAATAATGTATGGCGAATAAGACTGTTTGATCAGGAAATAAGAAAACCTTTTTGTACATTTCCAGTTTGGGGAGGGAGCAATGGAAATGGCTTTCCAATTCCCAGACTTTCCTGTCCAGATTTCAATCTGCTGCGCCATGTTGCCTTTCTGAAACCATGTGGGAAATAATGCAAAGCAATAATTTATGTGTTTCATTTATTCAGTTCAGGTAATTGGCCAACATTTCTAATAATTTCATATTAAATTATTACCACTTTATAGCATCTTCCATGTTTATTATACTTCATTTAGGTTAGCAGATTTCTTTCATAATTTTATCATACTTGTTTCATGGATCCTAAAATGTTTATGTTTGGTACTCAATTATTAATATTTAATAGCAAGATGTCAGATACCACATTGTTATTACTAAATTGAAGAGACTGAGAAACATTTCTGCGAACTCACAAGAAAAACCCTTAAAGATCAAAAGAAAGTAGATCTTATACTTACTAGATTTAGAAACTAAGAATTTCACAAACTTGTTTAGTAATCTCAAAAGATATATTTTAAATATTCTAAATTTTATAATATGATAGATGTGAAGTGAAAAACAACTTTGGTCACAATTTTCTGTTTGCTAGGACTGGGGATTTCAGAGGATTCATTACTTTTTTTAGCATTTCCCTTTGATATGGTGATCTAAATGGTATATCCACTGCACTCTCTGAAGGAAGAAGTTTCAAAGTTTATTCCTGGCCACAATAGCATTAATCACAGCAGTATCATTTCAAAGCCAAAATGTCAGCAAATAGGAAAGGGAAAGTTTGTTAAATAGGTATTATTTACCTAGAACAGAAACCCCACAAAACTTTAAAGGTGGAATGGATTATTACAGTGTAGCTGTTTCATTTCAAGCTGAGCAAACAGACTCAGAAGTAATCTCTAGTATTTGCAAAGATGTGTATGTGTGTGTTTGTGTGTGTGTATGTGTGTGAACTTGTACAAGAGTCTGGTAACTAGCTATAATCTCTCTCTACCTAAGGAAATGGGCTTAGAAGTACCACTTGAAATTTGGGCTTAATAAATGGGGAAATTTTCACAGAAATGAAGGTTATTAGACACTGAAATGGTATACAAAGAAAGCTTGTGTTTATTTTACAAGGAGAAAGTTCGATTACTATAGAAATCTGTCATGCTTAGAGTCCATGGGTTTTTAATTATCTGGGCTTTAATCCTACCCAAAGGAGGAAAGACTAAACAAGCAAAAAGTTTATTTTTTATTTGCTTTCAAAAAATGAATTGCTTTTGTTCATGCAGTAAATCAATGTTGAGTCTGATCCGTGGTTTGAATACATGAACCAGACCAAGCACTGTGGCTCGAGCCTGTAATCCCAACACTTTGGGAGGCTGAGGCAGTGGGAATTGCTTGAGGTCAGGAGTTTGAGATCAGCCTGGGCAACATAGCAAGACCCCCTCCAACCCATCCCGCCCCCCACCATCTCTACAAAAAATTAAACAAATTAGCTAGGCATGGTGGCACACTCCTGTAGTCCCACCTATGCATGGGGCTGGTGCAGGTTGAGGCAGGAGGTTCATGAGCCCAGGAGGCTGGAGCTGTAATGAGCTAGGATTGCACCTCTGCACTCCAGCCTGGGTGACAGAGCAAGACCCTGTCTCAAAAAAGAAAAAAAAAAAAAAAAAAAAAGAATGCATGAACCAGACATGATAGTTCCTGGCCTCAAAGATCTTCCAAAAGTAAATGATTTTTTTTAAACCACCAATGCTGCAGGAATAAGCAACATATTTAAGTTATCCAATAACACCTATCCAATAAAATTGTAAATCATAATCATGACATGGTAGAGTGGTTTATATTTCTTTTCCTTTTAGGTCAAACACCATTCAAAGTAGTAGTCAAATCTCTTTCACCCAAAGAGTTGGTCCGGATACATGTCCCTAAACCTTTGGACAGGAACGATGGAACATTTTTGATGAGATATCGGATGTATGAAACTGTCAATGAAGGGCTGAAGATAGAGGTTCTTTATGGTGATGAACATGTGGCTCAGTCTCCCTATATTTTGAAAGGTAAGGATTATTATATACTGCAAAGTCAGCCTTATGTATAGGTCCCATGCCTTTCAGAATGGCCTAAACCTGATGACCTCAAAGTCATGTGCATTGGAGTAAACATTGTATCCATACCTCCTGGAGCTCAATTTAAATTTTAAGGGAAAGAAAATTAAGTAAAGAGATTTAAATGATAAGAAATCTTGTGTATTAACACCCACGTAGTTACTATTTGCAAAACTCTTCATTCCGTTGTGTAGATCCGTATTTCCATCTAGTAACATTTGCCTTCTGCCTAAAGAATTTTTATTAATACTTATTTTACTGTGAGAATGCTGGTGATGAATTCTTCTGGCTTTTGAATGTCTAAAAAAACTTTATTTTGCCTTTTGTTTGTTTGATTTGTTTTTTGTTTACTTTGAGACAGGGTCTTGCTCTATGGCACAGGCTGGAGTACAGTGGCACAGTCAAAGCTCACTGCAGGCTGGGCGCAGTGGCTCCCACCTGTAATCCCAACACTTTGGGAGGCAGAGGCGGGTGGATGGCTTGAGCTTAGGAGTTCAAGACCAGCCTGGGCAACATGGTGAAACCCCGTCTCTACCGAAAATACAAAAATTAGCCAGGCATAATGGTGGCAGATGCTGAAGTCCCAGCTACTCGGGAGGCTGAGGCTGGAGAATCGCTTGAACCTGGGAGGTGGAGGTTGCAGTGAGCCAAGATCACGTCATTGCACTCCAGCCTGGGCAACAGAGCGAGACTCCCATCTCAAAAAAAAGCTCACTGCAACCTCAGACTGCTGGGCTAGGCTATGTGCAGTGGCTCACACCTATAATCCCAGCACTTTAGGAGGCCAAGGCCAGGGGATCACTTGAGCCCAGGAATTCAAGACCAGGCTAGGCCACATGGCAAAAACCTGTCTCTACAAAAAATTAGCTGGGTGTGGTGGTACATACCTGTAGTCCCAGCTACTCAAGGGGGCTGAGGTAAGAGGATCACCGGAGCCCAGGGAGGTTGAGGCTGCGGTAAGCTGTGATCGTGCCACTGCACTCCCGCCTGGGGGACAGAGTGAGACCCCCTGTCTCAAAAAAATATAAAACAGAAACAAAAACTGCTTAAAGCATACCTCCTACCTCAGCCTCTCGAGTAGCTAGGACTGCAGACACACACCACCATGCCCAGCTAATTAAAAAAATATTTTTTTGTTTCTCCAAAACATTTTTTTGTTTCTGCAGGGTCTTGTTATGTTACCTAGGCTGATCTCCAACTCCTGTGCTCAAGTGATCCTCCTGCCTCAGCTCCCCAAAGTGCTGGGATTACAGGCATGAGCCACCATGCCCGGCCTAGTTTGCCTTTGTTTTTGAAAGACATTGTCTCTAGTTATAGTTATAGGTTGAGGGGTTTTTTTTCTTTTGAGACTTTAAAGATGCGGTTCCACTGTCTTCTCACTTGCATTGCTTCTAACAATAAATCTAGCATTTTCCTTATCTTTGTTCATCTGTGTTGCTTTTAAGGTTTTTTCTTTATCAGTTCTTTTGAGAAGTTTGATTATTATGTGCCTTGGTGCAGTTTCCTTAATGTTTCCTGTGTTTTGGATTTGTGGAACTTCTTGGAATTTAAGTCATCCAAGTGATTTAAATTTCATCAAATTTAGAAAAATTATGGCCATGATTGCTTCAAATATGTTTTCTGTTCCATTCCACCTTACCTTCAAGGATACTAATTACCCATATATTGGGCTTGAAACTATCCTATGTTTCATCGATACTCTTTTCATTTTTTAAATTATTTTTTCTCTTTGTTTCATTTTGTATAGTTTCTATTACTGTCTCTAAATTCTATTATATTCTCTTCTGCAATGTACAATCTGTTGTCAATCCTATACAGTCTAGTTTTCACCTCTTGATGCTTTTTCATCTTCTTGAACTCGTTTCTGGGGTGCAGTTACATTACTGGGAAATAATTTAATCCTTCCAAGCTTTGCTTTTACAATTTGTTAGGTGGTGCTATTGCCATGTTTAGTCTAGGGCTAATTATTCCCGGCTACTGAGGCAATACCCTTCTGCATACTTTACCCAAGCCCTATGAATTAGAAGGCTTTCCAGTCTGGCTGGTACCCACTGGTAAGTACTGTTCCCTCTGATCATTTTGGATGGGTTCTTCCCCTGTCTTCCCCAAGAACATATGAACACTCAGGTGGCAAATATCTTAGATGTCCATTTCTCAGCCTGAAATCTGTTTTCATCCTTTGTCATTATCATTCTAAACGTTTAGATGTTATACCTAAATAATTAAACTGTATTATTTTTGGAACCAGTACAGGGGAAGAACTCATCCAACATGCACTGATCATATGCACTGATCATATGTTCTGCTTAATATGTGAAGAGGACCTCCTATAGATCTCTAATGTTCTCTCTGTGCAGTGCTTCCTTTTTAGATACTCTGTCCTACAAAGTCTAGAGCTGCCTTGGTCTTCCTGGACTGTCAGCACTGTCTCTTCAACTCCGTGAGGCTGCCTGCCTTTGCCTACAGGCCCCCTCCCTGCACTACAACCTCAAAGCTCCCTTAAGCAGTAGGCTGTAGGAATTATAGGGCTTACCTTATTTGTTCCCCATCTCTCAGACTCACTGTCCTTCATTGCCTAATACCTAGTGCCTTAAAAACTATTGTTTAAGGCCAAGTGTGGTGACTCACACCTGTAATCCCAGCACTTTGGGAGGCCGAGGCAGGCAGATCACTTGATATCAGGAGTTCAAGACCAACCTGGCCAATATGGCAAAACCCCATCTCTACTAAAAATACAAAAAATTAGCTGGGTGTGTTGGTGAGTGCTTGTAGTCCTAGCTATTCAGGAGGCCGAGGCAGGAGAATTACTTGAACCCAGGAGGCAGAGGTTACAGTGAGCCGAGATCACACCACGGCACTCCAGCCTAGGCACCACAGTGAGACTCCATCTCAAAAAAACAATAACAAAAACAACAAAAAATTATTGTTTCATATGTTTTGTGGGGGTATTTTCTGGTTGTTTCAGGTGGGATGGTACATCAGTCCCTGTTACTTGTTGTCAATGCAAAGAGTCAAATTTATGGCCAGGCACGGTGGCTCATGCCTGTAATCCCAGCACTTTGGGAGGCTGAGGCAGGTGGATCACTTGAGGTCAGAAGTTTGAGACCAGCCTGGCCAACATGGTGAAACCCTATCTCTAGTAAAAATACAAAAAGTAGCCAAACATGGTGGTGTGCACCTGTAATCCCAGTTACTCGGGAGGCTGAGGCAGGAGAATCGCTTGAGCCTGGGAGGTGGAGGTTGCAGTGAGCTGAGATCACACCACTACACTCCAGCCTGGGTGACTCTGCCAGTCTCAGCCAGAGTGGACTGTGTCCCCCTGCCACAAAAAAAAGAAAAAGAAAGAAAGAGAGGGAGGGAGGGAGGGAGAGAGAGAGAAAGAAAGAAAGGAGGGAGGAAGGAGGGGAGGAAGAAAAGAAAGAAAGGAAGAAAGAAAGAGAGAAAGAAAAGAGTCCAACTCTAAAATATTTGAAGAGATTTATTTTGAGCCAAATATTCAACTCAGTGAGACTACCTGGTTTTGCCTACAGTCTCCCACCCTGCACTACAGCCTCGAAGCTCCCTTAAGCAATAGGCTGTAGGAACTGTAGGGCTTACCTTATTGTTCCCCACCTCTCAGACTCAGTGACCAATGGCCCATGACACAACCCTCAGGACATCCTGAGAACATGTGCTTAAGGTGGTCAGGCTACAACTTGGTTTTATACATTTTAGGGAGACATAAGACATTAATCAATACATGTAAGATGTACATTGGTTTGGTCTGGAAAGGAGAGACAACTGGAAGGGGTGTGTGTGGTTGGGAGTGGTTGACGGTAGCTTCCAGGTCACAGGTAGATTCAAAGGTTTTCTGATTGGCAGTTGGTTGAAAAAATTAAGTTATTGTCTAAAGACTTAGAATCAATAGAAAGGAATGTCTGGGCTTATGATAAGGGTTTGTGGAAACCAAGATTTTATCATGCAGATGAGGCTTCCAGGTAGCAGGCTACAGAGAAGAGATTGCAAATGTTTCTTATTAGACTTAAAGAGTCAGTTCACCAAGGTCTGTGTTGATGTTAATGCTGGTCAGCTGGGCCTGAATTCCAAAAGGGAGGAGGGTATAATGAGGCATGCCTGTCTCCCCTTTCCCTTCATGGCCGAACTAGTTTTTCAGGTTAACTTTGGAATGCCCTTGGCCAAAAGGAGGGATCCATTTGGATGATCTAGGAGGCTTAGAATTTTATTTTTGGTCTACATAATGTCTAAAAATTAATACATTCTTTTTCTCCTTCCTAAAAGGTAAGTTGTTTTATGTTTGCCAGCCATTTATACCTTACTAGAAATGAATTTATCAGCTAAGTGACTGAGAGTAGGTTAGATTGGGAGAGGGCATATACTAAATTGTGTTATCCAAGGTGGTGTGAAAAGGAAAGTAAAAGTATAGGACTCTAACATAATCACGTACACCACTGATTTGACTAGGGCAGATTATCTCTGGATATTCTTAGAATTCACCAAGAAGCAGAGACAGAAGCGACTCCCTGTGCTGTGGTGCTTGCTAATGGAGTGCGGCCTTGTTCATGTTTTCCTTCCCTAGGACCAGTGTACCATGAGTACTGTGAGTGTCCGGAAGATCCTCAGGCCTGGCAGAAAACTCTTTCTTGTCCAACTAAGGAACCACAGATCGCAAAAGATTTTGCTTCCTTTCCCAGCATCAATCTCCAGCAAATGCTAAACGAAGTCCCCAAAAGGTTTGGGGATGAGAGAGGTGCCATTGTTCATTATACAATTCTTGATAACCATATTTACCGGAGATCTTTAGGGAAATACACAGACTTCAAGATGTTCTCTGATGAGATTTTGTTATCATTGACAAGAAAGGTAGGAGAATGAATGAATTGATAATACAGTTTAATTATTTGGGTATACACATTTAAATGTTTAGAATTATAATGACAAAGGATGAAACAGATTTTAGGCTGAGAAATGGGCATCTAAGATATTTGCAACCTGAGTGTTCGTATGTTCTCCACCTTTGTGGATCTCACTTTCCTGTAAGATTTAAAATTAAGTGGCTCGAGGCTGGACATGGTGGCTCATACCTGCAATCACAGCACTTTGGGAGGCTGAGGCGGGTGGATCACTGGAGGTCAGGAGTTCAAGACCAGCCTGGCCAACATGGCAAAACCCCATCTCTACTAAAAATACAAAAATTAGCTGGGCGTGGTGGTGGGCACCTGTAATCCCGGCTACTCAGGAGGCTGAGGTAGGAGAATCATTTGAACCTAGGAGGTGGAGGCTGCAGTGGGTCAAGATTGCGCCACAGCACTCCCACCTGCGTGACAGAGTGAGACTCCATCTCGAATAAATAAATATAATATAATAAACTAAAGTGGCTTGAGCCCCCATTCCAGGTAGGTATGCCGTACAGGACACTCCCAAGGTTTCTTTGAGCTTCCAGACATTTATAAAAAGGTTACTTCTTCTTCTTTTTTTTAATAGTCTATATTTACAGTATCCAAACAGAACTGTCTCTTATTTATTTATTTATTTTTTAAAATAGGGATGGGGTCTTGCTGTGTTGTGCAGGCTGGTCTCAAATTCTTGGGCTGAAGCCATCCTCCTGCCTCAGCCTTGGTCCTAGCTGGGACTATAGGCATGTACAACCATACCGAGAGGTCGCTTTAAATTCTCTGTTCCTGCTGAATACCACTCCTGTTTAGATTTCACCTTCTGCAGCTGTTTTCTTCTCTTCACCTCAAAATGACTTGAACGTAGAACACGTTTTCCTGGCTTTACCCTAAGCATACCTAGAAGATAGCGTGCATGGAACATTGTGTCAAAGCTTGGGGTACCAGCAACAGGTTGTTTTTTTTTCCACCAGTACATACTAAAAAACAAACAAAAATCCTGATATTTAAAAACAGACATCTCTGTACTCATCAGACTCTCAGTCATGCTTGCCTCTGGGAATTTCTCGTGGCTGTCCTTGACCTTAAGGTCTTAGCCTCTCACTAATGTGGTTAGGCCCCCTGTCTTTCAGGCTCTCCACATCCCCCAATAGCACCCCCTTATCTTACTATTCAACCTCTCTTTCCACATTTGCAGAACTCTAAATTCCTCTTAAGCAGAGCAACTTAAACTACCTTTTGTCCTTGTTTCTGATCATACAGGGTGAGGGATGGAGGTGGGCAATATTTATCTTTCTTACTCAGAGAGACCATCAAGGGAGCTTGTTTGTTTGTTTGTTTTGAGACGGAGTCTCTCTCTGTCACCCAGGCTGGAGTGCAGTGGCATGATCTCGGCTCACTGCAACCTCTGCCTCCTGGATTCAAGCAATTCTCCTGCCTCAGCCTCCCGAGTAGCTGGGATTATAGGCGTGCACCACCACTCCTGGCTAATTTTTGTATTTTTAGTAAAGGTGGGGTTTCACCATGTTGGTCAGGCTGGTCTCGAACTCTTGACCTCGTGGTCCGCCCACCTTGGCCTCCCAAAGTGCTAGGCGTGAGCCACTGCGCCCGGCCAAGGGATTTTTATAAACCAAAAACCAAAGCACAGTTTTCCTGATATGTTATACAGTTCCCCAAGTATGCTGACTGTGTGCCTGCAGTCAGTTCTTACTTTAAATAGCAGTCCCCAACCCCTCTGCCACCAGCCCACAATGTGAGGATACAAGCATATGATGGGCATCTGCTCCTAAAGGTAGTGCTCTCTTCCTGGGCTACAACTAGTCAACTGTGCCCTGTATTCTTGCCTCTTTAACCCATGTTGCTGGTTTCATAGCAGTAGATTTTAACCAGGGATGATTTTGCCCCTCAGAGGACATTTGCCAATGTCTAGAGACATTTTTGGTTGTCACAGCTCAGGGATTGCTATTATCATCTAGTGGATAAGCATCCTACAATGCAAAGGATAGCACCCCCCAACTCCATAGCAAAGAATCATCTAACCCCAAATGTCAATAATGTGAACTTGAGAAACCCTACTCCACAGTGAGTACTTCCAATGTGGAGTTTATTAATGAGTTTGTAAATAATAGCAGGGAGGCTGGGCACGGTGGCTCACACCTGTCATCCTAGCACTCTGGGAGGCCGAGGCAGGTAAATCATTTGAGGTCAGGAGTTTGAGACCAGCCTGGCCAACATGGTGAAACGCCATCTCTACTAAAAATACAAAAATTAGCCAGGCGTGGTGGCGCATGCCTATAATCCCAGCTACTCCGGAGGCTGAGGCACGAGAATCACTTGAACCTGAGAGGCAGAGGTTGTGGTGAGCCGAGATCGCACCACTGCACTCCAGCCTGGGTGGCAGAGCGAAACCCTGTCTCAAAATAATAATAATAATAATAATAATAATAATAATAATGATGATGATGACAGGGAAGCAAGAGGGTGAATATTCACATCTCTCACCCTTTCCTTTTGTTCTTTGCCCAGTGGCTGGGGAAGACATAAATCTAAGATAAATGAGACTCAGTCCTAGTCTTTGAGTAGCCCACTCTAGTGGAAATTTTTTGTTGTTGTTTGGAAGTGGGAGTGGGATGTGAATACAAACAAATGATCATATCCCAATATGATGATAGGCCTCAAGAAAAGTAAGTACCTCGGGTTTAAGTGCCGGAGGAGGGTGAGTCTTAGAAGAGGTGGTGTTAGATCTGGGCTTGAAGGATTAGAAAGGAGACTGCCAAGTTAAATAAGTAAAACATTCCAAATGAAGGGAATTACATGTTGAGGTGGATGGCATTTTCAGAGAGTAGCCTGAGGTTTCCTGGTATGTGGGCAGATGAAACATGAGGCTTATAGCCAAGCTGGAACAAGATAGTGAGGCCTTGAATGCCAGCCAGAGAGTTGAGATCTCGTGCCATAGGCTTAAGGTTCTGTTGAGCTTGGTAGTGACATTAACCAAGTTATTTTAGAAATGTTAGTTTTGGAATTAATTTTAGTTCTGGAAATCTGAGCAGCCCTGTGGAGAGCAGATTACAGTATGAAGAGGCCAGAATCAGAACACCTAGTAAGGAAGCTGTTGCAACGATCTAGGTAGGCAAGAAATGAGGGCCTAAACTGAGACATTGATCGTGGAGATGGAAACGGAGTGGCAGGTTCCAGAGGCAAGCGCATATGAGGTAAAGAGGGAGAACAGTGAAGGAAAACAAGGGTTTGGTTATAACTTTGTAGATTCTCTTAGGCAACTGGAAAAAAAGGTTCTCAAAGCTACTCATTCATACCTTTCTACACAATTTCCACTTCTCTAATACTACATTTTATTTTATTTCATTTTTTTGTTTGTTGTTTTTTTGTTGTTGTTTTTGTTGTCATTTTGAGAGGGAGTCTCACTCTGTTGCCAAGGCTGGAGTGCGGTGACATGATCTCGACTCACTGCAACCTCTACCTCCCAGGTTCAAGCGATTCTCCTGCCTCAGCCTCCCAAGTAGCTGGGATTACAGGTGTCTGCCACCAGTCTGGCTAATTTTTGTAATTTTAGTAGAGATGGGATTTCACCATGTTGGCCAGACTGTTCTCAGACTGCTGATCTCAAGTGATCCACCTGCCTCGACCTCCCAAAGTGCTGGGATTGCAGATGTGAGCCACCACGCCTGGCCTCAAACACCGAATTTTAAATACACCTCTGGACAGAGGTAGCTGACTCCTGGTTAAGTGAATTTGCCATGTAGGATCCTCACAGATGACAAATTGACAGGCATTCTTCTCTCTTCTCTTGCTGTTTTTGAATGGTTAGCCTGGTCAGAATATGTAAGAAAACCAAAGAACTATTGTATTTAGTACCAAAGACTGAGATCTTCCCAGCACTGATGTTTGTTTATATATTTATTTAGGTCCTTCTCCCAGATTTAGAATTTTATGTTAATCTTGGAGATTGGCCCTTGGAGCATCGAAAAGTCAATGGAACCCCCAGCCCCATACCTATCATTTCATGGTGTGGCTCTCTGGATTCAAGAGATGTTGTCCTCCCAACCTATGACATCACCCACTCCACGCTTGAAGCCATGCGGGGTGTTACAAATGATCTCCTCTCTATTCAGGGAAATACAGGTATTCAGGGAAATGCAAGGCTAATTAATGAAGAAAAAGCTTAGAGAGTGGGTTATACATATATGTTTGCATTCAGTAGCATATTAGAAAAAGTCTTTCTTGTATTCAAAATTCTGACCAACCTAGGGATTAAAGATTTGTGGATGTTACTCAGTTATTTAGTTTTTTCTGGTTACCCTATGTAAGAACAAAGACCTAGCTCACGTTTTATTGTGAAACACAGAAAATGGAAGAAACTAATGCCTTTGTGAGTGGGCCAAGTCACTGAATCTCTTTTTGCTTTGAACATGGTCCGACATTATTTCAGGTATTTCCTAGTATTATATAACAGAATATACCAATACTTGCATGAGCTTTCACTAGCAGACAAATAGATGAAATTAGAGCCTTCTTTTATATAATACAGCAAATAAAAGGACTATTTTTTTGAAAATCTAAACTTGAAAGTTCTTCTGGCAAATTGAGACTCAATCCCATATTTTATTTGAAATAGCATCTACTTTAGAAGATGAGTTGATGATAAAAGAGCTTTAACATCTTAAATGACAACAGTAGATTAAAGAGGATTATGCTTACCGTATTAAAATGTCAAATTCATAATCATAATTTTTTAATGGCTTCAAACTTGTAGGGCCTTCCTGGATCAACAAAACAGAGAGAGCTTTCTTCAGAGGTAGAGACAGCCGAGAGGAGAGGCTTCAGTTGGTACAGCTGTCCAAAGAAAATCCTCAGCTACTAGATGCAGGAATTACAGGATATTTCTTTTTCCAAGAGAAAGAAAAGGAGCTTGGAAAAGCCAAGTTGATGGGTTTCTTTGATTTCTTTAAGGTATGCATTTGAGTCTTCTTCTATGGATATGAAGTGATAAAATTTTGTATTAAAAGTCTACCAAAATAGGTGAGCTTCAGCAAATTTCTCCTGTCTTGTGAACTGACACACATGTTCACACTTTCTTAATAGATATCAGGAATTACAAAATTCATTGTGGTTTCCTTCTTTCATTGTTAAGTTTACCAAATAACTCAGAACTGTACTTAATTCTCAAAATATAGTACAAGGATTAACCTGGGATTTTGGTGTATTTATGTCATTTTTTTTCTTTTTTTCTTTTTTTTGTATTTGCTTTAATAAACTGGGAATTTATATACCTTTTACATAAAGTGATCTCAAATGTCTTTTGTAAATAGAAAAAGTATAAATTCCATATATGTAAAGTGGGAGTTGGGATTAGGGTTCAAGGCCTGCTTCTATCCTGCCTCTGCTACCAACTATGGGACCTTCCTGTCTTGGCACCTTGGTCTTTAAACCCATGTGATGCCTACCTACTCCTTCAGAACATTATCACGAGGCCCAGAGGAGAGATGTGAACAATGTGACAAAACCTGATGGGCTCAAAAACTCCTTGTACCAATTATCTGAGAAAAAATTATTTACCAAATCTGGGAGTGTGTCCTCTTCATCCCAGATAATGAGTAGAACAGGGGATTTGGACTCAGAGAATGAGGTTTATACATGTCTCTGAATACCAGTTTTCTCAATTGTAAAAACAAAAAGAAGGGGTTAATAATACCTGCTTCAGATTATTATAATTGAATGAGGTTTAATGCCTATGAAAACTGCATTTGAAATGGAAAACAAAGTATATTAACCCAACAAATATGCAGACAGCTTTCCTACTGTGTTGCCAGCATTGCCCAAGTCCTTAAACATCTCCAAGTTTCTGTCTCCTCAGCTCTGAAACTGTAAAGTAAAGACAATGCCTGCCTGTTTCACAGACTGCATATAAGGAACAGATGAAATAATGAATAAATGAAAGTGTTCGTTGTTATCAGTATTCAGCTTTAAAAATTTTGTAAATAGTTTTCCCGGCTGGGCGTAGTGGCTCATGGCTATAATCCCAGCACTTTGGGATGCTGAGGTGGGCAGATCATCTGAGGTCACGAGTTTGAGACCAGCCTGGCCAACATGGTGAAACCCTGTCTCTACTAAAAATAGGAAAAAAATTAGCTGGCTGCAATGGTGGGTGCCTGTAATCCCAGCTACTCAGGAGGCTGAGGCGCCAGAATTGTGTAAACCCAGGAGGCGGAGGTTGCAGTGAGCCAAGATCACACCACTACAGTCCAGCCTGGGTGACAGAGCAATACACTGTCTCAAAAAAAAAAAAAAAAAAAAACCTAATTAATTAAAATTTAAAAAGAAAAAATAGTTTTCCTACCTGAAATCCGGAAATCTGGATTCCATATTACAGAGACATGATTGAAATAGGTCTTCACTCCTTTTCCAAAAATTTTGCATCTTAGCTTTAAACAATATATTTCTTAAAATTAATCTGAGAAAGACTGCTTGTGATTTTTATACAAAGAGAAGATGTAAGTTATAAAATAAAACTTTTAAACACCAAAGTTGGAAAATAATTCCTCTGTAGTTGGTATTACGGTGTTGATGAGAAGCAGAAGTGAAGCAAATGACTACTGAAAGTTTGTTTATGTTTGTTTTTCATCTTCCAGTACAAGTATCAAGTAAATGTGGATGGGACCGTGGCTGCTTACAGATATCCGTATCTCATGCTGGGCGACAGTCTGGTTTTAAAGCAGGACTCGCCATATTATGAACATTTCTACATGGCACTAGAACCTTGGAAGCATTACGTTCCAATTAAAAGAAATCTGAGTGATTTATTAGAGAAAGTTAAATGGGCTAAGGTATGCTTCCAGCAATTTTTATTTCTTTAAGCAATAACAAATTTACCAGTGTTAGTTAGATGAGTTCCATCACAACACAATTTGATTTGACATAATGGAATGAAAAGAAATATTATTTTCTGAAATTGCTGTTCCCTTGAAATATCTAAAGAATCAGCATCAGAATCATTTTGCATACCCTCTATCAACATTTTTGAAGATTTTCAGAAGATTTGAAGTCCAGCCTTATATAAAATACAGATTTTCTAAATGCTATGTTTACACATACAAACAAGAGCATACAAAATGCAAATTACTGATTGAAAGACCAGAGTTAAGGTGCTTTATGAACAAGAAAACATCTCAGGCAATTACAGTACTCTTTTCTTATCCCCAGTTAGAAAAAAGGCACAAATTCTTAATGAATGTGTGTTATATAACGCAAAAATCACGTTTCCCATAAAATAGGAATTCCTTTTTTAAAAGTAAAAGTATTAAAAAAACTGTTGCATTTTATTATAAAACTACAAAAATGTACCCTTCCATTATGAGATTTTATACTAAGTTTCTAAGAAACAATATATGGTTATGGAAATAATCGGATGCCTGAGGCAGAATCACTTTTGTGACCCTTCGTAAAAGCCTCAGTTGCTCGCAAATGGCTTACCTGCAGACAGCATGGTAGAAGATTAACCATTTTCCAAAAGTATAATTAGGAATGCTGACTATTTCTGGTACTGAATGAACAGCCTGTGGGTACTAATGACTGAATTTTTTGGTTACAAAAGCAATACAGTCTTTTATAGCTACCATTTTATAACACAACTTTTTGGCTTTGACTGCATATTTGCATGGAGCTTTTAAAAGGTATTATAACATGAAAACGTATTCATTCTACTATCATGCAGAGAGGAAATAGGCTGGTGGGACAGATGAGGAAGCTGAAGAGTACTTCCTGGGTGGCCAGGAAAGTACCAAGATGGTCACAATAGGGGCTGCACGTGGGTTGTTGCACTGTGGGGAGGAGTGGTTTCCTCGTACTGTGGAAAAGGGGCCAAACATGTGATCATTTCTTTTAACAGAGATGTCTAGGAAAATACTCTCTTCCCGTAGCCTCATTATTTATTTATTTGTTAGTTTGTTTATTTATTTTTGAGACAGAGTCTCACTCTGTCACCCAGACTGGTATGCAGTGGCACGATCTCCACTCACTGCAACCTCCGCCTCCCGGGTTCAAGGAATCTCGTGCCTCAGCCTCCTAAGTAGCTAGGATTACAGGTGCCTGCCACCACACCCAGCTAATTTTTGTATTTTTAGTAGAGATGGGGTTTCACCATGTTGGCCAGACTGATCTTGAACTCCTGACTTTAAGTGATCCTCTAGCTTTGGGCCCCCAAAGTACTGGGATTACAGGCGTGAGCCACCGCACCTGGCCCCTGTAGCCTCATTCTTAAGTTATAATTCCATTATGTTCTGTCTTTCCCATGCTGTTCACTTTCAACCCCACATCTGTCCCACCTCACACTTAACCCTCTCTTTGTGGGTCTTAGTAGTAATTTTCATTCATTTTTTTTTTTTTTTTAACCTTTCAGGAAAATGATGAAGAAGCCAACAAGATTGCAAAAGAAGGACAGTTGATGGCTAGGGACCTACTACAGCCACACAGGCTTTACTGCTACTATTACCAAGTACTGCAGGTCAGTTCAGAGTGTCCGTCCACACTGCTGGGTCAGGTGTCCTCAGACTACCCGCTTGGCCTGTACACTTCCTGCCTGGCTTCCTGAAGGGCTCAGAGTCAGCCTATGGACCGGCTGGCTAAGCCAAGTCTCTTGCCTAGGGAAAGATAGTGCTAAGTCTTCATTTGGTGGCCCCCTTTTTTTGTTTTTTGTTTATATATTTTTTGGTTTTTTTGAGACAAAGTCTCACTCTGTCACCCAGGCTGGAGTGCGGTGTCTCAATCTCAGCTCACTGCAGCCTCTGCCTTCCAGGTTCAAGCAATTCTTGGGAGCCTCAGACTCCCAAGTAGCTGGAATTACAGGCACGCGATACCATGCCCAGCTAATTTTTGTATTTTTAGTAGAAACGGAGTTTCACCATGTTGACCAGGCTGGTCTTGAACTCCTGACCTCAGGTGATCTGCCTGTCTTGGCCTCCTGAAGTGCTGGGATACAGGTGTGAGCCACCATGCCCAGATGTGGCCTCCATATTTTCATCTTTATTCCATATTATGAAAAATGATGCTGGGAGCCCTCACAAATATAGATTAAATGCTTTATTGAATTCCTAGTGTAGGTGTTCTGGAACCTCAGAGAAAAACATTTTTCTTTATCTGGAAAACAAGACGGTTGGACTGGAGATCATTAACATCCCTTTTTAGTTAAAATGTGGCCTCCTTATTCTCCGTGATACTTAAGATTCATGCCTTTACAGTACAAGGCAGAATGCAAATATTTAGCTTGCTATAGCAAACAAACTAATGAAAAATATGTATAACAGTTCTAACACCTTAGGGCTGAATCCTGAATTACAGTGTTTACTGGGAATCCGAGGATTGGTCTTTTGAGTAACTACCTTAAGTTTTACTCAGAAAAATCTAGACAGGAAGGATTAAAAAAAGGAAATTATGTTCTTGTTTTTAACCTAAATTTATTTTCCTGTAGGCATAATAAAAGTAAATTTCCCTAGATGCTTGTGGATACTACCCTCTCATATTTTCATTTTCATAGAAAAATAAAAATGATAAGTTACACTATTTACTAGAAGCAGCCCTTCCTTCCCTTAAATTGGTCTGTCCCCTCTGTTGGTCTAGCTTTAATTGTTTTTTTTTTTTTTTTTTGAGACGGAGTCCCGCTCTGTCGCCCAGGCTGGAGTGCAGTGGCCGGATCTCAGCTCACTGCAAGCTCCGCTTCCCGGGTTCACGACATTCTCCGGCCTCAGCCTCCCGAGTAGCTGGGACTACAGGCGCCCGCCACCTCGCCCGGCTAGTTTTTTGTATTTCTTAATAGAGACGGGGTTTCACCGGGTTAGCCAGGATGGTCTCGATCTCCTGACCTCGTGATCCGCCCGTCTCGGCCTCCCAAAGTGCTGGGATTACAGGCTTGAGCCACCGTGCCCCGCCGACGGTGTCTCAAAAAACAAAACAAAACAAAACAAAACACCCAACTTCATTTATAGAAATATTTCACTCAGGGCCACAGTGGAGGAACACTCCACAGACCTGTTGCCATTCAAAAATGTGTGTGACTATAGGCCTAAAGGAAAGGATGTGTGAGACTGCCAACTTTTCAGATGGTTATCTTGTTTGTTTGCTGGCTTGAGTATTCAACAAAGTTAATTATTCATTAACAAGTGTAAGATAAATGCAAGCTGCTGTTTGTTTCAGGCCTTTTATAAGGTCTGTTGTTAAGCCCTTTTGTAGAGGCTTCCAACCAACACATGAAATTGTGGACTGGGGTTTCTTGCTAGATTATGAATTATCACTAGTGCCTGTGATAGCTAAAGTTAAAATGTAACTTTAGGACTGGAATAAACCAGACCTTTGGTTTTAGTCTGAAGACACAGAGCAACTAGAAAAGATGGCGTGACTGCGGATGGGAGTGGGTGGGGGAGTCAACAGAATGAAGTGTGAACTAACCTTTCAGTTCCCTTTAAACCCACATTTCAGAAATATGCCGAGCGCCAGTCCAGCAAACCCGAAGTACGTGATGGAATGGAACTTGTTCCTCAGCCAGAAGATAACACAGCCATCTGCCAGTGCCACAGGAAAAAGCCTTCGAAAGAAGAGCTTTGAGTCAGCCCAGATTCACACTCCTGTGTATCCTGGGTACATCTTTAAGGAAAGATCGAATCTAAGCTGTGAAGGACAGTACAGAAGACTTTACCAAATGGACTGGTTCTCCTGGTGGCTTTGTATATATAGATGGATGTAGCACTACTGGTTGAGTATCCCTTATCTGAAATGCTTAGGACCAGGAGTGTTCCAGGTTTCAGATTTTTTCAGATTTGGGGATATTTGCATATACATAATGAGATATCTTGGGGATGAGATCCAAGTCTAAACACAAAAGGCATTTATGTTTCATATATACCTTGTTCACATACCCTGAAGGGAATTTTATATAATATTTTTAACAATTTGTGCATGAAACAAAGTTTGTATACATTGAACTGTCAGAAAGCAAAGGTGTCACTATCTTAGCGACCCATGTGGTGTTGTCAGCACTCAAAAAGTTTTGGATTTTGGAGTATTTCAGATTTTGGATTTTTGAATGAGGGATGTTTGACCTGTATTTGAACAAGCATTACCAAATATCATTGGATATTAATATCTTGTGAGTAAAAACTGGTATTATCAGCATTATAGTTTCTCTGAAAAGAAAACTTGGGGATCATAGCAAATAGAGAGGCTTGCTAAAATATAAATCAGCCTCTGCAAAACTGTTTACATATTTATTAGTTTACATATTTTATTGGTTTATTTCTATCCCCGTTCACTTTTTCTCTTCCACTTCCAATTATGAAGAGAAAATATTTGTTCAGGGATTTTTCCCCCCGTCACTGCATAATTTCTCCTCTTACAAGCTGCTTTTCGCTTTCATTAATAACAGCTTCCTTTTAGAAGGTCTGATAAGGATATTTAAGGAAGAAGAGAATGACTCTGTTATTAAAGGTGGCATGGAGACTGTGGAGGGAATATTTTTTAAAGCACTACTCATATCCTTTAAACTAAATTTTGCCAAAGCCTGAGACAACATTAAGGAGAAATTGTGCCTTAAGGTAGTAATTCCAAATCTATCTGAGTTGTATACCCATCAAAGACAATAGAGTTATTAACATAGATGAATGTATGCTTTAGGCATCATTCATGATCTCTATATCGAATAGGTAAAAGATAACTGTAGTCAGGTGAAGGGTGTTCATTATTTTCAAGCTGAAAAGGGGATCCTTGAAAACACTGAAAACCTCTACAACAATCTTCAGGAAGCCTGCTATCTTGGGATTCACTAATAACAGGCCAACAACAAAGGCAAGCATCCATTCCTCGCTCCACCACTTTTCTATTTCAGTGGGTGTCATTGCTAAGATAAAGACTTTGGAAATTCCCTCTTTCTTTTAGGACAGGGTCAGGATTTAGGACTCATAGCCTGAAAGTTCATTACATACTCCTTGTAACCATCAGTCCAAGGTTCAGTTCACTAAAGCACATGCTCTAAAACAAGAGTTATCCTCATTCCCAATTTAAAAATATGTACTCATATCCCAATTTAAAAATATGCCAGTTGCAGTGGCTCATGCCTGTAATCCCAGCACTTTGGCAGGCCGAGGTGGATGGATCTTTTGAGGTCAGGAGTTTGAGACCAGCCTGGCCAACATGGTGAAACCCCATCTCTACTAAAAATACAAAAATTAGCTGGGCATGGTGGCATTTGCCTGTAATCCCAGCTACTCGGGAGGCTGAGGCAGGAGAATCGCTTGAACCTGGGAGGCGGAGATTGCAGTGAGCCGACATCACACCACTGCACTCCAGCCTGGGCGACAGTGAGACTCCATCTCAAAAACTACAACTAAAAATAAAATTATGTACTCTCCTAATTGAGATATTTACTTAATCTGGAAAACAATGTAACTATTTTTAAAGTGGTTACATCTATTCTTGCTGAAGAACAATAAACAGAATTTTTTGACTAAGCATAACCAAATTTCAGAACAATCTAATCAACACCAAGTATCCAAGGCAAACTCTAGTACCCATCCATTGTGCAAAACCACAAGCGCACAAGTATTAAATAAGAGCAGGCTGTCCTGAGACCATACCTAATGAATTTGTGTCTCAAATATTGTACACAGTGTTTTTGAGGCTTGTCAAAACTGGGATTGTGGCAAGAAAGGCTGCCTGCCTCATGCCGTTCTGCCTCGAATTCCAGGTGCTAATGGCTAATGGCATTTTAAACATCTTAAATTTTTAAAAATGTATATTGCCTCTGCCAAACAGGCCTAATAGTTAAAAGCAAGATGAGATAAATGGGGCAGCTTCAGTGAGTGGAACAGGAAGGATGTGCTTTAAAAAAAAGTGGAATCCCTCAAAAAATTCTACAGGAAGACAGCAGCCTTAATCTACATAATTCTTCATCTCACCAACTCAGCTGCAGCCTTTAAAGAGTTAGTGTTAATGGCTTTCTGGTTTGTAAACAAAAATGTATCTATGTGGTTGAAAGTTTGAGAGGAGATTCACCAATATCTGAGGAGAAGATGGAGTGAAGGGAATTTTTACTTTTTGCTTTATACCTTTCTATAATATTTAAATTTTTTTTACTTTAAGTATGGATCAAATTGCAAAACAAAGAAAAATACCAACCTTAGAAAAGACAATAAATGCACAAAAGATATAAATAGGAACAGAAAATATTTATATTTTTTTCCATTATGCTCTTTTAAAATCTATGTTTAGAACTTTTTATCTTGGGACTTATATGTATACTTTTTAAATAAAATAAATTTTCTAAATAAAAATTTGAAAAGGATACCTTCTGCTTTTTAAGAAAGAGGTTGTAACCACTTATAGCCCTGGTATTTCTATAACTGCATTGGTCTAATTTTGATTCTATTATGTCTTCATGAATAAATGAACCAAAATCACCACTCAGTCCCTAGAGGGCAGAAATCTGTAATAACATTAGAAGAAAGAAAAGGCCAGTCACAGTGGCTCATACCTCAGCACTTTGGGAGGCTAAGGCAGGAGGATCATTTGAACCCGGGAGTTTAAGACTAGCCCTGGCAACACAGTGAGACCTTCAACTCTACAAAAGAAAAAATTTAAAAATTAGTTGGACACGGTAGTGAACACCTGTAGTCCCAGCTACTTGGGAGGCTGGGGTGGGATGACTGCTTGAGCCCAGGAGTTTGAGATTACAGTGAGCTATGATCATGCCACTGCATTCCAGCCTGGGCAACAGAGCAAGATCCTGTCTTGAAACCACCTCTGCAAAAATTTTAAAGAGAAAATCATTGCAGTGAAAGAGATCTAACCTAACCAACTCCATCTTGCTTCTAACCTCCAAGCTGTCCTTGTTTATTCCTGGGCATAGGCCAATCTAACCTTGGGAGGACCTTAGTTTATAGTTTAACTTTGAAACAAAGATGATAACAGCACTTTCCCAAAAGAATCCCCCTTCATGCCTGGGGATTCGACTGCCTTTGCAGGACTAACAAATTAGCTACAACATAGAAATCATGATTTAGGAGTCATGCATCTGAAGGCTGCCAGATTCTGAACCTCCTCAAATTGCTCCTGGGGATAACATCACTATTGTAAAACCTAAAATCAGTGCTTGAGATATTTTGCAGACCCTGTACTCGATGATTCCACTAGCATCACTCAGATCAATAAACTGGCTCATCTGGTCTTGTGGCCCCAACCCAGGAACTGACAGCATAGGAGGACAGCTTCGACTCCCTTTGATTTCAACTCTAACCGAACTAATCAGCACCTCCCCACTTTCTGATCCTCTACCCACCAAATAATCCTTAAAAACCACACTCCCTGACATTTCGGGGAAACTGATTCGAGTAATAAAACTCTGGTCTCCCACACAGCCAACTCTGCAAGAATTAAACTCTCTATTGCAATTCCCCTGTCTTGATAAATTGGCTCTGTCTAGGCAGCAGGCAAGGAGAACTCATTGGATGGTTACAGTCTCAAAAAAAAAAAAAAAAAAAAGAAAAGAAAAAACATTTAAGCTTAGCACCATTATTTTTGTTGATGGCGAAAATACAACAAGGGGCAGGGCACGGTGGCTCACGCCTGTAATCCCAGCACTTGGGGAGGCTGAGGCGGGCGGATCACGAGGTCAGGAGATCAAGACCATACTGACTAACACAGTGAAACCCCGTCTCTGCTAAAAATACAAAAAAATTAGCCAGGCATCATGGAGGACACCGGTAGTCCCTGCTACTTGGGAGGCTGGGGCAGGCGAAGGGCGTAAACCCGGGAGGCGGAGCGTACAGTGAGCCGAGATCCCGCCACCATACTTCAGCCTGGGCAACAGAACCAGACGCCGTCCCAAAAAAATAAAAGAAAGAAAAAGAAAATACAACAAGGGTACACAGAAGACAAACAGTCCCCTGGCATAACAAGAGTCATTGTAGTGAAGAGGACAGATTTCTCAGCCAATAATTCGCTAAAGGTGCCAACTCCCTTCCCCTAGCCTCTTCAAACTGCTAAGCCTCAACAAAAGGATGGATGCCTGTTTGGAGGTCCCTCTGGCCTCCTTTAGGACCACTGCAGGACCTGTGCCTGCACCCACTCCTCATGTGTGACATTGTGGTTTTCTACTACATGACGTATTTTCCACAATTATAAAAGATTCCATGCTCACACCCAGGGGACAGCCTTGGAGTCCCCTGTTGTTGGAGTTTGTTCCAGTGCCAAAGCAGACAGGAAAGAAATGGCATATAATTGTGACTCTTCTCCCTCGGCACTACAAATATTTCCCCTTTCCTCATGCCAATTCATTTTTGTTTCTTTATCTCTTGTCTTTGCATAGTTTATAAAGAAAAATCTTTGCCTTGTAAGTGGAAAGCAAGAATATGAATTTCATAAATATGATATATTGTATAATAGTAGTAAGACAGAGAGAAAAAGAAGAGGAAGAGAATGAGTGGAGTGCAGAAGAGAGAAGGAAGGAAGGAACGATTTCTGTGATACCACCCAGAAGTTCTTCTGAATTCTGCTTCTTAGTAAACTGTTCCTAGATTTAAGCAGGTACATATAAATGAATAAACCTTACATTTGAGAGTTTCTAGTCTTAATGATCCCTTGTGGCTACTTTAAAGAAAGATACTTTTAAAGAACTGAACAATTTTTACATGTATTAGAGCAATAAGAAAATGTTCGACCCTATTACCTAGAAATTGCTGAATTCTTCTGGATCAGGTTAGAGGTAACGTAAGTATTCGATAGTAACTACTGTAAACACTTTTTAAAATAATTCAGATAAGCACTACATTAAAAATATGTAGAGTTTATTAGGTTGATGCCAAAGTAATCACGGTTTTCGCCATTATGTTTAATTATGTATGTTTAATGGCAAAAATCGCAATTACTTTTGCACCCACCTAATAAAAATAATATATAAACAGCAGTATACCTTAAATTTATTTTTATATTTCATCCTGTACATTTAGGAATTTTTGTTCTAAATTATCTACTGGCTTAGTTTTGTAGTTTTTTAATTGAAAATTTTTAAATTGTGGTAAAATATAAATTTATCATTCTAACTACTTTTAATTGTACAACTCAGTGGCCTTAAGTATATTCACATTGTTGTGTAATTTTGAATTTAATTTTCTTTTTTTTTTTTTAAGAGGGAATCTTGCTCTTGCCCAGGCTGAAGTGCAATGGCGCCATCTCTGCTCATTGCAACCTCCGCCTCCGGGGTTCTATCGATTCTCTTGCCTCAGCTTCCTGAGTAGCTGGGACTACAGGCGGCGCGCCAGCATGCCTGGCTAATTTTTGTATTTTTAGTAGAGAGGGGGTTTCACCATGTTGTCCAGGCTAGTCTCGAACTCCGGACCTCAAGTGATTCGCCCACCTCAGCCTCCCAAAGTGCTGGGATTACAGGTGTAAGCCACCGCACCTGGCCTGAATTTAAAAATTTTAACCCAGTTTCTATTAGATTGAAAATTAAGATATACTTAATGTTTCCATGACTATATTTTTACAGTTTATTGTTCATAACTACTGTGTATTAGTGCATCAAGGTAACTACATGAAGGGGAACTGAAGCTCACCCCTTGCTTATGATTGTGATTATTTTAAAGAACTCTGGAAGCTCGGTGAGTCACTGAATTAACCTACCAAGAATTTTTTCTGTACAAATGTTTTCATAATACAGGGAAATTTCTCTTCAGGTGTTTCTTTTCCCCCTTAAAAGTTTATCTTCCTTGGCCAGGCGCGGTGGCTCACGCCTGTAATCCCAGCACTTTGGGAGGCCGAGGAGGGTGGATCACGAGGTCAGGAGATCGAGACCATCCTGGCTAACACAGTGAAACCCCGTCTCTACTAAAAATACAAAAAATTAGCCTGGCGTGCCAGCGGGCGCCTGTAGTCCCAGCTACTTGGGAGGCTGAGGCAGGAGAAGAATGGCGTAAACCCGGGAGGTGGAGCTTGCAGTTAGCCGAGATGGCGCCACTGCACTCCAGCCTGGGAGACAGCGAGACTCTGTCTCAAAAAAAAAAAAAAAAAAGTTTATCTTCCTTACAAACTAATTATATTCCATGCCTGAACATAGGAGGAACGTAGCAAAACTGGGCAGTTCTGAACAAGATTTTTTTCACATTGCAATAATCTGTGACCAAGTAAAGCACTGCCAGAGTGTCAGAATCCGAATTCAAGCAAGTCAGACTTGCTTTAGATAAGCAGTGCTTGCATTATTTAAGGTCATTTGAAAACTCATTCAAGAGGTCGTCTGTTTTCACTTAAAACCAGTTTAGCTTCACCAGCTGAAGAGCTTACATTTAGAAATAACATTGGACTGCAAGTCACGTATTCTTTGACCTTGAGCAAGACCTTAAATAGGCTAATTAAATAGGCCGGGCGCGGTGGTTCACACCTGCAATCCCAGCACTTTGGGAGGCCAAGGCGGGAGGTGGGGTTGGGAGGATCGCTTGAGCTCAGGAGTTCAAGACTAGCCTGGGCAACATGGAGAAACCCTGTCGCCACTATTAATAAAAATAGAAAAAATGAGCCTGGCGTGGTGGTGCACTCCTGTGGTCCCAGCTACTCGGGAGGCCGACGTGGGAGAATCACCTGAGCCCAAGGAGTTCCAGGCTGCAGTGAGCCGAGATCACGCCACTGCACTCCAGCCTCGGCCACAGATTGGGACCCTATCTCAAAAAAAATTTTACAAAAATTAATTAAATAGAAAATATTTCATTATATTTCTCAACATCTTTAAGGTTCTTGGTTGAAATGACTGGGCTTCATTATATACCAAGCCCAACTTCGTAGACAATCACTTTGCTTTCCCTTGCAAAATCCTTTGCCTGAAAGCCATTGACAATCGAAAGTAGGCTTCTAATAGAACCAGCAGTCTTCATAGGCTTTTGGTCTAGATCCCCCGGACTTGGTCAGAGAGCCAGTAGAGGAAAGGCCGGGGAGGAGTGGCTGGGCCTAGAAGGCGGGGCTAGGAGGGCAATGGGGCGGGATAGAACGGATTGAGTTACGTCATTTCCGTCTGCGACGTTACCTAGGAGTCCAGCGGCTCCAGGGCCAGCAGCGATTGGTAGGTCAAGGGAAGTGTCCCTTCCCTCTCAGCCTGTACTACTATTCCGCTAGCCTTTGTGGCTTTTGTTTTGAGCCTTCGTTGTTTCAAGGCCCTAAAGAATCCACACCCTTGATATCCCTTCCCCACCCGCCTCCCTTAAGGATGTTTCATGCCTCTAAAGCCCCTCAGCGAGGCCTTCAGCTAGTTTACATCCTGCCTGGGAGTAACCCCTTCCTCAGAGCTTCCTTTCCTCGTCCTCGGTGAAGTTGCGTCGGGCTGGTTGACCAGCCCTTACCGCTCATTCTGCGCGTTCACAGACCCCCCACACCCCAATCCGCCGCAAAGATACTGCTCGGTCCACCTTCCCGCTGCCCGGGAAGTACACGTTAATCTTCCTTAGATTTTTCCTCATTTCTTTCCCTTCCCCCCTCCCATTGGTTTTACGTCTTTTCATTTTTTTTTAGAGATGGAAAAGGGATACGCGTTTTTAAAGAAGAGGTTAGTTGTTTTTCTTCTGCCCCCGGTATCAAGGACCACATGTGAAAAGGAAAAGCGAAATTACGAAACTTATAAAGGCCACGAGAATCATTTGTGTATTCAATAAATTTAGTAGAGGAAACAAAATAGGAAGTATATAGGTTCGAATCCAAGCAAAGTGAAGATTGTTTGCTGCTTTAAAAGTAAAACTAAGAATCCAAACACATCTTGTGGGCTTTTATCCGTGAAGCGTAAAAATAAATAAGTGAAAACATCTATTATGATAAAAATTTGTATTGATTAGGGATATAATAAGCTTGGAAGATCTTTATCTCTGAATCTACAAGTGCTACGTGGGTGTAATAAAATACTTCATTGCCTGAGCAGTTGTTTGATAGTACATTTTATTTGGTTAGGTTTTTTTGGTTGTTTCTGTTTTTGAGAAGGCATGCTGCTCTGTTGCCCAGGCTGAGTGCAGTGGCACAATCTGAGTTCACTGCAACCTCTGCCTCCCGGTTCAGGCTATTCTCCTGCCTCAGCCTCCCAAGTAGCTGTGACTACAGGCGTGCGCCACCACACCCGGCTAATTTTTGTATTTTTAGTAGAGACAGGGTTTCACCATATTGGCCAGGCTGGTCTCGAACCCCGTACTTTAGGTGATCCGCCCACCTCGGCCTCCCAAAGTGTTAGGATTACAGGCGTGAGCCACCAGACCCAGCCTGGTAGTACATTTTAGTATCTTGAAACTTACGAAGGGTTTTCACAATGGTTAATTTATTTGGAGCATCATAATAGCCATATAAAGTCGATCTTATTTCTTATCTAAAGCCAGCAACGGTCCCACCCTCCTTTCTGCTCCAGATGGTGTCCTCTTACACCTACTGAAAGGTTTTACCCTTTAACTTATCCCTTTCTTTGCCCCTTTAAGTTCTCCGTCCCTAACTACTGGATGGTACATTTTAACATGCTTTAGAATCTCTCGTGGTTTTTTTGTTTGTTTTATTTTTTTGTTTTGTTTTGTTTTGTTTTTAGAGCGAGTTGCACTCTTGTTGCCCAGGCTGGAAGAGTGGCATGATCTCGACTCACCACAACCTCCGCCTCCGGGGTTCAAGCGATTCTCCTGCCTAAGCCTTCCTGAGTAGCTGGGATTACAGGCATGCGCCACCATGCCCAGCTAATTTTGTATTTTTAATAGAGACGGGGTTTCTCCATGTTGGTCAGGCTGGTCTCAAACTCCCGACCTCAGATGATCCGCCGGCCTCGGCCTCCCAAAGTGCTGGGATTACAGGCATGAGTCACCGTGCCCGGCCTTTTTATTTTTCTTTTTTTTTAAAAAAAAAGCTTTAATCCATTCTCACTCTCTAGCTACACCCCATTTTTCTGCTCCCTTACAGCACCCCAAAGAATTACTACTGTACTTACTGTCTCAACTTTCCCACTTCCTCAACCCACCCCAAACTTCATTCCCTGCTTACTCTACTGAAACAGTGCCTGTACTGTCACTAGTGACTTTATCTGGCCAAATCTCCCTTTCTTTCCTCTGTATTTACTTGTCCTTGCAACAATATTTGACACAATTGAATATTTTCTTTCTGGAAATTGTGGAACTTCATTGTTAATTTCTGAATCATAATTTTGAATGCTGGAATATATTTTCTCAATATTTTGTGTATTCATAAACATATAATGGTGGCATTTATGACATAGTTTTTTTGGCAGCCTCTAAACACCTTTTAGCCTATGTCACTAGAGAAGCAGGAAGCAGGTGTATGCAGAAAGCCTGTGTGAAATTATTTAGATCAAAGTGTTCAATAAACTGGGTCAGAATTTTTAAGATCCAGTGTTAAATTTTCACCTACAAAATTGAGAATGTATTTGGGAAAATGACAAAATTGTGATGGATTAATGCTAATGCTATCATGTTAAATAACACACTACATTGATGACAGGTAAAAATCATACAATTTAGTTCTTGGAAAGAATATTAAAAGACCTGTTATCGTCCTAATATCTAATTTACGTTTAGTTTTTTACTTTTCTAAAATTTAGAGTCAAGCGTTCCCGTGGAATGTTTATGGGTATAAATTGGACACCATTTTTGAGGACAGTTTGGCAGTGTTAGGTTTTAATATGCATACTGTTTTATTTTTTATGAAGTTATATTGTGTATCTCTGAACTAAATGCACATTGTGGGAAAAAAACAACAGTGTAAAAGAGTATACTGGAACAAAAACATCTCTTCCCTTTCTGAACCCAGGCTGCTCAGTCCACAGGTCCCTTCCTAGAGACAGTCATTCTTAGTAATTTCTCATATCCCCTTCCAGAGACAGTCAATTCAAATGTATATGTGTGCCAGGCGCAGTGGCTCACACCTGTAATCCCAGCACTTTGGGAGGTGGGTGGATCATGAGGTCAAGAGATCGAGACCATTCTGGCCAACATGGTGAAACCCCATCTCTACTTAAAATACAAAAATTAACTGGGCACGGTGGCACACACCTGTAGTGCCAGGTACTCCAGAGGCTAAGGCGGGAGAATCACGTGACCCCGGGAGGCGGAGGTTGCAGGGAGCCAAAATCGCACCACTGCATTCCAGCCTGGCAACAGAGCGAGACTCCGTCTCAGAAAACAAACAAACAAAAAACAGAAATATATATGTGCCTACCTTTTGTCATAGCAATTCCACTTGTAAAAACTATCCTACAAAAATTGTTGCTGCTGAGTGCAATGGCTTATGCCTGTAATCCCAGCACTTTGGGAGGCCAAGGCGGGTGGATTGCCTGAGGCCAGCATTTCGAGACCAGCCTGGCCAACAGGGTGAAACTCTTGTCTCTACTAAAAATACAAACATTAGCTGGGCATGGTGGCACATACCTATAATCCCAGCTACTCAGGAGGCTAAGACATGAGAATCACTTGAACCCGGGAGGTGGAGGTTGCAGTGAGCTGAGATGATGTCTCTGCACTCCAGCCTGTGTGACAGAGCAAGACTCTGTCTCAAAAAAAAAAAAAAAAATTAACAAATCTTTTAGGCGTGAAATTTCCTTAATTTCATTTATGCCAACAGTTATTTGTCAATTAAGAGAATAATTGTACTTAAAATGCTATCTCAGTTTTCTAACTGGAATACTGCACATGAATAGTTTTTATTCTGGAAAAGTTTGTTATAATAATAGATATGATTTATTGTGATGGGTCAGAAACTATATTAAATGCTTTACCTGTGTTACCTGACTTAATCCTGACCATTCTATGAGTTAGGTACAATGAGTCCCCATATTTTACAGATGAGTAACTTGAAGTTTGAGTGAGTTAAGTAACTTTTGCAAAATCACACAGCTAAGGATGAGGTAGAATTTGTTAAGATTTAAACCCTGGTCTATCTTGCCTCAGAGCCCAAAGACTTAACCTCTCTTCCCCTTGCCTCCTATATTGTTAAGGCTATTTGTAGGGAAAGCAAAAAAGACATAAGTTTTTTTCATAGAGAACCTTCTCCTAACTCTTAAAAATGTCAATTTAAAAAACAATTTACCAAATTAGGAAGAAAACACCGTTAGTTTTAAGCATCTGAATAACTTTAAACATCAAAAGGGAAAAATGACAAATTGAGAAATATATAAATATATTTTTCTTTCATTTTTCTTATGAATGGCATATCCTTTTTAACAGTTTTCTGTTTAGCCTCTGTCTTTCTAAACATATTAGTAGATGTATGTTATGTGTTTAAATAGGTCCGGGCTTTGGGATTTGTAAATCCTTACATGTTTTGCATTTTACATGCACCAATTCAGAATTTAAATTTTTATTATTTTTAGAGACATGTTCTCATTTTGTGGCCCAGGCTGGCATGCAGTGGTGCAGTCATAGCTCACTGCAGCTTTGAACTCCTGGGCTCAAGCCATCCTCCTGTTTCAGCCTCCCAAGTAGCTAGGACTACAGTATGTGCCACCCTACCCAGCTTTTTGTTGTTGTTGTAGAGACAGGGGTCTTGCTATATTGCCCAGGCTGGTGTTAAACTCCTAGCCTCAAGCAATCCTCCTGCCTTGGCCTCCTAAAACCATGGAATTACAGGCATGAGTCACTGTATTCAGCCCAGAATTTTAAGCTTTTAAGCAAAATTTATTCACTTTGGACTATGATAAAGCATCTCAGAACTATATTGCTACTGTAAATGTAACGAGTGACATTATTCTGTGAAGTGTAATAACACTAAGTAAAAATCCATGTTTCTCCCTGTATTCAGTGCATAACCTTTTTTTTCCTTTTATATTTGACCATATTTTAGGTTAGGGACCTGTACAATTTTGTGGATGCAACTCTGTCTCTATGCACTTTAAGAAAGGTTTATTTGAAGTCATACAACAGTGCATGTAAAAGTCATGGACTTTGAAGATAAACTTGAATTCAGTAACTGGCTTAGTTATTCACTATTTGACCTTAGGCCTTAAAGCTTAGGCTCCTCATCTCTAACACAAGCATATTAGTGAAATCTGCTATGCAGGATTATTGCTGGAATTAGAAAAAATATACAAATTAGAACATATTAAATCACCAATAATTGCTGACCACTTTTGGCTGGGCGCAGTGGCTCATGCCTGTAATCCAAGCACTTTCAGAGGCAGAGGTGGGAGGATCACTTGAGTACAAGAATTCAAGACCAGCCTGGGAAACATAGCAAGAACCTGTCTCTACAAAAAATTTTAAAAATTAGCTAGGCATTGTAGTATGTGCCTGTAGTCCCAGCTACTCAGGACAGTGAGGCAGGAGGAGCGATTGAGCCTAAGAGATCAAGGCTACAGTGACCTATGATCCTGCCATGGCATTCTAGCCGAGGCAATAGAGAAAGACTCTGTCTCTTAAAAAATAAAAAGGTGACTATTTTTATTTTTATTATTTTGATATGAAATCTTAATTGTTTTATTTGTACAACTCTTTAATTTTCATTGAGTTCTAGTGGTAGTTTTATAATGGAGCATATAAAATAATTTTAGGCTGGGCACAGTGGCTCACACTTACAATCGCAACACTTTGGGAGGCCAAGCCAGGAGGTGTTTGACACCAGCCTGGACAACATAGCAAGACCCCATCTCTACAAAAACATAATAATTAAAAAAAGAAGGCCAGGTGTGGTGGTGCACGCCTACAGTCCCAGCTACTTAGGAAGTTAAGGTGAGAGGATCACTGAGCCCACCAGTTTGAGGCTGCAGTGAGCTATCGTCACAGCACTGCACTCCAGCCTGGGTGACAGAACAAGAATCTAAAATAGATAAATAAATAAAAATGTCTCTAAAAAAAAAACAAATAAAAATGAAAATAAATTAAAATTATTTTAAATGTACCCTTTTTGTTTTGCTCCTTTTCTTTTAGGAATTTCAAATGCCTTGGGAAGAGGAATTAGAAGTTTTAAAGCAGGATAAAGCTGCCAGAGTCATTCAGCAGGCCTGGAAAAGTTTCCTTGTGAGTTTATTTAGAAGTTTTATTGAGATATAATTTTTATGTCATGAAATTCAAAATGTACAGTTCGATACTTTTTTTTTTTTGAGACAGAATCTCACTCTGTTGCCTAGGCTGGAGTGCAGTGGCATGATCTCGGCTCACTGCAGCTTCTACCTCCCAGGTTCAAGCAATTCTCCCACCTCAGCCTCCCCAGTAGCTGGGATTATAGGCGCACCACCATGCCCGGCTAATTTTTGTATTTTTAGTAGAGATGGGGTTTCACCATGTTGGCCAGGCTGGTCCTGAACTCCTGACTTCAGGTGATCCACCCTTCTCGGCCTCCCAAAGTGCTGGGATTACAGGCATGCGCCACTGCATCCGGCCAGTTCAATGTTCAATACTTTTTATATAAAGTGTACAATTCAGTAGCTTTTAGAATACTTGCAGAATTGTGTGCCACTCTTCACTTTAAAAAGCAGACTTTTTGACTGGGCGTGGTGGCTCACACCTATAATCCCAGCACTTTGAGAGGCTGAGGCGGGTGGATCATCAGAGGTCAGGAGTTCGAGACCAGCCTGACCAACATGGAGATACCCTGTCTCAGCTAAAAATACAAAATTAGCTGGGCATGGTGGCGCATGCCTGTAATCCCAACTACTCGGGAGGCTGAGGCAGGAGAATCGCTTGAACCTGGGAGGTGGAGGTTGTGGTGAGCCTAGATCATGCCATCGCACTTCAGCCTGGGCAACAAAAACAACAAAAAAGCAGACTTTTTTTAACGTTTCAAAAAGTTACAATTATTTCATTAGCTGCACAAATGTTTATTGAGTTCCTGATCTGGGCTAGGCACTTTTATAATGGTTATCAATGAAAGTATCATTAAGAAGATTATTTGCCTTTCACCTCTAAACACTTTATTTCTTGACTGAGGAACCAGCATTGTGAGCAGATGTTAGGAATATAGCCACTCATTAAATATTTATTGAGTACTTATTCTCGAGGAGCTTAAAGTTTGTTAATAATACACTATATCCGGGTTAATGTTGTGGTCACTTGTTGTGCTTTTGTAAGGGTAGAGCTGGTCTTATAGGTGTAAGGAATATTCCAAGTTGAATTATCTGGTTGAGTGAGAGCCAAGAACTAGAATGACCTCACTCTTTTCTCTCTGATAGCAGCAAGACTCTGTGCCTGGTAATTTTATTTTTTTGAGACAGAGTCTGACTCTGTTGCCCAGGCTGGAGTGCAGTGGCCGGATCTCAGCTCACTGCAAGCTCCGCCTCACGGGTTCACGCCATTCTCCTGCCTCAGCCTCCCGAGTAGCTGGGACTACAGGCTCCCACCACCTCGCCCAGCTAGTGTTTTTGTATTTTTTTGGTAGAGACGGGGTTTCAGCGTGTTAACCAGGATGGTCTCGATCTCCTGATCTCGTGATCCGCCTGTCTTGGCCTCCTAAAGTGCTGGAATTACAGGCTTGAGCCACCGCGCCCGGCCTGTGCCTGGTAATTTTAACTGAAGAAATATGGCTCTGTTTGTAACACACACTGATACAAAGGTTTTATGGCTTACAAGACCACCTTTGTATCAGTTAATCACATTTTGTAAAGTTGCTTCATTATTTGCCTATACCAAGGCCATAAAACCTATGCTGGGGTGTAACTATGTTGATTTCTAACACTAAAATAATATGTATTTTTTAAAGATACAGGAATCTCACTACATTGCCCAGGATGGTCTCAAACTCCCGGGCTCAAGTGATCCTCCCACCTCAGCTTCCCAAGTAACTTGCCCTATAGCCGAGCACCATTATACCCAGCTAATCTTCTTTTAAAACTTATTCTTCCTTAGTTGGTTTTGATTGACATATACATCATCTAGGCTTAAGCTTTTCTATTGTTTGCAGCTATTTTCTCTCACATTCAACCAGCCACACACCTTTGACTAACTGTTGTGTTCCTGACATTGTGCTAGGCATTTTACAATATATCCTTGCCCTTAAAGGAGCTTTGGCAGAGAAGCCATGTAAATAGGTGTGTGTGTGTGTGTGTATAGACTGAGGACACATTTCACCTTGTGTCCCTCCAGAACCCCATTGAAATGACACTGTATAGAAGGTTAATCCATAACAAAGAGAGGGGGTTCATGAGCACAGAAAAATTTTATCTAATTTTTGGAAAACTAAAAATAGATGATAGCATCCTTTGGAAAAACTGTAGAAACACTTGCCTAGACACATTTCATAGGGGTTCCAATGAGGGAATTGGTTTGCCATTGGAACCCCAGAGAGGATATGAATTTGGAGTTAACAATTTAAAAGAGCTGGAAGGAGAAGGACTGAAGACAGGGGGTTTAATTGAAGGTCTGTACATGGAGCAGCTGTGCCAGTTGTCTCCAGTCTTTTGTAGACCAAGAGCTGCAGGTAGGTGGATGTTTACTGCTAGTCACAAATCTGCTTGTAGACAGATATATACTATTAGGCAAAAAAGACACAAACCCTGGAGGCTTATCTCTTTTTTAAAAAAAAAAAGAAAAATGAAAAATCAAATGAACTATCTGGAAAAGCTAGTTCTAGCATGGATTTGGCATTCCTCAGTGAAACCCTCTTAATTATGCCCTGTTGCCTGTTAATTTTGGTATTTGAGAGACACCCTGCTTAATAGCTGGCTACCCATTAAAGAAAGCCTGCTAATTGCTTATTCCACTCACATCATGAAGCCCCCAGGCAATTTTCCCACTCCTGAGTGAGAACACTGGGGAGACAGAATACTAACAAAAGATACTCGTACTAGCTCCTAGAAAAATTGACACAGACCTTCATTCTTAAGTATTAATGGACAACCAAGGTTCACTTTTAAGGAAAACCAATAATATCAAAACAGAAAGAAAGAAAAAAGAGATAGAACCCAAAAAAAATAAAAATAGTAATAAATTTAAGTTAGATCAGGATATTGAATGCCTCTAAGAGGGTTATATCCGGGAGGAAAATGGTACCCCATGCAATAGAAAGTATGACAGAGTCTGGATTTAGAAAAAAGAGATTAGAAACTCTGAAAAAGAGCTAACCGTGAAAGTCATGGTTCAGATATGACAGATTAAAATTGTTCTAAGATGTGAAGAGAATACATTTGCTTTTGATTCTAGACACAGCATCTTGATTCTAGATAGAGTCAAGTGGGTGACTTCTAAAAAAGGATGCATAGTTTTAGCACGTTGCTTGGCCGTAGAAGTGAATTATTTGCATAGTTATAGTAATGTAAATGTAGGAATTTTAAAAAATTAAATATTTTAATCTAACATGTACTTCTTTAATAAGTAATATAGAAGAATTTATGATGAAAAATAAATATTTAACCCCATTCTACTTTCTTTCACCCTCATACCCTAAAAGCAACCATTTTTAACTTTTTTTTTTTTTTTTTTGAGATGGAGTCTTGCTCTGCTGCCCAGGCTGGAGTGCAGTGGCTCAATCTTGGCTCACTGCAACCTCCGCCTACTGGGTTCAATCAGTTCTCTGCCTCAGCCTACTGAGTACCTGGGATTACAGGTGCCCACTACCATGCCCAGCTAATTTTTTGTATTTTTAATAGAGATGAGGTTTCACCATCTTGACCAGGCTGGTCTTGAACTCCTGACCTCATGATCCACCCACCTCAGCCTCCCAAAGTGCTGGGATTACAGGCATGAGCCACCTCACCTGGCCCATTTTTAACTATTTTTATTGTAGATCTTCTAGTAGTTACTTCCATGCTTCTAAATAATACGCATGTACAATTATCTTTTATTAACTTTAGAAGTAATCCGTTGGCTTTCTGCAAAGATAATTGAGAACTTAGGTTACTTACCCTCCACAGCCCTGCTTATCTCCCCTCCCAATATCATAATGTTATTTTTTAAATTCCTCTATTTTATTACCTTATTGGTTTAAAGAATATTTAAGTCTTAGTTATCTTGTTCCATCAGGCTGACATAGGCTCTCTTCACTCCACATTATATATGATGAGAACATAAGTATCCCTACCCTTTTCTTTACCTCTCCTCTCCATCTTCAAACCGCCAAGATCTATTACCTGTACTATTACGTTATAAGTATTCTCTGGAGGAGTTCGTATATCCTCAATGCAAGTCCTTTGTTAAATACTATATGTGTTGAATATCTTCTCCCAGGCTTGCCTCATTCCTCTAAGAAGTTCTTAATGAAAAGAAGTCTTTAATTTTAATAAAGTCCAGTTTGCGACTTTTTCTCTTTCTTTCCTTCTTTTCTTTCTTTTTTTTTCTTTCTTTGACAGGGTTTAACTCTTTTGCCCATGCTAGAGTGCAGTCGCGTGATCACAGGTCACTGTAACCTTGAACTCCTGGGCTCAAGCAATCCTCCCGCCTCAGCCTCCTGTTTGGACTACAGGTGTGCACTACCACGCCTGGCTAATTTTTAAATTTTCTGTAGAGACAGGGTCTCTCTATGTTGCCAAGGCTGGTGTTGAACTCCTGGCCTCAAGCAATCCTCCCACCTTGGCCTCCCAAAGTGCTGAAATTACAGATGTCAGCCACCATGTCCAGCCACCACTTTTTCTTCATGGTTAGTGCTTTCTGCATCCTGTTTAAGAAATGTTGTCTAACCTAGTCAGAAGATATTTTCCTTATGTTTGTCCTAGAGGCTTAATTGCTTTAGTTTCAGATTGAGATCTAGTATCCATCTCAAATTAATTTTTGTGTATACTCAGAGGTACAAAGTTCGTTTTTTTCTTATGGATATCCAACAGATCAAATACCTTTGATTGAAAATACCATCCTTTTCACAATAAATTGCTGTGGTGCCATTGTTTAAATCATGTAATCATATATGTAAAGTGTTTCTGTAGTGTCTATTCTGTTGCATTGGTCTATTTGTGTATATTTATTTATTTATTTTTTAAGACGGAGTCTCACCCTGTTGCCTAGGCTGGAGTATAGTGGCACAATCTCGGCTCACTGAAATCTCCATCTCTCAGGTTCAAGCAATTCTCCTGCCTCAGCCTCCCAAGTAGCTGGGACTACAGGCATGCGTCACCATGCCTGGGTACTTTCCGTACTTTTTGTAGATGGGATGTCTTGCCGTGTTGCCCAGGCTGGTCTCTAAGTCCTGAGCTCAAGTGATCTACCTGCCTTGGCCTCCCAAAGTGCTGGTATTACAGGCATGAGCCACCATACCTGGCCCATGTCTTTGGATCTTAAATTTCTCTCCATGAGGTTCTTTTTTTTTCTTTTTTTTTTTTTGAGCCGGAGTCTTGCTTTGTCACCCAGGCTGGAGTGCAGGGGCATGATCTTAGCTCACTGCAACCACTGCCTCCCAGGTTCAAGCAATTCTCCTGCCTCAGCCTCCCGAGTAGCTGGGATTACAGGCATGTGCCACCACACCTGGCTAATTTTTGTATTTTTAGTGGAGATGGGGTTTCACTATGTTGGTCAGGCTGGTCTTGAACTCCTAACCTCATGATCTGCCTGCCTTGACCTCCCAAAGTGCTGGGATTACAGGCATGAGCCACTGTGCCTGGCCTCTAATTGCTTTTTTATAAATTCCTTTGGATTTTCTTAGTCATGTTATCTTTGAATGATGACAGTTTTACTTTTCTTTTGTGAACATTATACCTTTGGTTTATAGAAACACCACTGATTTTTGTATGTTGAGTTTGTAACTTTACTAAATTTGCTTATCATTTTTAACAGTTTTTTGATAGAGTCTTTAAGGTCTTCTATATATAAGATCATGTGATCTGCAAGCAGAGACAATTTAACATCTTCCTTTTCCATTTGTATGTCATTTCTTTCTCTTGCCTAATTTCTCTGGCTGAGATTTCCAGTGCCATGTTGAGTACAAGTAGTAAGCAGAGGCATCCTTGTTCCTGATCTTAGAGAAGAAACTTTTAACTTTTCACCGTTGAGTATGATGTTAACTGTGGACTTGTCATATGTGACCTTTAAAGGTAAATTAAGGAATATATTGAGACAAACAAACTGGAGACATACCAAAACTTATGGGATGCAGCAAAGGCAATTCTAAAAGGCAATTTCATAGCAATAAATGCCTACATCACAAAACAAGAAAGATCTCAAACAACCTAATGTTACACTTCAAGGAACTAGAAACAGAAGAACAAACTAAGACCAAAGTTAGCAGAAGGAAGGAAATAAAGATTAGAGCAGAAATAATTGAAATAAAAACTTGAAAAACAATAGGAAAGATCAACAAAACTAAGAGTTGGGTTTTTGAAAAGATAAACAAAATTGGCAAATCTTTAACTAGACTAACTAATTTAAAAAAAGAAAATCAGGTGTGGTGGCACACGTCTGTAGTCCCAGCTACTTGGGAGGCTGAGGTAGAAAGATCACTTTAGCCCAAGAGTTTGAGTCCAGCCTTGGCAGCACAGTGAGACTACATCTCTAAAAATAAATAAATAAATAAAAATGTAAAAGTAGGCCTGGTGCAGTGGCTCACGCCTGTAATCCCAGCACTTTGGGAGGCTGAGTTGGGCAGATCACCTGAGGTCGGGAGTTTGAGACCAGCCTGACCAATATGGAGAAACCTCGTCTCAATTAAAAACACAAAATTAGCTGGGTGTGGTGGCACATGCCTGTCATGCCAACTACTCGGGAGGCTGAGGCAGGAGAATCGCTTGAACCTGGGAGGCGGAGGTTGCAGTGAGCTGAGATTGTGCCATTGCACCCCAGCCTGGGCAACAAGAGTGAATCTGTCTTAAAAACAAACAAACAAACAAAAACAAAAAAAGGAAAAGTTAAAAAAAAAAAAAGACTCAAAATCAGAAATGAAAGATGAGACATTACAACTGATACTACAGAAATACAAAGGATAGTAAGAAACTACTATGAACAATTATAAGCCAATAAATAGGATAACTTAGAAGAAATGGGAAAATTCTTAGATACATATAACCTCCCAAGATGGAATCATGAAGAAATAGAAAATATGAACAGACCAATAATGAGTAAGGAGATTGGATCAGTAATAAAAAACCTCCCATCAAAGAAAAGCCCAGGATGGCTTCACTGTTGAATTCACTGATGGCCTTACTATTGAATTCTACTAAACATTTAAAGAAGAAATAATAACCTGCCCTTTTCAAACTCTTTCAAAAAATTGAAGAGGAGAGCATACTTCTAACCTTATTTACAAAGCCAACATGACTTGGCTACTGAGGCCAGACAAGGATGCTATAATAAAATTACAGGCTAATACCCCTGATGAACATGGATGAATAGGATCTTTAACAAAATACTAGCAAACTGAATTTAACGGCACATTAAAATAATGATCAAGTGAGATTTATTCTTTGTGTGCAAGGTGGTTCAACATATACAAATCAATAAATGCGATGACCATATTAACAAAATAAAGGACAAAAACCATATGATCACTTCAATAGATATTTCGTATATTTTACAACACTTCTTGTCTGAAAGAACATTTTATTTTATATTGATATAGCTACCCTAGTGTCCTTTTGGTGAGTACATGACATCTTTTCTTATTCTTTTACTTTTCAGCTTTTTGTGCCCTTATATTTAAATTGTGTCTCTTGTAAACAAAATACAGTTGGATTTAATTTTCCATAATTCTAAATAATCTTTGTCTTTTAATTAGCATGTTTAGACCATTTGTATTTATTGTAATTACTGTATTCATTGGGCTTAAGGCTGCCATCTTGCTGTTTGTTTTCTACTTGTCTGATCTGTTCTTCCTGTATTTCCCCCTCCCTTTTCCCTTTCTTTGTAGTAATTAAATATTGTTAGTTTGTCATTATTTTCTTCTCTATTAACTTTGTAGTTATTTTGATTAAAGATGCCATAAGTTGTTTTCTATTTCTCCTATTGACAGCAGGTGGCAATATTTTCCTTTTCTTTTTTTAAATTATTTTATTTAAAAAAATTTTTTTTAAATTATACTTTAAGTTCTAGGGTCCTTATGCACAAAGTACAGGTTTTTGTTACATATGTGTACATGTGCCATATTGGTGTGCTGCACCCATTAAGTCGTAATTTACGTTAGGTATGTCTCCTAATGCTCTCCCTCCCCTCTCCCCCTACCCCATGACAGGCCCTGGTGTGTGATGTTCCCCACCCTGTGTCCAAGTGTTCTCATTGTTCAATTCCCACCTGTGAGTGAGAACATACAGTGTTTGGTTTCCTGTCCTTGCGATAGTTTGCTCAGAATGATGGTTTCCAGCTTCATCCATGTCCCTACAAAGGACATGAACTCATCCTTTCTTATGGCTGCATAGTATTCCATGGTGTATATGTGCCACATTTTCCTAATCCAGTCTACCATTCATGGACATTTGGATTGCTTCCAAGTCTTTGCTACTGTGAATAGTGCCACAGTAAACATAAGTGTGCATGTGTCTTTTTTTTTTTTTTTTTTTTTTTTTGAGATGGAGTCTTGCTCTGTCGCCCGGGCTGGAGTGCAGTGGCCGAATCTCAGCTCACTACAAGCTCTGCCTCCCAGATTTACGCCATTCTCCTGCCTCAGCCTCCCGAGTAGCTGGGACTACAGGCGCCTGCCACCTCGCCCGGCTAGTTTTTTGTATTTTTTAGTAGAGACGGGGTTTCACCGTGCTAGCCAGGATGGTCTCGATCTCCTGACCTCGTGATCCCTCCTGACCTCGTGATCCGCCCGTCTCGGCCTCCCAAAGTGCTGGGATTACAGGCTTGAGCCACCGCGCCCGGCCGCATGTGTCTTTATAGCAGCATGATTTATAATCCTTTGAGTAAATATACCCAGTAGTGGGATTGCTGGGTCAAATGGTATTTCTAGTTCTAGATCCTTGAGGAATCGCCACACTGTCTTCCACAATGGTTGAACTAGTTTACAGTCCCACCAACAGTGTAAAAGTGTTCCTATTTCTCCACATTCTTTCCAGCACCTATTTTCTGACTTTTTAATGATCGCCATTCTAACTGGTGTGAGATGGTATCTCATTGTGGTTTTGATTTGCATTTCTCTGATGGCCAGTGATGATGAGCATTTTTTCATGTGTCTGTTGGCTGCATAAATGTCTTCTTTTGATAAGTATCTGTTCATATCCTCCACCCACTTTTTGATGGGGTTGTTTGATTTTTTTTCTTGTAAATTTGTTTAAGTTCTTTGTGTAAGCCTTTGTCAGATGGGTAGATTGTAAAAATTTTCTCCCATTCTGTAGGTTGCCTGTTCGCTCTGATGGTAGTTTCTTTTGCTCTGCAGAAGCTCTTTAGTTTAATCCCATTTGTCAATTTTGGCTTCTGTTGCCATTGCTTTTGATGTTTTAGTCATGAAGTCTTTGCCCATGCCTATGTCCTGAATGGTATTGCCTAGGTTTTCTTCTAGGGTTTTTATGGTTTTAGGTCTAACATTTAAGTCTCTAATCCATCTTGAATTAATTTTTGTATAAGGTGTAAGGAAGGGATCCAATTTCAGCTTTCTACATATGGCTAGCCAGTTTTCCCAACACCATTTATTAAATAGGGAATCCTTTCCCCATTTCTTGTTTTTGTCAGGTTTGTCAAAGGTCAGATGGTTGTAGATATGTGGTATTATTTCTGAGGACTCTGTTCTTTTCCATTGGTCTATATCTCTGTTTTGGTATCAGTACTATGCTGTTTTGATTACTGTAGCCTTGTAGTATAGTTTGAAGTCAGGTAGCATGATGCCTCCAGCTTTATTCTTTTGGCTTAGGATTGTCTTGGCTATGTGGGCTCTTTTTTGGTTCCATGTGAACGTTAAAGTAGTTTTTTCCAATTCTGTGAAGAAAGTCTTTGGAAGCTTAATGGGGATGGCATTGAATCTATAAATTACCTTGGGCAGTATGATCATTTTCACGATATTGATTCTTCCTATCCATGAGCATGGAATGTTCTTCTATTTGTTTGTGTCCTCTTTTATTTAGTTGAACAGTGGTTTGTAGTTCTCCTTGAAGAGGTCCTTCACATCCCTTGTAAGTTGGATTCCTAGGTATTTTATTCTCTTTGAAGCAGTTGTGAATGGGAGATCACTCATGATTTGGCTGTTTGTCTGTTATTGGTGTATAGGACTGCTTGTGATTTTTGCACATTGATTTTGTATCCTGAGACTTTGCTGAAGTTGCTTATCAGCTTAAGGAGATTTGAGGCTGAGACAATGGGGTTTTCTAAATATACAATCATGTCATCTGCAAACAGAGACAATGTGACTTCCTCTCTTCCTGATCGAATACCCTTTATTTCTTTCTCCTGCTGATTGCCCTGGCCAGAACTTCTAATACTTTGTTGAATAGGAGTGGTGAGAGAGGGCATCCCTGTCTTGTGCCAGTTTTCATAGGGAATGCTTCCAGTTTTTGCCCATTCAGTATGATATTGGCTGTGGGTTTGTCATAAATAGCTCTTATTATTTTGAAATACGTCCCATCAATACCTAGTTTATTGAGAGTTGTTAGCATGAAGGGCTGTTGAATTTTGTCGAAGGCCTTTTCTGCATCTATTGAGATAATCATGTAGTTTTTGTCTTTGGTTCTGTTTATATGATGGATTACGTTTATTGATTTATGTGTATTGAACTAGCCTTGCATCCCAGGGATGAAGCCGACTTGATCGTGGTGGATAAGCTTTTTGATGTACTGTTGGATTCCGTTTGCCCGTATTTTATTGAGGATTTTTGCATCAATGTTCATCAGGGATATTGGTCTAAAATTCTCTTTTTTTGTTGTGTCTCTGCCAGGCTTTGGAATCAGAATGATGCTGGCCTCATAAAAATGAGTTAGAGAGGATTCCCTCTTTTTCTATTGATTGGAATAGTTTCAGAAGGAATGGTACCAGCTCTTTGTACCTCTGGTAGAATTTGGCTGTGCATCCATCTGGTCCTGGACTTTTTTTGGTTGGTAGGCTATTAATTATTGCCTCAAATTCAGAGCCTGTTATTGATCTATTCAGGGATTCATCTTCTTCATGGTTTAGTCTTGGGAGGGTATATGTGTCCTGGCATTTATCTGTTTCTTCTAGGTTTTCTAGTTTATTTGCATAGAGGTGTTTATAGTATTCTCTGATGGTAGTCTGTATTTCTGTGGGATCGGTGGTGATATCCCCTTTATCATTTTTTATTGCATCTATTTAATTCTTCTCTCTTTTCTTCTTTATTAGTCTTGCTAGCAGTCTATCAATTTTGTTGATCATTTCAAAAAACCAGCTCCTGGCTTCATTGATTTCTTTGAAGGGTTTTTTTTGTGTCTCTGTCTCCTTCAGTTCTGCTCCAATCTTGGTTATTTCTTGCCTTCTGCTAGCTTTTGAATGTGTTTGCTCTTGCTTCTCTAGTTCTTTTAATTGTGATGTTAGGATGTCAATTTTAGATCTTTCCTGCTTTCTCTTATGGGCACTTAGTGCTATAAATTTCCCTCTACACACTGCTTTAAATGTGTCCCAGAAATTCTGGTATGTTGTGTCTTTGTTCTCACTGGTTTCGAAGAACATCTTTATTTCTGCCTTCATTTTGTTATGTACCCAGTAGTCATTCAGGAGCAAGTTGTTCAGTTTCCATGTGGTTGAGCGGTTTTGAGGGAATTTCTTAATCCTGAGTTCTACTTTGATTGCACTGTGGTCTGAGAGACAGTTTGTTATAATTTCTGTTCTTTTACATTTGCTGAGGAGTGCTTTACTTCCAACTATGTGATCAGTTTTGGAATAAGTGTGATGTGGTGCTGAGAAGAATGTATATTCTGTTGATTTGGGGTGGAGAGTTCTGTAGATGTCTATTAGGTCCACTTGGTGCAGAGGTAAGTTCAGTTCCTGGATATCCTTGTTAACTTTCTGTCTTATTGATCTGTCTAATGTTGACAGTGGGGTGTTAAAGCCTCCCATTATGATTGTGTGGGAGTCTAGTCTCTGTAGGTCTCTAAGGACTTGCTTTATGAATCTGGGTGCTCCTGTATTGGGTGCATATATATTTAGGATAGTTAGCTCTTCTTGTTGAATTGATCCCTTTACCATTATGTAATGGCCTTCTTTGTCTGTTTTGACCTTTGTTGGTTTAAAGTCTGTTTTATCAGAGACTAGGATTGCAACCCCTGCTGTTTTTTGTTTGTTTGTTTGTTTGTTTGTTTTCCATTTGCTTGGTAGATCTTCCTTCAACCCTTTATTTTGAGCCTGTGTGTGTCTCTGCAGGTGAGATGGGTCTCCCGAATACGGCACACTGATGGGTCTTGACTCTTCATCCAATTTGCCAGTCTTGTCTTTTAATTGTAGCATTTAGCTCATTTACATTTAAGGTTAGTATTGTTATGTGTGAATTTGATCCTGTCATTATGATGTTAGCTGGTTATTTTGATCCTTAGTTGATGCACTTTCTTCCTAGCATTGATGGTCTTTACAATTTGGCTTGTTTTTGCAGTGGCTGGTACCGGTTGTTCTTTCCATGTTTAGTGCTTCCTTCAGGAGCTCTTGTAAGGCAGGCCTGGTGGTGACAAAATCTCTTAGCATTTGCTTGTCTGTAAAGGATTTTATTTCTCCTTTGGTTATGAAGCTTAGTTTGACTGGATATGAAATTCTGGGTGGAAAATTCTTTTCTTTAAGAATGTTGAATATTGGCCCCCACTCTCTTCTGGCTTGTAGAGTTTCTGCCGAGAGATCTGTTGTTAGTCTGATGGGTTTCCCTTAGTGGGTAACCTGACCTTTCTCTCTGGTTGCCCTTAATATTTTTTCCTGCCTTTCGACTTTGATGAATCTGACAATTATGCGTTTTAGAGTTGCTCTTCTCGAGGAGTATCTTTGTGACTTTCCTGAATTCGAATGTTAGCCTGTCTTGCTAGGTTGGGGAAGTTCTCCTGGATAATATTCTGACGAGTGTTTTCCAACTTGACTCCATTCTCCCCTTCACTTTCAGGTACACCAGTCAGACGTAGATTTGGTCTTTTCACATAGTCCCATATTTCTTGGAGGCTTTATTCATTTCTTTTTACTCTTTTTTCTCTAAACTTCTCTTCTTGCTTCATTTCATTCATTTGATCTTCAATCACTGATACCCTTTCTTCCACTTGATCAAATCGGCTACTGATGCATGTGCATGTGTCATGTAGTTCTCGTGCCATGGTTTTCAGCTCCATCAAGTCATTTAAGGTCTTCTCTACACTGTTTATTCTAGTTAGTCATTCGTCTCATCTTTTTTCAAGGTTTTTAGCTTCTTTGCAATGGGCTCAAACATCCTCCCTTAGCTCAGAGAAGTTTGTTATTACTGATCATCTGAAGCCTCCTTCTCTCAACTCATCAAAGTCATTCTCCATCCAGCTTTGTTCCATTGCTGGCAAGAAGCTGCGTTCCTTTGGAGGAGAAGAGGCATTCTGATTTTTAGAATTTTCAGCTTTTCTCCTCTAGTTTCTCCCCATCTTTGGTCTTTGATGATGGTGATGTACAGATGGGGTTTTGGTGTGGATGTCCCTTCTGTTTGTTAGTTTTCCTTCTAACAGTCAGGACCCTCAGCTGCAGGTCTGTTGGAGTTTGCTGGAAGTCCACTCCAGACCTTGTTTTCCTGGGTATCCCCAGCAGAGGCTGCAGAACAGCAAATATTGCAGAACGACAAATGTTGCTGCCTGATCCTTCCTCTAGAAGCTTCGTCTCAGAGGGGTACCTGGCTGTATGAGGTGTCAGTGGGCTCCTACTGGGAGGTGCCTCCCAATTAGGCTCCTCAGGGGTCAAGGACCCACTTGAGGAGGCAGTCTGTCCGTTCTCAGATCTCAAACTCCGTGCTGAGAGAACCACTACTCTCTTCAAAGCTGTCAGACAAGGACGTTTAAGTCTGCAGAAGTTTCTGCTGCCTTTTGTTCAGCCATGCCCTGCCCCCAGAGGTGGAGTCTAAAAAGGCAGGCAGGCCTCCTTGAGCTGTGATGGGCTCCACCCAGTTTAAGCTTCCCGCCACTTTGTTTACCTACTCAAGCCTCAGCAATGGCAGATTCCCCTCCCCCAGCCTCACTGCCGCCTTGCAGTTCAATCTCAGACTGCTGTGCTAGCAGTGAGTGAGGCTCCGTGGGTGTGTGACCCTCCGAGCCAGGTGCAGGATATAACCTCCTGGTGTGCCGTTTGCTAAGACTGTTGGAACAGCGCAGTATTAGGGTGGGAGTGTCCCAATTTTCCAGGTACCGTCTGTCATGGCTTCCCTTGGCTAGGAAAGGGAATTCCCTGACCCCTTGTGCTTCCCGGGTGAGGCGATGCCCTGCCCTCATGAGCTTTGGCTCATGCTCTGTGGGCTGCACCCACTCTCCGACAAGCCCCAGTGAGATGAACCCAGTACCTTAGTTGGAAATGGAGATATCACCTGTCTTCTGCATCGCTCACGCTGGGAGCTGTAGACTGTAGCTGTTCCTATTTGGCCATCTTGGAACCTCCTCTTCCTATCAGTCAATATTTTCCCTTTCATCTAGGCTATTTTAGTAGCTTGCTTTACCATTAAAACCAATAAAATAGGACATCACATTCTGGGACCTCTTAGTCTAGGTCATAAAACGCATTGCATTGTCCATGTCTGTGTCCTGAAATGTTCATTCTGAGTGAGAACAGCCACCATGTAATATTCCAGCCCACTTAACCAGATACATAAGTGAAAAGGCTGTTTTTTATATTCCATCCTCAATAAATGTAATAAGAGACCTAGCTGACAGCTAGAATTGAGGTCTCTGACATTGGGCCCCAGTTGAGCCATCTCAGCCATTTCTACTATTCAAGTCATCCCAGCTGAAGCCTCAGTCATTGTGGAGATGAGAAAAGACTTCTCTGCTATTCCTTACCAGAATTCATAACCCATAATTGTGAGCATAATAAAATGGTGGTTTTACTAAGTTTTGAGGTACTTTAATGCACAATAGTAGATGATTAGAACAGCTACATTTTCTTTTAGAGGGTTAAGCTAGAAAGGGCAAAGTTACAATATTTGCCCTTGATTAGTTAGTCTCTACCTTAAGTTGGTACTTTTACCCTTTTCAGAACAATGTAAGAATCTTGTAACATGTTAACTCACGTTAGCCCTTTCACCTTTTTCCTATTATTTCCAGATATTTAACTTACACTTCTGTTTTAAATACCAGAAGACATTATCATTCTTGTTTTAAACAGCCAGTATTCACTTTTTTATTGTAGTAAAATGTTAATAACATAAAATTTACCAGTTTAACTGTTTTTAGGTGTATAACTCAGTTACATTAAATACATTCATAATGTTGTGCACCCATCACCACTATCCATTTCCACAGCTTTTTCATAATCCCAAACAAAACCTCGTGTACCCATTAACCAAAAACTTCCTAACCACCAGACCCCATTTATCTCTATTCTACTTTGTGTCTCTGTGTCTTGTGTCCTATTTTAGGTACCTCATTTAAGTGGATTTGTTTTTTTGTACTGGCTTATTTTACTCAACATAACATTTTCAAGGTTCATCCAACTTATAGCATGTATCAGAATTTCATTCCTTCCTAAGGATGGATCATATTCCATTATATATCTATATGCTACATTGTATTTATCCATTCATCTGTTAATGGACATTTGGGTTATTTCCACTTTTTGGTTACTGTGAATAATGCTGCTAAGAAATTGATGTAGCCGGGTACGGTGGCTCACACCTGTAATCCCAGCACTTTGGGAGGCTGAGGCGGGTGGATCACAAGGTCAGAAGATCGAGACCATCCTGGCTAACATGCTGAAACCCTGTCTCTACCGAAAATACAAAAAATTAGCCGGGCATGGTGGTGGGCGCCTCGGGAGACTGAGGCAGGAGAATGGCGTGAATCCGGGAGGCAGAGCTTGCAGTGAGCTGAGATCACGCCACTGCACTCCATCCTGGGTGACAGAGGAAGACTCCGTCTCAAAAAAAAAATAGAAATTGATGTAAAGGTATCTGTTTGAGCCATTGCTTTCTTTTGGATATATGTCTGGAAGTGGAATTGCTGGATTATGTTGTAATTCTACGTTTGACTTTGTGAGGAACTGCCAAAGTTTACTACAGTGGCTGTACCATTTTACATTCCCACCAGCAATGCACAAGGTTTCCAATTTCTCTATATCCTTGCCAATACTTGTTATTTTCAAGTTTTTTGAAACTTGACACTAGCCATCCTAATGGATGTTAAGTGATATCTCATTGTGGTTTTGATTTACATTTCTCTTATGACTAGTGATATTGAGCATCTTTTCTGTCCTTATTGACCACTCGTAAGTCTTCTTTGGAGAAATATATATTCAAGACCTTTGCCCATTTTTACATTGAGTTGTTCTTTTGTTGTTGAGATGTAGGAGTTCTTTATTTTTCAAAGATCTGCTTTGCAAATATTTTCTCCCATTTTTGTGGATTGCCCTTTTACTGTCTTGATAGTGTCCTTTGATGAACAAAAAGTTTTAATTTTTTTTTGTTTTGTTTTTTTAGATGGAGTCTCACTCTGTCACCCAGGCTGGAGTGCAGTGGCACAGTCTCAGTTCACTGCAACTTCTGCTCCCTGGGTTCAAATGATTCTTCTGCCTCAGCCTCCCAAGTAGCTGTGACTACAGGCAACCACCACCATGCCTGACTAATTTTTGTATTTTAGTAGAAACAGGTTTCAGTATGTTGGCCAGACTGGTCTCAAACTCCTGACCTCAAGTGATCTGCCCACCTTGGCCTCCCAAAGTGCTGGGATTACAAGTGTGAGCCACTGCACCCAGTCTAATTTTTATATGGTCCATTTTATCTTTTTGTTCATTTTGTTTATTGTTTTGGTGTTATATCCAAGAAATCGTTACCAAATCCAATGTCAAGAAGCTTTTCCCCCACATTTTCTTCTAGGAGTTTTATGACTTTAACTCTTATATTTGGATCTTTGTGTTTTTTTTTTTTTTTTCCCAGACAGAGTCTTGCTTTGTTGCCCAAGCTGGAGTGCAATTGCTCAATCTCAGCTCAGTGCAAACTCCGCCTCCCAGGTTCAAGGGGTTATTTTGCCTCAGCCTACCGAGTAGCCAGTACTACAGGCATGCGCCACATGCCTGGCTAATTTTTGTATTTTTAGTGGAGACGGGGTTTCACCATTTTGGCCAGGCTGGTCTCAAACTACTGACCTTGAGTGATCTGCCCATCTCGGCCTCCCAAAGTGCTGAAATTATAGGTGTGAGCCACTGCGTGCCACCTAGATCTTTGATCCATTTTGACTTAATGTTGCATATGGTGTAAATTAAGGACCCAATTTCATTATTTTTCATGTGGGTATATAATTTTCGCAGATACATTTGTTGAAAATACTGTCCTCCTCATTTGATGGTTTTGAAACCCTTGTCAAAAATGAGTTGATGACATATATATGAGTCTATTTGGAGGCTCTCTGTGCTATTCCGTTGGCCTATATATCTGTCCTTATGCCAGTACCAAACTGTTTTGATTATTGTAGCTTTAGTAAGTTTTGAAATCAGAAAGTATGCCTCTTCCAACTCACACTTTTTCACTTATTTTATTCTTTTTCAAGACTGTTTGGCTATTCAGGGTCCCTTGCATTCCACATAGATTTTAGGATGGGCTTTTCTATTTTTTAAAAAAATGCCATTGGGATTTTGGACAGTGATAACATTGAATCTGTACATTGCTTTGGGTAATACTGTCATCTTAACAATACTAAGGTTTCCAATCCATGAATGTGGGGAGTCTTTCCATTTATTTTTATTTATATTTTCTTTAATTTCAATATCCCTTTTTTTTTTTAAGACTGAGTCTCGCTGTGTCACCAGGCTGGAGTACAGTGGTGCAATCTCAGCTCACTACAACCTCTGCCTCTGCCTCCCAGATTCAAGCAATTCTCCTGCCTCAGCTTCCCAAGTAGCTGGGATTACAGACACGTGCCATCATGCCCTGCTAATTTTTGTATGTTTAGTAGGGATGTGGTTTCACCATGTTGGCCAGGATGGTTTCAATCTTTTGACCTCATGATCTGCCCGCCTCAGCCTCCCAAAGTGCTGGGATTACAGGCGTGAGCCACTGCGCCCGGCCTTCAGTATCTATTTTTATCTATCCAGATACAAACCATTTCCAGAGCCCTTCATTTCTTCCTACAGCCTTCTTTGCTTCCTTATGGTATTAATTTTCTGCCAACTCAAGAATTCTCTGTAGTTTGTTTTTGTTTTTGAGAGGCAGGTTCTTGCTCTGTCACCCAGGCTGGAGTGCACTGGGGCAATCATAGCTCACTGCAGCCTTGAATTCATGAGCTCAAGTGATCCTCCTGCCTCAACCTACTGAGTAGCTAGGACTTCAGGTGTGCATCACCACACCTAGATAATTTTTAAAATTTTGTCCCCCTCCCCCCACTTTTTTTTTTTTTTTTTTTGGTAGTAATGGTTTCTTGCTATTTTGACCTGGTGGGTCTCAAACTCCTGGCCTCAAGTGATCTTCCCATGTCAGCCTCCCAAAGTTCTGGAATTATAGATGTGAGCCACCTATACACTCTGTAGTATTTCTTAGAAGATTTCTTAGATACCAGACCTCTTGTGAAAAATCCCTTCAGCTTTTGTTTGTCTAAAAACATATTTATTTCCTTTTTATTTTCAAAGAATATTATCACATTTCATAGAAATCTAGACTGGCATGTTACTGGGATTTTTTCCCCCCCTCAGCATTCAGATGGTATTCCATTCTATTCTGTCTCCCATAGTTTCTATTAATAAGTCAATAAATAGTGTTACTGTTTCTACTCTGAAAGTAATGTGGTATTTATTTTCTGGCTGCTTTTAAATTGCCTCTTTGTCTTTGGTTTTTAGCCGTTTGATTATGGTGTGTCTGTATGTCATTTTCTTTACATTTGTCCTTGTTTGGTCAAGTTGACAATAGAATAACCCAGCAGAGTCTACTCCTTGTCACGTTGGCATCCATACACATCCTTTTTAACCATATTTAACTTCCAAATAGAATCAAAACCGTGCTTCCACCTAACATTCCTCATATGGTCCAAAACATCTTCACAACCTTCCCAAAAGTACCTTTATCCATTTTTGGATCATTTTTATTCCTCTTTTTGCTGAACCATACTCTACCTATGATATCTTATACTTTAAATACCAGATGGAAGGTTAAGTACTTGTATTAATTTCCTAATGCTGCTGTAAAAATTGCCAAAAAGTTAGTCTTTAAACCACAAAAATGTATTACCTTACAGTTCTGGAGGTCAGAAGTCTGAAATGGGCTTCACTGGGCTAAAATCAAGGGTCAGCAGGGCTTGTGTTCTCTCTGGAGGCTCTAGGGAAGAATTTCCTGCCTTTTCCTCCTTCTAGAAGTTGCCCGTGTCCTTGGCTCATGGCGTCCTCCCTCCCTCCCTCCCTCCCTCTCTCCCTCCCTCCCTTCCTTTCCTTCCTTCCTTCCTTCCTTCCTTCCTTCCTTCCTTCCTTCCTTCCTTCCTTTCTTTCTTTCTCTTTCTTTCTTTCTCTTTCTTTCTTCTTTCTTTCTTTCTTTCTTTCTTTCTTTCTTTCTTTCTTTTCTTTCTTTCTTTCTTTCTTTCTTTCTTTCTTTCTTTCTTTCTTTCTTTCTTTCTTTCTTTCTTTCTTCCTTTCTTCCTTTCTTTCTCTCTTTCTCTCTCTCTTTCTCTCTCTCTTTCTCTCTCTCTCTTTTTTTTCATTTCTTTCTTTCCTTCCTTTCTTTTTTTTTCCTCCTAAAATCCTTTCCTGGAGCAACCCCTATTTTCAAAGCCAGCAATGACCTGTCAAGTCTTTCTCACATCACACCACTCTGTCGCTGACTCTTACATGTCCTTTATATGGACCCTTGCAATTACCTTGGGCCAATCAGGATAATTTCCCTGTGTCAAAGTCAGCTGATTAGCAACCTTAGTTCTATCTACAATCTTAATTCACCCTCTCCATGTAACAGCATATTTACAGTTCCAGATTACAGGGATTAGGTGTGAACATCTTTTGTTGGGGGGCATTATGCTGCCTACCACACTAATTAACACACTTTACATTTGTTTTAGGGGAATGGGAGCAGGAGAAAACAAAAGAAAAAAAAGGCTAATATTTATATGCAGATATATAGAAGAAATACTCATAGATACTACCTGTTTCTGCAACTAATTATGGGATTATAGCTGGTATTTTTAACTTTTTTCTTCCACTAGCTATTTCATATTCTCTCTTTTTTTCAGCAAGCACTTCAGCTGGTTGTGGTTCTTTGCTCAGGGGTGGAGGAAGGGAATGATGCAAAACTTCATTCCTAAAGGGGCTAGACCTATAATAATTCTGCCTGTGTGGGGTTGTTATAATTTTCCAATTAACTTTTCTTACGGAATATGGTATTACTAAAAAGCACCCCAAAAGTTCTCCTGAATTCTAGACATCTTCATACTATGAAGAAGCTCAAACTGAAGGTCTGTGTGGAAAGAGAGGCCCAGCTATCCTAGATATTCCAACAATTTCAGCTTAAGACCCTGATATGTGTGTGAGGCCATATTGATTAAATCACCCAACTCCAGCTGATCTGGCAGCTGACTAAGGCCACATGTATGAGTCCAACCAAGACCAGCAGAACTCCCCTGTCAACCCACAGAAAGAGAGAAATAAGAAATGGTTTTTGCTTTAAGCCACTAAGTTTTAGGGTGGTTTGTTATGTATTAGTAGACAACTGATATAGTAACCACCTATTTAGAAGATACTGTTCAGATTTTAAACCATAATAAATATTTCTTGATACCCAATTTGGAGTTTTATTTGGGGAAAATTATATCTTCCTTTCAGAAAGAATACTATTAGTATAGACATGGGCTGTACCATCTTCCATAGGCAGTTGTAGTGGGGCTTTAGATTGTTATATTGGTACTGTGGATTACTTAAATTTGAATTTATTTTATTTGATTTAACACAAACAAACTGGGAGTGGGGTATTTACCAAGGGTTATTAAAGCATTTTTAGGGAGCTAGGGTTTGAGGGGAGGGTTACCAAAGAAATAATTTTCCAAGATGGACTAATTGGTAGGGATTGTTTAGCTAAATTTGCACTAATGTGAAAAATAGATAAACACTCAATAAATATTAGTCGCTGTTACCATTACAGAATCCAGTAATAAATCAGTGGAATTACTATAGGAATAAGGAGGATTCTGCAATGGTAACAATGGCTAATATTTATTGAGTGTTTTCTTGTGTCAGAAAGCTTTAAGTGCTCTACAACTATTAATTCATTTATTTCTCACCAAAGCTGTATGAGATGGCTACTATGATTCCCACTTTATAGTTGAAGAAACTGAGTACAAAGAGGTTAAGCAACTTGTTGAGAGTCACAGCTGCTAAATACTAACAGCTGAACCCAGACAAGAGTATCCCATACTCAGTGTTCTTAATCCATAGTCCGTATTTTGTTTTTTTTCTAGATTACTCTGGAGAGTACACTGAGATGACTTTACCAAAGTTTGGGACATTACATTTATAGGTGGTAGTGATTCTATTACAAATTTAAGAATAAAACTCTGTGAGAATTATACTAATATTACTAGGGTTATCAAAGCAAACCCTGAGTGCATAATATTTCTAAAATCTGGTATGCATACATAAAATCTATTTTATGGTACTTTATTCATTTTTGCCCTAATTAGACAAAAAGCTAAGTAGAAATAGAAAATCCAGTTTTGATCATAAAATCTTATGTTTGAACCTTTAGAATGTTGCTATATTTCAACACTTTAAAAGTATGATTGATTTAAGAAGACAAGGAGAACCACGTCAGATTGTGAAATATATTAATCCCAAAGAGGTAAGGACATTACTTGTTGATACTGCATCCTATATTTTTCCTTAAAATGTGATTACTTTATCAATTCAGTGTGCTCATCGTATTTGTTTCTTTTTAAAACTGTTTTTAATAAGTATTACACATATGTTGAAAGTTCATAAAACATAAATATATAGCTCAATGAATCATCACAAAGCAAACACCTATGTAACCATCACCCAGATCAATGTTTTCATACTCCAAATCACTCCCTTCAGGTACCCTACAAATCACTGCCAACTCCCTTCTTCCTAAAGGTAACCACTATTTTATATTCTAACATAATACTTTAATTTTCTGTTTTTGAACTGTATATAAATAGAATCCTATACTATGCTTGGGGTATATATTTGTTCATCCAACAATACATTTACATAGCTAAAATTCATTCATTTTTAATTAATAGGCATTATTCACTTTTATGAATATATTGCTATTCATTCTACAGTTGATTGACCTTTGTATTTTTTCTAGTTTGGGGCTATTATAATAACTGTTTCTGGGAATTTTCATGTCTCCTCATGGATAAGTGTACACATTTTTTTTTTGTTTGTTTATACTACACCTAGAAATGGAATTGCTGAGCTACAAATTATGCTTATCACAACTCTGGGAGATAATGCCAGATTATTTCCCAAAGCTATTGTACTAATTTATATTTGCACTAGCAATCTTTGGTATTCTTAGTGCTTTACATTCTCACCAATACATAATATTGTCTGTTTGTAATTTGTATTTCCCTGATACTTTTGTGATGTGGAAAGTGCTTATTCAAGTCTCCTCTGTGTTGTGTGTGTGTGTGTGTGTGTGTGTGTGTGTGTGTGTGTGTGTATTCCCTATCCTTATGAGTTTTGGGGTTTTTTGTTTGTTTGTTTGTTTGTTTGTTTTTTAAGACAGGGTCTCACTCTGTCACCCAGGCTGGAGTGCAGTGGCACGATCAGGGCTCACTGCAGCCTCAACCTCCTGGACTCAAGCAATCCTCCTGCTTCAGCCCCATGAATAACTGGGACTATAGGCGCATGCCACCGTGTCCAGCTAATTTTTTGTATTTTCAGTAGAGACAGGGTTTTGCCATGTTGCTCAAGCTGGTCTCGAACTCCTGGACTCAAGTGATCTGCCCACCTTGGCCTCCCAAAGTGCTGGGATTACAGGCGTAAGCCACTGTACCCCTTATTGGTCTTTTAAAAATCAGTTCTTTGTATTTTTTTTTTAACTACTTCTTTTTTCTCAACTTATTTTTTGTGGTAAAGTACACATAATATAAAATTTACTATCTTAACCATTTTTAAGAATACAGTTCAGTGGTACTAAACACATTTATAATGTGTGTAACCATCACTAACCATCACCACCACCCATCTCCATAAATCTTTTCATCTTATAAAACAAAACTCTATCTTCATTAAACAGTAACTCCTAATTTTCCCTTCCACCTATCTCCCAGCAACTACCATTCTACCTTCTGTCGCTATGAATTTGACTAATTATCTTATAGGAGTAGAATTATGCAGTACTTGTCTTTTTGTGATTGGCTTATGTCACTTAGCACAGTGTCAAGATTCACCCATGTAATAGTTTATTGCAGGATTTCTTTCTTTTCTTAAGGCTGAATAATATTCCATTGTGTGTATATACTACATTGTACTCGTCCACTGATGGACACTTGGGTTGCTTCCATGTTTTAGCTATTATGAATAATGCTTCTATGAATGGTTATACAATTATCTCTTTGAGACCCTTCTTTTAATTCGTTTGTGTATATATCCAGAAGTGGAATTGCTGGATCATATGATAATTCCATTTTTAAGTTTTTTAGGAGCAACCTAAAAAGTTTTTTAGGAGTAACTGTTTTCCACAGTGGCTGTACCATTTTGTACTCTCACCAATAATGCACAAGGATTATATATTCTTTATAGAAGCCCTTTGTCCGTTATCTGTGTTACATGCATCTTTTTTTCACTCTATGACTTGTCACTCTCTTAATGGAGTCTTTCCTTTGATTTTTTATTATTAAAAATGTCAAATACATGCAAAAGGAGAAAGAGTAAAGTCAAAAGCCACCATGTACCCTGTACCCATCATCTAGCTTCAACAATTAGCGATTCATTGGCCGGGTGCAGTGGCTCAAGCCTGTAATCCCAGCACTTTGGGAGGCTGAGACGGGCGGATCACGAGGTCAGGAGATCGAGACCATCCTGGCTAACACGGTGAAACCCCGTCTCTACTAAAAAATACAAAAAATTAGCCGGGTGAGGTGGCGGGCGCCTATAGTCCCAGCTACTCGGGAGGCTGAGGCAGGAGAATGGCCTAAACCCGGGAGGCGGAGCTTGCAGTGAGCTGAGATCCGGCCACTGCACTCCAGCCTGGGGACAGAGCGAGACTCCGTCTCAAAAAAACAAAACAAAACAAAACAAAACAAAAAACAATTAGCGATTCATAACCAATCTTGTTTCATCTATACCTCTACCCACTTTCTACAACCTCTAGGTTATTTTGAAGCAGTGGTGTCTTTTGATGAACAAAGTTCTCAATTTTAATGTAGTTCAGTTTATCAATATTTTCCTATATGGTTGGTGCCTTTTTAATTTGTTTTTTTTTTTCTTTTTTCTTTTTCTTTTTTTGAGACAGGGTCTCGTTCTGTCTCCCAGGCTGGAGCACAGTGATGTGATCACAGTTCACTGCAGCCTCAACCTCCTGGGCCCAAGCGATCCTCCCACCTCAGCCTCACAAGTAGCTGGAGCAACAGGCATATGCCACCATGCCCAGCTAATTTTTTTCATTTTTTGTAGAGATGGGGTCTCCCTAGGATGCGCAGGCTGGTCTCAAACTCCGGGGCTCAAGCAATCCTTATGCCTTGGCCTCCCAATGTGCTGGGATAACAGGTGTGAACCACTACAGCAAGCTGGTGTTTTTTGTTTTGTTTTGTTTTTTGGTTTTTTGTTTGTTCATTTTTTAGTACTTTAAGTTCTGGGATACATGTGCAGAATGTGCAGGTTTGTTACATAGGTATACATGTATCATGGTGATTTGCTGCACCCATCAACCCGTCATCTACATTAGGTTTTCTCCTAATGCTATCCCTCCTCTAGCCCCCAACCCCTCTACAGGCCCTAGTATGTGATGTTCCCCTCCCTGTGTCCATGTGTTCTCATTGTTCAACTCCCACTTATGAGTGAGAACATGCGGTGTCTGGTTTTCTGCTCCTGTGTTAGTTTGCTGAGAATGATGGTTTCCAGCTTCATCCATGTCCCTGCAAAGGACATGAACACATCCTTTTTTATGGCTGCATGTATTCCATGGTGTATATGTGGCACATTTTCTTTATTCAGCCTATCACTGATGGGCACTTGAGTTGGTTCCAAGTTTTTGCTATTGTGAACAGTGCTCCAGTAAACATACGTGTGCATGTGTCTTTATAGTAGAATGATTTCTAATCCTTTGGGTATATTCCCAGTAATGGGATTGCTGGGTCAAATGGTACTTCTGGTTCTAGATCCTTGAGGAATTGTCACACTGTCTTCCACAATAGTAGAACTAATTTATACTCCCATCAACAGTGTAAAAGTGTTCCTGTTTCTCCACATCCTCTCCAGCATCTATTCTTTCCTGACTTTTTAATGATTGCCATTCTAACTGGTGTGAGATGGTATCTCATTTTGGGTTTGATTTGCATTTCTGTAATGAGCAGTGATGCTGAGCTTTTTAAAATATGTTTGTTGACCACATAATTGTCTTCTTTTGAGAAGCATCTGTTTATATCCTTCATCCCCTTTTTGATGAGGTTGTTTTTTTCTTGTAAATTTGTTTAAGTTCCTTATAGATTCTGGATATTAGCCCTTTGTCAGATGGATAGATTGCAAAAATTTTCTCCCATTCTGTAGGTTGCCTGTTCATTCTGACGGTAGTTTCTTTTGCTGTGCAGAAGCTCTTTAGTTTGATTAGATCCCATTTGTCACTTTCGGGTTTTGTTGCCATTGCTTTTAGTGTTTTAATCATGAAGTCTTTGCCCATGCCTAGGTCCTGATGGTATTGCCTAGGTTTTCTTCTAGGATTTTTATGGTTTTAGGTCTTAACGTTTAAGTCTTTAATCCATCTAGAGTTAATTTTTGTATAAGGTGTAAGGAAGGGGTCCAGTTTTAGTTTTCTGCATATGGCTAGCCATTTTTCCCAGCACTATTTGTTAAATAGGAAATCTTTTCCCCGTTGCTTGTTTTTGTCAGGTTTGTGAAAGATGAGATGGTGTCAAAGGTGTGCTTGTTTTGGTCAGGTTTGTCAAGGATGAGATGTGTGGTGGTATTTCTGAGGCCTCTGTTCTGTTCCATTGGTCTATATATCTGTTTTGGTACCAGTACCATGCTGTTTTGGTTACTGTAGCCTTGTAGTATAGTTTGAAGTCAGGTAGCATGATGCCTCTAACTTTATTCTTTTTGCTTAGGATTGTCTTGGCTATATGGGCTCTTTTTTGGTTCCATATGAAATTTAAAGTAGTTTTTTCTAATTCTGTGAAGAAAGTCAATGGTAGCTTGATGGGGATAGCATAGAATCTATAAATTACCTTGGGCAGTATGGCCATTTTCATGATATTGATTCTTCCTATCCATGAACATGGGATGTTTTTCCATTTGTTTGTGTCTTCTCTTATTTCCTTGAGCAGTGATTTGTAGTTCTCCTTGAAGAGGTCCTTCACATCCCTTGTGAGTTGTATTCCTAGGTATTTTATTCTTTTTGTAGCAGTTGTGAATGGGAGTTCACTCATGATTTGGGTCTCTGTTTGGCTATTATTGGTGTATAGGAGTGCACATTGATTTTGTATACTAAGACTTTGCTTAAGTTGCTTATCAGCTTAAGGAGATTTGGGGCTGAGACAATGGGGTTTTCTTAATATACAGTCATGTCATCTGCAAACAGAGACAATTTGACTTCCTCTCTACCTATTTGAATACCCTTTATTTTTTTCTCTTGCCTGATTGCTCTGGCCAGAACTTCCAATACTGTGTTGAAAAGGAGTGGTGAGAGAGGGCATCCTTATCTTATACCGGTTTTCAAAGGGAATACATCCAGATTTTGCCCATTCAGTATGATATTGGCTGTGGGTTTGTCATAAATAGCTCTTATTATTTTGAGATATGTTCCAAGAATACCTAGTTTATTGAAAGTTTTTAGCATGAAGGGGTGTTGAATTTTATCAAAGGCCTTTTCTGCATCTATTGAGATAATCACGTGGTTTTTGTCATTGGTTCTGTTTATGTGATGGATTACATTTATTCATTTGTGTATGTTGAACCAGCCTTGCATCCCAGGGATGAAGCCGACTTGATTGTGATGGATAATCTTTTTGATGTGCTGCTGGATTCGGTTTGCCAGTATTTTATGGAGGATTTTTGCATCGATGTTCATCAGGGATATTGGCCTGAAATTTTCTTTTTTTGTTGTGTCTTTGCCAGGTTTTGTTATCAGGATGATGCTGGCCTCATAAAATGAGTTAGGGAGTAGTCCTTTTTCTATTGTTTGGAATAATTTCAGAAGGAGTGGTACCAGCTCCTCTTTGTATCTCTGGTTGAATTCAGCTGTGAATCCATCTGGTCCTGTGATTTTTTTGGTTGGTAGCCTATTAATTACTGCCTCAATTTCAGAACTTGTTTTTGGTCTATTCAAGGATTCAACTTCTTCCTGGTTTAGTCTTGGGAGGGTGTATGTGTCCAGGAATTTATCCATTTCTTCTAGATTTTCTAGTTTATTTGCAAAGAGGTGTGTATAGTATTCTCTGATGGTAGTTTGTATTTCTCTGGGATCAGTGGTGATATCACCTTTTTTCATTTTTTATTGTATCTATTTGATTCTTCTCTCTTCTTTATTAGTCTGGCTAATGGTCTATTTTGTTAATCTTTTAAAAAAAAAAAAAAACAGCTCCTGGATTCACTGATTGTTTGAAGTCTTGTGTCTCTATCTCCTTCAGTTCTGCTCTGATCTTAGTTATTTCTTGTCTTCTGCTAGCTTTTGAATATGTTTGCTCTTGCTTCTCTAGTACTTTTAATTGCGATGTTAGGGTGTCGATTTTAGATCTTTCCCGCTTTCTCCTGTGGCTGTTTAGTGCTATAAATTTCCCTCTAAACACTGCTTTAGCTGTGTCCCAGGGATTCTGGTATGTTGTGTCTTTGTTCTCATTGGTTTCAAATAACTTATTTATTTCTGCCTTTGTTTCATTATTTATCCAGTAGTCATTCAGGAGCAGGTTGTTCAGTTTCCATGTAGTTGTGCAGTTTTGAGTGAGTTTTAAAATCCTGAGGTCTAATTTGATTGCAGTGTGGTCTGAGAGACTGTTAGGATTTCCGTTCTTTTGCGTTTGCTGAGGAGTGTTTTGCTTCCAATTAGGTGGTCGATTTAGAATAAGTGCGACGTGATGCTGAAAAGAATGTATCTTTTGTTGCTTTGGGGTGGAGAGTTCTGTAGATGTCTATTACGTCTGCTTGGTCTAGAGCTGAGTTCAAGTCCTGAATATCCTTGTTAATTTTCTGTCTCGTTGATCTGTCTAATATTGACAGTGGGGTGTTAAAGTCTCCCACTATTATTGTGTGGGAGTCTAAGTCTCTTTGTAGGTCTCTAAGAACTTGCTTTATGAATCTGAGTGCTCTTGTATTGGGTGCATATGTATTTAGGATAGTTAGCTGTTCTTGTTGCATTGATCCCTTTACCATTATGTAATGCCTTTCTTTGTCTTTTTTGATCTTTGTTGGTTTAAAGTCTGTTTTATCACAGACTAGGATTGCAACCTCTGCTTTTTTTTTTTTTTTTGGTTTCCATTTCCTTGGTAAATATTCCTCCATCCCTTTATTTTGAGCCTACCTGTGTCTTTGCATGTGAGATGGGTCTTCTGAATACAGCACGCCAGTGGGTTTTGACTCTCTCCAATTTGCGAGTCTGTGTCTTTTAATTGGAGCATTTAGCCCATTTACATTTAAGGTTAATATTGTTACTGTGTGAATTTGATCCTGTCATTATGATGCTAGCTGGTTATTTTGCCCATTAGTTGATGCAGTTTCTTCATAGTGTTGATGGTCTTTACAATTTGGTATGTTTTTGCAGTGGCTGGTACCAGCTTTTCCTTTCCATATTTAGTGCTTCCTTCAGGAGCTCTTGTAAGGCAGGCCTGATGGTGACAAAATCTCTCAGCATTTGCTTATCTATAAAGGATTTTATTTCTCCTGTGGTTATGAAGCTTAGTTTGGCTGGATATGAAATTCTGGGTGGAAAATTCTTTTCTTTAAGAGTGTTGAATATTGGCCCCCACTCTCTTCTGGTTTGTAAGGTTTCTGCAGAGTGATCTGCTGTTAGTCTGATGAACTTCCCTTTTTAGGTAACCCGACCTTTCTCTCTGGCTGCCCTTAACATTTTTTCCTTCATTTCAACCTTGGTGAATCTGATGTTTATATGTTTGGGGTTGCTCTTCCTGAGGAGTATCTTTGTGGTGTTCTCTGTATTTCCTGAATTTGAATGTTGGCCTGTCTTGCTAAGTTGGGGAAGTTCTCCTGAATAATACCCTGAAGAGTGTTTTCCAGCTTGGTTCCATTTTCCCCGTCACTTTCAGGTACATCAATCAAATGTAGGTTTGGTCTTTTCACATAGTCCCATATTTCTTGGAGGCTTTATTCATTCCTTTTCATTCTTTTTTCTCTAATCTTGTCTTCATGCTTTATTTCATTAAGTTGATCTTCAATCTCTGATACCGTTTCTTCCGCTTGATCAAGTCAGCTATTGATACTTGTGTATGCTTCATGAAGTTCTCGTGCTGTGTTTTTCAGCTCCATCAGGTCATTTATGTTCTTCTCTAAACTGGTTATTCTAGAGAGCAATTCCTATAACCTTTTTTAAAATGCTTAGCTTCCTTGCATGGGTTAGAACATGCTCCATTAGCTTGGAGGAGTTTGTTATTATCCACCTTCCAAAGCCTACTTCTGTCAATTCGTCAAAATCATTCTCCATCCAGTTTTGTTCCCTTGCTGGCGAGGAGTTGTGATACTTTGAAGGAGAAGAGGTGTTCTGGTTTTTGAAATTTTCAGCCATTTTGTGCTGGTTTTTCCTCATCTTTGTGGATTTATCTACCTCTGGTCTTTGATGTTGGTGACCTTCGAATGGGGTTTCTGTGTGGACATCCTTTTTGTTGGTGTTGATGCTGTTCCTTTCTGTTTGTTAGTTTTCCTTCTAACAGGCCTCTCTGCTGCAGGTCTGCTGGAGTTTGCTGGAGGTCCACTCCAGACCCTGTTTACCTGGGTATCACCAGTGGAGGCTGCAGAACAGCAAAGATTGCTGCCTGTTCCTTCCTCTGGAAGCTTTGTCCCAGAGGGGCACCTGCCAGATGCCATCCAGAGCTCTCCTGTATGAGGTGTCCGTCAACCCCTGCAAGGAGGTGTCTCCCAGTCAGGAGGCACGGCGGTCAGGGACCCACTTGAGGAGGCAGTCTGTCCTTTAGCAGAGCTTGAGCACTGTGCCGGGAGATCCTCTGCTCTCGTCAGAGCTGGCAGGCAGGGACGTTTAAGTCTGCTGAAGCTATACCAACAGCCATCCCTTTCCCCAGGTGCTCTGTCACAGAGAGATGGGAGTTTTATCTATAAGCCCCTGACTGGGACTGCTGCGTATCTTTCAGAGATGTCCTTCCCAGAGAGGAGGAATCTAGAGGCAGTCTGGCTACAGTGGCTTTTTGGCACTGTAGTGTGAGCTCTGCCCAATTCAGACTTCCTGGCAGCTTTGTTTACACTGTGAGGGGAAAACCACCTACTCAAGCATCAGTAATGGCAGACACCCCTCCCTCACCAAGCTTGAGCATCCCAGGTCGACTTCAGACTGCTGGACTGGCAGCGAGAATTTCAAGCCAGTGGATCTTAGTTTGCTAGGCTGTGTCTGGGTGGGATCCGCTGAGCTAGAGCGCTTGGCTCTGTGGCTTCAACCCCCTTTCCTGGGGACTGAATGGTTCTGTCTTGCTGGCATTCCAGGCACCACTGGGGTATGAAAAAAACTACAGCTAGCTTGGTGTCTGCCCAAAGGGCTGCCCAATTTTGTGCTTGAAACCCAGGGTCCTGTTGGCATAGGCACCCTAGGGAATCTCCTGGTATGCGGGTTGGGAGTATCGTGCGAAAAGCATAGTATCTGGCCAGAATGCACAGCTGCTGCTTTTTATAACCTTTTCCAACTCAAAGGTTATAAAAATATTCTATTATACAAGATTTATTGATTTGCCGTTTATACTTAGATCTACAGTCCACCTGGGATTGACTTTTGTGTATGGTGTGAGGTACAGGTCAACATTTTTTTTTTTTTTTGAGACAGAGTCTTGCTGTGTTGCCCAGGGTGGAGTCCCGTGGTGCTATCTCGGCTCACTGCAACCTCCACCTCCCACGTTCAGTGATTCTCCTGCCTCAGCCTCTCTAGTAGCTGGAACCACAGGTGCCCGGCACCACACCCGGCTAATTTTTTGTATTTTTAGTAAAGACAGGGTTTCACTGTGTTAGCCAGGATGGTCTCCATCTCCTGACCTTATGATCTGCCCACCTTGGCCTCCGAAAGTGCTGGGATTACAGGTGTGAGCCACCATGCCCGGCCCAGGTCAACATTCTCATTCTTCCATGCAGATATCCAAGTGATTAAACACTATTTATTGAAAATGCTATCCTGTCCCTACTGTTCTGCAGTGCCACCTTTAAAATAATTAAATCAGGTGGCCATTTATGTATTAGTCTGTTCCATTGGTCTATTTTTCTACTATTGTCGTAACTATTACAGCTTTATAGCAGTCCTATTAAATGATAGAGAAGACACCCAGTCTTACAATTCTTCTTCAAGAAAACACTCCAGGCTATTCTTGAATGCTTTTTATTTCCACATAAATCTTTGAATTAGCTTGTCTATTTCCACACCAAAATAAATCTGTTGGAGAAATGAAAATTGTAGAGTAAGGAGTTCTAAGAATAACTGTCGGCCGGTGCCATGGTTCACGCCTGTAATCCCAGCACTTTGGGCGGCTGAGTCGGGTGGATCACGAGGCCAGGAGTTCGACACCAGCCTGGCCAACATAGTGAACCATTTCTCTACTAAAAATACAAAAATTAGCCGGGCATGGTGGCATGTGCCTGTAGTCCCAGCTGCTCGGGAGGTTGAGGCAGGAGAATCGCTTGAACCAGGGAGGCAGATGTTGCAGCGAGCCGAGATTGTGCCACTGCACACCAACCTGGGTGACAGTGTGAGACTTCATCTCAAAAAAAAAAAAAAAAGAATAACTGTCAGAATCAACTTTATTGTAACTCTGGAGTCTAATTAAAAACTTAGAGCAACCGGAGGAGTGCTTTTAATGAAGAAAAAGGCTACTAAACTTTAAGAAAGCAGGGTGGTGTTTTTGCCTACCCATGAAACATCCCTTGTTCTCCAGCTTGGCAGCAGCCATAGAAACAAAGGCCCCTATTCCTGGTGTGGCTTACTGGGGCCAGAGTGCAAAATACAGAACGTGTTCTCAAAAATTGTGGTTATGTTTTTTTGTTTGTGTGTTTGTTTGTGTGTGTGTGTGTGTGTGTGTGTGTGTCTTTGTTTTTGAGATGGAGTCTTGCTCTGTCACCCAGACTGGAGTGCAGTGTTGCGATCTCGGCTCACTGCAACCTTCGCCTCCCAGATTCAAGCGATTCTCCTGCCTTAGCCTCCCAAGTAGCTGGGATTACAGGCGCCACCACCACACTCAGCTAATTTTTTTTGTATTTTTAGTAGAGACAGGGTTTCACCATGTTGGCCAGGCTGGTCTCGAACTCCTGACCTCAGGTGATCCACTCACCTCAGCCTCCCAAAGTTCTGGGATTACAGGTGTGAGCTATTGCACCTGGCCTGGTTGTGCATTTTGATCTGTCTGGCAGTTCCCTGAGGAACCTGCACAGAGGCTTGCCTTTATTTCACCCCTCTCCATGCCATCACAGGGATGGGCCAGCTTATGGGATTTAAAATCGTTTACAACCTGCAGCCACCTCAGGCAATAGATGGCAGACAAGGCAAGGACTGGCAAACCTAAAAATCTAGGTAGAATGAAGCTGAGGAGAAAGATACATGGGGATATCTGAACAAATAGAGATTATCAAAAAAGAGAAAGATGACTAGTGCTTGCCAGGTGTTGGGGGTAGAGTGAAGGAAGTGACTGCTTGATAGATATGGGGTTTCCTTTTGCAGTGATGAAAATATTGTGGAAGTAGTGGCTGTACAATAAGAAAGTACTAAATGTCACCATTGGTTAATTTATGTTGTGTGGATTTTTACCAAAATAAAACATATTTTTAAAGTCTGTTGGAATTTTGACCAGGTGCGGCGGCTCACACCTGTAATCCCAGCACTTTGGGAGGCTGAGACAGGAGGATCACTTGAGCTCAGAAGTTTGAGACCAGGGCAACATAGTGAGACCCCATCTCTACAAAAAAATAAAAAATTAAATTAAAAGTCTATTGAAATGTTGATTGGGATTGTATTGAATATTTAGCTCATTTTGAGGAAAACTGATACGACAATACTGAGAGCTCTAATTCATGAACATTTGTGGGAAATAGGGATAGGCTGCTTAGATCCCTCTTTAAGAAGGATTTACTACCCAATCTCAGGGACTGCAGTCCACAGACAGCCTCCAGCTGTGAGAATCTTCAGTGTCTACCCTAACTGCAAAGAACTGCCTGATGCTAGGTCAACCCTTTCCAGGGAATCCCACATCCAGTGACTGAGCAGAGGGTGGTGGGTGAGGAGATGGGTCTAGAAGCCATTGTGATGTGCATCAACTCTTTTGGCAGTATTCACTTTAGAGGTCCCAGCAGGATTGGCCCAGGCTTTGTGTGGCTTACATTGCAGTTCAAACTCTTTTTCTGCCTAGTTCTTCTTCCCTCCCCTTTCTTCCATAGGTATTGAGCCCTAATAAACCTGTGGCACTCAAACTTCATATAAGCATCTTCTTTTGGAAAACCTAATTTAAAATATTATTTAGTTCTTCTAAATTTTCTCTCAACAAATGCTTTATAGTTTTCTATAGAGAGGCCTTGCATCTCTTTTGTTAGGTTTATAACTTGCTTTTTAATGCTCCTATAAATGGTAATTACAAAATTTTTGTTTTCTTATTTTTGATGCTATTATGTAGAAAGACAATCAATTTTTGTATATTAGCTTTGTTCCCAACAACTTTGCAATCCTCATTTATTAATTCTAATAATGTGTACATTGATTATTTTGGATTTTCAATATAAACAATCATGACATCCTCAATGAGTTTGTTTTTCCCTTTTCAAGCACAATACATTTTATTTCTTTTGCTTGCCAATATACACTGGCTGGAGTCTTCAGTAATGGTGAATAGAAGTTATAACCACTGTCTTATTCTGGATTTCAGAGGGAAGGATCAATATTTCATCATTAAGTATGAGGTGTGCTATTTTTGTTTGTTTGTTATAGAATCCTTTTATCTGATTAAGGAAGTTTCCTTGTATTCCTGTTGAGCTAAAATAATTTTTTAATTTTGTTTTTAGAGGCCAGGTCTCACTCTGTTACCCAGACTGGAGTGCAGTGGTGCCATCATAGCTCACTACAGCCTCAACCTCGTGGGCTCAAGTGGTCCTTCCACCTCAGCCTCCCAGGTAACTGGGACCCCAGGTGTGGGCCACCATGCCCAACTAATTTTTTAAAAGTTTTTTTGTAGGGACAGAGTCTTCTTATGTTGCCCAGACTGGTCTCAAATTCTTGTCCTCAAGCAATCCTCCTGCCTTGCTTGGCCTTTGAAAGTGCTAGCATTATAGACGTGAGCCACCGTGCCCAGACAAGAGTTTTTTTAGAAATCCAAGAACAGATGCTAAATTTTATGAGACCTTTTTTGCTTTAATTAAGATACTATTTTTCTTTTGTTCTTATTTTTTGTTTGAATGTTAAATCTTCTTAGCATTCCTAGAATAGGTACATTTTGGTTATAATTATCTTATCCCTTTGAAATATCACTGAATTTAGGTTGCTAATATTTGGTATAAATATTTGCACCTGTGTTTCTGCAGCACATGTAATTTACTGTCTTTGTCAGATTTTGGTATCACATTTAACTGGCCTCCTAAGACAAACTGGGAATGTTTTTACTCTTTTTACTTTCTGAATTTCTTTTTCACATTGTTATTTTGTCCTTAAATGTACTTTGTAAGGATTTACTAATAAAGCCATCTGTGCCAGGAGTTTTCTCCATGAAAAGATTTTAAATTACAATTTAGAATTATAGTTCTATTTCTATTTTGTATTTCTTCTTGTGCTAGCTTTCATAAGTTATATTTTTCTAGGAAGTTTTCATATAAATTTTCAAATTTATTAGCTTAAAATTATTCATAATACCTCTTATGATCTTTCTAATGTCTTAGAATCTGTAATAGTTATCTTTATTTTATTCCTAGTATTGGTTATTTGCGTCTCCTCTTTTTATTCTTGAGCAGTCTCTTTGGAGTTTATTACTTTTGTTAGTCTTTTCCAAAAACAATTTTTAGCTTTGTTGTTTCTTTGTATTGTTCATTTGTGTCCTACCTCATCATTTTCTGCTGTTTATTATTTCCTTCTTTATATTTTCTTTGAATCTTGTTTGCTGTTGTTTTTCCAACTTTTTGAAATGGATGCTGAATTTACTGATTTGTAGCCTTTTCTGGTATATGTATTTAAGGACATAAATTTTTATCTAAGAATGGTTTTAGTTGCAGCTTACAAGTTTTGATATGTCATATTTTCATATCAAATTCAATTTAAAATATTTTAAAATTTCTACTTTATTTCAGTTATTTAGAATTGTACTTTTAAATTCCTGGACATTTGGAAATTAGCCAGTTATCTTTTTGTCCTCAGCCCTTATCTTGATTATGCTGTACTTTCAATCCTCTGTTAATTGTCTATTTTTAATAAATTTTTATCTGTACTTGAAAAGAATATATGTTTTCTAGTTATTGAGCATAGTATTGCATGGATGTCAGTTAGATCAAGTTTTTCAGTTATGTTGATCAAATCTTCTATAGCCTTACTGAATATTTTTGTCTAGTTATACTATCAGTTACTGAGAGATATGTATTAAAAGCTTGCACTATGACTGAATATATGTCTATTTTTCTGGTAGTTTATATATATTTGAGACCATGTTATTAAGTGAATACTTAAGGTTATCATATCTTTCTTGAATTGAACTTTTTATCATTATAAAGTGTATCCCTTAAGGTCTCAAATTTCTGGTATTAATACAACCACACCAACTGTCTCTTTTTTTTTTTTTAACAAATCAGAAAGTTTTATTGGCTGTAATATTGTGTTTCCTTTTTTTATTACCATACTTTAAGTTTTGGAATACATGTGCAGAATGTGCATGTTTGTTACATAGGTATACACATGCCATGGTGGTTTGCTGCACTCATCAACCTGTCATCTACATTAGGTATTTCTCCTAATGCTATCCCTCCCCTAGTCCTCCACCCCCCGACAGGCCCCGGAGTGTGATTTTCCCCTCCCTGTGTCCATGTGTTCGTTCTCACTGTTCAACTCCCATTATGAGTGAGAACATGTGCATACCAGCTGTCTCTTACTTGCATGGTATATCTTTCCTGTTATTTTACTTCCAACATTCTGAATATTTACATTTTTGCTGTGTCTTTTTGTAGGCAGCAGGGGTTTTGTTTGTTTGTTTGAGACAGAGTCTCATTCTGTTGCCCAGGTTAGAGTGAAGTGGCAGTATGTATCTCAGCTCACTGCAACCTCCACCTCCCGGGTTCAAGCATTTTTGTGCCCCAGCCTCCCCAGCAGTTGGAATTACAGGCATGCGCCACCACGCCCAGCTAATTTTTTGTATTTTTAGTAGAGATGGGGTTTTGCCATACTGCCCAGGCTGGTCTCAAACTCCTGAACTCAGGCAGTCCTCCCACCTCAGCCTCCCAAAGTGCTAGGATCACAGGCGTGAGCCTCTGTACCTGGCCTGGCAGCAGGTTGTTAGCTAACATTTTTTATCCAGTAAGATACTCTTTGTCTTTTGTCATAACATTTACTTCATTCACATGTAATGTAATTACTGATATTTGGGAATTTAAATCTACCCTGTTACTATTTACTCTCTTTATGTCTCAGACGTTCTACATTCTTTTTCAACATGTTATGGCCTTCTATGGGAATGAGTTTTTTTGTTTTATATTTTTCTCTATATATTATCATTCTTTTACACTTATTCAAGAGATTGCAACATGCATATTTGACTTATGAAATCATATATAGTTTTGCATTTTTATCTTCTCCCAGACAATGCACTTATTTCTCATTATCCCCTTTGACTTATATACTCTGGCTGTTATACTTTTAAATTCGCTATTGATGGATCTTATGGTAAGAGTACATTTAATTCAATAAGAAGCTGCCAAACTTTTTCCAAAGTTGCTGTGCCATTTTGCATTCCCACCAGCAAAGAATTACCGCTCCACATCCTTGCTAGCATCTAGTGTTGTCAGTATTTGAATTTGGTCCTTCTAACAGGTGTATAGAGGTATCTCATTGTTTTTGTTTTGTTGTTGTTGTTGTTTTGAGATGGAGTCTCTGTCTCCCAGGCTGGAGTGCAGTGGCACAATCTCGGCTCATTGCAACCTCTGCCTCCCAGATTCAAGTGATTCTCCTGCCTCAGTGTCCTGAGTAGCTGGTATTCACACCCCATCACACCCGTCTAATTTTTCATTTTTAGTAGAGACAGGGTTTCACCTGTTAGCCATGGCTGGTCTCAAACTCCTGACCTCAAGTGATCCACCTGCCTCAGCCTCTCAAAGTGCTGTGATTGCAGGCTTGAGCCACTATGCCAGGGCCCTCATTGTTGTTTTAATTTGTAATTCCCTAATGACATACAACGCTGACCATCTTTTCATATGCTTATGTGTCGTCTGTATATCTTCTCTAGTAAGATAGCTTTACAGGTCCTTTGCCCATTTTTAATTCAGATTGTTTGTTTTCTTATAGTGAAGGTTAAAGAGTTCTTTGTATATTTTAAATACCAGCCCTTTATCAGATATGTGTTTTGCAAGTATTTTCTTTCCAGTTTATGACTTGTCTTTTCATTATCTTAATGCCCTTCATTGAGTACAACTTTTTAATGAAGTCCATCCTATCTATTATGCTTTTGGTGTTATATCTAAAAAGTCATTACCAAAGCCAAGCTCACCTAGATTTCCTCCTGTGTTATCTTCTAAGAGTTATACAGTTTTGCATTTGATATTTAAGTTTTCATCCATTTTCAGTTACTGTTTTGTGAAAGGTGTAAGATCTTTGTCTAGATTTTTTTTTTTCTTGAACGTGGATTCCCACAATGTCCAAATGGTGTTCCAGCACCATTTGTTGAAGACTATTCTTTCTCCACTAAATTGCCTTTGCTCCTTTGTCGGAGAATAGTTAACTATGTTTGTGTGGGTCTGTTTCTGGGCTCTCTGTTCTGTTCCGTTGATTTATTTGTCTATTCTTTTACCAGTACCACACTGTCTTGATTATTGTTGTTTCATGGTAGGTCTTGAAGTTGGGTAGTGTCAATTCTCCAACTTTGTTGTTCACCTTCAATATTGTAGTGGCTATTCTGGGTCTTTTGCCTTTCCACTTAAAATTTATAATCAGTTTGTCCTTATACATAAAATAAGTTCCTGGGATTTTGATTGAGATTGCATCGAATCTATAGATCAAGAAAGAAGGGAAGAGCAGACATCTCGACAATATTGAGTCTTCCTATTCGGGTGTATGGAATCTCTCTCCATTCATTTAAATCTTTGATTTCCTTTATCACAGTCTTGTAGTTTCCCTCATATTGATTTTTATATATTTTGTTAGATTTATACCTAAGTATTTTACTTTTTTGGGTGCTGATATAAATGACATTGTGTTTTAAAATTTCAAATTCCGGTTGCTTATTGCTGGTTTATAATAAAGCCGTTGATTAGTGTATTAACCTTGTGATTCATTGGGATTTTTTAACATAGACGATCATGTCATCTGTGAACAAAGACAGTTCTTTTTCCCCCTTCTCAATCTGTATACTTTTCATTTTCCTTTCTTGTTTTATTGCATTAGCTAGGACTTCCAGTGTGATGTTGAATAGAAAAGGTGAGGGGACATCTTTGTAGGAAAACATTTAGTTTCTCACCATTAAGTATGATGTCAAGTGTATATTTCTTATAGATATTATTAAGTAGAGGAGGTTCCCCTCTAGTCGTAGTTTGCTAAAGTTTTTATCATGAATGGGTGTTGAATTTGTGCGAAAATTTGTTTATTATCCTTTTTAGTGTCCATGCAATCAGTAGTGATGACCTGTATTTTTCTTCTTTTTTTTCTTCACCATTTTCATTCTTGCCAAATTTTATTCCAAAAAAAAGGGGATGTGTGTGGAAGATTAAGATGTCCATGAAGAGTAACCCATCATCATGACAATAAAGTATTCAATTAGACAGAAATGACAAGGACCATTTCTGATGTTAGTAATGTGTAATATCTGTCTTTTTTTCTTAGTTACCCTAGCCAGGAGCTTACCAATTTTATTGATCTTTTCAAACCAGCTTTTTGTTTCTCTTCTCTCTAGATTTCTTGTTATCAATTTCATTGATTTCTGCTCTAATCTTTATTATTTATTTTCTTCTGCTTGCTTTGAATTTAATTTGCCTTGCTTTTCTAGTCCCTCAAGGCAGAACATTAGATTATTTCATTCAGATCTTTTTTGTTTTCTAATACACACATTCAGTACTATAAATTTTCCTGTAAGCTCTGTTTTTGCTGAATCCCTTAAATTTTAGTCAGTTATATTTTCATTTTCATTTATTTCAAAGTATTTTTAACTTCTCTTCAGGCTCTTTATTTGACCTACTTGTTATTTAGAAATGTGTTATTTAATTTTCAAGTTTTGGAGTTTTCCAGCTATCTCTCTGTTACTGATTTCTAGTTTAATACTATTGAGGTATGAGAGTATATTTTGTATGATTTCTATTCCTTTTAAATTTGTTAAGATAGGCCCATATATGACAAATCCACAGCTAATATTGGAACAGGGAAAAGTTGAAAGCACTTCCTGTAAGAACTAGAAAAAGACAAGGATGCTCATTATTACCACTCCTATTCAGGACAGTATTGAAGTCCTAGCCAGAGCAATCAGGCAAGAGAAGGAAATAAAAGGCATTCAAATGGGAAAATAAGAAGTCAGAGTCTCTTTTTTTTTACTGATGACATGATCTTATATATATATCAAATGTTCTGACATAGAAGTGGGTGCTAAAAATGTATACACATGAATGTAGAGAGTGGAGTGATAGACAATGGAGAGTTGGAATGATGAGCTGGTTGGAGGGAAGTGGAGGATGAGAAATTAGTTAATGGATACAATGTACATTAATTGGGTGATGGATACTCTAAAAGTCCTGACTTGACCACTCTGCATTCTATGTTTGTAACAAAATTGCACATGTACTGCATAAATTTGTACAAATAAAAAAATGTGTTAAGGTGTGTTTTATGGCCCAAAACGTGGTCTGTCTTGCCAAATAATTTGTCTGTGCTTGAGAAGAATATGTATTCTGTTGTTCGAAGAAGTGTTTTATAAATGTCAATTGGATCCAGTTAATTTATGCTGCTGTTCAGTTCAATTATGGCCTTACTGGTTTTCTGCCTTGCTGAATCTGTCAATTACCGATAGAGGGTTATTGAAATCTCCAATTATAATAGTAAATTACTATATTTTTTCTTGCAGTTTTATCAGTTTTTGCTTCACATATTTTGCTGCTTTGTTGTTAAGTACTTACATTATCATCATGTAATGCTCCATTTAGTCCTGACAATTTTCCTTGATCTGAATTTGGCCTTGCCTGAAATTAGTATAGCAGTTTGGTTTTCATTCTATTAGTATCATATGTCTTTCTTCTTTCTTCTTTCTTCCTCTTCGATAAAGCCTCACTCTGTTGTCCAGGTTGGAGTGCGGTGGTGTCATAATGGGTCACTGCAGCCCTTGACCTCCCAGGCTCAAGTGATCCTCCCGCCCCAGCCTCTGAAGTAGCTGGGACTACTAGTGCATGCCACCACACCCAGCTAATTTTAAATTTTTTTGTGTGGAGTCAGAGTCTCACTATATTGCCCAGGTTGGTCTTTGTTCTTTTCTTTGTTATTAATCTGTGTCTTTATATTTAAAGTGGGTTGCTTGTGGATAACATATAGTTGGGTCTTGATTTTTTATTCACTCTGACAGTCTCTGATATGCCCTTTTTAATTGGTATAGGTAGATCATTGACATTTAAAGTTGTTGATATAGTTCAATTGATATTTATTCTATTTGTAATTGTTTCCTGTTTGTTGCCATTTTTTTTTCTATATTCCTTTCTTTTTCTGCCTTCTCTGGTTTTAAGTGAGCATTTTATATGATTTCATGTGTATGTTTTACATGTAAATAGACTAAAGAACCCAAATGAAAGCAAAGGTTGTCAGACTGACAAAAACCCTATCTATTTATTATTTTTCAGGCATACTTTAAACAATAAGAATAGAAAACAATAAGAATAAGACAATGGAAAAATATACATCATGCAAACTTTAATTAAAAGAAAGTCAGACCAGGCACGGTGGCTCACGCCTATAATCCCAACACTTTGGGAGGTCGAGGTGGGTGGATAACTTGAGGTCAGGCATTCGAGACCAGCTTGGCCAACATGGTGAAACCCCGTTTCTACTAAAAATACAAAATTTAGTCAGGCAAAAGTTAGTCCCAGCTACTCGGGAAGCTGAGGCAGGAAAATCACTTGAACCCGGGAGGGGGAGGTTGCAGTGAGCTGAGATCACACCACTGCACTCCAGCCTGGATGACAGAGTGAGACTCCATCTCAAAAAAAAAAAAAAAGAAAGAAAATCAGTGTCATTATGTTAGTATTGGACAAATTAAGCTTTAAGGAATAAAGTTTGTGAGCTATAAAGAGGGCAGTTTCATAATGATAGAGTAAGTTCAACAGAAAAATATAAAAATTCTGTACTTATAAGACAAAAATTTACATAATTACCAGAAGAAATATAGTAATCATCAAGCATAGTCAAAGATTTTAACACAACTCTCTTGGTAACTGATAGAAACAAGCATGCAAAAAAATTTAGTACAGATATTGTAGATTTTAAATTCTTTACCTGATTGATATAGAGAGAGAACACTGTTACTACTTTTGCAACACTGCAAAATGTCTGAAGTTCTGCAAAAGTAATGTTGTTTTTAAGTGCATAGAAAATGTTTCCCATAATAGATCACATGCTTGGATTTAATGAAAGTGTCAACAAATTTCCAAGGTTTGAAATCACAGAGAATGTTTTCTAGTCTCAGTGGAATTAAACAAAAAATTAATGAGAGTACAGAAGTAGAAAACCACCACATTTTTGCGAATTAAGCACATGAGATTAAATAATCTATGGATTAAAAGAGAAAATTAGAATATATTTTATACTAAGTCATAATGAAAATATGACATCAAAACTTGTGGAATGTATCTAAAGTAGAGCTCAGACAGAAATTTATGCCTCTAAATGCAAATATTAGAAAATAAGAAAAATTAAAAATCAGTTTACCAAGTTTATACTTCAAGCTAGAAAAAGATAACCAAATTAATCCCAAAGAAAGTAAAAGGAAGGGGGCCGGGCATGGTGGCTCATGCCAGTAATCCCAGCAGTTTGGGAGGCTGAAGCAGGGGGATCACGAGGTTAGGAGTTTGAGACCAGCCTGACCAACATGGTGAAGCCCCGTCTCTACTAAAACTACAAAAAAATTAGTCGTGGTCGTGCGCGCTTCTGATCCCACCTACTCAGGAGGCTGAGGTAGGAGAATCGCTTGAACTCAGGAGGCAGAGGTTGTAGTGAGCCAAGATCGGGCCACTGCACCCCAGACTGGGCGACAGAGCAAGACTCTGTCTCAAAAAAAAAAAACAAAAAAACAGTGAAAGGAAGGAAATAGTGAAGATAAAATCAGGTATCAATGAATAGAAAGTAGAAGTGGCTGGCAGGGTGGTTTACACCTGTAATCCCAGCACTTTGGGAAGCCAAGGTGCACAGATCGCTTGAGCCCAGGAGTTTGAGACCAGCCTGGGCAACATGGAGAAACCCCTTACCTACAAAAAATAAAAAAAAAATTAGCCTGTCACGGTGGTGCATGCCTGTAGTCCCAGCTACTTGGAATGGTTAGGTAGAAGGATCAGTTGAACTGGGGAGGTTGAGGCTGCATTTAACCATGATGGTGCCACTATGCAAGTAAAAGCCAGTTGGTTCACTGAATAGGTTAATAAAATTGATAAACCGCTAGCATGACTGATAGATCCATATGGCCAATAAGCATATGCAAGGTGCTCAGCATGGTTAGTCATACGAAAATACAAATAAAAACTACAGTGAGCTACCATTATAACCCCACCAGAATGGCTAAAATTAGAAGGATTGACAGTACCAAATGTTGATAAGGAGACGGAGCAACCAGAACTCTCATATATTGCTGGTACGAGGTTGTTCACAAAAATTTGGAAAACTCTTTGGTAGTCACTAGTACAGCAAATTACAGATGTTCCTTGGCTTATGGCAGTGTTATGTTAAGATAAACTCATCGTAAAGTGAAAATATCATAAGTAAAAACTGCATTAAATACACCTAACCTGCCAAACATAACTTACCAGTTTAACTTAGTCTATACTGTAGAGCAGCAGTCCTAACTTTTTGGTGCCAGGGACTGGTTTAGTGGAAGATAATTTTACCACAGACTTGGGATATGGAGGATGGTTTTGGGATGAAATTGTTCTACTGCAGATCACCAGGCATTAGATTCTCATAAGGCGTGTGCAACCTAGATCCTGTGCATGTGCAGTTCACAAGCGGGTTTGTGTGCCTGTGAGAATCTGATGCTGCTGCTGATCTGACAGGATGGGGAGCTCAGGCAGTAATGCTCCTGACGCTCACCTCCTGCTGTGCGGCTCAGTCCTAACAGGCCACGGACTGGTACCAGTCCATGGCCTGGGGGTTGGGGACCCCTGTTGTAGAGTATCAGTTGTTTACCCTCATGATCATGTGACTGACTGGAAGCTGTGGCTTACTGCCACTGCCCAGCATCACAACAAGAGCATCATACCACATATTGCTGGCCTGGGAAAAGATCAAAATTCAAAATTTGAAGTGTGATTTCTACTGAATGCATATCACTTTCACACCATTGTAGTCAAAATTGTAAGTTGAACCACTGTAAGTCAGGGCCATCTATATACTTACGTACCATATATACCTCATGACCTCTCATATTTCATTTCTGGGTATGTAACAAAGAGAAATGATTGCTATAACCCACAGAAGACATAAAAATGAATGTTCACAGTAGTTTTATTCATTTTAACCCAAAACTAGAGACATATCAAATGTCCAACAATAATATAAATTGTCATATATTCTATTATATGATGGAATGGTAGATAGCAGTGAAAAAGAACTAACTGCTGCTATCTACAACTACATACATGAATCTTAGAGATTTATCACAGATGCATGTTGAGCAAAAGAAGCCAAGCACAAGAGAGTACAATACATATGTAAAAATTCATGGAGCTGTACACTTAAGATCTGTCCACCTTAGTGAAAAAATGTATATATGTATATTATTACAGTTCAAATACAGAAAATAGGTTTTACAATAGGATCTCACACTTCTTATTTGAATTCATAAAATTTTTAGTCAAGAGAAGATTATTTGGCAAAATTAATGTTGTCTTTAAGATTCTACAGTTTGAATAGCATCTGTTTTCTGATCTAACCTAATATGATCAGGAGACCAGATTGAACTGCCTTCTGATAAAGGACCAAGAATTTTTTTCTCTACTTTCCATTTGGTGCAGCATACCAAACTAAAATCTAGAAAACCTATTATATACAATTCTTACATTATTTTATTTTATTTTATATATTTATTTATTGAGACGGAGTCTCTGTCACCCAGGCTGGAGTGCAGTGGTGCAATCTCTGCTCACTGCAGCCTCCACCTCCCCGGTTCAAGCGATTCTCCTGCCTCAGCCTCGAGAGTAGCTGGAATTAACAGACACCCAATACCACACCCAGCTAAATTTTGTATTTTTAGTAGAGACGAGGTTTTACCATGTTGGCCAGGCTGGCTTCAGAACTCCTTACCTTAAACAATCCACCCTCCTCAGCCTCCCAAAGTGTTGGGATTACAGGTATGAACCACCACGCCTAGCCGAGAATTTTAAACATGGCTTTTTAAATTTAACAATAGCTAATTAGAAAAGGTCATCTACTGTTGAATTTAGGTTGCTCAGTCATAATTTTTTCTTTGAATTTACCTATAAGATAATATTTTATATGTAATATTTGACGACTTATTTAAAAGTTAAATTTTATGAGTAAAAAATTACTTGGCTTTTATGTTTATATATTGTATAAAGAGGAAACAGTTTGGTATCATTTTTTCATTTAACATAGAAGCTGTATTAGTTATTGATGTCCATAAGAAATTAAGTACTTAGCTTATAAAATATTTACTAATTACAAAAAAATTTTTTAAATGGCTGAGCACCTTGGCTCATGCCTGTAATCTCAGCACTTTGGGAGGCCAAGACAGGAGTATCAGTTGAGGCCAAGAATTCGAGACCAACCTGGCAACATAGACTCTTGTCTCTACATGAAAAAAAATAAATAAATACAGAATTAACCAGGCATGGTGGTGCATACCTGTAGTCTCAGCTATTTGGGAGGCCAAGATGGGAGCATTGCTTGAGCCCAAGAGGTTAAGGCTGCAGTGAGCTGAGATTGTGCCACCACACTCCAGCCTGGGCAACAAAGTGAAATTCCATCTCAAAAAAATTTTTTAAACAATTTTTCTAATTTAAAATTGATTGTCTGAGGTTGGTTCACTTGACCTATTTCCTAAATAGTCAATATTTAGCAATTATTTAAAATAATAGAATGAGAAGTAGTGAATTGATACATACAGAATCCTGAAGAATAATATATAAGAATGATATATTTTCTTATAGGCAGAGCTTCTAGATGCTGCTGCTGGCATTCATGTGCGATTCAGATTAGGTGGAGTAAGTATGGATGAATGCTTATTTGGTAGTTTTAAGGCACATTTTTATGAAATTAAAACAATGTAATTTTTTAAATGTAAAACATTTTTGTAGTTAACATTACAATGGTTCTTTGAACTTTTCCATCTACAGGTTAAATTTCCACCTGATATATACTATAAGATTTTTACTCACAGACCTATTGAAGATCTGTGTGCTAACAGCCCTAGAAATTATGCAAAACTTCCAGCAAAGCATACATCTCATAATAAAAATGATCATCTTCAGGAAGAGGATCATAGTGGCTGGTATCATCGTATAGAAAACAATGGCTGGAGGCCAGTTTCTGATACAGTAAGAAAAATGTTAATTTTTAATCTTATGTATTTAGAAACCCATTTGTATTTTTGTATTTAATTTTAAAATTAATTTTAAAATTATTTTTTAAAATAATAAATCCTAGTAATTTAATTGATACATTTTGCTTAAGTTAGCTACTCGGGGGTTGCTAATAATACTTCAAGGCACAGCAATTTATCTTTTTATTACATTTAATTTTACTTTTAATTATCCACTTTGAATCTAGGCCATCTTTAGATACCCTCTGGTACTCAGCAGATTATATACTCAATATGCGGATTGTAGAATGTGGTTGTTGAATATATTAACACTAAGTATGACCAGGCACTGTGGCTCATGCCTGTAATCCCAGCACTTTGAGCTGAGATGGCACCACTGCACTCCAGCCTGGGCAACAGAGTGAGACTCTGTCTCAAAAAAAAACAAACAACAACAACAAAAACAAACAAAAGAATATACCAAGTATGAAAAGTAAAAATGATCAAGGTATGAATTCATTCATTTGTTTAATAAACTATTGCATATCAACCATATACCAGACATTGTTCTGGATGCAGGGGATAGACTTAAATAGTTTGCCTTTCAATTAGGGAGACAGTCAAGTAAACAGGATATTTCAGTACAGTGTAGTAAATATGTTAAGTGGTTTAATAAGGGCAAATATATAGTGTTTGGAAGGATTAACAAACTCTCCTTATTATCTAGGGTATGTGTGATAGAGCAGGGGGAATGAGCTGGAGGGTGAATATAGACAACCAGTTAGGAGAAAGTGTCATAACGGGGAAACCACAAAGTCTTAGGACATGGTACAGGGACTTCTGCATTCCTAAAGGGTGGCTGTACTCCTTGAGAATTAGAGTCATCAAAAGCCATCAGCACTAAGAGTAGGTCAGGTCTATTCATAAGAGAAGATGAGACACTCTTAGAATATATCTGTTTATCCATTCAACAAATACTTATTAAGTACCTCAGTACACTAGTACTTTGTTGGTCTATCTGTAGCATGTGCTTCTGAAGGCTGAGTGTACTCCTCACCCGTCACTTAATTAGAAATACCTTGAAAGTATCTATCCTTTCCTCTGTTTCTATCTTGGCATATTCCTACTGAACACACAGAAGTTCTTTTCTATTGCCAGATAACCTCACAATCAATATTTCAACATTTTGTATATTCATTTTTGTTTCTCAATAGTTTTGGCTATCTACTGACAGTATAGTGGTAGAAGACAAAAAGGAAAGTGAATTCCATTTCTCTAAACTGAAGAGAAGGCAAGACTTGGAAAAGAAAAGAAAACTTAGAAAAATAGAGTGGATGAGGCAAATGTAAGTTGATGAAACACTTACTAAGGAAATATGTAGTATTTGGGGGAAAAAACAAATTTGAAATGAGGTATTGCTCCTCACAAGAGGGCATTAGCTGCAGGGGGTCTGCCTGCAGACCCTGACTCAAACGACGAATGAATAAAATGCACACTGACACACAGATACTCTGTTTTGCCCATCCTGCTGAGTGTCCGACCGCCTACACACCAAGAGAGGCTTGTCACTGCGGCTGGCCCCTGTCAGCTAGGGAGACTCATATTTATTCATTAAGATTAGTTAACAAAAGCTTGAGTCAACGCCATTAGAGGGTAACTGACATTGTGGACTTCCCCAGTAAAAAGCACACATCAAAGGCTTGTCTTAAGACCACATGAGTAAACAAGCTAACTAGATAAAACTTCCCCACATCCCGTTGTTTACTACTTTAAACTTTTTAACTAAAGGTAATGGGACCAGGCCGCCTTCGGCCCGGTCTATTACCGAAGTCATGTGAAAACCCTTAGGCCTTCCAAAAAGGTTTTGTGGCCATCATAACTAATATTTTTCCCAGCAGCCTGATTGAATCCCAACATTGGAGAACTATACCGCCTGATTTCAAGACTTACAAAGCTACTGTAATCATGATATTGTAGTATTGGCATATAGACAGACATATAGGTCAATGGAGCAGAATATGGAATTGTGAAATAAACCCCCATGTGGCTGGGCATGGTGGCTCACGTCTGTAACCCCAGCACTTTAGGAGGCCGAGGTGGGCGGATCGCGAGGTCGGGAGATCGAGACCATCCTGGCTAACACGGTGAAACCCCGTCTCTAGTTAAAAGGAAAAAAAAAAAAAAATTAACCGGGAGTAGTGGCGGGCGCCTGTAGTCCCAGCTACTCGGGAGGCTGAGGCAGGAGAATGGCGTGAACCTGGGAGGCGGAGCTTTCAGTGAACCGAGATCACGCCACTGCACTCCAGCCTGGGCGACAGAGCGAGACTCCCTCTCAGAACAAACAAACAAAAGTATCAAAGACAGAAAGTGGAAGTTACAAGGCTTTTTAAGGCCTTATCTTGGAAGTCACAGCAACATTTATTCTGCATTCCGTTGGTCAAACTCAAGTCCTAACAGTCCTAAGGGGGTCAAGTAAAAGGTGGGACTCACAGGAAGTTCCATATACATTACAGCTTCACTTGCAGTACAGAGGGGAAGGGAAGTCCTTCCGCCGGGATAGAACCTCAAGTAGCATACCTGGTTGTATATTGTGCCTGGAAGAAAAGATGGCCAGAAGTACAGATCTATAGATGGATGGTGACTGATGGTTTGCCTGGATGGTCAGGGATTTGGAAAGAACATGGGTTAGAAAATTGGTGACAAGTGGTCTGGGGAAGAGGTATGTGCAGACTTCTCCAAATGGGCACCAAGTGAGAAGATGCTTGTGTCCTATGTGAATGCTCACCAAAGAACAATCTCAGCAGAGGAGAATCTTAATAGTCAGGTGAGCAAGATGACTCATTCCTTGGAATCAGTCTTTCCCCGCAGCCACTGCTATCCTTTCACTATCCAGCCTGGATGACAGAGTGAGACTCTGTCTCAAAATAAATAAATAAATAAACCCCATGTATAGTGTTAATTAATTTTCAACAGAGGTGCCAAGGGAACTTAATTGGGAAAAAATGGTCTTTTCAACAAATTGAATATTCAAATGCAGAAAAATGAAACTTGAGTGTTATCTTACAGTATGTGTAAAATTAACTGAAAGGAGATCATAGATCTAAATATAAGAACAAAAACCATAAAGCATCTAAAAGTAATTGATGGAGAAAATCTTAGTGTCTTTTGTTCTGGCCAAGATTTTTTAAAGAGGAAACAGAAGCTAGGAACTATAAAAGAAACAATTTTAAATTTTACTTCATCAAAATTAAAAGCTTTTGTTCTTTGACGTGTTACAAAAATAAAAATACAAGCCACAGACAGGGATAAAACATTTGCAAAATATATATCTGACAAAGGTCTTGAATCAAGAATATGTTAAAAAAAAAAAACACCTCTCAGTCACATTTTAAAGTGGGCAAAAAATTTGAATAAACACTCCATCAGTGAAGATATATACATAGCAAATTAGCATAACTCAACCAGTGACTGTCATTAATCATTAGAGAAGTGCTAACTAAAACGATAATGAGATACCACTACACACCCACTAGAATGACTGAAATAGTCTGTCATGCCAATTGTTGGCAAGGATATGGAGCAAATGCCAATTAGTGTGTGTACTTCAGAAAACAGTTTGGCAGGTTTTTTTAAACAAGTAAACACACCAACTATTCTACCTAGTCATTCCACCCCTACATATTTACCCAATTGAAATAAAAACATGTCCACAGAAAGATTGTATGTGAATATTCATAGCTGGTTTATTTGTCATTGTAATAGTGAAAAACCAGAAACAGCACAAATGTGCATCAGCAGGTGAATGGATAAATAAGTGGTAGGATATCTGCACAAAGGAATACTACTCAGCAGTGCAACAGAATGAACTACTGATACACAGAACGACATGGACAAACCTCAAAATAATGCTGAATGAAATAAATCTGTCAAAAAAGAGTACATACTCTATGATTTCATATACATACAGTTCTAGAAGACATAAATCTGAAGTGACATAAAGCAGATCAGTAGTTGTCTGGAGATAGAAAAGAGGAAAGAGAGAGGGATTCCAAAGGAGTACGAGGAAACTTTGGAGGGTGATGGATAGATTCATTTTTTATGGTAGTGATGGATTTACAGGTATAATGGACATATCAAAACTGTACATTGTACAATTTAAATATGTGTAGTTTATTGTACATCAACCATACCTCAATAAAATAGTAAAATAAAAAAATGTAAAAATCTGTGCAGAAAATCAGAAGACTTCCCTGGCAGCTCTGGAGCGGTCCTTTATCTCATAGCCGCAGCATGGGTTGAGGGCAACCCTGGGTTCCATTGCAAGGGTCACAGGATTACAATGCCTACAGTACTACCAAATGCTTAACCCTGCCAGGTCTTTTGCACTAAGATAAGGGGAGAAGAAGTAGAACCCTGAGCCCTGGGATTAGGACATTTGGGCAAACATACACAAGGCTAAGAATCTTGAACTTCCAAAGTGCCTTGTTGGTGTAGGGAACCCTTGCTCTCCCTTTTGAGGGAAGCAGCGCAGCCCTTTTCTGCATAAAAGCCTTTCAGTGACTGCAGTGGCACAGTTGCCACACACACGTATGCTGATTCTCCTCAGGATTCCTCCTCCACTATTTCTCATTGCCTTTAGCTCACAAGGAGATTTGTATTTCAGGACAGCCCAGACAAAGGTACAGGGTCCACTCCAAGAGGAGATCGTTTATAAACCAGAAGAGTTACAAGAAATTACTAATCTATATTGCCAGGAGTCTCAGAAGCATTGTGTGAGGGTGGATTCTAAGGCTGTTAGATCAAGAGTTGGCTGAGCCAAATTTACTGATATGGCCATACTCACCTGGGATTGTGGATTTAATATTTTGGCCAGAAATTATGTTAATGGTCTGTTAAGTTAGCTAATCAAAGCCTGATTTAGGTAGAGCCAACCAAAGCTCAACCTTTGCAAAATGCTGGAACTTCTCTGGTATACTATAGTGTAGCAGGATTGATAAGGAATCAGAGAGACCGATGGGATTGAGGAGGATATTTATTATTTTAGGTGTACCAGCCCAGTCAGATTAACATCCAAAGGACTGAGCCCTGAACAGAGTTAAGTTACCTTTTAAGCACTTCATGGAGTTGGGGGAGATCTGTGCAGGGGGAAGCATGTTACAGAAGCGAGAAATCATAGTTAATTCAATTAATTGAGACATGCATTACATCATTTCTTACTTTTCAAGGAAAACATGTTTTATGACTTGAGTTTATTTGTCTAGTGACCTTGCAGCTGCACAGCTAGAGAAACAGGGTCTTTACAATGCCTAGGAAAGGAGGAGAGATAAGGCTCACTAGCCACAGAAAAACAGGCAGTTAATTTTTAAAGCACTTCAGCTCTTACTCCTTCTCAGAGGGAATTGGGTTTTCTTATGTACAGCTGAGTTTCTGTTTACACATTCTTTAATTTTTTTAAATTCCTGTTCCATTAGAAAAAAGATTTCTAAAAGTTCAGGGAATTGTGTGTTTGTTTCTGTTATGTGCAATCTACTTACCCACCATCTAGCCATCACCTCAGGAAGTCCCAGGAGATACCTTTTTCATCAAGCTATGAAGTAATAGCTTGGTGAAGGGAGCAGCATATTTCTTTCTCTCTCTCTCTTTTTTTTTCTTTGAGACGGAGTCTGTCACCCAGACTGGAGTGCAGTGGCGCAATCTCGGCTCACTGCAACCTCTGCCTCCTGGGTTCAAGCAATTCTCCTGCCTCAGCCTCCCGAGAAGCTGGGATAACAGGCATGCACCACCATGCCTGGCTAATTTTTTTGTATTTTTAGTAGAGACAGGGTTTCACCATATTGGCCAGGCTGGTCTCGAACTCCTGACCTTGTGATCTGCCTGCCTGGGCCTCCCAAAGTGCTGGGATTACAGGCGTGAGCCACCATGTCTGGCCCAGGAGCAGCATATTTCTTGATGAACTCTGTGGTGGCTGTCCTTTACAAGGCTGGAGATGACAGTGGGGAAAGCTATGATGGAACTGGTCCCTTTAGTTCACTGGGACTAATGGAACTTTGAAGTGGTAGAGGTCAGGTGATGACACAATTGCAGTGAGGCTTCCAGATATGGCTTCTTCAACAGAGCAAATCAACACAGCGCCAGGTACCTGGTATGCTGCAGCTGACCTGGCAAATGTGTTCTTTCCCATCCTGATCACTAAGCAATAGGAGATGCAGTCTGCATTTTCATGGAAAGAACAGAGTGTTTTTACATCTTGCTCCCGAAAATATATCAGCTTTCCTGCTCTTGTCCCCAGGGGCTTGTACATCTGTTTCCATAGAACATTATGGCTGTCCATTACATTGATGACCTTACCTTGATTGGATGTGGTGAGCAGAAAATAACAGCTCCTTGGTGGCTTAGTAGGACAAATGCACACTAAAAGGAGGCAGATAAACTTTGCAAAAAGTTAAGGATCTGGCATATAATTGAAGCTTAAAGACATTTGAGCTATTCTTTCAAAAATGAGAGACAAGTTACTGTACCTTATACTGTCCATCTTGAAGAAGCACAACGCTTAGAGGCCCTCTCTCGATTTGAGAGCTAACGTATGACATATTTTGGGGATGCTGCTCCAACCTCTTTACTAGGTGATCTAATAAAGCAGACTGGCTCCAGTGGGACATGGAGCAAGAAAGAGGTGTGTAGCAGATCCACAATGTGGTCAAGCTGCCCTACAACTTGGGCTTTATGGCCCAGCAGTCCCAACAGCATTAAAAATGTCCTTGGTAGTGAAAAACTGTAGAGTCTCTAAAGAGACCTAATGGGAGAATCACAGCACAGACCTCTAGGGTTTAGGAAGAAGGTAATGAATTCCTTCCTCTGCCAGAAGCTATATTCCATTTGAAAATCTGTTCCAGATTTGCAGCTGGGTCCTGGTAGAGACTGGATGCTTGATAATAGGGTACCAAGTGCTATGATCATGAACTGACCTGGGATTTATCTAATCAATTAAACCATAAAATTGAGAGTATGTAGCACTGTTTCAGTATAAAATAATGCGGTCTATATGGGAATGAGTCTGAGAAGGTCCAAAAGGCCCAAGTAAGCTGCATGTGCAGGTGGCTCAGACTCCTGCAACTACTACTTAAGCTGCATTACCTCCACATCGTCTCCATACCTTTGGCTTCACAGAGAGTCCCCATGACAAGTTAACAGGGAGGAATATGTTGGAGAAAATAAGTTGGATCTGTACAGGATGCTGCACCATCTAAAAATGGAGAGTTACTGATTTCAATTCCTCAGTTGGCCCAGAAAATGATCAAAAGATATCCTTCCAGTGAGCACAACTTCAGGTGGTATGTTTGGTTTTCCACTTCATTTGAAGAGGAAACAGCCTGAGGTAGGCATCTCATTGACTGTGCTGACCAACATTTGTAGTTTCCCAGCTGATCAACATTTGCAAAGAATAAAATTGGAAAATTGGTGAGTATAGGTCAGGGTAGAGGTATACTCAGAATGGATACAAAGTATATTTCTGTCCATGTGAATGCTCTCCAAAGGGCTTATATGAGGCAGACAGCTCTCAGTATCAGATGGACAAGATGAACCATCTTGTGAATGTCAGCTTTTCCCCCTGGCACCTCAGTGGTTGCACTGTGGAGTCTTGTCCAAAGTGACCAGGATTACAGGGATGGAGGCTTTATATAGACTCAACAACATGGTCTTTCCCTCACCAAAGTTGTTCTGGCTACAGTCACCACTGACTATATATCAAAGGCTATTGTTTTGCTCCCAGTAATGAGATATGCTGGCTAGTTGGTGACAGGATGATTATATTAGACCATTCCCATAATAGAGGAGGCATCCATTTGTCCTCACAATGATAGACAAATATTCTGGATATTAATTTTATTTATCTGCCTGCATTACTTCTGGCAATAATACCTCTCATAACATAATGCATTATCCGTCATTATTTTATTTCATACAACATTGCCTCTAATGGGGACCCATTAACAGCAAAGGAAGTGTGGTTATGGGCTGAGAGCAACAAAATTCCCCTACCATATGTGCCATCACCTAGAAACAGCTGGCTTTGACAGAGTGGTGGTATGACTTGCTGAAGTGCCATTACAGTACCAGCTGCGAGACAGCATCTGGGTAAATAAACACAGGAAAGAAGAAGTAAAATGCATATTGTTCTTCAATGCGCATGAAAAATAATATGCATTTTACTTCTTTCCTGTGTTTGTTTACCTTAACACAATCCACATCTGTAGCTGAGCTCTGTATTTCTAATTATATGGGCATTTCTGTATCAAACTCAACAGTTCCAAAACTGAATTTCTGATCTTCCCCATCATAAAAGTTGCTTATTCTCAGTATTCCTTCTGGTCTCGGCTTATGACACCACCATTTAGCCAGTCATCCAAGCCAGAAACAGAGGGCTTACCCTAGATTTCTCACTCTTATTAGTGCCTACATGTAATCTGTCATCAAGTCCTATTAATTCCACTTCCAAAGTATCTCCCAAATCTGATCTTTTCTTTCATTCTCCACTGTAACATCTCATTTTTCATCTAACTTCTGATTAGTTTCCTAGTCTCTAGTCTCTTCGTCTTCTCTGTATAAACACTGAACTCTATAGAAACACTGTTTCTTTTTTTTTTTTTTTTTTTGAGACGGAGTCTCCCTCTGCTGCCCAGGCTGGAGGGCAGTGGCCGGATCTCAGCTCACTGTAAGCTCCGCCTCCCGGGTTCACGCCGTTCTCCTGCCTCAGCCTCCCGAGTAGCTGGGACTACAGGCGCCGCCACCACGCTCAGCTAGTTTTTTGTATTTTTTTTTTTTTAGTAGAGACGGGATTTCACCGTGTTAGCCAGGATGGCCTCGATCTCCTGACCTCGTGATCCGCCCCATCTCGGCCTCCCAAAGTGCTGGGATTACAGGCTTGAGCCACGGCACCCGGCCGAAACACTGTTTCTAAAAAATAATTTCCTTACTTAAAACATGTTAAGGACTCCCCATTACCTACACCCCCCATGATATTTCCTCTCCCTAGAGTGCTCAGCTGCATGACAACGACATCTTCATCTTTTGATACTTGGCCCAAGTATCTCCTTCTGAAACCTTCCCTTACCCACCTAGACACAATTAGGTACTTCCTTTTGATGTGCCCCATGGATGTTTTATATACTCATTGGTCACATTTTTGCAATTAACTGTGTATTTGTCTGCCACCTTCACTAGACTTTGAGTCCCTACAGAGCAGAGACTCTGTTCCATTTATTAGCACAGGATCTCAGACATAGTTCATGTTTAATGAATATATGTTGCTTATAGAATAAATAAATGAATGAATGATTTTTTTGACAGGATGTTCCATTTCCTTTTCATAGAGTTGCAGGGAGTGAATAAGAAATTTACTTTGTGTGCTTTGTTCATTTATGGCATTTAAGCACTCTTCATTCTGACTGTTGCTGAGAATCAGTAATGAACAAAATCAACAAAATTTTGATTTTTTTCCCCCTATCTTACTAAAAGAATTCTGGCTTTTAAATCTTGTCCCTTCCTGTGTCCTATAGATCTTAGCTTTCCTCAACCTCCTTTGCAACTTAAGCTTTGATTCTTCCTAGGTCTTTGTTGTTTTAACTTCTCTCTCTGTCGTGACATTTAGACAAACATTTCTTATAATGTTTTTTCCCTCTAAATTTCCTAGTTTGGAAAGAATATAAGATCGTGTTAAAGTAAATACAACTAAAAATATATTGCAAAATTACCCATGAAGACAAAGTTTATGTCTTTTTTTTTTTTTCCAGAAAGAGTCTTGCTCTGTTGCCTAGGCTGGAGTACACTGGCACCATGCCATCTCACTGCAACCTCCACCTCCGGGTTCAAGCATTCTCCTGCCTCAGCCTCCTGAGGACCTGGGGCTACAGCTACATGCCACCACACCCAGCTAACTTTTGTAGTTTTAGTAGAGCCTGGGTTTCACCATGTTGGCCAGGCCAGCCTCAAACTCCTGACCTCAAGTGATCTGCCCACCTTGGGCTCTCAAAGTTCTGGGATTACAGGCATGAGCCACCACACTAGCCAATTTTGTGTCTTTTAAAAAAATCACTAGTTTGTTTATAAAACAAATTATGTTTATAAAGTGATCTTTTATTTCTGATCACTCTATTTGAAACACTGTTGCTGCTTGCAAACCTGTTATTTTATCAATATACCATTTAATTATAATAGTAACTAATTTTAGAAGAGTTCAAAATCTGAGAATTAAATTATTTGAACAATTATTATGAATCTCTTGAAAACAGAGTGCATTTTATTCTTCCCTAATAAGAGAAAAAAGATATCTGAATTGTTATATATCACTGTTGAAAAAAGAAAAATAAGAGGCCAGGCACAGTGGCTCACGCCTGTAATCCTAGCACTTTTGGGAGGCAGAGGCGGGCAGATCACTGGAAGTCAGGAGTTTGAGACCAGCCTGGCTAACATGGTGAAACCCCTCTCTATGAAAAATACAAAAATTAGCCAGGCATGGTGGTGCGCTCCTGTGATCCCAGCTACTTGGAAGGCTGAGGCAGGAGAACTGCTTGAACCCAGGAGGCAGAAACAGTGAGCTAAGATCTTGCCACTGCACTCCAGCCTGAGCAACAGAGCATTTGCTGTCATGGATCATTATCCATTTAAAATCTGATGAAGTCGAAATTTCATGAGGGCAAGGATGTATCTTCTCACTGTTAATAGCCCTACCACCCAATACAATGTCAACCTATGGTACACAGCTTACTGTGTACCAGTCATTGTTCTAAATGCTTTACATAGATTTACACTTCTTTTTTTTTATTATTTTAAAAAATTTGGGGGGTTGGGCTCAGTGACTCACACCTGTAATCACAGCACTTTGGGAGGCTGAGGTGGGCAGATCACAAGGTCAGGAGTTCGAGACCAGCCTGGCCAATATGGTAAAACCCTGTCTCTACTAAAAATACAAAAATTAGCTGGGCGTGGTGGCACACACCTGTAGTCCCAGCTACTTGGGAGCCTGACGCAGGAGAATTGCTTGAACCCAGGAGGCGGAGGTTGCAGTGAGCTGAGATCACATCACTGCACTCCAGCCTGGGTAACAGAGTGAGACTCCATCTCAAAAAAAAAAAAAAAAAAAAAAAAAAATTGTAGAGATAGGTTGTCCCTATTTTGCCCAGGTTGGTCTTGAACTCCTGGGCTCAAGGGAGTGTCCTGCTTTGGTCTCCTGAAGTGCTGGGATTGCGGCCATAAGCCACCATCCGTGCCCATCCCATATGGATTTATACTCCTAAACCTCTCAAGAATGCTAGGAGGAAGTAGTGTTATGATTACTTTTTTTTTTTTTTTTTTTAAGAGATAAGGCCTCGCTCTGTTACCCAGCTGGAGTGCAGTAGTGCAATCATAGCTGACTGCAGCCTTGAACTTCGGGGCTCAAACAATTCTCCCACCTAAGCCTCCCCAGTAGCTGGGACTACAGGCATGTGCCACTGTGCCTGGCTAATTTTTTTATTGTTTGTAGAGATGGGGTCTCACTATGTTGTCCAGGATATTCTTAAACTTCTGGCTTCAAGTGATCCTTCCGCCTTACCCTCCCAAAGTGCTGGGATTATAGGCATGAGCCACCACACCTGGTCCTGATTACCATTTTAAGGAAGAGGTCAGTGAGGCCCAGAAAGGCTAGGTTATTTAGCAAAGATTATATAACACAGAACCAAGATTCACATCCAGATAATTTGATACCAGAGTCTTACTCCATATCACCACTATGCTGTTTCCTAATCAATGAGTGTTTAATTAATACACAAATACAACTTCATAATAGGTGACCCTTTAAAATGGCTACCAATGTAGATCTTAAACACCAAAAAAATGTTTTGATGATCTCGGTAAGGACTACTAACTTCTGTCTAGTTACTCAGCTCATTATCAGTGAATATGTTATTTTATGTGTTCAGCTCTTTTAAGACAGGCAGTGCTGCAGAAGGAGGCTGAACTTAAGACTAAGGGTCTGAATACTGGCTCTCACAAGTATTTACTGCTACATGATCTTGAAAATTTCTTTACACATTTTTTAAATTATTAATCAAGATGAGGGTCTCTCTGTAGCCCAGGCTGGTCTCAAACTCCTGGCCTCAAATGATCCTCCTGCCTCAGTCTCCCAAAATGTTGGAATTACAGGCTTGAGCCACTGTACCCGGCCTTGAACAATATTTTAACTTCTTCAGGTCTCAGTTTCTTTATCTCTAAAAGGGGACTAAAAATAGCTGCCACAAATGGCTGTGTCTTTTCTTCTTTCTTTTTTTTTTTTTTTTTTTTTTTTGAGACTGAGTCTTGCTCTTGTCGCCCAGGGTGGAGTGCAATGGCACGATCTCAGCTCACTGCAACCTCTGCCTTTGAGGTTCAAGCGATTCTCCTGCTTCAGCCTCCCAAGTAGCTGGCATTACAGGGGCCAGTCACCACACCCGGCTAATTTTTGTATTTTTGGTAGAGACGGGGTTTTGCCATGTTGGCCAGGCTGATCTCGAACTGCTGACTTCGTGATCCACCTGCCTCGGCCTCCCAAAGTTCTGGGATTATAGGTGTGAGCCACTGCGCCGGGCCTGGCTGTGTCTTTTTAAAGAGAATTAAGTAAGAATGTACGAAAAGTACCTGGCACAAATAAAATAGTATATGTTTTCCCTTTACCTCTTCCTCTCTTTCCTTTTTTCACTTTCCTTCCTTCTTTATCTGCTATTAGCCCCTTGATTTTGTAAAATTTCCTTAACTCCTCTAAGATTTATTTCCTCACCTATAAACTGAGTAGGTTAGTTATTTAGTTTCTAAGACCCTTTCCACTCTATAATTCTAATATTCAACAATTTAATAATTTAGTTTTTCCTTGTATCATAAAAATGCAACTTATTGAGGGGTGCTTTGAAGTTAGTGTGGTTGATTAAGTTGTGTTTTTTCCCCCAAAAGATCCCATCACATAGATCTTGGTTTAGATGCATCTGAATTATATAGGATGAAAACTTTATTCAGTATGCAAATAGTTTTAATATGTAAATAACAACAATATATATCTCCTGTATCTACTTGTTATCTCCTATTTCAGAAGATTTATGTCTCTTTCCCTTTCCTCTGTGTAGGTACTACTCAGGAAGTCTGGAGGCTAAGTCAACACATCGTGAAACTCTAGGACTAATTCACACTGCAACAAAGGGGCTGATAAGAGCTTTTGAAGATGGTGGGATAGATTCTGTGATGGAATGGGAAGTGGATGAAGTGCTGAACTGGACAAACACACTGAACTTTGATGAGTAAGTACATGTTGCTATTCTTGGGGAACAAGGGCAGTCATCATATATTTTTCTAACATTTCCTATTTCCGTGTTGAATCTTGGGGCCACAAACAATCTTCAAAGAAAAAAATCCGGAGTATAATTTGTCTAGAAAGAACAGAAGAAAAAATGAGGGGTAAAAAATGACTGATACAAAAATAGTAAACAAAAAATTAGACTTAGGGCTCTTTATTCCTAGACTTTATTCTTATGCCTTAGTCTGCTTTGCTTCTTACTTTGGGATTTAGAAAAAAGGCTAAGAGCATGAAATTAATAATACAAAGGTTTTCTTTCATCTGTATTCCCTAACCTTTCTGTATGAGACACTAAAACGTTATAATTTTTCAGCGATGTACTGTGGCCCTTGGAAAACATTTTAAAGATTTCTTTTGTAGTGGAAATATTTAATGTAGCCCATTAAGGAAATGCAATCAAAACCATAATGAGATACCACTTCATACCTACTAGGAGAGCTATAATTAAAAAGACAGATAATAAAACGTGTTTGCAAGAATGTGGAGAAATTGGAACTCTTATACACTGTTAATGGGAATGTGCAATGGTGCAGCCACTTTGGAAAACAATCTGGCAGTTCCTCAAATGGTTAAACACAGAGCTGCCATGTGATCCAGCAGCTCCACTCCTAGATATATACCCAAGAGAAGGGGAAATACACGTCCACACAAAAACCTGTGCATGAATGTTCATAGCAGCATTAGTCATAAATAGCAAAAAAGCAGAAATACTCCAAATGTCCATCACCTGATGAATGGCTAAATGAAATATGGTAGATCTACACAGTAGAATATTATTCCACAAAAAAAATAAGTGGCCTGGGCGTGGTGGCTCATGCCTGTAATCCCAGCACTTTGGGAGACCATGGTGGGCAGATTGCTTGAGCCCAGCATTTGAGACTAGCCTGGGTAACATAGCAAGACTCCATCTCTACAAAAAATAAATAATTATCCAGGCCTGGTGGTGCACAACTGTAGTCCCAACTACTCAGGAGGCTGAGGTGGGAGGATCTCTTGAGCCAGGAGATAGATGCTGCAGTGAGTCATGATCACAATACTGCACTCCAGTCTGGGTGACAGAGTGAGACCCTGTCAAAAAAAAAAAAGAAAAGGCCAAGTGTAATGGCTCACGCCTGTAATCCCAGCACTTTTGGAGGCCAAGATGGGAGGATTGATTGAACCCAGGAGTTTGAGACCAGCCTGGGAAACATGGTGAAACCGCGCCTCTATTAATAACAGAAAAAAGAAATTAAGTTCTGATATCTGCCATAACATTGATGAGTCTGCTAAGTAAAAGAAGCCAATCACAAAGGGTCACACGTTATTTTATTTATATGAAATGTCCAGAACGGGCAAATCTGTAGAGACAGAAAGTAGATTAGTGGTTTCCTGGGGCTGGAGAATTAACTAGGGGGAAGGGGAGGTGGTGGCTATGGGGTGCAGGGTTTCTTTTTGAGGCAATGAAAATGATTGAAAATTCATTGTGGGCCAGGCATGGTAGCTCACGCCTGTAATCCCAGCACTTTGGGAGGCCGAGGCGGGTGGATAATTTGAGGTCAGGAGTTCAAGACCAGCCTGACCAACATGGTGAACTGCTGTCTCTACTAAAAATACAAAAATTGGTCAGGCGTGGTGGTGGGCGCCTGTAATCCCAGCTACTCGGGAGGCTGAGGCAGGAGAATCGCTTGAACCTGGGAGGCGGGGGTGGCAGTGAGCTGAGATCGCTCCATTGCCCTCCAGCCTAGGCAACAAGAGTGAAACTCCATCTCAAAAAAAAAAAAGAAAAGAAAAGAAAGAAAAGACAAGAAAAGAAAATTAAGAAAATTCATTGTGGTGGTGGATGCACAACTCTGCAAATATTATACTAAAAGCCACTGGATATTATACTTCAAATGGGGGAATTGTATGGTATATGAATTATACCTCAATAAAGCTACTTAAAATGTTCAATATTTACTCAACTACAGTAAAGAATGTGGATACTGCATGAATGAAGAGGCAGAAAAATTTAAATGGAGATGGTGTAAATAAAGAAATGTCAGAAAACAGAAATCAGTAAAAATGAGATAGGAAAATGGGGTAGGGAAAATCAAGGTAATGGTCATTGAACAATAGAACATGAAAAAAAGAAGCCAGAGGAAGCAGAGGAGAGAATAATGATGCAAGGAAAGATAAATAAAGAAAAAGGGGGAAGAATGATAAAGGACAAAGGAAAATCAAAACAAGAATAATAGAAAAAAGAAGATACTGATGAGAAGGATAGATCAGAAAATAATAAGGACAAGATAAAAAATAAAGGACTAAGTATCCATAGTAGATGCTTTAAAATATTTTTAAATAAGAAGAAATTGCTATGATTCAATAACCCCAATATTTTGTGCAGACCTGAGTCTTGAGATTCCCTACAGACAGCACGTCTGTAGTTTCTGGGACACTGAACAAATTGCAGATGGTAATAATGATGGAAGAAATGACAGCCAAATAAAGGACCTGGAATGCCTTGCTTTTACCTTTCTTCCTAAGAGTAAAAATTGCTGGATGGAGAAGAGAGGGAAGAAAGGGAAAGAGAGGTAGGGGAGGTCCATTTTGAATGAGTTTCCCAGGACTGGATAGAGAATTTTCTCAGGTGAGCTTTTGAAATCCTGCTCTGCCTTTCCCTTGGCTGATTCAAGCTAAGGGCCGGCAAACAAGTACAAAAAATTCATACCAGATATTCTATATTCTGTCATTACTGTAATATAAAAAGAATAAAACCACTGAGTTCAAAGGAAAGAAAAAATAGGCATCTGGGTCCACGTAAGACTTTCCCCGTCATCATTGCTAAGTGATAATAGGTGAAGTCTTAATGGCTTCCCTTTAAAAAACGAAAAACTGCTGGGCGTGGTGGCACACACCTGTAATCCCAGCACTTTGGGAAGCCGAAGCGGGTGGATCATGAGGTCAGGAGATCGAGACCATCCTGGCTAACACAGTGAAACCCCGTTTCTACTAAAAATACAAAAAATTAGCCGGGCAAGGTGGTGGTCGCCTGTAGTCCCAGCTACTCGGGAGGCTGAGGCAGGAGAATGGCATGAACCCAGGAGGCGGAGCTTGCAGTGAGCCGAGTTCGCGCCACTGCACTAAAGCCTGGGGATCTCAGAGCGAGACTCCGTCTCAAAAACAAAAACAAAAAACAAAACAAACAAAAAACAGAATAAACCAGTAAGACTTGAAGCGATTTCTTCATAGCATGTAGGAGTGGGATGGATATACCTAGCTTTCAGATGATAAGAGCAACTGAAAATTTCCATTTAAAAAAATGCAAATACCTTGTTTCCAAGTTATGTATAACTTCTATCAGTTTATTTTCTAAGCTGAGGATACTTGTAATTTTGTACCATCAATGTGAACCTTAGCAAAGTTTTACATTGAGCCTTGAACAACAAACATTTCAGATGAAATTTCAAGTGTGATTATCTGGGTATATTTCAGTAGCACTACTTGGCCACAAACACTGATTATCTCAGTAAGACTAAACTTTGCAAAGGCCTTCCCCTAGCTAACTGCAGACATTAGGCATTAGCCCCTTCTTTCCAGCACATTTATGGTCTCCACAGTCTACTTCCCCGTTTGACCTTTGTAGACCTCTAGATAGTTGTAACTGGCTTGGGGTGACATCTTGTTTGATGAAAATTTAAAAGTCTGACATTTGTCCCTTCTAGAGAATTGGTAACCCCTAATTCCTTGGAAAGTATCCTTTAAAGTCTATGGACATTTTTCTATAGTTGGACAATTAGAATGGCATAGATGCCTTGAACACTGATATTTAGTGATAACAGCCAGTTTCTCCCCAAAGGCTTTTGTGCTAGTGTGTTACGACAGACCGATGCTCTCCTGAGATGAAGCCATGTCCATCTTCAGATGTGTACTGCAACTATTAACCGAACATTATTATTATCATTTGGAAGAATGGATAGAGCCAGTTTCACTTGTGGACTCAAACACACTAATGAGTACTGTTGCAAATTCCTGTATCCAGAGCTATGTTACTGCAGATGTTTAGAAACTAGAACAGTCCTCACATCACCATCACGGAGTTATGCACAATGCCATAGGACAGCTACCGTGGCTCTTGCTGGCATTCATGCATTCATCCTAATGGATATTCAGATGTTCCTCTTCCAGGATCATCATGTTTTTCAAACAGCAAGTGAATTGTGACATACCTATTAAGCAATCACCAGCTAGAAAATACTAAGTAATTTCCTGATAGTCTGTTGGTGAGAGCTCTGTGCCTATGTCTGTTATGGATAGTATCTATATCTGAAGCTGCTCCTTTGATTTCTAAGATATGTAGTTTTGTGACCTCTCTGGCTAGGGACTTTTTCTGAGCTCTTAAAGTGTTAAATTTGTAATTTAACAAAGGGATTCATTGTAGAGTTCACACACACTTGATTCTGTAACTATTTTCTAAAAATTTCTACAAATTTCTTAGAAAGATCAGCTGTGTGATATAAACAGCGTGGTAATGCTATCATCAGACTTGCTTCTCTGTCTGTAAAACTTAGATTTTTGTAAAACTTAGATTTCTTATCAATTACTGCTGGTATGTTCTTTATGTGAAGTTCTTTTTAAAATAATGGAATAAAAGTCATGTGCTAATCTTGAATAAAGCAGGGACAGTGATGGGCCTAGCTATGGTATGGTTTGTGCCCCAGATTGTCAGGGCTCAGCATACTATCGATCAAGGTCTTTTATCTTGGTTTCTTGAAGGTGGTGGCATGAAAGTCTTTTCTGTGTATAAATCCAAGCAAGCAGGGTGAGTCTTTATAGTGCTCCTGAGCAACCACTGAAAGCTCAAAGTCTGCTAAAATTTAAGGTCAAACCAAACTGAATTGCCTACTGAGAGATTGTGGAAGGAGTTTATACCACCTGCTCTTGTCCTGCATCCTTTCATTTAAGTCACCCGGCAGTATCCTATTTAAGGCCATTGAAGGAAGTTCGCAGAGCACCAAGGGGTAGCAGTAGTGAGAAGGAGCCAAATTCAGACACATCTGATTGTAATTAAATACTGTTGGACAGGCCAGGTGCAGTGGCTCACGTCTATAATCCCAGCACATTGAGAGGCCAAGGTAGGTGGATCACTTGAGCCCAAGAGTTCAAGACCAGCCTGGTCAAAATACTGAGACCCCATCTCTACAAAAAATTAAAAAGTTAGCCAGGTGTGGTGGCATGCACCTGTGGTCCCATCTATTCAGGAGGCTGAAGCAGGAGGATCACTTGAGCCCATGAGTTTAAGACTGCAGTGACCCATGATGGCACCAGTGCACTGCAGCCTGGGAGACAGAGTGAGACCTTGTGTCTATAAAAAGAAGTATTAAATACTGTTGGAAGTATATACCTTCCTACTGCAAAAAACTTCAGGAGCCCAGGGTTGACAGAAGTAAAAAGAATTCAAATGGAATAAATAATTAGAAAATCACAGTGTCACTTTGGGAGGCCAAGGCAGGTAGATCACCGGAGGTCAGGAGTTCGAGACCACCCTGGCCAACATGTTGAAAACCGGTCTCTACTAAAAATACAAAAATTAGCCGGGCGTGGTGGCAGGCGCCTGTAATCCCAGCTATTGGGAGGCTGAGGCAGGAGAATTGCTTGAACCCGGGAGGCGGAGGTTGCAGTGAGCCGAGATCACGCCATCGCACTCGAGCCTAGGGGACAAGAGCGAGATTTCATCTCAAAAAAAAAAAAAAAAAAAAACAAAGAAAAAGAAAAGAAAATCACAGTGTTTTCTGAATTACATGACAACTTTTTTTGCTTCTTTTTTTGAGATCTCGCTCTGTCACCCAGGCTGGAGTGCAGTGGCGCCATCTCAGCTCACTGCAAGTTCCACCTTCCAGGTTTTAGGCCGTTCTCCTGCCTCAGCCTCCCGAGTAGCTGAAACTACAGGCGTGCACTACCATGCCTGGCTAATTTTTTGTATTTTTAGTAGAGATGGGGTTTTACCATGTTAGCCAGGGTGGTCTCAATATCCTGACTTCGTGATCCACCTGCCTCGGCCTCCCAGAGTGCTGGGATTACAGGCGTGAGTCACCGCACTGGGCCAATTACATGACGATTCTAATTCTCCACCTCTCTGTGCTAGCTCCTTTTCAGCACCTCCTGTAACCAAATCCTGACCTGATTTTTTGATTAAAGTGGGTGCAGTTGTAAAGGCAGCTTAGGAAAGTGGAATATGGAGCCTAAGGTGAAGTAAGTCTTAGGAAACCTGCCTCTTGGTGCTTTCCATCATCCTCACAGAAGGTCGTACCTTGTTCTTCCCTATTCCACCTCTTCTCAGGCAACCCTGTTCTCTCTATTTTCAGTCTCTGTTCAGGAGCTAAGGTGACAGCTGCATTTACCCTACCTGAATGTATCTCTTACGTGTTCTGGACACTGAAAAGACAGCACTGCTGTTCTAATGAGCTCAGAAACTAGACACTTTAAATTTCCCTTCATATATCAGAGACAGTGGATCTGGCAATCCAGAACCAAGGAGAAAGTTTTTGTTGTTGTCTCCAGGAGAGTCTTCTGCCCATGCTTTAAATTTAGATGTTATTAACTAACATCTTAGTAAACACTCAGCTGAGGACATGATTTTGCAGGAATTCATAGGATAAAATGAGGAGGCATGCTAGAGGGAGGTGAAAGAACACTAAGTATGGCAGATGGTGGGCACCATTTTTATACCTCCTTCAACTCCTTGTCCTGAAGGTTCTTAGCTGGATGTGAGCTACTAGGAGGTGGGAAAGTCATGAGAATTACACATGGAGGCTAGTGAACATGCCATCATTAATCTAAGATTTCTCAAAAGAAAGTGGAATTTTAGACGTAGTCTAAGTATGTACTAATGAATCGGTTTAATTTAATGAATGCTCACATAATGTGCTTAGGTACATTGCCAGCTGGAAGGAAATTGCTACAAGCAACTCTTCGGCTAATTTCAAAGGTAGGTGATTTTTAGCAGTACCTTATAGGAAATTCTCGTGAACAAAAAATGCATTCCACACACGTATTTCTAGGCATTTAACCTTTCAGTAATCTGCATAGTATATAAATTTAGATGCATTTGTTAAGTCATTTTTACCTTTGTATGTAAGATTGCTATTTGGGAATAGAGGGAAATGTCCTATATTATTTAAGGTTGAATAAAATGATTTTAAAAATATGAATCCTTTTTTTTTTTTGAGATGGAGTCTCACTCTGTCGCCGAGGCTGGAGTGCAGTGGTGCAATCTCGGCTCACTGCAAGCTCCGCCTCCCGGGTTCATGCCATTCTCCTGCCTCAGCCTGACTGCAGGTGCCCACCATCACGCCCAGCTAATTTTTTGTATTTTTAGTAGAGATGGGGTTTCACCATGTTAGCTAGAACAGTCTTGATCTCCTGACCTTGTGATCTGACTGCCTCGGCCTCCCAAAGTGCTGGGATTACAGGCGAGAGCCACTGCACCTGGCCAAAATATGAATACTATTTTAAAAGTTACTAGTCAGGCACGGTGGCTCACACCTGTAATCCCAGCACTTTGGGAGGCTGAGGCAGACGACTCACTTGAGGTCAGGAGTTCGAGACCAGCCTGGCCAACATGGTGAAACCCTGACTCTACTAAAAATACAAAAATTAGCTGGGCATGGTGGCAGATGCCTGTAATCTCAGATACTCTGGAGGCTGTGGTAAGAGAATTGTTTGAACAGGGAGGTGGAGGTTGCGGTGAGCCAAGATTGCACCACTAAACTCCAGCCTGGGTAACAGAGTGAAAAAAAAAAAAAACAGTTACTTATAGTTTTAGTAATGATTTTTCATGAGCAGACTTCATTTGGTAAAATAAATGCCTCAAAATGTTGAAAATAGTTTTTAGATTCTAGGCCACTATTGTTCTGCCAGTAGTTAGTAGTACTGAAATGCTGAAAGGGAAAGCCAGCATGTTGAAGAAGAGTGTCATCAGACCCCAGAAACGCCAATAATTTTAACATAGCCAAAGCCTAATGATGGTGTATGAGTTCTGTCCCAGTAGCAGATAGGAGAAGCAGTAAAGCAAAGAGGTTAGGATTGTGGAGTTTTTTGTTTGTTTGTTTTTGTTTTTGTTTTGAGACAGGGTCTCACTCTGTTGCCCAGGCTGGAGTGCAGTGGCCCAGATCTCAGTTCACTGCAGCCTCTGCCTCCCAGGCTCAAACGATTCTCCCACTGCAGCCTGCTGGGTAGCTGGGACCATAGGCACACACCACCATGCCCAGCTAATTTTTGTATTTTTGTCAAGATGGGATTTTGCCATGTTGCCCAGGCTGGTCTTGAACTCTTGGACTCATGTGATCTGCTCATCTTGGCTTCCCAAAGGATTGTGGAGTCTTGATTCAGAGTGCCTGGGTTTGATTTTTGGCTCCACTCTTTACTGGCTATATGATCTTGGGCAAGTTACTAGCTCAGTTTCCTCATCAGTAAAATAATAACAGTAGTACCTGGCACATAGGTTGTGAGAAAATGAGATAATCATGCTCAGAGCTTAGAATAGTCCCTATCTCATAATGCATACTCCATAACTATGAGCTATCCTTAGTATTTACCAGTCCACCTATTTCCAGCTCATTGCCACCCACTCAGCCCAAGTTGCCTTCATCCCTCTACAGGCTTCTGCAATAGCCTCCAAACCAGTGCCTCTCCATTCCCTTCCTGCACAGTAGATAGTGATCCTTTACATATTTAAATCAGCACAGAGACCCAGCACAGTGGCTCATGCCTATAATCCCAGCACTTTGGGAGGCCAGGTTTGGAGGATTGCTTGAGGCAAAGAGTTCAAGACCAGCCTGGGCAACAGAGAGAGACTCTCACGCTACAAAAACTAGAATGTCAGCAGGGCATGGTGGCATGCATCTGTAGTCCTTGCTACTTGGGAAGCTGAGGCGGGAGAATTGTTTGAGCCCAGGAGGTGGAGGCTGTGTGATTGTGCCACTGCACTCCAGCCTAGACAACAGAGTGAGACCCTGTCTCAAAAAAAAAAAAAAAAAAAAAAACAGGAAACAATATAAATTACTGAGTTAAAAGAAATTACTGTGAAAAGAAGGAAAGATATAGGATGGTAGTTGAAAGGAGCACAAGAGCAAGTGAAAATTATTTTAAGTAGTGGAGATTTACATAACTGCAGTCAGTGAAGGTGATACATTGAAGATGTTGGCATTAGAGAAGAGGAGAATGTGTGTCACTTCTTCAAGAAGCAAGAGAAGATTTAGAAACATGAGCTCTTGAGAGGAAAAGGGCATCTCTCCCTTTGTGAATAAAGAAGTTAGCTAATAGTTAATTACAGAGCACCAACTAAATGCCAGATGCTCTAAGTTCTTTACATGCACTGTCACATTTAATTCTTGCAGGAATATGATGAAGCAGGTGCAGTTATTATCCCCATTTTACAGATGAGAACACTAAGACTTAGGTTAAATAATTTGTCCCAAATTACACAGTTAGTTACTAGTAGATCAGACCTAAAACCCAGGTCCTGCAGAGCCTTTTGTAGGGATGGACAGTGATATGTGGGAGTGAAAGTGGGATGAACTCAGAAATTTGGAGCATTTCTGGTTTCAGGTGAAGATATTTGCTTTAAGAGTGATGAAAAGGAATGTGAAACAGACTGACACACAGTAGCATTTTGAATGAACATCTTATTATATCTGGTATCTTTCTAATCATTTGTCACTTCTCTTTAGGATTCAGGTTTGATGAAGCACAGAAAAACATATATGACTATGGAGGAGATATATCAAAAATGCAAATGGGAACACCAGATCATACTTATTGTGAAAATGTTTATCAAGAACCAAATGTAACTAGATTAACACCTGATTCTACTTATGGACTATAAAGTACTTTATTTCTATTCTGAGTTATAGACCTTTGAGCCCTCCATCCATCAGTTATAGTCAAGGGATAGTGTATTCTGACTGGAATAACTTGTGTATATATTCTGGGCACAGAATCTAGCTCAGTTAAGTAAGGAAAATTGAGCAGAAATAGAACACTGGACTGACTACAATGATCATGGCAAATATAGAAATTGTTCCTAGTATTCTGAGAAACTGTAGTATTCTAACAGTTACACTTAAGTAAAGAGACTACATTTAGATGCAAGAAGCTTCAGACTGATTATTTTGCATGTTTACTTGAGGCATTTAGTGCAATCACGGAAGGCAGAGCTTTCGGTCCCTTTATCCCATATCCAAGTGTGCCTTGCTTCTTCCCCCATCTCCCACTTTTATCCTCTCATTACTCCGTTTTTTTCCTTCACTGAACTTTTTTCTTTCTTCCTCTTGATTCTGTCTGCTTACTCATTATAGTTGTCTTTGCAATTCTGTTTCTCTCATACTTAGTTACTGCCTGTTTTATGTCATAGTTATTTCTTTCGTTTCTTTTGTAATGTTGTTTATCTTTCCTTGTTTACATTTTTCTCTTTACTTGCTTTCATCAATGTTGCGCTTTCCTTTTTTCATTTTCCTTTCTAGATCATTCCCCTAATCTCAGTTTTTTGGGGCCTACGATTTGCCTTCACTACTCTGCATGCAATACAATTCTTTGGATTCCCGTTCCCTTTCTTCCAGGTTAGAGCAATGAATTAGTTTTTTATCACTGCATAATAAATTACCCCAAGACAGCAGCTTAAAGCACTAAAAGTTTTTATCTCGTTCAGTTTCTGAGGGTTAGGAAACTGGGAGTGGTTTAGTTGGGTGGCTCTGGCTTGAAGTCTCTCAGGAGGTTGCAATAAAGATTTTGGCCAGGGCTGCAGTCAGCTGAAAGCTTGACTGGGTTGGAGAGTCTGCCTACAAGATGGCACACGTGAACAGTTGTTGGCAGGAGGCCTCAATTCCTTGATACATAGACCTCCCCATAGGATAGCTTGAGTGCCCTCATAACATGGCTGAGCAAGCAACCTGAGAGAGAGAGAGAGAGAGCAAGGAGGAAGCCACAATGCCTTTTAAGACCTAGACTCAGAGGCCACACACCATCCCTTCTGCCCTATTCTATTAATTAGAAATGCATCAAGTCCAGCCTATACTTATGGAGAGGGGAATTAAGCTCTATCTCTTAAAAGGAAAACTATCACAAAATTTGTGAATACATTTAAAATCAACACAAAGAGAAAAGGAACAATCTTAGTGGTTCCTTTCAAAGGAAACCATAAGACATTGGTACAGATAGTTTATTTAGGAGATGATCCCAGAAAACACAAATTAGAAATTAGAGAAATTAGAAATTAGAGAAACGGAAGGGAGAAAAGCCAAAAAACATTTGTGTTAAGAATGGGTTATTGCTGTGGGTATCCAGGCCTCAGTTTGCTAGGAATGCTCTGAGGAACCATACAGAATGCACTTCAGAATTGTCCTGCTAGTGGATGGAGAAACCAGGTATTTATCTACCAGCATGAGGAGCCAAACATGACCAGGCAGCAATCATAGCTTTAGGTTCAGTGGAATCCTTATTGTTACCTCCAGGGGAGCCATTCCCTCACTGGATACAGGGAGGATAACATGTAACCAGTGGCTACATGGACTCAGTTCTGCTGAGTCTCAACTTGTAGGAACAAGAAGCACAAATTCCCAAGGGATCACTGAGAGTAGTGGTGAGAGGGGCCAACCTTATTTCCATCCCTTGGTTCTTGGACCCGTATGTCATAACCCTATTTAAGTTATTTAGACAGAGCACCATATAATGGCCCTTGGTTCAATGTATATATCACATCCTGGAGGAAAATGCTTCAACCTAGCTGCATGTCCTACTCAAGCTAGAACCTTAGGTTACTCTTTAACAGGCCAATTTAACACTCTAATAGTTTCTGGATTGTGTGGCATATGATAGGACTAGTGTTTTCCATGGTCATATACTCATTTTAAAAATTTCTTTACTGTAAAATTGGTCCCTTGGTCAGAAAGCCCATAATAGTAAATCATGCATTTTATAGGTCCTTAGATAGTGGTTCTGATAGAGCCACCATGGTCAAGAAAGGCAAATCCATACCTGGACCAAGTAGCAATCCCTGTTAGGAATGAATTGCTACAATGTCCAAATAAGAATGGGTCTGTTATAATCATGTTGCCACCAAATAACTGATTGGTCTTTTCAAATGATGGTGCCATATCAAGGCCAAGTGTCATTCAGCAGTGGAAGCAGCTAGATTAGTTTTTCTGAGAAAAGGCCCATGATTTTGGGCCCTTGGCTTCCATCCATGCCATCATGACTCCTCTGTACATGAGCTAATTGCATAAGGACTAGGGTGGCCAAGAGCATGTTGGCTGGCCCTCAGTGCCAAAGTCACCTTATCCATCTGGTGGTTCAGTGTGTCTTCTGTAGTGGATGCTCTCTGGTAAGCATAAAAGTGATAACTGAAGATCCACACCTTATAAGTCAATCGTTATGACATTTCCCAGATTTCCTTGTCTCTGATCTGATTTTGCCCTTTCCGAGTTAAGTACCTGACCAATGAGTCAAACTATTGGCCACTGCCCAAGAATCCATGTATATCTCTCCTTAAGGCTACTTCTTGCTCAATAAGAAGTGAATGACCAAGTATAGTGCTCAAAGCTTTGCCCACTAGGATTTTCCCTTACCACTATTCTTTTTTTTTTTTTTTGAGACGGAGTCTCGCTCTGTCGCCCAGGCTGGAGTGCAGTGGCCTGATCTCAGCTCACTGCAAGCTCCACCTCATGGGTTCACGCCATTCTCCTGCCTCAGCCTCCTGAGTAGCTGGGACTACAGGCGCCCGCCACCTCGCCCAGCTAGTTTTTTGTATTTTTAGTAGAGACGGGGTTTCACCGTGTTAGCCAGGATGGTCTCGATCTTCTGACCTCGTGATCCACCCGTCTCGGCCTCCCAAAGTGCTGGGATTACAGGCTTGAGCCACCGCGCCCGGCCACCACTGTTCTTTAGGGCTATACCTAAGTGGGGCTGTAGTAAGGCATCAATCCAGTTTTAGCTTGAGCCAACTCATTCATGAACAAGGCCCAAGTTCATAGGGAACTTCTCTACCTTGAGTGACGTACCATAGTATACCATAGTCAGTATCATCAGTGTGGGCTGAGAGAGAAGCATTTGGGCAACTGAATTAGGTGACGTTGAGATGAGGGCTCTTGCTGTGTAACTTACTTGTGCTTTTCAAATCTGCTGGAGATAATTCCCAAATGTCTCATGTAATGGGTATCTACTGTGTCTGCTAGATCTGACCATTCACAGCAAATAAGCTTCCCCCATGAAATCTGTCAGATATTATCCCTTTTTGAGAAACTATATCCATGACTATTTACTCTCCAAGACATTCCATGTAACATTTATCACCAAGCCCTGCTTAAGGAGTAAGAAAGTAAAGCAGCTGGCCTGTGCTCCCTTCACCTTGTCAAGGGAACTTCTAGGTATATCTAATGTTATTTGTCCTTGTATAGAAGTTCCTTAGCAGGCTGACCCTGAGTAAGGGTTACTTAAATAAACCCAGGAGCTATGGATTTCTGAGGCATGGCTTCCTGAAGAATGTTATTTAACCTATACGATTCCATGGGGTATCAAATTGAGACGTTTTGTGATTTAAATATCCCTGCTCTGTGTAATGCAAACCCACAAAACCTTTACTGGAGACCTAATCTGTTATTCTAGGCCAGATAACCCATGTTCAGTGTGGCTGAAGCTCCACAGTCCAGCTGTCCCAGACCTTTCTCTGCCTTTTCTGAGCCTCGATTCCCTGTATCATTGAAATTATTTGTAAAACTTCATACTGAATGAAATCTTTATGTGAATCTGACATGACAATCCAATCTTTTGTTAGTTCACATACTAATATCATCACGTAAATACCTGCTGAATTCATGTATTTCATCTGTGCTGTCACAAACATAGACCATGCTACCATCATCTTTTGCTAACTGGTTTCTTTGACTCAGGTCTTGTTTTCCACACCACAGCCAAAGTGATCTTTCTAAATACAAATGTATTTAATTTTCTTCACTTAAAACACTTCAGTGCCACCTCATGGCAGCCAGGTTAAATCCAAACTTTTAAATATAGTTACAATGTCCTTGATGAGTGATATGGTTTGGATTTGTGTCCCCGCCCAAATCTCATGTAATTGTAATCCCCAGTGTTGGAGGAGGGGTCTGGTGGGAGGTGATTGGATCATGGGGGTGGGTTTCCCCCTTCCTGTTTTCATGATAGTGAGTTCTCACGAGATCTGGTTGTTTAAAAGTGTGTAGCGTGTCCCCTTTGCCCTCTTCCTCCTGCTCCAGCCATGTAGGACTTGCCTGTTTCCCCTTCACCTTCTGTCATGATTGTAAGTTTCCTGAGGCCACTCAGCCATGCTTCCTGTGCAGCCTATGGAACCAGACCCAACTTAATCTCTTTTCTTTATAGATTACCCAGTCTCAGGTAGTTCTTTATAAGCAATGAGAGAACAGACTAATACAATGATCTTGCCCCTCTTTACCTCTCCAGACTCACCTTTCTCCACTTTCCATCCCCATACTATTAATATTCCATCATCTTCATTTGCACTCTATAACCCAGCCATATTGAAGTTTTCAGTTTTGTAAATGCACGATTCTGTCTTCCCACCAGCTGATTGCCCTGTATGAAATGCTCCCTCATCAGTTCCTCCAATACCATTTTTCCGATATTCTATGGAATATTGGTGAGTGTGGTTGTCCCTTGGCATCCCCAGGGGATTTGTTCCGGGCTCGCACAGACACCAAAATCTGCGGATGCTCAAGTCCCTTACATAAAACAGTGTCATGTTTACATATAACCTATACACATCCTCCTATATTAGTTTAAGGCATCTCCAGATGACTTGTAATACCTGATACAATGTAAATGCTATATAAATAGTTGTTATACTATATTGCTTTAAAATCTGTGTTATTTTAATTGTTATATTGGTATTTTTTATGTTTCAGATATTTTTTATATGCAGTTGGTTGAGTCTGTGAAGGCAGAACCCTCAGATATGAGGGCCAACCATGTTTATTTGGCTGGAATTAACACAAAAAAAATCTGATTAATAGTGATTTAAACAAAGAGGACTGTTTTCCTCAAATAGGCTATTCCACAAGTCACGTTTGTTCAGCTATTTAACGATGCCATCACATAGCAAGGCTCTTTCTACCTTTTTGCTCTACCATCTTTAATATGTGGCTTGTTGTGTTTGAGCATGTTCTCTTATGGTTGTAAGATGGCTGTGAAAACTCCAGACATCATGTCCATGATAGACAGAAAAGGGGCACCATAGCAAGTTCTCCTTTTATCAGAAAAGCAAAAGCCTTACTAGAAGCCCCTGCCTAAGTCACCTTAGGCGTCGCTGAACAAAACCGGGTCACAGGGGCACCCTTGGCTAAAAGAAGCTAGAAAAGCAAAAATCTGTCTTTCAGCCTCCACAGTGGAAGGAATAAAGGACTGGAGATGACTGCTGGGTCAAAGGAACAGAGTTCACCACACTCTCCAGTCTGAATTACTATATGTTCCCCAAAGCACCTTGTACTTTTACCCATCATGACACTTAGCACATTGTATCTTTAAAAAACTGTCCATAATCCTAACAGACCAATGTTTATACCTCAAGTATAAAAACAAATCAGCCAGAAAATCTATTATTTAATAATAGATTTAATTTAAAAATCTGATTTATTGAGATAAAATTTACATATAGTTTACCCATTTTGAGTGTTCAGCTTGATGAGTTTTGACAAATATATGCATTACGGTAATTTCCACAATATGTAAAACATTTCCATGACCCCCAAATTGTGCATCTTTGTAGTTAATTGACTCACTTCAACTTAAGCCCCTGTCAATCACTAATCTCTCCATCACTAAAATTCTGCCTTTTCTAGAATGTTATATAAATGAAATCATATAGTATGTGGTATTTTTTTGTCCCACTTCTTTCATTTAGCATAATGCTTTTGAGATTCATCCATGTTGTATCAGTAATTCATTCCTTGTTTAATGACTAGTGTTCCATATCACAATATGTTTATTCATTCACCAGCTGATAGACATTTGGTTGTTTCCAGGTTGGGGCCATTTAAAAAAGCCGCTATCGACATTCATACACAAGTTTTTGTTTGTTTGTTTTTGAGACACAGTTTCACTTTGTTGCCCTGGCTGGAGTGCAGTGGCACAGTCTCGGCTCACTGCAACTGTGGGGTTCAAGCGATTCTCATGCCTCAGTCTCCCAAGGAGTTGGCATTACAGGCACCTGCCAACACGCTCAGCTAATTTTTTTTTTGAGACGGAGTTTTGCTCTTCTTGCCAGGCTGGACTGCAATGGCGCAATCGTGGCTCACCACAACCTCCGCCTCCTGGGTTCAAGCAATTCTCCTGCTTCAGCCTCCCAAGTAGCTGAGATTACAGGCACCTGCCACCATGCCCGGCTATTTTTTTTTTTTTTTTGGTATTTTTAGTAAAGACAGGGTTTCTTCATGTTGGTCAGGTTGGTCTCGAACTCCTGACCTCAGGTGATCTACCCACCTCGGCCTCCCAAAGTGCTGGGATTACAGGTGTGAGCCATAACGCCCAGCCTCATGCACAAGTCTTTATGGGGACATGTTTTAATTTCTCTTGGGAAATACCTGAGAGTGGGATTGCTCTGATGAACAATAAGTATATGTTTAACTGTTTGTTTTATTTTACTTTGGGTTCCAGGATACATGTGCAGAACGTGCAGTTTTGTTATATAGGTATACATGTGCCATAGTGGTTTGCTGTACCTATCAACCCATCATCTAGGTTTTAAACCCTGCGGCATTAGGTATTTGTCCTACTGCTCTCCCTCCCCTTGCCATCCACCTGCCCACGGCCCCAGTGTGTGTTGTTTGCCTCCCTGTGTCCACGTGTTCTCACTGTTCACCTCCCACTTATGAGTGAGATGTGGTGTTTAGTTTTCTGTTCCTGTGTTAGTTTGCTGAGGATGATGGCTTCAAGCTTCATCCATGTCCCTTGTAAAGGACATGATCTTGTTCTTTTTTCTGGCTGCAAAGTATTCCATGGTGTATATGTGCCACATTTTCTTTATCCAGTTTATCGTCGATGGGCATTTGGGTTGGTTCCAAGTCTTAGCTATTGTAAATAGTGCTGCAATAAACATATGTGTGTGTGTCTTTATAGTTGAACAATTTATATCCCTTTGGGTATATACCCAGTAGTAGGATTGCTGGGTCAAATGGTATTTCTGGTTCTAGCTTCTTGAGGAATTGCCACACTGTCTTCCACCATGGTTGAACTAATTTACATTCCCACCAATAGTGTAAAAGCATTCCTATTTCTCCACAGCCTCAGCAGCATCTATTGTTTCTTGACTTTTTAATAATCGCCATTCTGAGATGGTATCATTGTGGTTTTGATTTACATTTCTCTAATCATCAGTGATGTTGAGCTTTTCTTCATACATTTGTTGGCTGCATAAATGTCTTGTTTTGAGAAGTGTCTGTTCATATCCTTTGCCCACTTTTTGATGGGGTTGTTTTTGTCTTGTAAATTTAAGTTCCTTGTAGATTCTGGATATTAGAAGCTGGAGGCATCACACTACCTGACTTCAAACTGTGCTACAATGCTAGAGTAGCCAAAACAGCATGGTACTGGTACCAAAACAGACATATAGACCCATGGATCAGAACAGAGACCTCAGAAATAACACCACACATGTACAACCATCTGATCTTCGACAAACCTGACAAAAGCAATGGGGAAAAGATTCCCTATTAAATAAATGGTGCTGGGAAAACTGGCTAGCCATATGCAGAAAAATGAAACTGGACCCTTTCCTCACGCCTTACACAAAAATTAACTCAAGATGGATTAAAGACTTAAATGTGGCTGGGCGCGGTAGCTCATACCTGTAATCCTAGCACTTTGGGAGGCTGAGGTGGGTGGATCACCTGAGGTCAGGAGTTCAAGACCAGCCTGGCCAACATGGCGAAACCCTGTCTCTACTAAAAATACAAAAATTAGCCAGGCATGGTGGTGGGGGCCTGTAATCCCAACTACTCACGAGGCTGAGGCAGGACAGTCGCTTGAACCTGTGGGGTGGAGGTTGCAGTGAGCCGAGATCTCGCCACTTTACTCCAGCCTGGGCGTAAGAGCGAAACTCCATCTTGGTTGGGGGGAGAAAAAGACTTAAATATAAAACCCCAAACCATAAAAACCCTAGGAGAAAACCTAGGCAGTACCATTCAGGACATAGGCATGGGCAAGGACTTCATAACAAAAACACCAAAAGCAATTGCAACAAAAGCCAACATTGACAAATGGTATCTAATTAAACTAAAGAGCTTTTGCAAAGCAAAAGAAACTAGCATCAGAGTGAACAGGCAACCTACAGAATGGGAGACAATTTTTGCAATCTATGCATCAGTTTATTTTATAATCTGCTTTCTAAGGTGGCTATACTATTTTGCATTTCCACCAGAAGTAAATAACTTTCAGTTGCTCCACTTGGTTTTTATAAACTGATATTGTCTGATGTTTTAATTTTGCTTTTCTAGAGGATGTATAACAGTGAATGACATCTTTTTGTGATTTTAATTTGCATTTCCCCAATGACTAGTGATGATGAGGATTTCTAACTTGCCATTTTTAATATCTTCTTCACCAAAGTGTCTGTTCAAATCTTTGGGCAATTTTTAATTAGGTGTGTATCTCCTTATTTTTGTGTTGAAAGATTTAAAAAATATATTCTAAAACCAAATCCTTTATCACATACTGTTTTGCCAGTTTGTGGCTTGTGTTTTCATTTTCTTAACAATGTCTTTTGATGAGAAAGAGATTTTAATAATGCCCAAGTTACCATTTTTTCTTCACCGGTTCCTGCTTTTAGTGTCTTATCTAGGAAATCTTTGCCTAAACCAAGGTCATAAAGTTCTTCTGCAAAATTTAGCTCTCACATTTAAATATATGATCCATTTCTAGTTAATTATTGTATGTAGTGAGGGAAGGTTTGAGATTCATTTTCTTGAATATGGATATGCACCATTTATTGGAAAGACATCTTTTCTCTGTTACCTTGAAGCCTTTGCTGAAAATCAGTAATCACTATGTAGGTCTCTTTCTAGACTCCCTGTCCTGCTCCATTAATCTGTGTGTCTATCTTTATGGCAGTATCACCTTGTATTTCTTTTTTGTTTGTTTATTTATTTATTTATTTATTTATTTATTGAGATGAAGTCTCTCTCTGTCACCCAGGTTGGAGTGCAGTGGTATAGTCTCAGCTCACTGCAACCTCCACCTCCCGGGTTCAAGTGATTCTCTTGCCTCAGCCTTCTGAGTAGCTGGGATTACAGGTATGCACCACCACCCCTGGCTAATTTTTGTACTTTGGTAATACACGTATTTTATATGCCCAATCGTTTCATATTTTTGATGCTATTTTTTAAAAATTTCAACTTCAGACTGGTATTGATGCTATATAGAAATATTGTTGATGTCTTGTATATTGACATTTACCATGTGACACTGTTAATTCTAGAATTAAAAAAATACAGAATCTTTAGGATTTTCTACATATAGATGTTTATCTTGTGCAAAGGAAGATAACTGTACTTCTTCCTTTCCAAACGGTATGTCTTTTATTGCTTTCTATTTACATTACTGCATGGCTAGAAACTCCAGCGCAATGTGGAATAGAAGTGGTAAGAGTGGCATCCTTGCCTCGTTCCTGATCTTTGGAGATAACCGAGGTTTTCCTCATTAAATATGATGTGAGCTGTTTTTTACAGATGTCCTTTGTCACATGTCTTTTATTCCTAGTTTGATGAGTTTTATCATGAATAAGTGTTGAATTTTCTCACAAGCTTTTTCTGCACTACTGGCATGATCATATGGCTTAGTTACATTGATTGAGTCAATCTGGAATAATGCCATTTGGTCATGATTTACCTCTTACATTGATAGAATTGATTTGCTAATATTTTGTGAGGAATTTTATATAAGTGTTCATGGAGGATATTGATCTTTAGTTTTCTTTCTTGTAATTCTTTTTTTTTTTTTTTTTTTTGAGACAGAATCTCACTCTGTCACCCAGGCTGGAGTTCAGTGGCACGTCTCGGCCCACTGCAACCTCTGCCTCCTGGGTTCAAGCGATTCTTGTGCCTCAGCCACCTAAGTAGCTGGGATTACAGGCATGCACCACCACACCTGGCAAATATATGTATTTTTAAATCTTTGGTAGAGATGAGGACTCACCATGTTGGCCAGGCGGGTCTTGAACTCCTGACTTAAAGTGATCTGCTGCCTTGACCTCCCAAAGTGCTGGGATTACAGGTATAATCCTGGCATCTTTCTTGTAATTCTCTGTCTAGTTTTGATATGAGTATGCTGGCTTCATAAAATGGGTTATTCTAATATTATGAGGAGTTTTTGCAGAATTGATATTATTTTGTAGATGGCACTGACTTACCAATTATTTTCTGTGTTTTTGTCCTTTTCATGTTTGAAATGCCTATGAGGTCCACTTGTCCATGATGCTTTACACTGCAGTGATTTAAAATAAATCTGGCAAGCAGCTATTTTCCTTTTTCTCTCTTAAAACCTTTGCAACTCTGATAATCATGGAAATCTAAAAACATTTTTTAAGAAATAAGAATTATTGGCCAGGCACAGTGGCTCACGCCTGTAATCCCAGCACTTTGGGGTGCTGAGGCGGGCAGATCACTTGAGGTCAAGAGTTTGAGACCAGCCTGGCCAACATGGTGAAACCCTGTCTCTATGAAAAATACAAAAATTAGCTGGACATGGTGGTGGGCACCCGTAGTCCCAGCTACTCGGAGGCTGAGGCAGGAGAATTACTTGAACCTGGGAGGCAGAGGTTGCAGTGAGCTGAGACAGTGGTGCTGCACTCCAGCCTAGGCAACAAAGCGGGACTCCATCTAGGAATGAATGAATGAATGAACGAACGAATAAGGTTTAGTAGTATTTACGAAGGACTAGAAGTTTATATTAAATATTCAAACACTACAGTAGGGAACATTTTGGGTAGCTTTCAAGTAACCTAACATTACCATCTCCTAACAAGGCTAACAATACACAGAATCAGGTTTTGGAACCGTCAATTGAAGGACATCTTCTGTTTCCAAAACTTCTTAGAATACCATTTATAGGATTGGTGTAAAATATACAATGCTTTTACTTTTAAGAGTCACCCACACCCATTATGTTTGCTACTCAGACATAAAAACAGAAAATAACAAGTATTGATAAGGATGTTGAGAAATTGGAATCCTTGTGCACTGATGGTGGAGTTGTAAAATGGTTCGGCCACTGTGGAAAAACTATGGTGGTTCCTTAAAAAGTTAAAAATAGAATGACTATATGATCCAACAATTCCATTTCTGGGTATAAAGAAAAAAGAGTTCTGAAGACATATTTGTATACCTATGTAAATAGTGACAATATTCACGATAGTCAAAGGGCAGAGACAACTCTGGTATCCATTGATGGATGAATGGATAAACAAAATATATACAGTATATACACACACACAATGGAATATTATTCAACCTTAAAAAGAAAGGAAATTCTGCAATATATTACAACATAGATGAACCTTGAGGACATTATGCTAAGTGAAATAAGCTAGTCACAAAGAGACAAACATTGCATGATTCTACTTATAAAAGGTACAGTACCTGGAATGTCAAATTCAGAGACAGAAGGTAGAACAGTGGTTCCCAGAGGCTGGATGAATAGAGGAATGGGGAGTTGTTGAATGGGTATAGAATTTGTTTTGTAAGGTTAAAGGAGTGCTGGAGGTTGGTTGCACAACCACCACTGTATCATTATATCGCTACTGAACTGTATACTTAAAAATGAGATGGTATATTTTGTTCTGTGTGTGTTTTTTAAGTGACTCACCATTAGTAGTATACCAGCTATGAACACACACTTATATCAGGGCAAGAACTATACGCAAGATCATGACCACTTCTCTCCTATATGTTTCTGTCCCAGTATGGGAATACTGACCTTAACCTTTAATACTGTGTCTCAGTGTTCAGTGCTCTTTGTGTCACTGCATTCCTTCAAATCAGCAATGTGTCTTATGTTGATTGCTAAGCTTTAATTCTCACGGGAGAATTATAATATCTTTCCTATTTTCCTGATTTTGTTACTGATTTTTCTTGGGATTCAAAATTTGGAAAAACAAAATTTCTCAAGAAATGCTGGAAAGGAAATCCCACTTGGAAACACTAACCAAAATGTTTGCAAACAAAATAAAGCAATAGATAAAATGGATCAGCTGAGGTTATACTAGGAGTATAAGATGATTTAACCTTAGAAAATCAAACAGTGTAGTTTACATTAACATTCAAGGAAAATAATCATCATCAGTAAACACAGATAAACTGTATAAATTCACCATCTGTAATAAAACCTCACAGCAACCTAGGGACAGAAAAGAACTTATTTAATCTGATAAGGGAAATATACACATTAAAGAAAAAAATCAAACCCTGCAGCAAACAGTAAATTTAAAGGTAAACACTAACATTTTTATCTTTGACACGAGGCGTAGGACAGAATGTCCCAACATTCTACCGATGATTGTGCTAAAGAGAGGTCCTAGCCAGTAAAGGAAAAAAATAAAAAGCAAACAGTATGGGATTGGAATATGACCCAACAATTCCATTTCCAACATTACTCATAGATGATATGATTATATACATAGAAAATCCAAACATTACTCCTAGATGATATGATTATATACATAGAAAATCCAAGAGAATCCAGATATATTTCTAGAAAGAATTAAAAGAGGTTACTGTGGTTACTGGATAGAAAAATCAATATGTAAAAACTAATTTTAATTCTAACAGTAATAATTAGGAAAAACTTATGGAAAAAAAAAGTCCTTTATAAGAACATTAAAAAAATAAAGTGCTTAGGAATCAACGTAGTAAAACTATGCAAGATCTCTGCAAGGAAAACTAAAACTTAGCTGAGTGACATTAGGAACGGGGGGAAAATCCCTACCTGAAAGATTTAACCATAAATGAAAACACTAATAAAAATGTCTGTCAACCAAAAAAACTCCATTAAGAGAATGAAGAGACAAGCCACAGAATCAGAAAAGATGTTAGCTAAGATGTTATGTAATCCAACAAAGGATCAGTAGAAATATCAGCAAAGAATATGTACAGGCAATTCATCAAAGAGAAAATCATACTGACTAACAAGCATATACTAAAAAGTTTAATCTCCCTAATAATTAGTGAGGTACAAATTAAAATGAGACATACCATTTTAATCCCATCAAAATAACTATTTTATTTTGAAAATATCAAGTGAGGCAGCAAAATCACCCCTGGTTTTAAGAACCACTGCTTTTGGATCATACACAATGAAAGTATATATTTCTATAAACTGTTGTACATAAAACTATGTATGCTGTACTTTTAATGGCAAAGGGATTTTTCAGAGGATAAATGTCTATTATGAGATCTCCTTACTTACCAAATTCTGAGTCATTATAATCTTTGTGGAAACTGACTCCACTATATTCATGCAAAATTCAGTTTGTTAAAATCTAGGCAAAAGAGCCTAAAACTCTGAAGAGGACTGAATTTATTTTAAAAATATGATAAACAAGTAAAAAACCTTTGCATTTAGGATACCAGGATCTTTGCACTTCTCATATTCTAGTACAGATCTTTTAGGCTAGAAATGTCAACTAGATCACTTTCTAGACCCAAAGAAAGAACACTGATATTTGCCTTTTTGTCAGGAGGCGATTAAGAAACACTACTAGGATACTTAAACTGAGATGCAACATTATCAGACTGGCTGTGCAGTAGGCTCCCTGGTTCACACTGCATCGTCAGTTGTCTATCCTCCTCAGATTGGGAGCTTTAGATAGGCAGATATGGCTGCCTTGCTCACTGCTTTCTCCTTAGGAACGAGTCCCATGCCTGGCACACAGAACACACAAATATTTGAATAAAGTGAATGAGTCTTAGTATATGCTTTTAGAATTATTTATTCAAAAACACTATAATAGATTCAGGTAACAGTAAAGTAATACAATCAATAGTACTAAAATAAATCTATAGAAAATAGATAATTTCATTAAGGTGCAATTAAAATACTTGAAATTGGGACACATCTCTATATTTCAAACCAATATACTGGCTTTCTACTTTTTAAAAGACTATTCTAGTCTTTAAGATGTCCAAAGTTTTTCCTCTTTGCTTTTATTTGCTTTGGACCATATTTAAATTTTTAACATTCCTAAGTGCATACATACATTTTAGGCATATACTATAACGACCAAGAGTTTTTTGTGAACCTACTGATTAGGTAGACACTTTGGGGAGGTATGACCTGCACAAAGTAGGGTGGGAGGGCTATTATCTCCCTTAATCTGGACACAACTGTTCAAGCAGTCTATAATTTATTAGCTTCTCTAATAGCTTCACTATTTGGTTTTCATTGACCTTTTGAGCAACTGACTGGCAAACCCCAGATTTTTTTCACCTGAAATCTTTTCATGTTAGATATTGTCCATATTACACTTGTACTTATTTACTATCTTCTTGCCTTGGACAACTTATTTCTCCAAATTTTGATTTCTACAGCAGTAAACTGGGATATCACTAATCTTGCAAGGCAAAGATCAGAGATGCTGCATATAATATGTGTCAGTGACTTAGCATACAACAAATATTCTATGATTAATATTTTCAAAATCTAACTACTCATTTTTCCTTGGCAGTTTTCTAAGTCATTTGCAGAAAGTGTTCCAGCTTGCCAAACCTTTTTTTTTGAGACAGAGTCTCGCTCTGTTGCCCAGGCTGGAATGCAATGGCAACCCCGTCTCTACTAAAAATACAAAAAAAAATCTTTTATAATCTTAATTCTGTCATCTGTGAATTAGTTATTTCTCCTACGTCTGTGATCTGTATGTAAATTTGATAAACTTTTCAAAGCCATTGATTAGAATACTTGAACAGAATAGGAGCCTTATGGCATACCACGCAAGGCTAAAGAGCGGATTAATGATGTTATTCAAAGCTCTCTGGATGCATCAACTAGCAAGAATTAGCTACAAATTCATTTAACTATACTATTATCTAGTTGATAATTTCTAATTCCACCCATGAAGACTTCAGGGCTTTCTTAAAGACATTCTAAATTTACTGTGTTTCCTTGATTTACTATAGTAGTAAAAACTACCAATATATACCAAATATTCATTTAGGCAGCTTATAAGAAAAAGATACACCAAGGTAAGTTTGTAATTTGAAATGCAAAGTAATATTCTGAACAGTTCTCCAGAAATCAAACCAACAAATTTATAGTCCAAAAAGTTCTGGAGATTGGTTTTAGGGGAGGGGAATGTGAGGAGATCAAATATGAATGAGTGCCTGCCATTGGCAGTAAAAAGAAATGCCAACTCTTCCTAAGAAAAAAATTTATATAACCTTCAAGGTCCAAATACGAGGAGAAAGCTCAACCACCCATTTGTTAATCTCTGCAGCTGGGATGAACATTTTCCTAAGGATGGAGAAGAGATTATACTCACTAATACATGAGTCAGTAGTTTTACTTTCAGGTGGCTTTTTATCTGATGTTTATCTGATATGATGACAGTTGGGGGACAGAGAAATGTTCCACTTCTAGCTGTGTATCAAACTAGATACCTAAGCCCTTCCCTTCCAACAGAATACAGAGAAATGCTAGATAAAATGTAGAAAACATTCTTTTAAATACATACCAGAACTTACAAGAAAGTAAGGGGAAATCGTTATGGTCACAAATGAGGGGAATGAGGCCGGGTGTGGTGACTCACACCTGTAATCCCAGCACTTTGGGAGGCAGAGGCAGGTGGATCACGAGGTCAGGTGATCGAGACCATCCTGGCTAACACAGTGAAACTCCATCTCTACTAAAAATTCCAAAACTCAGTCAGGCATGTTGGCACACGTCTATAGTCCCAGCTACTCAGGAGGCTGAGGCAGGAGAATCGCTTGAACCCAGGAGGTGGAAGTTGCAGTGAGCTGAGACTCCAGCCTGGGCAACAGAGCAAGACTCTGTCTCAAAAATAAATGAAGGGAATGAAAAACCAGAGAGGTAAATATGTGAGCTGATGCTATAGCTGTCTTAGAACAATTTGCCAGTTCATTAACCCATGGCTTTTAGCTTCGACATCTATATGGGGACTAAAGAACCCAGGACTTGTCAAAGGCAGGCAGTGGGAATTAAATGTACCTCCTTCCACCCCTACCATAAAGGTGGGACACATGGAAGCGTATACTCTCAGTGAAAAAGGCATCAATCAAATATTCTGCCCACTAGCACAGGGAGATGAGGAAGTATGTCTGCCTTGGCCTGAGAAATCTCCTATCAGTAAGTTATGCTACACTTCAGGTATGGAAACCCTAAAGCCAAGAAATTTAAAATAAGAATGGGCATGTGTCAGCAACAGCCCTGGGAATATGACATAAACAGAGACTCACGATTCCCATAGATAAAGCCTTGCTGAAAATAAACTCAATTTTTTTTTTTTTTTTTTTTTTTTTTTTTTGAGACGGAGTCTCGCTGTGTCTCCCAGGCTGGAGTGCAGTGGCGTGATCTCGGCTCACTGCAAGCTCCGCCTCCCGGGTTCACGCCATTCTCCCGCCTCAGCCTCCCAGGTGCTGAGACTACAGGCGCCCGCCACCACGCCCGGCTAGTTTTTTTTTTTTTTTGTATTTTTAGTAGAGATGGGGTTTCACCATGTTAGCCAGGTAAACTCAATTTTCAAAAAGACAAAAATGGATAAAGTCTATCAAATACAAAAATCAACAGATATAAACAGCAGGAACTAAATTTAATAGAACTATTAGAGTGACTATCAAGTACAGACATTTAAAATAATTAGTGACATAAAAAGAAAACATTAAAAAATGACATCAAGAAACAGAGATCTGAAAAAATGATGCATAATTAGAAATGAAAAACAATTTCTGAAAGAAGAAGCCCAAGGGATAGGGTAAAAGAGATTATATACAGCTGACAAGAGAATTCATGAACTAGAAGGCAATATATGAAGGTATCACAGAAAGATAACATATATGGACAATACAGAAGGGCTTAAAAGATAAAGAGAATAGAATGAGAAGTTTCAATACACACTTAAAAAAAATAGTAACTACACTGTGTTTTTGAAATTTGTTCTCCATAACAGCTTCATTATTTAGTAACACAGTGATCTTACTAGGAAAAATCCAAATCCATTTTTTTTTTTTTTTGAGACAGTTTTTTGCTCTTGTCACCCAGGCTACAGTGCAATGGCATGATTTTGGCTCATAGCAACCTCCACCTCCCAGGTTCAAGAGATTCTCCTGCCTCTGCCTTTCGAGTGGCTGGGATTATGGGTGCCCACCACCATGCCCGGCTAATTTTTGTATTTTTAGTAGAGATGGGGTTTCACCATACTGGCCAGGCTGGTCTCGAACTCCCGACCTTGTGATCCGCCCACCTCAGCCTCCCGAAGTGCCGGGATTACAGGCGTGAGCTGCTGTATCCAGCCCGAATAACCATTATTTCTAAAGAGTGAGAGCAGAGATGTTTCTTAAGACCATCAAAACATTTTTGAGTGGTGTGATTAAATCAAGTATTAAAACCAACATTCAAAAAAAACCCACAATAGTTCTCTTAGTTAAATATGAATCCCTATTTAAAGTATGTTGGCAGGTTAAAAATAAAGGCTAAAATATAATTTCTAAAGGCTGAATACAAGGGTAATTCATATGCTGAAGATCACACCCAAGCTTTCCATCCGGGGAAAAGTCGGCTGAGATTTTTGGGGTCCATGGCCTGCTGTATGAGCAGATTCACTTGTCCACCAACACTGAGCACAGTGCCTTCTTCCACTCCTTTCAGTTTCTCTTGTAGTCTCATTAAGACACGTTCAGCTACTTTGTTGAAACTCTGGTCAATATCACTAAGGACAAAAACACAAAGGTTTCAGTGAGGTGAACAGTTTAAAGGCCTTGGGAATAAGAAAATCTGAACAACTGACAGGACCTTCTTAAAATACTGCTCACCTGAGATTTCGTTTGCATTCTTGGTCATCTGCATTCACAGTAGGGTGAAGCTCAGTTTCATCTTCTGGCCTCTGCTGTAAATACAAAGCTTTCAAAGGATTCATGGTCCAGTCAAAGAGTGGATCATACAGAAGGACCTAAACAGAGAGAACATATGTATTAAAAGAACAATGTACATTTTAATCACATACTTAGAAACAGTAGAACCAGTATCATACAAATAACAGAGGCCAGTCACGTGGTAGATGATGGGGGAGGGGAACAAACATCATGCACGCTTCATGTTTCCTTGTGGAGGAAACTATCCTAGCATAATGCTCAAGCTTCTCATTCAACCCTGAATTCATTCTTCTTCCATGGTTAGGGGTGACATCCCTTGACCCATGTTTCCCGACTGGATGAAACTAATCTATTAAAAGGAGATAAGCATTAGTCACTTTCTTTCCTTCTCTCTCTACTCTTAACCCTGGGTTAGGGTATTTGCTTTGTAGGGCCCAATTCTTCCTCAGCCAGGCTGTCTCAATATATAGATTGGGTTGTGGGGACTGGAGAGCATGAGCAAGCCTATTTGGACCTCACTCCTAAGCCATCTTCTCCAATAGTTTTATCAGTAACAAACCTAAAATTCTGATCTCTACCCTATTCCTATGGCTCTTTTTCTCTCAGTTCTAAATCTGGGTGGATCCAAAAAGGTATAATTTATTGAAACCTCCTCAAAACCCAAGGTTTGGTGCTGTGTTTAGAATCTTGAGATATATATTAGGTGTAGAATTAGGATACCAAAACAACTGACATGGCTAGAGCAAGTGGCTTTAGGTCTTAAATTTTAGAAAGTGAGGTCATGAGGAATCTGATATTGGCAGGTCAGAACAGCTAACTGCTCTGGTATTTATAAACACAGAACTTAAAAAAAAATAGGCTTTGGCAAATGCTTACAAATCTTAGTAGTAAGTGGAGACAATACAAAGACTGATTCTACAGGGCATTCCAGTATTACAAGGTTGACACACTTTTTTGCTGCTACCTGTACACAGTTTCTCAGTAAATCTGCAGGTTGGGACTATAAAATGTCTTTAGTAGATTTAGTTTCAGGACATGTACTATATTAGCAGAACCAAAATCTCTCTATTTTTTAATGCTGTTTTGAGTGTCCTCCAGGACCATTAAATACTGTGGAGAAACTGAGCTTGATTACATGTGGCTTGTTCGTAAGTTCAAGGGTTCCTATGTGACTTCAAGTTGGGCATTGACATGGCTTTAGATTTCAGAGATCCAAACCAGTTTCACCCACAAAAGGAAAATATTAATATATTTTATTAATGAACTAATGAAAAGGAATGAAGGCCTCTAATATAGACTAGATGGTTTTCTTGGGTTGAAGTAGAAGAAAAATCCAAATTACTTCAAAACCAAGGGCTTGTGTCACAAGTCACACTTGGAAATATTAGAATTAAGGAGGAACTGGAATAAGTAAAAAATTATGCTTCAGTCTGACAATCAAGACAGAAGTGGCTGGAAACAGTAAAGGAATAGAGACTGATTAAGCGAGAGCAGGGTTTCTCTCAGCACTACTGTCATTTTGGATGGGATATTTCTTTGCTGTGGGGGCTAACTTGTACATTCTGGGGTGTTCACCAGCATCCCTGGCCTCTACCCAGTAGATGCCAATACTGTCCTCATCTCCCATCCCCAATTGTGACAACCAAAAATGCCTCCAGACATTGCCAACTGTCCTCTAGGGGACAAAATTGCTCTTGGCTAAGCATCATTGAGCTAGAGGGAGAGAGATATTTCCTTAGCAGAACATATAAAATCTTAAGAGGACAGAATGGTCCATTGGGAAGAAAATGAAATCTTGAAGGCCAGGAGAGACAAATACACTGAGAGGAAAAGGGAAATACACCCAGGTCAAAGTGCTCTGAAGGAGGGGCTTAGGAAGCAGGGAGATCAGAACAGAAATAGTGACTGTGTCTCAATGAAATCTAAGAGAAGAAAAAAAATGAATCCAAGAGAGGAGAGAAATGATGTCCCAGAGGACTGGGAACCTGGATGCTATTGAGAAGCACTTCCTAAAGCTGAAGGCAGAAAGTGGTCTTACTGTGGTAAGATCACTGGGGAAGTTATTATTGAGGATTGGGACAATCACACCAAATGATTTTGGGAAATTCAGACAGATTTACAGAGGGAAGATCAGGTAGATGAGTGTAAAATACACAAAGCATTGGAGGGTGTGTTTAAAGGTGAGAGTTATTGTAGGTGGAGATGCAAATCACTTTTCAGACTCAAAACCCTCAGGAAATCCAAAGTCCTTACAATGGCAAAGGATCTGGCCACTGTCACTTCTCTAATTTGATCTCCTACCACTCTAAAAAGTGAAGTCCATAAGCAGTTTGCCATTAAACTAGTAAGATTTTTGAGGCCCTAAAAGAACTACCGTCTTCTGGTGAGTGTTAGGTAGGATAAAACTACTGGAAGAAACTCCCAACTCCACCTTAGCATAAAAATCCCTTCTGACTGAGACTAGGTAGAGTAAAATACTAAAGAATATGTTAAGCTGCTTTGACTCTTTAATTTGAGAAGTTTGGGTTTTTTTTTTTTTTTATTGGTTTTTTTTTTTAAAGACAGAGTCTTGCTCTTGTCGCCCAGGTTGGAGGGCAATGGCACGATTTCGGCTCACTATAACCTCCGCCTCCTGGGTTCAAGAGATTCTCCTGCCTCAGCCTCCTGAGAATTTGGGATTACAGGTGCCTGCCACCACACCCAGCTAATTTTTGTATTTTTATTAGAGATGGGGTTTCACCATGTTGGCCAAACTGGTCTCGAACTCCTAACCTCAGGTGATCCACCCGCCTCGGCCTCTCAAAATGCCGGGATTACAGGCGTGAGCCACCGCACCTGGCCTGGGCGGCTGCTTCTTACATGACCAAGTGCAAGATAATATAACTTTAGAGTTTAATTTCGACATTATTGAGGAATCCATGTTATCATGTATTCTTTTTTAAAAATGTTACACATCATGCTTATTTTCTGTATCATGTATTCTTACTGCAGAACCAATGGCAAACTGTAACAAATGACAACATGTATGAACAGAATTTGAAATGGGTGAAAGAAAAAAGAAATGTATTTTTAACCTTGGGAATAGCACAGCCTTGTATTTAATTTTACCAACATATTACTGGGACCTATTTCAGCAAACTCTTCGTAGCAAAATCTGTATTACCATCTGAGGTCCAAAGGAGATCTATAAAGATGCCTCGGTTCATAAAGGTGCACACAGGACCACCCTGATGGACCATTACTCATCTTCCAAGGGATAAAGCCCCACCCTTACTGACCACAGGCTTAATGGTTAACGCCAATGAACTAAGACAGTTTTCATATCCTAGTTGTACAGTAGGAGAGATTTTTTAAAATACATATATTCCTGCCCCATCCCTAGAAACCTGGTTTGGATTTGATCAGCATCAATGTTTTTTAAAAGCAGTACAAGTAATACTAACATGCGGCAAGTCCAACATTATCAGGTTAAAGGAAGAAAAGCTGAGGAGTGGAAGAGGCAAGCCCATGCTGCACTCTAACTGCCATGTTTCCCTGGGGAGGCCACACTCCTGATTTCTTGTCTCATATACCCTTACCAGGTTGGTGAATGACTGGCATAGGTACTAACAGCACAGACACTGAAATTTGTCTGACTTCCTTTTTTTCTGCCCTGGATCAAGACAAGGCAGTGATCCTGATTACATGTGTTTGCTCTTGCAGGCCCAAACCCTATTCAGGTTCCTGAGAGTCCCAAGGCTAAGACAGCAGAGAGGTACTGAGGTAGCACCAGCAGTAAACTAGTTTGGCCCTCATTCCTAAGCCATGTTCCTCTAGTAACGATGCTGACAATTTGATCTCCGTTTGTCTGACTAATTAGTTCTGAACCTGGGCAGGGAAAAAGGAGATACCGATTTCCCTTAAGCCCTAACGGAAACCATTCTGAAAATAATACCACCACATGGAATATCTAAATGTCAAAGAGTTGATTTACGAATTGAAAACTAGAGACTACTTAACTTACAATGCTATAACATTCCAAGCAGCTCGAGGGGGCTGAAGGCATTTCTAAACCAGTATTTTTGGATGTGTGAAAAGGCTAAGTGTGCAATCTCCTCCCTTCTGCTGCCCAGCCACATCCCCCTATGTTAAAATTAAGCAGTGCTCTTCACATCAGTGGCTTCCCGATGAGGTACAGTCTACCTGGTAAAAAAAAAAAAAAGTCTTCCTTATAAAATACTTTACCTCTACAATGGTTAACAGAGTTTCCTGAGAGTTTCTCATCACTTCTATGGTTTTCTCACAGCATCTAGAGTCAAACACATTATAAATACAGATTTTGTTACACACCAATGTTTTCAACATATCTTTATCTGTATACTCTCATGTGTAGTATGCTGAGCCTATGCTTGTTAATAATCTACAAATTTGTATCTCAAAATAGCATAATACCTGGCAGAGTGGGCTTTCATTAGATACCTGAAATGAATACAAGTATGTATTTGACTATTTCGCAAGCTTGGCATTTACAAGAATAACACAACACTACTACGAAAGATTTATTTCCGTCTTTGATTTTCTTTCCTTTTTCTTTTTTCTTTGCAACGGGATCTTGCTACATTGCCCTGGCTGGTCTCAAACTCCTGGGGCCAAGTCATCCTCCTGCCTCAGCCTCCCAAGTAGCTGGGATTACAGTCATGCACCACTGTGCTCAGCTCTCAGTCTTTGATTATTGTGGCAATTATTAGTTTACACTGACTTCAATCTGCCCCAATCTGAGTACACAGTCCTATGCTGAGAAAACTACAAGGAATTGCAAAGTTTTTTTTGTAGCACAATGTTACACTGGAACACAAGCTCCTATAAATAAAAATGTAGTCTCTTCTATATCCCCAGTGATGAACATCCAATAGTAGTTCTGATCACTAAAAAGGAGTCAGCCAGGACAGAGGTGTTAAAAGTAAAGGTGGGATGCTTCCAGAGGAGGTCTGGAATAACAGTATGTATGTTACATGGGCTTAGGTCCCAGGTGGGTAGAAGGAAGGGGAACTATTATTGCTTTTACCCAGGGTCTTTTCCTTAGTATTGATAAAGCACTGGGCTATGATTCCAGCATTAAATTCTATAATCTGTACAAATCTCTAACCCGTGGGTGTATATGTATGTGTATATATATACACACACACACACACACACACATACACACACACAAATTTTTTTTTAGAGACTGGGTCTCGCTGTATTGCCTAGGCTGGACTCAAACTCCTGGGCTCAAACAATCCTCCCACTTCAGCCTCCTGAGTAGCTGGGATTACAGGTGCAAAGAACCATGCCCAGCCCATGTAATTTTGACATCAAAAATTATTTCCCTCCTTTACTTTATATCACTTACCTTCTGAAGACACCTTCAACACCAGTAATGCCCATGCCATCCACAATATCTCTGGTGAGTCTAAAAGGAACTGTCTCAGGAGTAGGAAGGATTTTGCCCTGTTCAAAAGCAACACCTAAAGTAAAGAATACAGTGAAGTTAGGAGGTTTGGCAGCTAATTTACTTTCTTTCCAGTTAGAATGTGAACTTTACAAAGGCAACAAACCATTTGTTACCTATATTCTATGAATACTAGTACATACAATAGTTTATTTCTACTCTGGCTGCCTTCCTCATCTTCTTCTCTATGAGATCCACCTCAAATCCAAATAACATAACAACTTCTTGATGTAACTAGAGAAATCTAGGTTAAAGGGTGATTTTTAAAAATGAAGTAACTACTGGTATAATTTAAAATGGAGACGACATACTTATATTTAAAAAATTTTTTAGGCTGGGCGCCGTGGCTCACACCTGTAATCCCAGCACCTTGAGAGGCCGAGAAGGCCTGATCACCTGAGGTCGGGAGTTAAGAGACCAGCCTGGCCAACAAGGTGAAACCATGTCTCTACTAAAAATACAAAAATTAGCTGGGCATGGTGGCAGGCGCCTGTAATCCCAGTTACTCAGGAGGCTGATACAGGAGAATCACTTGAACCTGGGAGGTGGAGGATACAGTGAACTGAGATGGTGCCATTACACTCCAGCCTGGGCAACAAGAGTGAAATTCCATCTCAAAAAAAAAAAAAAAAAAAATTCATGAGACTTTATAATTATATGTTCACTTGGAGTTATAAGAAATCATACAGGAAAGATCATCCCATATGCCTTTTACCCATTTCACCCCAACTGTAATATTGTGCAAAACTATACTACTACTGACATCGATGAAGTCAAGATATACAATATTCCTATCATAAGGATCCTTCATACTGCCCTTTACGGCCACACCTATTTCCTTCCCATAGCCTATCACCCGGCCCCCTAACCCCCTATTTTTCTAGCAACCACTAATCTGTTCTCCATTTTTATAATTTTGTCATTTCAAGTATGTTATACAAATGCAAGTGGAATAATCATACAGTACGTAACCTTTTGGGAATAGCTTTTCACACTCTGCCTAATGCTCTGGAGATTCATCCAAATTGTTATGTTTATTAATAGTTCTGTTTCTTTTCATTGCTGAGTAGTATTTCAGGGCATGGATGTAACACAGTTTGTTTAAGCATTTGCCCACTGTAGGACATCTGGATTTTTCCGGTTCTTGGCTATTATGAATAAAGCTGCTATATACATTTGTAGTACATGGCCATTTTATGAGTAGATTTTGTTGTTAAGTTTTGCAAGTTCTTAAAGATTGTTCTTCTAGTATCAAGTCTAGGAACTCTGATTTGCCCTAGATGCTAAAGATTTCCTCTTAATTTTCTTCCTCTGTCGCTCAGCTTGAGTAATTTCTACTGCTCTGTCTTCTGTTCACTGATCACTTCTTCTGTCTCCTCATTCTGCAGTTGAAATTTATTTTATTTACTATATTTTTCTGTTCTAAAATTTCCATCTGGTTCTCCTTTATATCTATTTCTATACTGAGACTAATTATTTCTGTGCTGAGACTTACTATATTTTCATTTGTTTCAAGCATGTTTATAATTGCTCCTTCAAGCGTTTTTATGATGGCTGCTTTAAAATCTTAGATAATTCAAACATCATTGTCATCTCAGTGTTGGCACCTACAGGTGGTCATTTTTCATTAAAGTTGAGACTTTCCTTGTTCCTGGTATGACTAATGATTTTCAATCGATGCCTACACCTTTTAGTTATTATGAGACTCAGGATCTTCCTTAAACTTCTGCTTTTGATGCCTTTGGGAGTCACCACCTTGTTACCGCTAGGTAAGGGCAAAAGACTAGATTCCCCAATTGGCCTCCACTGACACTCAACAGGGAAAGAGTTTGCTATAGCTGAGTAGGACTGAAAGTCCAGGTTCCCCGGATACGTCCACGGACACCAAGGAATGAGTCAGAAAAAAGGAAAAAAAGGTTGGAAAATATAGACTAGCACGTAACAGTATAGAGTGAGAAGGCCTAACATAGGGTTACTGGAGTCCCAGAAACAGGAAGGAACCTGGATGGACCCTATGGCATGACTATGACTAACAGAATGTGATGGCAGTGATACTGTGCAAGCTGCGGGCCTAGCCCTTAACTTCCACTTCCTCCCCCTTGGAGCCCCAAGATGCTGAATAGGTCCAGGACACTATTGTGGACAGAGAGGCCACATAGGAGTGCTGAAGCATCAGACATGTAAGTGAAGAAGCCATCATGAACTCTGGCCCCGCTGAGTCTTAAGATAACTCCAACCCCAGATGCTAACTGCATCTGCATGAGAGATCCTAAGTGAAAACTGCCCAGCTGAGCCCAGTCAACAGACTATGAGAGATAATAAATAAATAAATAAATAAATAAATAAATAGTGATTTTAAGCTACTAAATTCTGGGGTGGTTTGTTATGCAGCAACAGGTAACCAAACAGATATACACAGAATAGTATACAAATCACCCAAGTGTGTGACTGAGATTTTTGCAAAGTAACAAATCCACATTAACAGAATGCACCAGCATTCCAGAGGCCCCCCTTCAGCCCCTTCTACCAGTCACTAACCACCTCTTTCAAAGAGTCACCACTAGCCTGATTTCTAATACTGTACATTAATTTTATCAGCCTTTGAATTTTATATAAATGGAATTATTATATGGACTCTTTTGTGTTGGAATCTTTCACTTAGCATTATATTTGTGAGAGTCTTCCATATTGTGTGTTATTGTTCATTCAATCTCATTATATACAAAGAGAATATAAATATATAATTTGTTCATCCATTCTACCTATAAGGGATATCTGGATTATTTCTAGTTAGGGGCTATTATGAATAGTGCTACTATAAACATTTTTAAACATATGTGTGCATTTCTGTTGGAGTGGAATTGGTGGGTCACAGGATATACATAAAGTCAGCTTTAGTGGATAATGCCAAACAATATTCCAAAGGGGTTGTACCAATTTACCCTTCTCATTTATAGATGCTTTTAGCACGACCTGAATGGACACAGGTTGGCATACTCCTACCTCTAATTTGCATCTTCCAGACCACTGCCCTTTCATTCTCAGATAAAGTCTCACTCCCCTGTTGAGATCCCCACCTTCTGGCTCTAACAAATCCCTCCCATCTTCATGTTTACTATGTAAACCTGTAAGGTTTTCTCTCACATTCACTGAATGTTGGCATGGACCTAGCTCACAATCTTCTCCTCTGTCCCAACTCTAGAATTCATTCTGGGGACAACCATATAATATCCATGACCATCTCTGTTCTAATGGAATTCAATTTCATTCTCTCTTAGCGAACCACTCATATGGGTTGCACTCCAGAAATGAGTCTCCTAAGACTGCACCCTCTTAGACATTGTAAATTGTACATTCCAATCAAAACCTCTTCTCCTTTGACCCCTTATTCTTACTAAACAGTCTCTGAATTTGACTGAGATTTCTAGTTTATTAGCCCTCTTCCTTCCCTAACTCAGCCCATGGGTAGAGAATAAGCTTGATTACTCTCATCAGTGCTTCAAATCTGTTTGTCCCCTTGTCCCTCCGCCACATCTACCATTTTAAAGTACAACTTAAGCTCCAAGGATGTTGAGGACTGCTGGAAAATCATACAACAACCCTACTGGCTCCACTACAAATTTAGGATTGAAAGTGTCCCTTAAACTGCTTGGCATGTCTTATTTATTTATCCCTTTCTAGTCAGGTCTTGGTCTCATTTCCATGGTAAATTTTAGAATTTTATTGTTCTTTTAAGGCCAGTTAACATCCCTCCAATTTTTAGCAAATGAGCATGCTTTCTATTTCTCAGCGAAAACAGAATAGCAAATATAATTCCTTCATACTCCTTCCCCTCCAGCTTAAGACTTTCCTATTGGCATCACTTTTCCTCCTCTCTCAGCAGAAAAGCTAACATGCCTCCAATCTAAAGCCAATGCTACCAGACTTACGTACTTTATGATATCGCTTGCTATTTCAATTATCTTTTGTTTTTCTCCTGTATCTTCAATACCTAACATGTTTACACCTCTCCTATCTTAAAAAAGCAAGGACCAAAGGTGTCTCTCATCCCTGCAGCAAACTTCTCTGCCATCCTTCCCTTCTAAACTTCTTACAGGAATATTCCACATTCTTTTTTTTTTGAGACGGAGTCTTGCTCTATCGGCAGGCTGCAGTGCAGTGGCTTGATCTTGGCTCACTGCAACCTCTGCCTCCGAGGTTCAAGCAATTCTCCTGCCTCAGCCTCTCAAGTAGCTGGGACTACAGGCGCCCACCACCACACCAGGCTAATTTTTTGTATTTTAGTAGAGACGGGGTTTCACCATGTTGGCCAGGATGGTCTTGATCTTCTGACCTTGTGATCTGTGCCTGGCAGATTTCACATTCTTAATCTACACATCCCTAACTTCCATTCAGTCCTTGCCTTTTTACAGTATGGTTTCCTCCATTCTATCCAAAGGCGACTTCCAAGGCCTCTAAGATTGATTACTTGTTAAATTCAGAGGTCTATTTTCAGCATTCATCCTCTCTGACCTTTCTGTATCAGATACTATTGAGCACTATTTCTTTCATAAAATACTTTCCCCTCTTGCCTTCCAAGATCCTGACTTCCTAGTTTTCAAGACTTGCGTACTTCTCAATTTTTTTCTGGCTCAGCCCTTCCAAGGCTCACTTTCCTTATGAGTTCATCTTTAGGTCTCTTTATCGAGGATGATGTGTAAGATCAGAACCTCCTCTAGCCCAACGACTTCAACAGAAATCTATTTGCTGAAGATTCTGGATCTCCGTCATTACATTCACACTCCTTTCTTTCTTATATATTAAACTGTCCATTCCACCTATAAATCCCATTAATACTTCAAAATAATGCGCAAAACCAAATTCATCGCTTTCTTATTATTTACAAAACTTGATATACTCCTTAGCTAGAAGCTTCAATTATCCGGGAGCCTCACTCTCCCACTATTTCCTCATTTAGTATCACTGGTACAGTTTACTACAAAAATGTCCCTCAAATCCAATCTTCTGGTTTCTACAACTTTAGTAAAAATCTTCATCATTTCTCTGCTAACCTATTATAATATCCCTTAATTTTTCTTCCTGTTGCCAATACCACTCCCCAAAGTGCTCCTAAAATTATCTTTCTGAAAATAAAATATGATTATGTCCTTCATTTATTTCCTATGGGTTAATGCACTGAAGCTGAAACTCCTCAGCCTGACTTTTTACAGTCCAGTACCAATCTCTCGCTCAAGCGACTCAACTACAAGCATACTTCACTCCAGACACATTTAATGTCTCACCACTCCCACAACATGCTACATCTTAAAATTACTCCTTGTTTTGGTGGAATAGCCCTGATTCCTTCTTCTGAATCTGCTCTATCTTCTGTCTGAATTATGCTTCCTTTCTTTCTTGAAGACCAGGCTCAAACGTCACCTAATCTATTAAGTTTCACTCAGTATCCCAGGCAGAGTTAACTGTTTCTTCCAGCACAACTGTTTATGCTGAAAACAAAAAACACCAATATTTACTGCTTTGATGTATCTGTCTCTCTTATATTTGTAATATCTTGGTAGGCAAACAACATTCCATTATGACCAAATATTTATTAAAAAGAATAAAGATACATAGATTTGATTACTTACCCAAATCTATATGTACAAGTTCTGCTGACTGCTCATTTATCAAGATATTCTGTACATGTCTATCACCAAGTCCAAGTATGTAACCAACTAGAAAAAAAACAAAAAACAAAAACGAACAATCTGAAATCACTGATTCCATCTCTTTCTAATATACAGCCATAATTTCAATTAAGACCACTGACTTGGTATAATCTTTAAGTAGTTTAGGATTTTTAGCCTACTTAAATGATGTGCATAACTGGCCATATTGAGTTTAACTCAAATCTTACCAGCTATTTTAATGCATACTGCATTTTACAAATCCTAGATGATTTGCTAAAAAAATTTGCTTACTAATAGGCACACATTTTAAAATATTAGTATTTAACAAATTATTGTGGCTAAAGTTGAGACCCATTATTTACCTGGGCCAAAACAGTGCATTATATGTACTCAAATTTTTACTGAACATACTTATAAGAAGTCTATGGATAAACTCTTCACTCTTCAGTGAAACTTTCTTCTCCTTGATGAATTATATTTAACACAAATTAACCATTAATTCATTTCGTTTCACCAGGTATATATCCCCCCAAAAAACTGCATTTCTGTATTTCAGACAGATGATGACATCTGATGGGAGAGAAATCACATGGCATTACAAAAAAAAACATTGGGTAGGGAGTCGGAATGATTGGATATCTGGCTCACTCTGTCATTAACTAGGCCTACTTTCTTGTTTATAAACTAGTTGTATCTGATTAGTGATTCTCTGTGTAGAAGAGAGTTTCACAATTACCTGGGAACTCTTTCAAAACATACAAGCCCTGCCTTCCTGGGATATAGTACATAAGTGATGAATCATCTTTAGTTTTAAAAAAAAGAAACAATAGATTAAATGATCTCTAATGTTTCCATTAGTTCTCATGCTCTGGGATTTTGTTAACCATACTATCTACCTATTCTAATTTCTTAGGGGAAAAAAGTCAAAATATATATTGTATACAAAATATTTAAATATATCTCATGATTTCTATTCTGAAAACAAAATTCTATTAATATTAATCACTAGGTGATAATATTTAGAGTTATTTTAGAGGTTATATGCAAAAGAAGAAAAATAATTAAAGGAAGTAAGTTATCACAGGTTTTATTATTTTCCAAAGAAAGTCTCAGAAAATAATACATTGAGGAGAGAAAATACGCCACATTAACTATAAAACGAAGAAGAAAACCCTGTCTTTTTATTATTTATCAAAGTACGAGAATTCTCTTCACATAAGTTATAAAAAGGTAGATGCTAAGAATCAGGATGAACAAGAAACATAGTGATTTAATAATGAAGATGGTTTGGTTACTAACTACATCATCGCTATCATCCCCCTGCAACTCAGAATGTAAAAAAAGTGCTGAATCAAACAAAAATAAAACCTGCCAAACAACGAAGTGCTGAATCTACTGTATGTACAAGATTACCAATAGAAGACGTGGCTACACTGCGCGTATAAGCCAATCGCTTCTCAAACCAAATAGCTGGATCCAAGAATTTTTCCATGCAGAAGTAACGGAAAACTGGTTGAAAATTTTGGCAAACATCCATGAAGACTTCATATTTATCTTCAAAAGACTTTTTTTGCACCTCCTTTAAATAGAGCATATATATAATTATTTTTCAATATTGTGTTCGATTAAACTAATATCCACATTTTTATATAAAAATATGACAGATATAGGGGCAATAAAGATGAACAGGATACATTACCTACAAGAAGCTAACAGTCTGGACAGGGAACCAATCAATTACAAGTGATAATCCCTTTAGGATTTCCGTTATTAATCGCTGGGGAAGGAAGCACACCTACGGTGACTGTTATTTGTTTTGATTAAATTCTAATTTGAATAATCCTGTAATCTTAAGCAGAAGCAAAGACAGAAACACCTCAGTAGTTCCAGTAGCTCAGATGGCATCACAACATTGGGTTGCAACAGAAAACAGGAAAAGGGAGAGAACAGAGGAATCCCTCATGGATGGCAGGTGACATGACTCAGATCTCTATTCTCCAACATATTCTTGCTGTAAAATACTACCTGAAGCAAAGCTTACCGACTTCAACTCCCTCCCATCTATATGCTGATGATTTCTAAATCTATATGTTTGGCCCAGATATCGTTATTAAGCTTTAGCTTAATGTGCTTCTCCAGCTGCCCATCCAACATCTTCACTTGGATCACTTCCAAATCCAAACAAATACTTCTTCATCTCTGGCAAACTTTAGTCACCTCTTCTATTCTTCAATTCAGTAAAGAGCTTCACCATCTACCCAGCTGCCCCAACCAGAAAACTGGGAGGCACTGGCTACTCCTTTTCTCCAACATTTTTTATTTTTTTTATTTTTTATTTTTATTTTTTTGAGACAGGGTGACAGGGTCTCTGTCACCTGGACTGGAGTGCAGGGGTGTGATCACAGCTCATTGCAACTTTGGCCCCTGGGCTGAAGCAATCCTTCCACCTCAGCCTCTTGAGTAGCTGGGATTACAGGCACGTGCCACCACTACCTGGCTGACTTTTTATTTTTTGTAGAGATGGGGTCTAACTATATTTCCCAGGCTAGTCTTACACTCCTGGGCTCAAGCAATCCTCCTGCCTTGGTCTCCTTAAGTGCTGGGATTACAGGCATGCGCTACCACACCTGCCCCCCAACCTTATTTTTAATCAGCAGTCAAATCCTGTGAATTCTGTCTCCTTCATATTTCTCATCTCTACCCACGATTCTCCCTTCCTACTGCTATTCATCTCAGTTCAGACCATCTCATGCCTCCAGTCTGCATTCTCAAAAATAGAACCCACAGTGCTGTCGGAGTTTCTTTCTAAAATGCAAGTCTGATATTACTATCCTTTAGGGTCTCATAAGACCTATAGCATAAATTGCAAACTCCTTTGCATTTCATAAAGCAACACTCTATCTTTTGACCAACAACTACTGCTCTAATCTCATCTTTTCTTCCTCAAACACTAAGCCTATGCTTATGTTGTCTGTGCCTGCTCATGCCTCTTCTCCTTTGCTTATATGCTCCTTCTGCCTGAAAAACAACTCATTTACAAAACTTGGTTCACACACACTTTCCTCTGTGAAGCATTTCTTGGATCTACTTATCTCTATTCTCCCCACCCCAGGCAGAACTAAGCACTTCCTTCTCCATACCTACACTGTACCCTGTGTGCCAGGTACAGATTTCCATCACAACACCTATAGCACTTACCACATATTTTTAAAAACATGTCACAGAAAGCACAATAAAATGAAAAGTAAATGGATTTTGGATTTAGACAAGGCTCAAATCCTTGCTCTGTTTATTAGCTCACTGGCTTTGGGAAAGTTCTCTGAACTTCTCATTTTAAAATGGGGATAAGGATCATGATGATTAGTCATACTATTTGTGAAGTCTGAAGTCAGCACAGTACCTGGTAGATAGAAAGCATACAATAAATGTTTCTGATTCTGTGAATGAGTATCAGACTAGATGGCCAATGTGACACTGTAAATGTCTTAGAAGGTTTTCTATTTCAATTTCATAAAAAATTACTTCATACTCTTGTTGTTGTTGTTTTAGTGTGTGTCTGTTTTTTAGAGATGGGGTCTTGCTCTGTTGCCAAGGCTGGCCTCAAAATCCTGGGCTCAAGTGATCCCACAGACTCAGCCTCTCAAGTGGCTGGGATTACAGGTGCATGCCATCGTGCCTGGCATTTTAGTGTTTTGTTTGTTAAGAATTAGTTTATTCCCAAATTGAAAACAAATCAGCACACATTGAATAACCTTTACATTTCTTATCTGACAAGGGATGACATACGTAGTTTATAAAATCCTTCCTTTTTCACTCACACACTTTCATTCTGATGAGTTTACTTTCTTTTACTTATTATCTTTGACAATTACCTGATGAAATTTAAGTTTTTTTGTATTCTACAATATCTGATAGCTGTCAGCTTTAATAAGCCATTAAATAATCTTGCAATAAGCTTTAATTTTGGGTGTCACTCACCATCATTTTCTTTTGGCACTGAAAGGCACTGAAATCATTTGGCCTGTATCTTTTATGAGCACCATCTTCATTGTTAACAAGAAATTCACCAATAGGGATAGTTCCTGTACACCATTCAAGAACACCACTTCGCTGAGAGAGGGGAACCACCTGGAGTTACAGATTAAATACCTTTTAATTTTAAAAGGCCATTAAAGAGCATTTGATGATCATTCAACTATCAGTCAGTGCAAAGCATTTTTTTCAAGTTGTATTAATATTTCTCTGTCCATAGAAGACAAAGCTCCTTGGAGGAAACCAACCGGAAATAAACTTAAGCTCAAAGAATGTAATTTTCCAGTCAGCTGCCTAGATGTTTGAGAGCCTGCCCATCACTCAATCCCCACGATTCTCTGAGAGGTCGCTAGTAATTATACTCACCATCATCTGTCATTAATCCATACTTAGTTTGTCCAGTTAGGAGAGGAATTAACTGCTTTCCTTACAATTTTAATATCAATTAAAGTTGGGGAGCTTCACTTGGAAATTATTACCCCTGAATGTGATCTCAATTTTAGTGTAACTTCATTACTGAAATTACATGTACTCTTGCTTTACAGTGTTATTATCTTCACAGAGAGAAAATGTACTCCTAAATATAAAATAAGCAATTTTACAAGGAAATTTTTAAAAATTATAAGCATACATAAAGTGTAGAAAATGATATTAACAGATACACTTTTATCCATTAAACAGCCATATCAAATCTAGGATTTTCTGACATTTGCTGGGGAAGAGATGAAGCTCCCCGTTGTGTGCTTCACTGACCCCAAGTCCCTCCCCACCGTCAAGACGACATTAGCTGGTTTATCATGGTCATGTATTTTTTGGTATACTTTTATTTCAAAGCTATATGTACACAAATAGTTGTAAGTATTAAGTGAAATTATGATACTATATGTAAACTTCTATAATTTGGTTTTTTATTCAATACTATTTTATCCTAACTATGTGAGCATATTTAACTCTATATTATTCAACAGCTATATACTACATAAATACACCACAATTATCCAATCTGCATTTACATTGTTTCCACATTTCCATGAAATACTGCTGCAATGAAATAAACTACTCCTGAACATATTTCATTTTCTCTAGGCAGCAGTGTCCAATCTTTTGGATTCCCTGAGACACACTGAAAGAATTGTCTTGGGCCATACATAAAATATGCCAACACCAACGATTGCTGATGAGCTAAAAAAGAAAAAAAAAAATGCAAAAGAAAATCTCATGATCCTTTTTGTTCTAATTAACATTATTATATTCATTTCCTCAGCTGGTCACTCGTCTTTATGGTGTCTTTAATTCTATACATTTTTTAATTTTAATTTTCTCACATACGTTGAACTGTTTTGTGTCTTAAGGGAGCATTTGATTAATTTATTAACATATATTTGTTGGGGGTGTATTATGTGTTACACACAGGGCTAGGGCACTGAAAACAGACTGGCAAAAAGGCAGATGAAGACTATGCCCTCATAAAGTTTCATTCTGGTGAGGAACATATATCCTAATAAACATTTCATGATATTAGATAATAAGTATAAGAGAACAAAACATAAGTTTAAAAAAGAGAGAAAGTGGGTAATGGCAACATGCTTGGAGGCCTTTCTGAGGGTAACACTGGAGCAGAAGCCTGAATGAAGGGAGTGACTGGTGTGAAGATGTGAGGGAAAAGCATTCCAGGCAGAAGCAGAAAAGCCCTGAGGCAGAAACAAATTGGTGTGTCTAAGCTATTGCAAAAGACCAGGTAAGTCAAGTGGAGATGACTCATCTATACAAGCAGAAAGTGAGAGGAGTGTGAGGAGACTGGCAGATAAGGCTGGAGGGAGAACAGCAGAGGCAGATGACTTAGAGAGCTGTCATTCAGGGACAGTGTGAACTCATCTGGGGTTCTGAACAGGAAAATGGAATACGGCTGGCCCTCTGCATCCGCAGATTCAACCAACTGTGGATCAAAAATATTCACCAAAAAACCCTCAATAAAAACAATACAATAAAACACAGATTTTAAAAACCAATACAGTACAACTATGTATATAGCATTTACACTATATAAGGTATTTTAAGTAACCCTGAGATGATTTACAGTACATGGGAGAAGGTGCATAGGTTACAGGCAAATGCTACATACACCACTGTATATAAGGGACTTGATTTTAGTATCCATAGGGGGCTCTGGAAACAATCCCCCACAGACACCGAATGCTAACAGTACTCTGTCTTAGATACTTTTAAAAGGATCACTCTAACAGTTATGAATAAAACTAGCTTTTGAAAATCAAGAGCAGAAGTAAACTGTTGGTTTGAACGCTAGTATCTACAGAGATGTGACTGTAGAAGTAGGGTGGTAATAGCAGGGGTGGTAAAAAGTGACCTGCCTGGAAGTTGACCAATAGGACTTGCTGATGGAATAGACGAGACTTGAGAGAAACAAGAGTTTAAAATGACTCCCATTACTTGGTGACATTTAGGAATTTTTGTGAATTGTTTTAGGAGTGATGACAGTATTGTGATAATGGTTTTTTAAAACAGACATTATCTTATAGATCTACACACTGAAATGCTTACAGATGAAATGATATGACATCTTGCTTTAAAATAATATTGGAAGGAAGTTGGTGGAAGGAGAAATGGAACAAAATTGCCCATGAGTTGGTAACTGCTGAAGCTGAGTGACGAGTACAAGGGGGTTCATGATGTCTCCTTTTGTATGTTTGAAATTTTCCATAATAATAAAAAAAGAAAATAAAGCCTCTAGGTTTCAGTCTGAGCAACCAAGTGAAGGTGGTGCCATCTCTAACAATACACTTTGCATTTTAATTATGTTTATCTTCCCTATTAGAATGTGAACACCTTAAGGACCAGGGCGATGTTTTACTGCTTCTATAGACCTAGCACTCACTAGAGTATCTAACCCAACACAGGCATATAAATTCACATTTATTGAACAAACGAATGATCTCATGGCCTTTCTGACTTCCCTTCCTGCCTGAGTATTCTACATTGCCCTCTCCCCTGCTCTTTGACTTTGAGTTAGCTGTGACCCTTGATGCTTGATCACATTAACATTCTTGCAGTGTAGTGTACTCTGTCTAAAGTCTCTTTTACATTGATTACTCTCTATCAATATCTAGTTCGGAGGGGGGGAATCAAACCCTTATTTTTTGTTGAGAGATTGATGTAGAAAGGAATAGGTTAGCTTTTTTCTGCCTCAGCTTAGAGTCTCAACTGTGATGTTGGTTGTTGGAGAAAGAGCTGAATTTGAATTTCAAAAAGCAAATGACAGTGTTTTCTCTGGTACTAAAGATTCTCCGTAAGATTTCAATTGGGTATCTGGGTATTTTGTATAAATGCCACAAAAAAGGATTGATGACTATTTCCTCAGTTCTCTCAAAATACACAGCTGATACCATCCTAGATACACAGAAATGAAGTTAATTCATTATATTCAGTGAATGCCTTAAGATATTATGACTTCTCTCCCCAGAACCATGACTGAGATGGAGGCTCTGAAATATGCATGACAAGGAATAAAAATTATTTATTGGCACAAGGCAGGATGATCAGGTTAAGTACAAAGCTCCTTTCAGCACTTACATATTGGAGACTTGCCTTTTAGAAAACAAATCCTCTGACACCTAAGATTTTAGGCTTGTTCGGTATACTTTGTAACAATGCATAGTTTTGGTGGAGAAAAATGGGGTCAGCCACCCTAATTCTGGTTATGTTAAGGGTATGTATGTCTGAGTTATCAACATATACAATAAGAACTGTCTTCATTTCCATCTGATTCTCTGACAAGAGATATCTGGCATGCCTCAATATACAAGTCTCTCCTTTTGAGGTTGCACAATAGCACAAGGTTTGTATACCAAGATTTAGTTCCAGGTAGTCAATGTTTGCTCTTGGTGACACAATGACCACAGAAGACCTGAATCTCAGGATTGGGAATGACTCTACAGATGACTGGACGGGGTAGACTACTTTGCTGTAGTCTAGGGAACCTCAACTAAAGGCAAGGACAGTTAGTTTAACATAATGATGACACAACTTTCACATTCTTGGAGTAATCTCAGAATAACATAATTGGCTTATTGTCGTAATTCTAAGAAATAGTGAAACCTAAACTGTTGTGTTTAGAGGTTATACTTTTAACATTGAGATGTATAACATTAAATACTCAATTAATTATCTGGGTTACTGCCCCCCGCTTTTTTGGTTAAGACAAGGTCTTGCTCTGCTGCCCAGACTGAACTGCAGTGGCATGATCACAGCTCATGTACAGCCCCAAACTCCTGATTTCAAGCAATCCTTCCGCTTTAGCTTCTTGAGTAGCTAGGACTATAGGTGCATGCTACCATGGCCAGCTACATTTTTAATTTTTTGTAGAGATGAGGTCTTGCTATGTTGCCCAGGTTGGTTTCAAACTACTGGCCTCAAGTGATCCTACTGCCTTGGCCTCTCAAAGTGCTGAGATTACAGGCGTGAGCCATTGCATCTGGCCTCTAGACATTTTTCTTTTCTTGAGACGAAGTCTCGGTCTGTCACCTAGGCTGGAGTGCAGTGGTACAACCTCGGGTCACTGCAACCTCTGCCGTCTGGTTGAAGTGATTCTCTCACCTCAGCCTCCCGAGTAGCTGAGACTAGAGGCATGTGCCACCATGCCTGGCTAATTTTTTTGTATTTTTAGTAGAGATGGGGTTTGGCCATGTTCACCAGGCTGGTCTCAAACTCCTGGCCTGAAGTGATCCACCCACCTTGGCCTCCTGAAGTACTGGGATTACAGGTGTGGGCCACCATGCCCGGCTAGAAATCTTAATGGAATAATTTATATGGTAAAATAGTTTTGTGTGAAAACTAGCTGCTGAAAAAGTCATAAGGTAGAGATGAAAGTTTAGTAATTTCTGCCTTCAAGATATTCTAGGTCAGGCATTGGCTTTTTTGTACTTTACAGCAATGAACTTTGGAGGTTCAATTGTGTACCTGATTGGAAATCTTAGCTACTTTCTGAGAGTTCAGGAGGTGCTCCTATAGCCCGTACTTTTGTAACCCAATTCTTCAGTCATTATCTTTGCAATCTAAAAGTCTGGCATTTAGAGCATAAAAAAATTTCCTTTCATTCACATTACAGGAAAATCTACTCTCTAAAAATTTCTTAGCAATCTCTACATTATCTGTCAGATAGGAGATAGCTAATACATCATCAGCTTTGTTCAAAAATTAGGTCAGGTCAATAGATGGCAGAACAACTAGACTGGTGGGTCTTGAAGTGTTGTCCCTGGACCAGTGCAGCATCAACATCACTGGTATCTTGCTAGAAATGCACATTCACAGGTTCCACCCTAATCTTGCTGAATTAGAAATTCTAAGAATGGGGCTCAGGAATCTGTGTTTTAACAAACTCTCCAAGTGACTATGATGTCTGCTAAAGCTCGAGTACCGGTGATCTTAACCACATCAAAGAATTCCTGTACAGGCCGGGTGCGGTGGCTCAAGCCTGTAATCCCAGCGCTTTGGGAAGCCAAGACGCTGGGATCACGAGGTCAGGAGATCGAGACCATCCTGGCTAACACGGTGAAACCCCGTCTCTACTAAAAAAATACAAAAAAACTAGCCTGACAAGGTGGTGGGCGCCTGTAGTCCCAGCTACTCGGGAGGCTGAGGCAGGAGAATGGCGTGAACCGGGGAGACGGAGCTTGCAGTGAGCTGAGATCCGGCCACTGCACTCCAGCCTGGGCGACAGAGCGAGACTCCGTCTCAAAAAAAAACAGAATCCCTGTACAGAGTAGCTTTTATAGAGCAACTTTTGCTTTCTGCATTCATCGAGGATTAATTAGCTTTTTAAACTGCTAATGGAAAGCATCTATTATGTTAGTTATTATTACAGAAAGTTCCATGTCACAAATTTCTCACAAACTTGAAGGCTAAGGAAAAAAGTTGTGCTTTCCTTAATGAACAGTATGCCCCTCTCCCAACCAGTAAGTTTTATATTTGTCTCTGAAAGCAGTTAAGAAGCTCAAAACCAAGTTCTGCTTTTTATTACAATAGCCTAGCTCAAGCAGAATTTTGGAGGGTAGATCTAATTTATTCTTCTCCACTCCCCTATTTAGGGCTTTTAATTTAGCCATTATTTAAAAAATAAAACACATTCATAGTAGAAAACTAGAAATATATAAAAAAGCAGGTGTCACCCATAGTCCCTGTTACAACATTTATAGAAGTAGAAAGTTTTAAAATGAGGCACATGAATGAAATCACAAAAGACAAACCTGTGGAAAATAGGCCCTTTAAATTAAGGATTTATTGTTATTTCTAAACAGTTAACTGAATAATCAATATTACTCAAAGATGATCAGCTAATAGAATGTGACTGAGGACTGTCTTCTCAGGCAAATAGCTAGAGGAAATGTAAGTGGGTACACCCTCACTGAGAGTAATTTGGCAATATGTACCAGATTACAGGTGCATGTATCCTCTAACCCAGCAATCCAACTTTTGGAAATCCATGCTACTGATTTGCCTGCACATGTATGAAATTTGTATGTTCAAGGTTATTACTCTAATACAGCATTGTTTGTACCAGCAAAAGACTGAAAACCCAAATGCCCATTGATAAGGACTTGTATAAAAAACTACATACATACACACAATGCAGCTGTTAAAAAAGGAGAAAGATTTCTGTGACATATTGTTGAGTAGAAAAAAAAGGAAAAAATACCTGACTATAAGAAACACCTAACTATAATTAACAGTAATAAAGACTTTTTAAAAGAAAATAAATCTTTATTATTTGGTCCTTCACAGAAAACATTTGTAGACTCCTGGTCCAAATAATGGCCCCTGCCCCTGCCCCTTCCCCTTCCCCTTCTCCTTTTTTAAACAGGATCTTGCTGTGTTGCTCAAGCTGGGGGCTCACTGCCAAGCCTGAGCTCACTGCAGCCTCAAACTCCTGGACTCAAGTGATCCTCCCACCTCAGCCTCCCAAGTAGCTAAGGGACTACAAGCACATGCCATCATGCCTGGCTTTTTTTTTTTTTTTTTTAACTTTTTGTCAAGATGGGGTCTCACTATGTTGCCGAGGCTGGTCTCGAACTCCTGGCCTCAAGCGATCCTCCCACCTTGGCCTCCCAAAGCATTAGGAATATAGGCATGAGCCACTTCACCCAGCCAAATGGCATCTTTTATATGTTTCTAGTGAAATAACAGAAGTACAAATAGTTACCTTATAAGTACAGATAGTTAATTTCCTCTTCCTAGTTTCAGTGTTTCTCTGCAGTAATGTATTACACATCTGGAAGACCTGTTGCATGACAGCATCTTGTCTCAGGTCATCACGGCCCTTCAGAATAATTAAACATGAATAAACAAGTACAGTTTATTTTATTATAAAAACACAGAGCCATCTGAGAATAGCAAAGGGCACTCAGAAACAAATCTGAGCATCTGTGCACCTCTTGACAGTCTCCCAAATAATTAAAGATCTACTGCCATTCTTTCATTTAGAATAAGCTACAACATTTACCCTCGCTACTTCTGTAATTAGATTAACTGGAAGTCCCCCATAGGAAGGCATACTGCAAACACCTGAGTAAAACAGCACTGTGTCTTTCCACCACTCCCCAGTAGGACCCAAAGAGCTCATGAGCAAATGGCAAAGGAAGAATGCTCTCCCTTTTTGGTACATTAAATAGCCCTTGGAACAGTACCAGACCCAGTATACTGACACAAAGGACGTCAACTTGTACTATTCAAGGAGATAAGAGACAGACACCAAAGTATTTTTTTCACAAGAAGCAAGCTCACTGTACATGTCTGTACATCTTAATGGTAATCTTTTACTTGAATCAACCATATAATAATGATGGTCTTTCAGAGAGACACACACACACAAAAAAAAAATGGAGAAAAGCCTTGTTCTAGAAAGTAATGCATTTCTACTCTACAAATCTTCCTCATTTGCAATTATTCAAAATAAAGACAAAAACCCAAATAAATCAGAAAGAAGTAATCAACTAAAATTTTTCATCATTAAAACTCTAAGGGCTAAGCCAGAGAAGGGATGGCTCACCTTAACAAGCTGTCTCCTCTCCTTGCCATCAGAACCTACACAATCTATTATTTTTGGTAAATTTACACCTCCTGCTAAGCGAAATTCTGCTTTAAATGACTGTATAGTCACGAGATTTCCGTATTCTCCTGTGTGGTCCACCTAATAAAAGCATAAACATGATTGATAATAAGTCAGATACACTATTTGCACTTAAAGAAAAATACATTATAAATGGCAATTTTAATATTAAACAGAGGAACAAATGACAATGTGATATTGGTTAAGAACTGCAACTATAGGATGGGTATGGTGGCTCTCGCCTGTAACTTTAACTACTGTTTAATCAGAGATTCACTAATATACCTAAAGTCATCTGAGAAATAACTCATCACAAAAACATAAAGTAAATTTTGGAAAAGAGTAGGAGTTTTCTGGGTTGTAACTGCTAAATCTGGCATTTTAAGGAAATATTCAGCTAAATCACTTAGCTGATATAGCTAGAAAAATAGCAGTCAATCCACATGATACAGCTACATTTCAAATCAAGTAACTAGATACTAAGCACTAAACTGCAAAATGAAAAGACAATGTATTTAAGATGATCATTTTCTAAACTTATAACACTTATTATTACATATATCCCTGCCCACATGAAATTACTTCCATTATTTCTTGCAATGAAAGAACATCAGAACACAGCTAAGTGTATTATGCATATGAAGTCAACTTAATATTATAATAATAGGTACTATATTACTTAATACTGTGATATATCACAGCCAATACATTTTATTGCACATAGAATTTTTAAGAACAATATATGACAATTGGAACCTTCCTTGCCAAGTCAAAAATTAATCTTGGCATAAGCACACAGAAACTCTCCTTCTGGCCAATGAAAGTAACAGTCTATAGACCTTCATAAGAAAGATGGGAGGTGCAGAACTGAAGGCAACGGAAAAGAAAGCAAGAGAAGCTTTTGAGTATTTTAGGGCTTGGGCAAAGGAAATTATAATACTAAGAAATTATAGGTTGAAACACATGAAATTTGCCAATATTTAACCAATTCTGACTTACATAAAAATACTATTTCAAATGGTTCAATCTAATAAAAAAAAATTTAGTTTAAAAAAAAATCAAGAGTTAATTATAAATTACCTTAATTTCCATAGTAGGGACAACAACATCTTCTAAATTCTTAAGTTTAGTAATTGGCTGGTCTGCTGGAATATTTATGCCTTCTGTATTGAAAAATGGAGAGATTTTAGTAATAAACTGAGGAACAGCACTGAAGGTCAAGCAGGAATAGTCAGCAGATACCACTGGCCCCAACTTGTTGCTAATCTGTGGTTCAGGCTGTGATTGAGAAATGAAGACTCTAGGCTTTGGCCACTGTGCGGCTCAGGGTCAAAGCTCAACAGTGGCTAATGTAGCTTTAAGTAAATTTGCAGGTTACCTGACAGGAGTAACTAGACCAGATTCCACCTGAGGAACCAGACTAAGCATCTTAAAATACTTACGTAATAGTTTGCATAGTACATAGATAACATACTCCTGTCACATCACTATTAAATGCAACTAAAAGACATGTCAATACTTTTTGTTTGCTTAGAGAAACAGTATGTGAAGCCCCATTCGTGTTTTAAAGTAATAAGAATTTAAACTTGAAGATATGATTCTGAATAGAAAAAAAAATGCAATTATTAAAGTATGGGGAGATACTTAGAAGCATACTTAGAGACTAGTCACAAAACCAAAGATTATAGCAGCTTATAATTATCTGAACTGACACAGTAAGAAGAATAATTAAATAATAGCATTTTAGCACCTATGGTAGAAATGGTAAAGGCTTTTTGTTTTTAAGTCCTAGGGCACAGTTTTAGTAACCACATCATTTAAAAAAACTTTTGACTCTAGAAATGTTCAGTTATTCAATTATTTGAATAGACTTGCCTCTATGCAATTCTCCGTAATAAGTATGCCAGAAGATTATCAGAAGAAATCAAATAATTAATTTAGTGTAGTCACCTATTATCAGTTCTACCAAGAGATATTAAGTGAAAAAGCAACCAGGGAATGTTGAAGCTATCAGATATAAATTAAGCTTTTGGATTACGTTTGTGATTTTAAGCAGATTTACTTATTAGGCTCTATAATTAATATATGTCTACAGAGAGTAACATAGCAAGAAAGTAATGTTCCTTCTTTGAAACACATACTTCTCTGAGTCTTCCACTGAGTGGCATCTAAGTTTGCTAATATAATATAAGCATCACAAAGTGCCTCAACACTTCTGACCATCTGAGGTCTCCTACTTCTGATAGTACATATTATTCTGTTTGCAGCCTCTGTTCGATCCTATTAATAAAAAACAAACAAAAAACATTACATAAGGAACTACCCAACATTTAAACTTCTCAGAGTTAGAAAAACAAAAACAGAATTTATGCACAAATCTAGACAATGGAATGATTATAATTCCTCAGATACAAACAAAACAGTCATAAATGAAATACATCAAAAATACATACTCCCATCAATGACTTAGGTGCCTTTCAAAAATCTATTGTTTCCCTTTGCCAGCTGCTGTGAGGAAAAAAGTAAAGTACTACTGGTATCTCCTATGCTTTGACAAACATTAAGGAATTTTGAACCAATTTTAATTAATTCACGCTTGTTGCCCAGGCTGGAGTGCAATGGCGCAATCTTGGCTCACTGCAACCTCTGCCTCCCGAGTTCAAGCTATTCTCCTGTCTCAGCCTCCCGAGTAGCTGGGATTACAGGTGCCCACCATCATGCCCAGCTAATTTTTGTATTTTTAGTAGAGACAGGGTTTCGCCATGTCCGTCAGCCAGGATGGTCTCGAACTCCTGACCTCAAGTGATCGACCCGCCTCAGCCTCCCAAAGTGCTGGGATTACAGGTGTGAGCCACCGTGCCAGCCTTGAACCAATTTTAGATGGCATCATAATAACACAAGACTTTAAAAATAAATATTCTAGGAAAGACTGAATATCACACTTCTAAAAGGTATGTATGTTTAATCCAAATACCTCATCAAGCTGAGAGCTTTGTTTAGGCGCATTTTTAGTTATTCTACTTCTTCTTGCTACCTCTGGTTTAGTCAGAAATTCATCTCTGTTTGCATTTGCTAAGGCCAGTATAATAAATAAAGTATGATGGGGGTGATCCATTGAAATTCTAGAGATTAGCTGTAAGAAAATTAAGAACTATTAGATTTATGCAAATAGACAAATTATAATCCATATTTTTCATTTTGGTTAACATTAAAATGTGTATTACTGTCTAGATACTGCAGTGGGTAGAGCATGTATGTCTGCATGTGTGAGAAAGAGGCAGAGGCCTATGAGGAATTAGAGAAAATGAGTAACTTATGTGATGTGAGAAGAGACAAAATATAACATTTTGTATTTCCATTTCTTAGAGGGAATGGTATACATACTTTATATAATATATACTAATAATAGAAAATAATTATTGTGGTTTGATTTTCAGGTTTACTTACATTATTGAGGACTTCATGAAATCCTAGGCCTCCCATCATCTTGGTCCCCATTCTAGCAGCCAGTTGGTACATAAGAGGCAAAAATTTATATGATGGAATCTTCATTCCATCTCTCTACCATTAAAAAAAAGACACAAAATTAATAAACAAGGTATTTCAAATATTCTCACATCTAAGCAAATAAATTATTTTAAGACAGTGCTCCTCTATTAGTACAAGCAAGTGGTTAACAAAACTTCATTAACTGTATTTTTTTCCTTTATTTCTTATCTTATCTGAAGGTCTTTCTAATGAGTACTCTAGATAATGGGTACAATGCACTGGTAAATCAAAATATTTAGTCCTAAATTAAACTGCATTCGGAACTGGAATACTTGGTACTGCTTATATTCCAAAAAATCTAAGGAAGACAAATGTGATCTGAGTGTGACTATGATCTTGATTCCTGACAAGTCAGTGTACAATAAAATGAAGTAATTGCTTTTCCCCATAGGCCAAAAGTAATATTTAGTGTATACTACAGCAGAGATTGATTGTATCTATTATGAGTCTTATTCTTTTACTGCAGGAGAAACATTTGATCTCTAACCTTCAAATTGACTAACAATATATATCTTGTCAACATAAATTTAATATTAGGTGTCATCACTATAATCTAAGGTTTTCAAAGACAAACTTATACAATACTGCTGTCTTGACATTTTCTTAAAAATGTATTTTCTCTACTTACAAAAGTAATTTATTGTAAAAATCCCAGATTTTTGCAGCAGGGGGAAAACCCGCCTGTGATCACATCATCTTTAATTGCTTTCTAAATCCTCCAATCTAATGCCCCATTCTAGACACTCTCCTATGGTAACTGCAAAGACATAGGACCAAGCTAAATTCTCTCACCTCCACACAAACTTGCATCATTTAGAGCTTGTAAGCTTATATAATATTATAATAATACAAAGGAACTTTTGCAGAAACAAGGCTAGAACTTGTAAATAATTCTAAATACGGATCAAAGTTTAGAAAACTACAAAATGCTACTCATGTGAAGAGCACTGGATCAAGTGGTAGGAATACAAAGAGGTATACAAAATCCCTGACATCAAGGGGCTAACGTCTAAGTTTTTCAAGCACAGGGTAGAATATTGGGCTGAATAACACTTGCCTTCATCATGCCATTGACTTCAGAAACTCCAGAATTTTCAAGCCAGAGGGAACAAAGTCGGAATACCCACATATCATGTTCTTCTCCACTTAATAAGCAGTTGATGTAATTTTCAACTGCTTTACATAAGAAGCGTTTACGATCCTCTTTCAGTGCATGCAGGGCAAGTTCATCCAACTCCAGCTCTCGCTGAACCTTTACTGTGTATCTTGCATAGAATAATTAAGGTAAAACACAAAGGCCATAAACTTTAACAGAACTACAAAATCACACACATGATATACAACATAAATGAAAAAAAAATGGGTTTTTATCCCAGGGAAAAAAGCAAACTTCTAAGAATTATAAAGGTAATAAACTTACTTTTGTCTTAACTGTGCAATTCACACACCTAGGCATCGAAGGACAAAGGGGACTCTCCCCAAGCTATTTAGCTAACTTAAACATCTACTTACACTAAAATATACAGATTCAAGACAGGCTTAAATAAAGGGATTTAATTACATCAAAATAGGTAACTTTTGTAATTAATTTCAATATCAATCTCATTTTCCACTACAATACCAACAAACCAAACAAGCAAAACAGAAAGCTAATATCTATATTCTCCACAATGAACTTAGAAGCAGAGCATGAATTATTTACGAAAGAACACATGTCAATGTCTTACATACTAATTTGTGATTAACTACAGTAGGACCAAGGCAGACAGGGCACCATGCCTCACACCTGTAATCCCAGAACTTTGGGAGGCCAAGGTGGGCAGATCGTTTGAGCCCAGGAGTTTGAGACCAGCCGGGGCAACATGGCAAAACCCCATCTCTGCAAAAAATACAAAAATTAGCCAGGTATGGCGTGCACCTATAGCCCCAGCTACTTGCCGGGCTGATGGGGAGAATCATTTGAGCCCAGGAGGTCGAGGCTGTAGTGAGCTGGAGGACAGTGATCACACCACTGTACTCCAGCCTGGGTGACAGAGTGAGACCTTGTCTCAAAAAAAACCCAAAAAACAAAAAATGAAAAGAACCCAGAAGACCAAGATAATCTGTATATAGTTAAGCCAACCTTTAGTGCTAACAACTATATCACATAAAAAGACCAAGTCACTCTTTCTATGCAAAAACATTCACTCAGTTAACTGGTGAACATAAAATTGTCACTTGTAGAAACCTAGTTACCTGTTTGTCTGAATTTTATGTTCCCTAAGGAGACCTACTTCCTCTTTGGCTCTTTTCAGGAGAGCTTGCTTGTTTTCAAATTCTGACGATTTCATGTAGTTTTCAATTCTTTGGTACTGAGTATCTGAAAACCGGGCTAATGACAGAAATGCCTTCATTTTTCCATTTCTTAGCTCATCATTACTTTCTCCATCATAATTTCCAGCAACTTCTACTGCCTTCAAGAAAACACAACCAATTTAAACTATATTTACAAATACTAAATACATCTAAAGAATCACTCGAATTAAGGTAATACACTAAAGTTTAACTTATATACATGTAAAAGCTAGCTAAATTATATGAACTATTGCAAGCTTGTCCAAGCCATGGCCCATGGGCCACATGTGGCCTAACACAAATTCGTACATTTTCTTAAAACATTATGAGATTTCTTTTGTGATTTTTTTTAAAGCTCATTAGCTATCATTAATGTTAGCATATTTTATGTGTAGCCCAAGGCAATTCTTTTTGCAATGTGGCCCAGGGAAGCCAAAAGATTGGACAGCCCTGAACTATAGTATTTTCTTGACTTTTCAAAACAACTGTGACAGTGTAGAAATAACCCAAACAGCTAATACTCATAAAGAACTCTGCAAAAACAAATAACTTTATAAAACTTAAAGACAATCAGGCTGGGTGTGGTGGTGGCTCACACCTGTAATGCCAGCAGTTTGGGAGGCCGAGGAGGGTGGATCACTTGAGGTCAGGAGTTCGAGACCAGCCTGGCCAACATGGAGAAACACTGTCTCTACTAAAAATACAAAAAATCAGCCGGGTGTGGTGGCACACTCCTACAGTCCCAGCTACTTGGGAAGTTGAGGCAGGAGAATCGCTTGAACCTGGGAGGTGGAGGTTGCAGTGAGCCAAGATTGCGCCACTGTACTCCAGCCGGGGCGACAGAGCAAGACTTCATCTCAAAAAAAATAAAAAATAAAAAATAAAGACAATCACATCATGTGTTTCATGTTACACTTATTTAGTGAGGTAACTATTTCCAAAATTAGTGAATCTAAAGGAATGAGGGAGAAACAGGAAAGTCAAAGGAGGCTAGTGTACTAAAGCCTTTACCTGTGGGTGGCTGGACTAATGAAGAGCAAAGGCTGACTTGCCTATTCCTTAATCAGTTATTTTTGTAGATGAATAAATGAAGAAATTATCAGAAACAACCTGCTGAAAGGGTAGGTGGTAGTGGAGGCAGGAAGGAGGAAGAAGAGATACTATACTTGGGCCTACTTTCAAAATCGGCTGCTTCATTTTGTTTCACTCCACTCTGGAGACTATACAGAGCTACAACAGTAATAATATATAGAAAAATAAAACCATACTTTTATTTGCTTTTGAAATATATTGATCTTGATGAAAAGATGAAGCATATTCATGCTAAGTAACTATCTTAAGGGTTGCTCCAAAAATCTTACCTTTTCTAGATAGGTCTGCATGATGACCGCAGGATTTTCTAAGCAAGTTTCTGCTAACCAGTTGCCACAAACCCTTAGACATTCTGTGTATATAAGTTTTAGGCTGGGATTGTTCTGTACAAGAAAGGCAAAATCTTAAAATACATTACCATGACTGTACCCAACTGTCCTTCATGTAAGGGGAAAAAAGCAGGTTAAAAATGTTTTTCCTCAGTGGGTGGGGGAAGAAAAAGTTTTTCCTCATCTGCTTTTGCCATACAACTATTTTCATAATCCCATGTAGGAAACGATCATCCTCTCTTTATTATTGCTATTATTGGAGCAAGTCACATTTACTGAGTACTTACATATGCCCGACACTTTGTAAAGGCTTTATATATATTAACTCATTTAATTATCACAAGAATCCTATTAAATAAGTACTACTATTACCCCCAATTTGCGGATTAGAAAACTGAGGTACGAGGAAGTTGGGTAACTCCAGACAGCACATACTTCAGGGCAAATACTATTAAGCAATATTTACACATATCATATTGGCATTCAGTGCTTTGGTATAATGATTTCTCTAATAACAGAAGATGCAATACAATGAGTGCCCAACATCAAAAAGTACAGTAAAGGCCAGGTGTGGTGGCTCACGTCTGTAATCCCAGCACTTTGGGAGGCCAAGGCAGGTAGACTGCCTGAGCTCAGTTCAGACCAGTCTGGCCAATGTGGTGAAACCCCATCTCTACTAAAAATATGAAAAAATTAGCTGGGCGTGGTGGCGTGTACCTGTATTCCCAGTTACTCGGGAGGCTGAGGCAGGGGAATTGCTTGAACCAGGGAGGTAGAAATTGCAGTGAGCCGAGGTCATGCCACTGCATTCCAGCCTGGGTGACAGAGCAAGACTCCGTCTCAAATATAAATAAATAAATAAATAATAAAGCACAGTAAGCTGATATTCACTAAGCAGGAACATGTCTGTGGGACACCACTGTAGACAAACGTTGGGGACACCAATGTCTCTATCCGTGTGTATGCTGGGTTTATAGCTGAAGTAGCAACGTAAGTTTGCAAAAACTAACAGGTAATGTTAGATAAAATATTACATGTGATATTTTCAAAGCATTTGGATTGACAACCTAACTGTCCCAACTTGCTTTTATTTTCTAATTTAGTTCTCTCATTCATTTCCTCTTCCCTTTTTTCATTTGCCATTTCGAATTCAGGTAGCTATTTCATTCATTTCCCACATACCTTTCTTGAATTCTGTAGGAAGTTAAAGGCTTAATACTGGGATGCATTAAATGAATCTACCACATGACAGACTGATAGAATTGTTATATATAGGAAAAAGTTTCTAAACTTCTTTTACAAATTAATTTTCAAGACTAGTTTTACAATATCTTGTTCATAAATTAGTAATTTCAAGGCTCTAATAAAATTGTTATTAAAACTATTTTAAATAAAGCACATTTGTGTTTTTTAAATAACAGTAAAACACTAATCCAGCCAATAAAAAAACAAACCGCTGCACAGCTGGCATCCAACTTCTTGATCATTTGCTTGAGAATACTCAGGGCAAGACTCTGCTCCTTTTTTGCCCAGAATACTTGTGCTTCTTCCAGCTGCCACTCAGAGACTCCACAGCTAACTGAATTATACTGTTTAATTTGAAATATTGCCCTTTCAGGGAGCTGAAATGAAAATGACATATGGGAATAAATACTTCTACTATTACTACTACCACCATCAATAATAATAATGAAAGCAGTAACTACCATTCATTGAGGACTTAAACCACTTGTCAGGGGTTATCTTAAGTACCTCTCTGTCTGCATGAATTTCCCCAACCCCACGTATGCCTATCTGTCCGTCTCTCTCTCTCTACATATATGTATGTGTATCTGTGTGTCTATACACACAGTATATAAAATCACCGAATTGTTATCAATATAGTATGTTAGGTATCTTCTCATTTTATAACCAGGAAATTGATGCTGAGAAAAGATTAAGTACCTTGCCCAAGGCTTAAAGTCAGATCTAATTCCAAAATGGGAACTCTTAAACAACTATCTTTACTATATATTAATAGAGATCACTATCTCTTAATGACATTTCTTTTTCATTCAGGCTTTCTGTTTTTTAAGTAATAAAAGGAAGGTCAAGAGGTAAGATGACATAGTTTTAAATTATATTTACCTGAGTGTTCTTGAAAGTTCTGGCCAGTATAGAGAGTTCTACAAGGTGTTTGGTGAGAATCTCCTTAATACATTCTCTTTGTGAGTTGTCTATTTCCTTTTCCATCAGGATCTCCAAAATGACTGTGCGTAGAGCCATGATAGGCTCCTGAAAACTAAAATCACTGTCCTTGAGAAGCTGGGAGTGTTTCTGCCACTTAATATATACTTCAGAGAGTTGTCTATGTGTGACTGATCTGAATGCCACATCATAGAGTTCATGTAAGCAAGATAAATGAAAAAAAAAAAAAAAAAAAAAAAACTATGTAAGTTCTGAAACTTAAGACATAATACAATAATACAAATAAACTTTTGTAGTGACAACACTAGAACTTATAAATAATCCTAAATATGGATCAAAATTTAGAAAACTACAAAATGCTATGTGGTCAGAGCTCATAAGAGGTTATTAGCAGAGAGGCCACAGATGAGAAACATTAAAAAAAATTTTTTTAATACTCTGACATTACAAAAAGCAGCCCTTCTAAATACTCTTCTGAAACAAGAACATATTCATCAGACCTATCATAAAGAATGCCTACATCTTTAGTCCTGCTTCAATACTGCTTGTAGTAATGAGGACATGTCAGCAAGGAAATGAGGGATCCCCTACTGGGGGCGACTTGAAACATAATTATAGATGTCAAAAAAAAAATCACAATCCAGTGAAGGAAAAGCTGGCATCTGGCAAAGGTTTCATTTACCAACATTATTAAAGGAACAGAAAAGGCATATTGTACAATTAGTTTATATGAATAGTATGCTTCCCAAATAACTGAACTATGAAATACTACCCAATCCTTCAGGGACATTTACTGATAGAAATAAGAAAGAAGAAGCAGGGAGAGTAAGATGACAAAGTGATGACTTAGAAATGAAAGCTCTTTTAAGTTGGTTGATAGGGAAGGAATAGTAAGAAAAATGCTAGGAACCAAAACTTCAATTCCTCTCTAAATGACCCTACCACAGCAGGTCTCAAACTTTTTGAGGAACTCCTTTACAATCAAACAGATTATTGAAGACCCCAAAGAACTTTCAATTGTTGGACCATATCTACTGATATTAGATATGATATCACATTAGAAAGACTGAGAAAAATCTAAAATGTATTAATTTATTCAAAAATAATAAATCTACTATATATCATAAATAACATTTTTTAGGAAAAATAACTGCAGTAGTTTCTCTGTATCTACAGAAAATTGGCTCCAAGACACCTTGATAATGCTGATGTTCAAAGTCCCTTACTTAAAACGGCAGGGTATTTTCCTATTACACGTAACCTCTAGATTACGTGTAATAGGAGAATGTGCATAGGTTATACACAAATCTCTAATTACATATAATACCTACTATAATGTAAATACTATGTAAATAAGTGTTATATCCTATTCTTTAACATTTTTTTCAAATATTTTTTATCACATTTGGTTTAATCTATACATCGAAACCTGTACATAAAGAATTTCAACTGTATACTTCCCAAAACAAAACAAAACAAAACTTAGTGAGAATGGCACTGTTTTGCATTTTTGCAAATCTCTTTAATGTCCGGATTAACAGAACTAGATGAATTCTCATCTCTGCTTCTGCATTTAGTTTGTTATGATTTGATGTTTTGGTTGAAGTACACGAATGAAATCTAATCTGAGAGCATAAGCATTTGTTCACCAGTTCATCCAACTTTCCCTCTGCTTCTCTTCTTCCTATTTCTCTACCAAAGAAAGAGCCAGATTATTCTTTAGGCGTTTCTTCTTTTTAAAATTTATTTTTAATTTTTATGGATATATAATAGTTATACATATTTATTAGGTACGCGTGATACTTTGATACAAGCATAAAATGTGTAAAGATCAAATTTGGGTAATTGGGATGTCCATGATCCCAAACATTTATCATTTCTTTATGTTGGAAACATTCCAAACCTTCTTTTGTAGCTATTTAAAAATATACAGTAAATTACTGTTAACTACAGTTGCCCTATTGTGCTATCAAACACTACATCTTATTCCTTCTATTTACCTGTATTTTTTTACCCATTAACCAGCCACTCTTCATCCTCTCCCTCCACAACACCCTTCCCTGCCTCTGGTTACTATCATTCTATTCACTGCTTCTTAAAGAATTCTATACTCTTTTTAGCAGGAGAAATCTTTCATTCAGAGGAAAAATCTCTCATTTCTGGCAGTAAGAACTGCCAAGGTACTTACTAATGAAAGCAGAAAAGAGTTTTGTTCCTTTATTTTCTCCCTAAGAAAAGCCACATTAATATGTATGTCTTCTGCTATGTCATTTTGAAAAAGCTATTATTCTTTTCTTCTGACTCTAAAATTTCCTTCTCTTTTCTACTTCCAAAACATATTCCAAATTTTATTTTTGCATAAAGGTAGGGTGACCTTAGTCATTTATATCCTCTTTCTTTCCTCTTATAATAATAATAGTGACTCAAAATAGCACGGCTAAAAGGGGCTTTAGAGACCATCAAATATAAATCCCTGACTTTAGAAATGAGGAAACTGAGGACACAAAACACTTTACTTTGTCATCCTGACAGACTCAAGGCTGCCCTTACATAACTCTTCCACTTCTTTTACTCTAGCAGCAAGGCAGAGATAAAATGACAGTAATGCAATGTAGTGCTAAAACTGAATGGAGTGTAACATGCTGCGCAAAAACATGAGGAAACAATTTTATCTGGGTAGGCCAGGGAAAAAGTTATAAAAGAAAAGCACATTCAAGCTGAATTTTTAAAAGTTAATTTTTACAATGACTATTTTGGAAAATGTTTAATAATAGCACAATTCACTAGGGCTAATCAACTTACATCTTGATAAAAGGAAAGAAACACACACATCTGGTCTCTACATAGTTTTTTGTTTGTTTGTTTGTTTTTTGAGACAGAGTCTCGCTCTGTTGCCCAGGCTGGAATCCATAGCACAATCTCGGCTCACCACAACCTCTGCCTGCTGTGCTGGGTTCAAGCAATTCTCCTGCTTCAGTCTCCTGAACAGCTGAGATTACAGGCGCCTACCACCATACCCGGCTAATTTTTGTATTTTTAGTAGAGATAGGGTTTCACCATGTTGACCAGGCTGGTCTTGAACTCCTGACCTCAAGTGATCCACCCACCTCAGCCTCCTATAAAGTGCTAGGATTACAGGCATGAGCTACTGCGCCCGGCCTATAGTTTTTTTTAAAGTCACTACTGGTAACAGAAAAGCTGCACTTTAGGATAACAAAGTCATATGAATTACATACTTTGAGAAAAGCTCCCCAATGCTTTCCAGCTCTCCAATGGCCTGCAACCTGCTGAGTGTGGGGTAGAGCGAATACACAGACTCAAGGCTGCGCTTACACAACTCTTCCACTTCTTTTACTCTAGTTGCAAAAAAGAAAAGACACTCTGAAAACAAAGAAAAGGTTTTCAGGGAAATAAAAGTTCAAATTTGTTGTTAAAAAGTTCTCATCATAGGCTTTGCTACTGATCTAGCAATACTAACAAGCAACAGTGAATACGAAATAGCAGCGGAAACAAAATACAACTGATCCTTGAACAACACAAATTTAAATGCGTGGTCCACTTATACTCAGTTTCTTCCATCTTTGCCACCCCTGAGATAGCAAGACCAACCCTTCCTCCTTATCCTACTTAACATGAAGGTGGCAAGGATGAAGACCTTTATGATAACCCACTTCCACTTAATTAATAGTAAATATATGTTCTCTTCCTTATAATTTTCAATAACATTTTCTTTTCTCTAGCTTACTTTATTGTAAGAATATGGTATTATAATCCTTTATACAAACTATGTGTTAATCTTTTGTTTAAGTTATTGGTAAGGCTTCTGGTTAACAGTAAGCTATTAGTAGTTAAGCTTTTGAGGAGTCAAAGTAATACTCACATTTTCAAATGTGTGAGGAGGAGGGGCTCAGCACTCCTAACCTCCAAGTGGTTCAAGGATCAACTGTAAATCTTGGAATCACACAGACCAAGATCTAAATTGCAGTTCTGTCACTTAGAACCGTGTAACTTTGGGCATGTTACTGGACTTCTCTAAGCCTTTTTTCGCATCCATAGTTATTGTCATGATTAGAGAATACATATGAAAGGAGTCTAACAGTGGCTAGCATATCATAGGCACTTAAATGATAGTAAATTTTATTTCTGTGATAAACATAGGATTTATTAAGTCACTACTGTTATAAAAACGCTGTATTTGTTTTGTTTAGCCCATTATAATTATTTCCTCATGCCTCATCACATTTGTGCCTCAAAACAAGTTTGTAAGTATTAACCATGAGTTACAATTTTATAAATTAGAACACTAAATGCCATACAATTACTAAATGAGACAAGACGAAACTCTCAGGATACTTGTACTGGAAGAGAACAAAGAAGAGGGAATCACCAAAACTTTCTTGAAGGGTCAGGGTAAAGAATGAACCTGCAATCCCAGAAACAATTTGTTTTGAAGGAGTGTAGAGAATTACACGGAAACATCTGATCACAGCCACCAAGTCTTTATCTCTTCATCAATGCAAATCCTTACATTAAAATTGTTTTTCAAGTTTTCAGAAAAGAAGTCATGACATTAAATGTTAAAATACAGTAACTTTGTCTTTTTATAATACCTTGCATATTTGAGACTTTCATAAAATGTAGAGAATTCTCTGTCTCTTAGAGATTGTAGAGCATTGTACAATGATTCATGGTAACTGGTTCCTTCTATTTCTTTGCTGTGAGATAATAAGTCAAAGAAAAAAATATATTTAAAAACAGAACCCTAAGATATACATATACAACTAGCTTCACCAAAGGACAAAATTTTTAAATTAAAATTTCTCCATTCTAAAAAATGCATTTCTAGAATTTTTGGTAAGAAATACAAATTTTATGAGTCATTTAAATTCTTTAAGCAGAAAAAAAGGAAATTACTCAGATACTTTGCCTGGTTCTAAATATGCTCTACTTTTATTTATTCAATAAACACCTATTATGTGCCAGGCACTAGGCACAAGGGGGATTTACAAGTTGACAAGTCAGATCAGCTCTCTACTCTCATGGAATTTATGTGCTGGTTTGGAGGAATACACAATAAATAAGTATTGGAGAGTAACAAGGGACATGCAGAGAATTAAAACAGGGTAACAAAACAAAATGGCCAGATGGCTATTATAGAATAGGTAGTCAAGAAAAGTCTCTCTGACAGAGATACAATATTATTTAACGAGGGTCAATGAAAAGAAGCCACCGGCATGGTAACTGGTGGAAAAGGAGAAGATACATCTAAGGCCCTTCGATAGAAACAGCTTGGCCTGATAAGAAAACACAAGAGAGGCCTGTGTGGCTGAAATACAAGGGGAAGGGGAAGAATAGTATATATTGATTTACAGAGACAAGCAAGAATCAACTCACACAGGAAAGTTTTTAAAATATGAGGGTATATCTCTAACGTTATAGCAGTCTTACAGTTTGAAATATTTGAAAGGCACTCCAATAATTATTATTTTTTGAGACAGTCTCACTCTGTTGCCCAGGATGGAGTGCAGTGATGTGATCTCGCTTACTGCAACCTCAGCCTCCTGGGCTCAAGGGATCCCCTCACCTCAGCCTCCCAAGCAGCTGGGACTACAAATGCATGCCACCGTGCCCAGCTAACTTTTGTATTTTTTGTAGAGATGGGGTTTCACCATGTTGCCCAAGCTTGTCTTGAATTCCTAACTTCAAGTGATCTGCCCTCCTCGGTCTCCCAAAGTGCTGGGATTACAGGCATGAGCCACCATGCTTGGCCAATACTTTTTTTTTCTACGAAGGCAACAAAACATACTTAAACATAATTTATTTTTTAGTGTTTATATTATCAAAAAACTTTACATAAATATGAAATCCTTTATTAGATTAGGTGCTTGGCTTTTCATTCAGAAAACATGGTGACCTTAAATACAGATTATAAATGTTATCTTCCTGGGTAACTGAGTGGTTTTTTTTTTTTTTTTGAGATAGAGTCTCACTCTGTCGCCCGAGGCTGGATCTTGGCGATCGACAAGTGGTGCGATCTTGGCTTACTGCAACCTCTGCTTCCCAAGTTCAAGCACTCTCCTGCCTCAGTCTCCTGAGTAGCTTGGATTATAGGCGCGCAGCACCATACCCGGCTAATTTTCGCATTTTTAGTAGAGATGGAGTTTCACCCTGTTGGCCAGGCTGGTCTCAAACTCCTGATCTCAAGTGATCCATCTGCCCCAGCTCTCAAAGTGCTGGGATTCCAGGTGTGAGCCACCACACTGTGCCCAGCCCTGAGTAGGTATTATTTATTTATTTATTTATTTTTTTTTATTTTTATTTTTTTAAGAGATGGAGTCTTGATCTGTCGTCCGGACTGGAGTGCAGTGGCGCTATGTCAGCTCACTGCAACCTCTGCCTCCCGTGTTCTAGCAATTCTCCTGCCTCAGGCTCCCAAGCAGCTGGGACTACAGGCGCACGCCACCACGCCTAGCTACTTTTTTGTACTTTAGTAGAGACATTGCCCAGGCTGGTCTCAAACTCCTGAGCTCAGGCAATCCACCCACCTCGGCCTCCCAAAGTGCTAGGATTATAGGCGTGAGTCACCATGCCCAGCCATATTATTTTTTAATAAAAGAAAATATTTCATAAATAAAGATAAGCGGTCCTTTGTGGATCCTCCAGTCAATATAAGTGTTATCTTACTGACTAAAATGTTTGTAGCAGGCAGTAGAAAGAGGAATGCCTATACCTTGCTTGACACGCCTCAGTCCAACAAACAGTATGTGAGATGATTCTCATAAGAAAACCCTTTTCATATTTCTGTTTTTAGAAATACTTAGGGGTGGGGTGAAGTTGTCCTAATGGAAGAAGAGAGTAAAATTCAAGCCTAGGTGCATTAACTGCTTATTGCTATCTTACTGAAGGATTTAGGACTATCTATAGCTTGCAACATCTACTATATGTGTGTGTGTGTGTGTGTGTGTATATATATATATATAAACTCCTGTTATATTCATAGAACAAGAGTAAAACAGTTGTTGTTTAGAACTAGGAGAGAGGCAAAAAAAAAGAAAAAAATCAAGTCAAATTTCTTCTTACCTGACATTAGTGCAATAGTCCCACTGCATATTCCTCCATGCTGCTTGGTAATGAAGTTCCTGTAGTTCAGGACACCAGTCTTTATTTTCATAATCTAATCCTTTTAAATACACAGAAAGAATATGGCAGAGTCCCAAATTCTGCAAGGCCTAAACAGGAGTTATTTTTGTTTTTAAGTAATCAAAGATATCAACAGAAAACCAGAGAAAAAAACAGCAAACATACAAATAAACAAATTTTAGTTCACAATATCGCTTAAAATCCCAAAATATCAGCTGGGTGTGGTGGCTTATGCCTGTAATCTCAGCACTTTGGGAGGCTGAGGCAGGAGGATCACTCGAGCCCAGGAGTTTGAGACCAGCCTGGGCAACAAAGCAAGACCCTGTCTCCACAATTTTTTTTTTTTTTTAAATTAGCTAGGTATGGTAGTGTGTACCTATAGCCCCAGCTACTTGGGTGGCTGAAGCAAGAGGTGCCCTTGAGCCCAGGAGGTCAAGACTGCAGTGAGCTATGATCGCGCTAATGCACTCCAGCCTCAGTAACAGGGTGACAATTTATCTCTAAAAAAAAATTTTTTTTTTTTGAGATGGAGTCTCACTCTGTCGCCCAGGCTGGAGTGCAGTGGCATAATCTCGGCTCACTGCAAGCTCCGCCTCCCGGGTTCACGCCATTCTCCTGCCTCAGCCTCCCAGGTAGCTGGGACTACAGGTGCCCGCCACCATGCCCGGCTAGTTTTTTTTTTTTTGTATTTTTAGTAGAGACAGGGTTTCACCGTGTTAGCCAGGATGGTCTCGATCTCCTGACCTCGTGATCCGCCCGCCTCAGCCTCCCAAAGTGTTGGGATTACAGGCGTGAGCCACCGCACCTGGCCAAAAATTTTTTTTTAATCCCAAAATATCGTTTAATGTTTCCCAAAAAACACAAAGATGGAGCTCAAAGGGCTCTAATATGGAAGAATGGCTAAGGAGTATTAGCCAGTAATAGAAACAACAGGTTCTGGGACCAACTCTATTGCAAACTATGAGAAATAGTTCACATGAGATTTTCCATGTGAAGCAGTAAGTACATTACCTGGCATACTGTATATGCTCAACCAATGTCTTCTATTGTTATCCAACAACACTGTGATCAGGAAATCTACACTATATTTTAGGTTAATGACCTGTCTGACTTTCCTGTGTCTCCCTGAATTTTTTCTCTTTTTTTTCCTGCATCCCTCTGCTTCAGGAGTATCCCTGAATGTTTAGCCTAATCCTCTGAAAAACAGATAACTTCTAGTCTTATCTCTAGAGTTTATCTGGCTGTGTAAATTTCCACCAACATAGTGAAATAACCTCAGCACTACACTAGTGATGACTTTACCAAATTTGGGAAAAAATGTACCTGAATGATTCCTGCCTGGCGGGTTGATGAGGAGATTGCTGTTTCAAGGTCATATGTTACTAGGGCTTTGCCCCACATTGCTTCGTGTTCATATGTTCGTAGTCTGTAAGAAAAGATTGTAAAAATAGCTTTGGGTTTTACACACACGTAACTCCTTCATAAACAGAATTGCTATACCATTGTTCAGAAAAATGCAATTTACCTAGTAATGGGTTGTAACATCTTCCCTCCACCACAGCCATACAAACTATCTGGCTCTCCTATACTTCTGTAGATTTCTAAGAGAAGATCCTGAAAACATGAAAGCAACAAAAAATTGAAGAAGGAAAAAAAATCAGTCTATACATTTAGCAAGTTTTAAATTGTATCATTACCAATATGTAACTCCCAACTCTAAATGTTATGTTATATAAATAAAATGTAATGATTTTGAAATACAGTTGATCCTTAAACAACACAAGTTTGAACTGTGCAGGACAACTTATATGTGGATTTTTTTTTCAATAAATATAATGAAAACTTTTTGGAGGTTTGCAACAATTTGAAAAAACTCACAAACCACACAGTTTAGAACTACTGAAAAATTTTTTAAAAGTAAGTTATATCATGAATGCATAAAATAACTGTATATACTAGTCTATACATTCTATCATTTGTATACATTTGAAATGATACATTTTATCATTTACTACCATAAAATATATACGAATCTATTACAAAAAGTTAAAATATATCAAAACTTACACACACACACTGTACACAGCATTATTTGCGGTTAAGACAAATGTAAACCAATGTAAAGATGCAGTATTAAATCATAATTGCATAAGATTAACTACAGTACATATTGTACTACTGTAATAATTTTGCAGCTACCTCAGTTGCTATTGTGGTAAGCATTATTGTGTTGTGAGTATCCACTTAAAATGCCATGTGACACTAATAATTTCTGCATGAGCAGTTTATTTCTCTAGCAAATTGTATATAGCAATAAAAAGTAATCTCTCCAGGTTCTCATGTATTTTTTCACTATGTTTACTGCAATACTATAAGCCTTGATTAACACCACGGGTAGCTGGAGGTGCTCCCAAGATGCAGAGAAAAGTCATGCCATTACAGGAAAAAAATGAATTGTTTGATATGTACTGTAGATTGAGGCCTAAAGTACATATCAACCAGCGGTGGTTGCCTAAAATTTCAGACAGATGATTAACTGTAAAGAGATGATGTAAACTTACGGTATTGATAAATACGGTACAGTTCTGTAAATGCATTTTCTCTTCCTTATGATTTTCTCAATAACATTTTCTTTTCTCAAGCTACTTTATTTAAGAATACAGTATATAACACATATACAAAATATGTGTTGTTTATATCATCAGTAGGGCTTCTGCTCAACAGTAGACTATTAGTAGTTAACTTCTGACTACAAATTTAGTTTTACCCTGATATTTAATAGCACAGGGGGTTAGCACCTCTAACCCCCACATTGTTCAAGGGTCAACTGTATATACCAATGATCTGGATCAGCAGCAACACAGCAGACTGGTCCTAGACAACAGGAGGATTGTAGTCTACCTGAGAAGAACTGCCTACAATTGCATGAATTAGATAAGAAATAAGTATCAACCTACCAGGCTTTTATCACATGGAAAACTAATCACACAAATAAAACCAAACAATCTTGTCAACACCTAAAACTGTACATGGGCTGGGCGCAGTGGCTCACACCTTTAATCCCAGTACTTTGGGTAGCTCAGGCAGACTGAGCTCAGGAATTCAAGATCAGCCTGGGCAACATGGCTAAACCTGTCTCTGCAAAAATTAGCTGGAGACGGTGGGGCATGCCTGTAGTCCCAGCTACTTGTGAGGCGGAGGTGGGAAGATGGCTTGAGCCTGGGAGGCAGAGGCTGCAGTGTGTTATGATTGCACCACTGCACTCCAGCCTGGGCAACAGAGCCAGACCCTGTCTGAAAAACAAAAAACAAACAAAAAAACTGTACATCAGAAAATACAGTCCTACAAAGTCTGACTCTTGAAAACTGATTTGGTAGGAATAAAGGTCATGGATTTTTCTTTGAAAAACAGCACAAAACTGTATTGGAATTGGTAAAATTTGATATGGATAAAGTAGTTTGGTTACTGAAATCTTTGCTGTAAAATTTACATAGAAAAGATAGATTTTGTTTAAAACAATCTCCATTAAATAAAAATGAAAACATAAAAAAACATAAAATAGAAAAAATTAGGAACTATACTGCATAGAAAATTGACCAAGCAATTGAACTGCAAGGAAAAGGAGGAATGAAAGGTGACCAGACTTAGCAACATGAATTTTATGAGAGACATTAGCAAGTGCTATTTTACTGGAATAAATGGAAGGGGGGGAAAGCAGACAGCGAATAAAGACAACTCTTTCACAAAGTTTGTCTATGAGAGGAAGGAAGAGAGAGGGTGATACCTAAAAGAGAACATAGGGAAGAGGGAAATTATTTTGTATTTGTGAGAAAGGGAATTTTTAAACAGGAGAGGTTTTAAAATGTTCAGAACATAGTTCAGAGGGAGAACCGCATATTAAAAAATAAAGTAGCTGAGAAAGAGCAGATAAAAAAACAAAGCACAGGAAGAGTTAGTCTCAAATAGAAGGATAAACTGTTTCTGTAACGTGAGGGAAGGTTATTAAAGGAGCAGATGCCAGGAGATTTCAATGTTTGATAGTGGGATGTGGCGAGATTTCCTCTCTATGCCTTCTATTTTCTCCAACTAGGAGGCAGGCTGAAAGCAATAGAGTAGAAGAGAAGATGAAAAGTTTAAGCAGAATGGAGAAGCCGAAATTGTCATTGAGAAGGAATGAGTTGACCAAAGAAATTCGGTAAGCATCCCAGACAGTAACATGAGCCAATTTAAGAATGGATATCAAGAAATGTATAGAAGAGGCAATCTGCTTCTTCTGTGACATACAATAAACGAGCAAATAAATATATAATTATAAACCCTAAGTGCTATAAAGGAAATGAACAGGGTGCTATGGCAGAAAATGCATGGTATAAACTCTGAGACAAGTGGTTTTACTTTCGTCTTTCAGGTAAGGGAACTCAACTAGTGGCAGAGTCAGTATTAGAATTCAAGTCTGTCTACTCCAAGGCTTAAGCTTCGGACCATAAATTTATATATATGGTGCTTAATCCAATAAGTAAATTCAGTTTAAAAATCACACGGCATCTGTACAGTGTCTATAACAACCCAAAGTATGAGATAAATATTGTCATAAATAATAGAACCTCTAATATTTACCTGTAAACTTATTCCAGTTTCTTCTTTACTTTTTTCACTCAAGCTAGAAATAGTTGTACTTTGGCTTCCTTCTTCAAATGCAAGACTTCTGTTTGTCACAAGAACACCTCTTTTAATGAGAACATACTATTTGGAAGCTCCTGAATACATACACTATAGACTTTGACAGAAAAAAACTAATGAAGGTTGCAAACAAAACAGAATAAATCACTTATACTTTAAAACTTAATACCATTTATACCTAGGATGGAAAAGGAATTTGTGAATGAAAATTATATTTTAAGAATAATCTTCTACATATAGAAAGCCCATATGCAAAAATATGATTATTTATAAAGAGACAGGATTGTTTAAAAATAGAGCAGATGCCCTCCAGTTCAGGTACTATATACTCTGTCAGTGGTTTTACCTGAAATTCAACTCAACCAATAATTACAGGCACACAAATAAAGACCACAATAAGAATTTAATACCTAATAGATATAAATTAAGACATCTGATATCAACTATTGAAAAGGAAGTAGATCAGCAGGATCCACTTAAACCAAGATTATAAAACTAGAAAGTGACAGTCAGGATGAGAACTCAGATTTGTCTACTTCAAGGCCTTAACTTTATGTATTTTATACATATGACATTCTATTCTAAATTTTCAATTCTAAAATTTAGATTTTCAATTCTAAAATTGAAAATTTAGATTTTCAATTCTAAAACCATGACAGTTATGGTGTCTATAACAGTAATAATCTAATACATAAAATAAATACTATTATAAGTGATACTGCCTCTAATATTTACCTATATACTTACTCCAGTTTCTTTTTTTTTTTTTTTTTTTTTGCGATAAGGTCTCGATCTGTCGCCTAGGCTGGAGTGCAGTGGCACAATCATGGTTCACTGCAGCCTCTCCCTCCTGGGCTCAAGTGATCCTCCTCCCTCAGCCTCCTGAGTTGCTGGGACTACATGTGCAAGCCACTATGTCCAGCTAATTTATTTTTATTTTTAGTAGAGCTGAGGTCTCACTGTGTTGCCCAGGCTGGTCTCGATCTCCTGGTCACAAGCAATCCTCTCACTTTGGCCTCCCAAAGTGCTGGGATTACATGCGTGAGCCACTATGCCCAGCCTAGAAATAGTTATACTTTGGCTCCCTTCTTCAAATATAAGGCTTCCTACTGATCCACTTCCTTACCAACTACATATCTGTACAAAAATGGGTATAACTGCTTTAAAAAACAATTTGGGACCAGGTGCAGTGGCTCATTCTTATAATCCCAGCACTTTGAAAGGCTGAGGTGGGAGGACTGCTTGAGCGCAGGAGCTAGGGACCAGCCTGAGCAACATAGCAAGATCTTGTTTCTACGAAAAATAAAAATAAAAATAAATGAGCTGGATGCAGTGATGTGTGCCTATAGTCCCAACTACTTGGAGGCTGAGGCAGGAGGATCACTTGAGCCTGGAAGATCAAGGCTACAGTGAGCTATGATCGCACCTCTGCACCGTAGCCTGGGCAAAATAATGAGACCCAGGCCATTTCAAACGAACAAAGATTTGAAGAGGGCAGTTGGGATAATAAAGTGTTTTACTTTATTTTTTACTCTTACTTTCTTATTTTTTGTTTTTCACCATGATCTAGGGGTATATTTATTAGATTCTTATGACAGTGCAAACTCAGTCAGAGGAAAGCGAATTAAATTCACTAGAAATACAGGTAGATAAAGAAATGAAACTTAGTCACAGAAAGAAATCAGTCACATTACTTTATAGCCATTTTAGATTATAATTTTGGGTATTTTATATCCAAAATGAATCTTGAATAGTTTAGGAATTAGTGGTAAATCTAATCTGATTGAAGTTAGGAAATAATTTAATCATTTGAAAAATATTTATCACCCTTAAATTAAGTTCTCAATGCTAGGGCTGTTATGAGGAATATACAGAAAATTAAGTATGGACTCTGTCCTACAGGAATTTGCTATCTGTTAAATTTTTATAATACCTAAGTATAAACATTCCTATTGTTTCAGAGCAGGAATTACATATACCTTTTTAAAAATTTATTATAATTTCACTTTAAAACAAAATTTCTATCTAAATAATGTCTTTTAAACGGGGAACAGGAGGCAAAGTAAATCTTTACTGTATACCCTTAATGGGACAATGCCAACATTAATTTTAAAAACCAAAAATTCTAAATTCCATTACCTTTTCTCTTGATCATCCATGCTTTTCTTATCTGCATAGATTTCTGCATAGAGTAAAGCTGTAAAGTGAGCAGCACAAGACTGAGCTACCTTGGCAACTTCTAGATAATTTAAATCCAGCCAGAAAGCATCATCAAAAATTGTTCCTGAAGAAGGTCTAAAGAAAAATTAGATATAATATCACTCATTTTTTTAAACTTCAATATCAAAAAAAACGCATGTTGATATTGAATACAATGGTAGTAACTGCTTAACAGAAAATTACAAATTCCCAAAAACCACATTTCCCCAATATATACCTATAAACATTATAACATGGCTCAAGAGTCCTATTTAATAATCTTTTTGGTTTTTCTTTTTTCCCTCAAACCGATCAGACAATCTGATAAAACCTATAGACTATCACTTGATATAAAACTGGGGTTCATATCTGTTCTCTACCAAGAAATCCATGTACCACAGGCTAAGAATAGGATACACAGAGTAGCTAATACAAATGCACACAAGCACCCCCCAACACACACTTTAAAGTAGTCAATTTAATAAAAATATTGTTTCATCTAAGACACAAATACATGTCTTTCCTATTGTGACTTACTTTCTCCTTAATGTATTGCCTAGGTTGAGTTACTTAATAAAAACCTTCCACTATGTTAACAGGTAGGTCAAGATTGAAAGGGACCATAGACAGTATCTTTTTCAAAACTAGCGTTATAGAGATGGGACATGGTAGTGGTTAAGAGCACTGGTGTTGAAGTACAATACAGGTAGGTTCAAATCTAGCTATATTACCTACTGCCATCTGTGTGATCTTAGCAACTTAACTTCTTAAACCTCAGTTTCCTAGTTTCCTTACTTGTAAATGCTGGAACAACATGGACCTTGGAGAATGGGTGCAACAATTAAATAATGCCAGCAAAGCTGATGAATAAGGCACACCCTACTACATAGCAAGCACTCAACTAAAGTTAATTTTCTGAGGAACTTGAAGTTCAGAGAAGTGAAATAATTTCCCCATGGAAAGGAAGACACTGCAGACATTATTCTGATTTTGAAAGATGATAAGACTAGGTTCAAAGACACCAAGCAATTTTTTGTTGTTGTTTTATTGTTGTTCTTTGTTTTTGCCCAACATACTGTACAGAATAACAAGTAATTTTTACACAGCACAAGCTTGGACTTGAATGCATGTCTTTACCCCCTTTTCTATATCCCATTCATACTTTCTCAAGGAATCTTCTTTAGGATCTTATTCAGAATTAAAATGGAATATGAAGAATTTTTATCTTCTCCAAATCCTGCTAATGTCAACACCATTCTACTCCAATGGTAAATCTGAAATGAATGACTCAAAGGTAAAACTGCCTCCCAACACCAAGAAAACAAATGCTTTCAACTACGTTAAAGCTTCTGATTGGCCTTCTCAGAAGATAATCTGGTATAAAACTATAAGGTAAAATAACCAGAAGCAAAGACACTGAAAAGCATAAAACTTCTTTTTCTACTAGAGAAGAAGAATGGTTTAAGAATACATAGAATTTTTTAATTAATTTTTTAATTTTTTAAATTAATCACCTCTCCCTCTCATTCTTTACCAACCACTGCCACCACCACCATACACACTTATGAGATATCAATTCCTACCTATTCAAATTATAGGCCTACTACACTATTTCTTCAGAGTTCTGGTCAACTCTCAAGCAGTACTGATCAGTCAGACCATCCATTCTAGCAATTCCTGTATGCATTGTTAAAAATCTCATGAGAAATAACAGGAACAAAGATACTATACTATAAAACAATTTACCAGAAACAAGAAAATAAACATTGTCACAGCACAGTGCTGCCACAGATTTTGAGACCACTGCACACAGTAAAGAAACTTACATCTTAAAATAAAGATACATAAGGAAGACATTTTCACAACTCTATTTACTTCTTAGAACTAAAGCAAAGAGAAAAGTAAAAAGAGTGATAATACAGCTAAATGTAACTTGGAAAAACACTTGCTCCTATCCCGAACATAGATGAAATAAATTGGAGCCAAGAAGGCTGTATAATTTAACAAAGGTAACACTGTTACTGGTACAGCTGGTACTAGAATTGAGAGTTCTTGACACTGATTTAACTGAAGTGCTATCCTGAATATGGATTACTGCAAGGAGATATAAATATCACACAAATTAAATATAGCACTTTGCAACAGCTTCACCTAAAATAATCTTTTTTTTTTTTTTTTTTTTTGAGACGGAGTCTAGCTCTGTTGCCCAGGCTGGAGTGCAATGGCCGGATCTCAGCTCACTGCAAGCCCCGCCTCCCGGGTTCACACCATTCTCCTGCCTCAGCCTCCCGAGTAGCTGGGACTACAGGCGCCCGCCACCTCGCCCGGCTAATTTTTTTTTTTTTTTTTGTATTTTAGTAGAGACGGGGTTTCACCGTGTTAGCCAGGATGGTCTCGATCTCCTGAACTCGTGATCCGCCTGTCTCGGCCTCCCAAAGTGCTGGGATTACAGGCTTGAGCCACCGCGCCCGGCCTAAAATAATCATGTTAAAATTCAGCCAATAGTTAACAAGTTACACTCTAGATCCTAAACATAAGAAGCAACACTCATTACATTACCTCTTTTGTCTTCTCATGTAGTCCACAACAGCAAGCATTGTTCTTTGTGATTTTTTATCCAAACAGCATCGGAAAAAGTGCTCTGACTCTGACAAACAAAAATATCTCCCCTCAGTCCCAGGCATTCTTGCTTACACACTTTCTTCCTTCTTGTTTATGTGTCTGTCTCCCACTATGCTATAAGGTTCTAGCGGGCAGTACCTAACACAAAATTGGTTCTGAGGGAATTTAATAGCATTTCTTTTGCTTTTAAAAGAAACTGTTATCTTAATAAAAGTGAGAACTTACATTGTAATTTATATTTTATTTCTGAGGAGGACTAATTGATTGATTCAATAAGATTTTTTATGTGCTAGGTCCTCAGTATATAACCATGAACAAGACAGACCATGTCAGACCACACAGAACTCACTGACTAGCCTGGGAGATTACAACACAATATGATTAAGTGTTATAATAGGAAAGTTTAAAATGCTATAGAACCTTAGCAGAGGGAACCTCACCTAGACAAGAAAAGTTTCATAGAAAAAGTGATACTGGCCAAATGCGATGGCTCACGCCTGTAATCCCAGCACCTTGGGAGGTCGAGGCAGGTGGATCACTTGAGGCCAAGAGTTTGAGACCAGCCTGGCTAACATGGTGAAACCCTATCTCTATTAAATATACAAAAATTAGCAGGGCATGCTGGCACACATCTGTAATCCCAGCTATTCAGGAGGCTGAGGCACAAGAATTGCTTGAACCTGAGGGGCAGAGGTTGCAGTGAGCCGAGATCACACCACTGCACTTCAGCCTGGGTTACATAGTGAGACTCTTGTCTCAAGAAAAAAAAAAAAAGAAAAAAGAAAAAGTGATACCTGAAAGAAGAGTAATAGTCACAAGAGCAGGAAAGGATAGTGCTACAGGCAATAATAACAATGTCTGAGATGGTTGGAAGCAAGAAATAACTTGGAAATTTTAATGAAAGAATTTCAACTGTGCTAAGTCATAGAGCTAGAAAGCAGTAAGGATGCTAAGGGCAGAGAGAAACAAATGGACTAAGTTATTCATAATATGGAATTGGCAAGGTTTGGTAATTAGATGAAATACGTGAGAGAGGTTTCTAGAGTAAGCAACTGAGTGCCATTTGTCAAAGAGGTACACATTTAAAAAAGTAGGTCGGGGGAAGAGATGAAGAAGATGACACATTTGCTTTTGGGAGATGCACATGGGATGTTTAGTGAAGGCAATGAGGCTTATAGCCATCAGAAAAAATACACCATTTAAATTTTATAAAAATATGCATTTACTTTCCTTTTCAATAACAGAATTTTATATGTGAAGTTTAAATTTTCACTTAAGGTAATAAAAATATTGGCACTGTACACAGATATAATAAAACAATTACTTTACCTTCCAATGGTTGTGGCATAAATACATAACTGATAAACATGAAAAAAGTCTTGGCCATGTTCATGATAACAAATTACCAGATTATCATAAACAATGATTACCTTAAACTATGTAATAAAAATTTTTAATAGTACTGTAAATTACATATTAAAGTTTTAAACACTTAAATCACTTATACCTGTATATTCCCAATTAAAGATAAGAGATACATTTTAGATAGTTTACAAAGCCTCTATGAAAATGTTTATTTTAGGATTTTCATTTCAGTGGCCTAAAGAACATTCATATAAGCACATTCTAGATCATTTAGAGAACAGCTTATAATCTAGTAGGATCACAGGATGGGCATCTATGTCTATGTTTATAATTTATATTTTTCCAAATAGTAGATTTGTAATTGCTGTTAGCCAACAGAAAAGAAAATACATAAAATATAAAGCATAGCAAACTGAAGTCTAAATGACATTAGAGTCATGTCAAATGAAGGTTGTAGCAGTAAAACTAGAAGAAACAACTGGAAGAACTGAGTAATCACAACCTTTGCTGAAGTGAATGGAAAGATTGGGAGGAACAGACTAGTTGTGGCAAAATATCACATTAAATCAACATTTACATTAGAATTGATTGGTCTTTAAGTACAACAAGTGAATTTGTACCTAGCTTTATGTTTGCATATAAAACACATTACTAATATATAATAGAGTTAATAATCTGTGAATTTTGTATCCTTTTATAAAATTTAGGTTTTAAAAACTGACCCATAATGAGCCCTCAAGTATGCATATATGTAATATACATACCCAACCCTGGTGGAATTTCTTTTGCTATTATGCTCTTGGCATGAGAAACACTCGTTATATGTCACAGAAGGAAAGAAGGTTATAAGAGTAAATAAAGTGCAATTCAATTTTTGTTTTAAAAAAATTAGAAGGATATATACCAAATGTTAATTATAGTTATACAAAGGTTTTTTTTCCTTCTTTTTTTTTTAGACAGAGTCTCACTGTGTTGTTCAGTCTGGAATGCAGTGGTGTCATCTTGGCTCACTGCAACCCTCTACCTCCTGGGTTCAAGTGATTCTCCTGCCTCAGTCTCCCAAGTAGCTACAATTACAGATGGCTGCCACCACGCCCGGGTAATTTTTGTATTTTTAGCAGGGACGGGGTTTCACCATGTTGGCCAGGTTGGTCTTGAACTCCTGACCTCAAGTGATCCACCAACCTTGGCCTCCCAAAGTGCTGGGATTACAGGCGTGAGCCACTGTGCCCAACCAAAGGCTGCTTTTTAAATTGAGTTGGTCAGAGCTCTGAAAACATGAAAATTCTATCATATCTGCACCACAGTACCTAAAATATCTGATAGTGTTTGTTTTTTCCATTGCTAGAATGTGGGTATTTCTTTTTCACATTAATATTGCCGGTGCAAGCACAGTGCCTGCCACATACTGAAAGCTCAATTAGTTGACCCATTATCAATAGCCAAAATGTAGTGAGGGAATACTATACATCAAGTATTATCCTACGCACTTTACACACATTATTTCATTGAAAACTTGTTGCAACTATTGTAACTTTTACCTCCATTCCACAGATAAAGAAACAAATTTAGAGGTTACAGATTTAATCCTGTAAAGTGCTTTTAGCGGGATTCCACCTTAAATCCATCTTTCTCTAGAACTGAGACGTTTACAGTATTAATGTTAAAAATTTAATAAAATACCTGAATCCAAGTTTGCAGGGGTTGTGGATCGGCTCGTTTGTGAGAAGTGTCGAAGACAGCTGGTGAAAAATCCCTGAACATGTGTAGAAAGCAGATTTCTCCATGATTCATTTGTATCTTGGAGCAAAATATCATGAATCAAGTATGGAAGTACAGTCTGACAAAAGTCAGTTTTCACCTAGAATATACCAACAAATCCACCCAATAGTTTGAGTAAAAATGAGTAAAAGTAATACATTTTACTTAAAATTTTCATGCCCTGTTGACATATTAAATTTCTAAAAGATTATAGATTAATCTGCCATAAACTCAACATACTGCTAAAAAAAACAAACAAAAAACATGTATTAGGTGGTGTTTTAAAAAACCACACTAGGCTAGTATATCAATATCAAATGTATATGTTAGTGACATTGTAACTGTTTATTTTCAGTCTAGGCCATTAGCATAATGAAATAGACTATTGCTTACAAATGAAATTATATCACCACTTTAAATACAATTTCAGAGTTGAAAAGTGTTAGTAGCAGAAGGAGTTTTCTGATTTGATAGAAGAGAGAAAAAGGTATCAAAAGTTTAAGACAAAAGTTGAAAATCTGATTTTTATGCATTTTCTGTCCTCAGTGAAGAACTACAACAGTCATGTTAAAAATGTTTATGTTTTAATAAGCCCAACTTTGGGTATAAAATTTGGGTAATTATTTGTGGTATATTCCAAAGAGCAGAAAAGTGCTCTAATACATCTGGCACATTAAAACAGTATTCAGCTTTACTTTTGCTATTCATCGCACTCCATGTTTAACATATGAATGAATCATTACACTCCATATCCATCATATTCATCAGACTTCACACATATAAGACAGGTTATAGATTACTAATTGCACCCTTTTTCTTTTTCAAACCAAAGACAAGGCAAAACACCACTTTTAGAGCCAGAGAATTTAAAGTACCAGAAATGGGGTGTGTACATACGTATATTTGGAACATTTTATCTTCTGGCTCAAAGTTAAAACTTTATAAAAATCTTAGCTTTGTTCACTAATGAGAAATAAGCTGTATGTGTGTTCGGGGTACCACTCTGCTGAACTGGTATGAGTGCAGTGTAGTATTGCAGAGAAGGTGATGTTTTATTCATTGTCATTACTTTCTCTGTAGAAAATAAGAACTGCTTTTTACATTGCTTTCAATGTGAGTACATTATGAAAACACCTCCCTATCAGTTATCTGTAATTGGCAGATGTTTAACCTAGTCAGATGTTGTATTTTCACATTTCTGTTGAATCACATTTGACAGTGCTATAAATTAACTCTGGAAATCTTAGAGCATCAGGTTTTGCTATTTTAGATTACACATTTGATGGAAGAATATAAACCTTCTGTTTCATTTGGTATGCACTTTCACTCTTTCTTGAGATAAATACTATATCCTCAAAAATAAAAAAGCTACGCTGATTGCTGCCCCACTCCTTTTTCTTATTCAAGAAAGCATATCAGGGAAAATAAATGTGCTCTTATCAGAAGACGTAAACAAAGTTAGAATAGGCTTTTGGTTAATACAAATAATTTATAATCAGCAGTATTTTAACTATCATTAGTATTAGTAACAAATTATTCAAGGCACCCCCTTAGAACTCCTCTAGCATGTTGCTATCCTGAAGCTGAAACCTAATGCATAAAGTTATGACTAAATACGGATGCTCACTTTAATAAATGTACAACAGTTTGAGTGGGGGTGATATTATGTGAAGATGATGTGCAGTATCACAGAACTCTTTAGATAAACAGGTCATAAACAAGGAATTAAATCAGGCTAATTAATCTTCTTACTTCACACATTGGCTTTAGTAATTGAAGAATTTCACATTTTGTGCCTCCACTGTCCAAAAAAGCACAAGTCAGTGTCTTTATCCAAATGTCATGATTTTCACTTAGAGGAATCCACAGATTTATGTCATCCAGGCCTTCAAAAGGGTTTTCTTTGTCAAATCTGGGTACTTCTAAAAACTAGAAAGAAAGGGATTAGAAAATGTAAATAAGAGAACTGGCAATCATTGTACCCTTCCTATCTAAAATGAGTACAACAAATCTGTTTCTGAGTAAAGCTAAATACAGGTAAAACTAAATCTGGAGGCAATGTTTACCTTTTAAAAGTAAAACATTTATGTTTATACGAGAGAGTGGTATGGTAAAAACTGCTGCTTTAGGTAGCAGAAAAACTGGGTCCTACTCTCAGCTCTGTCACTCATTAGTAGCATATTACACAAACCACAAACTCTGACTCATCTGTCTCTTGAACAAAACCAGACCATATCTACCACATAGACTTGATTTCAAAATGAAATGAGATTTTAAAATGTTAAAATTATAATGCCTTCCAGGTTATATTATTAGTTTCATTAACAGTTTATATTACTAGTAATTTTACTAAGACCAAAATTAAATTTGTGATGCATTGAAAGTACTGCTTCAATGTTGGGTTTCTGCCCTGAAATTAAATTGGTGAAAACTAAACTGTGTATTTCTCAGTCACTTTATGAAAAGAAGATAGTAAAGAGGAATGCTTAGACTAAGGAAGGAACAAGTGTTCTTAAACATGCCTCACAGAGTACTTACAGTGGAACCCTATTATGATACCAACATGGAAAAAGGGAGAAATCTATGGGTCATCCTGTATTTCACCAGGGGATTGTGATACATTAACTTGCCATGGAAATAAACACTTGTGGATCACAATAACTATAAATCATACCCAGAGCTAACAGCTTTCATGGGAGCAAAGTAGGGTTTTCTATTTCTAAAAAAATAAGGTCTGTCTTTAAGAATTTCCCCTCCCCCGAAATCAACTACTATTTCCTCAGATTACCTATCTCAGCTTTTCCACACTGCCATGATAAATAAAAAATAGCAAATTCCCTGGATTTATGAAATATGGTTTAAATTACTTACAGGAAAGGTTAATTGTTAGTACAATACTATTTCAAGCAAGTTAACAGTCACAACCCACAGCAAACAGAACTGTTTTAGATATGGTGGGTATTCGATAAACATTTATTACTTAAGAGACCTTTTTTCTCGATGTTCTAAAAGGCTGTAGATAGGCCAGCATTGGATCTGTTGTCATCTTATAAATCTCCCAGAAACTATGTCCAGTCTTTGTGGCTAAAATGTTTTTCAAACAAGTAACAGCTGCTGATCGAACTTTGACACTGAAAAAACAAACAATTCAAATGTCTATCAAGTACACCAGTTATTAATCTTGATGAATGTTAACCTCCACTGAAAAAATTTCAAAACTAAAATATAAAATTTGTATTAGGAAACTTTACATTCACAAAATTCTCCAATATCAAACAAAATTATCAAACGACTTTCACTAGTCATTCAGTAAACTTGAATTACTAATCATTGTAACAGCAATTCCCTTCATTCAATACAGTTTAATTGTGAATACTATAAATTAAAAAGACTCACAAAAAGAAATACTTGAAAATATGTTCTAATACATGTAAGCAATAAAAATTCTGGGAATCCTTTGGTCCACATCTTCATATGCTAAAATCCCTTGAATATCTAAAGTTTTTCCCTGTTAAAGAAAAATACAAAAAACTTCTACCTGCTTCCTAGTATTCTTAAGTTTAAGTCACACTAATATTTCTGTGCATCTGTTTCAGAAAAGCCAATTTCGAATTACTGTGAAACAAATGAAACATCTAATGCTTGCAAATTTTCTGTGGCACTCTCTTCAAAAACTGTGCTTGATATACCTTTAAATACATTTAAAAAATGAGATGAACTGGCTGGGTGTGGTGTGGCTCAACCACATAAACCTTGCACATTAGGAGGTTGAGGCAGGAGGATTGCTTGAGCCCAAGAATTTGGGGTTACAGTAAGCATGATCTATGATGTATGATCATGCCACTGCACTCCAGTCTGGGTGATAGAGCAAGACCCTGTCTCAAAAAAAGAAAAAAGAAAAAAAGAGAGAGATGAATTAATACATGTTAATACAAGGATAGATTGATGGCTAGAAGTGATTAAGCAAGGATAGCAGTAAAATATAGAAACTATGTGATAAGCATATGGGTGTTTACTATAAAATAACTCCCATTTTGCTATATGTTTAAAGCTTTTTATAATAAAATGTTCGGAAAGAAACCACGAAATTTGTTTAATGAAACAAAAACAACAAAAGAAAGAAATATATAGGTACATTAAATCAATAATGGAAACAGGGCAGTTAGACATTGTTGCCAATCATTTATTCCTCAAGAGAAGGAGAAAGGGAAGTACAGAAAAAAAATCAAAACATGTATTTATCTTAGAAAGGTGCCTGGTTGTGAGGAAAACCCTTTGAGCCTACCACCAAATATGGTAGTGATGGAATACTCAAAGACACCAATCAATCCATCAACAAATGAGAGAAAGAGCAGGCACACAAAAGTAATCTCAACCAACCAGTTGAAATTTTGATATGCGGTGCAATTGTGTTTTGCATACAGAATAAATAAGCAATAGAAAACCCTGTCTGATTAGCTTAAGACTTCTAGGGTTATAAAACAACCTCTCTGCTTTATGGCTTATTTTAAAAGGATCAAAATAAGGCCTCACTTAGAGAAGAGTGGCACCTCTGATATTGACAAGAGCCTAAAACATCTCCCTTTATACTCCCCTATCTTAATTTTCTGTGTAGAACCATCTGGCATTTTTCTTATTTATTGTTTATTTGTCTAGTCCCACTAAAATTTTAACAAGGACCTTGTCTGGAACGTTCACCATTATATCAAGTGTCTGGCACATAGTAGGGTCAATAATTATGTGAATTAATAAAAATACAAGAATTTTCATAAAGACACTGAGATTAAAAAAAGGACAAAGCTTTAGTCACTGAGAGTATCAATTTGTGTGAAGTATCATTCTCCATGAATGTCATATTAAGTGGGATTACATATAAGGTATCAATAAATACTCACCAATCTTCTACCAGTGTGTTATTCAGGTAGGTCAGCATTATGAAGGTCCACTGAAGTTCTTTACCTTCAAATAACTTAAGGGCCTTGGTATAAGATGCATCTTTACTATGTTGTATAGCTATCGTAGAGAAATCTATAGGACCCACTTCTCCCAAGCAGCTTCCAACAGCCTCTACATATAGAAATTCTATTTCAGTAGAGTCATAGGTAAGAGATCATACATAAAACTGAAATTTTCTAATTTCAAAACTACGGTGCTGTTTTGCTGTACTTCAAGAATTAGCCTTAAGGCCGAGTGCGGTGGCTCACACCTGTTAATCCCAGCACTTTGGGGGACAGAGGCGGGTGGATCACCTGAGGTCAGGAGTTCGAGACTAGCCTGGCCAACATGGTAAAGCCCCATCTTTACTAAAAATACAAAATTAGCCAGGCGTGGTGGCGCAGGCCTGTAATCCCAGCTACTCAGGAGGCTGAGGCAGGAGAATCACTTGAACCCAGGAGGCGGAGGCTGCAGTGAGCCGAGATTGCACCACTGCACTCTAGCCTGGGTGAAAAAAAAAAAAAAAGAGAGAGAGAGAATCAACCTTAAAACTGTTAAAATTTTTGTTGTGATATCACACAAATTCCATAATCTTAAACACACAGTTCAATGAAAATTTATACATACAAATATACATTTTTTCTGCCTGTGTTTTCCCTAACCAGATGAAGATAGGACATTTTCAGTAACCCAGAGGGCTCTTCGTGCTCTTTCCATCATGATGGTATTTACTAAAATAAGTTCACAAATTTTTTGAGAGTCCTTCTTTCAAAGGGTAGAACCTTATTTCCCTCCCGTTGAGTGTGGGCTGTACTTAGTGATTCACTTCTAACAAACAGAATGTATATAAGTCTTTCACCTCTTTGATTAAATTTATTCCTGGGTATTTATTTCTTTTAGATGCTATCATAAATGGAATTGCTTTTCTAATTCTTTCTGGATTGTCCACTGCTAGTATATACAAACACCACTAATTATGTGTTGATCTTGTACCCTGCAATTTTGCTAAATTCATTTATTAGTTCTACAGTAGCTTTCTTGTGGATTCTCTGGGATTTTCTCTACCATATCATCTGCAAATACAGATAGTTTTACTTCCTTTCTAATTGGCATGCTATTAATTTCTTTTTCTTGTTTAATTGCTCTGGCTAGAACTTCCAGTACAATGTTGAACAGCAGTAGTGAAAGTGAACAGCCTTGTCTCATTCCTGATCTTAGGGGGAAAGCTGTGAGTACAAACCACATTAATTTTATGCCACACAGGAAAGCCACTTAGGGCTTCAGTTATAAATCAGGTCTGTCCCTAAAAGCAGTGCCACTATGGCAAGGAGGTAAATACGTTGGTTAAAGAAAACTTCTACAGTTCTGGTAAGATTCTGTTTCTTAGTCTGGGTGCTACATGTACAAACAAGTGTACTCTGCGAACGTTCTTCAAGCTAGGTATTTTTGATCTGTATACTTTTCTATATATAGGATATATCTCAATTTTAAAAATCTAAAAAAAAGGAAGTACTCTAGATATTAGGCTCCTACCGAGAAGTTAAGACTGTTGAAGAAAGATAGTAGAATCTGTGAAACACTACTTATTCCTCCTATTTTTCTAATTTGAAGCAAAACCATCATGAGAGCTTCAAGCTGACTTTAATCAGGTGATTTCTCCATCCAGTGGTCACTAAATCTAAACACATAAACTAAACATGATGTTGGCTTCTTATCTTACATTAGGTTTCCCCTCAAATGGCTATAGGAAAGGACTTGAATGGTTTTTAATTATTTAAGTTTAATCTAGCCCTCCAAGTCTTCATTCTTATGTCTGTTACATAACAAAAGACACTGAGTACCTGTCAGTTATATTTATAAAATATATTGGCAGTCAATTTATTTGCAACTGAACTCTAAAAATAGGTATTTCTGACTTTCTGAAATATTTACAAGGCATTTTCAAATTAAGTTATACACATATGTAAATCTATTAACTTTTCATTTTATATGAATATTTAAGGAAGAAAAGTACAAAAGGGGGCTTTTTAGGGACACTTTAATTAAATAGGCATGTAACTTAGCTAGCATCTCATATTTCCCAATATCCCAAATGACAAACCCTCACTTATTTTGAAGATATAATAAAGATGACCACTCATATAATAAAGACCACCACATAACTCACATTCAGCCAATACAATCATGCTTTGCTTAATGACACAGATATGTTCTGAGAAATGTGTCACTGGGCAATTCTGTCATTGTGCGACCATCAAATATACTTACACAAACCTAGATGGTATAGCCTACTACATACCTAGGCTATATGGTATAGCTTATTGCATCTAGGCTACAAACCTGTATAGCATGTTACTATACTGAATACTACAGGCAGTTGTAACACAATAGTAAGTATTTGTATATCTAAACAGAAAACATACAGTAAAAATACAGTATTATAATCACATATAATCCTATATGTGATCCACGGTTGACTGAAATGTTGTCATGCAGCACATGACTGTAGTTTACCTAGAACTTCTTTTTCACCAGTGTGGTTTATTGCCATCTTGGATAACTGCAACAAATTGACAACTAGCTTCACCATAATCCCATCTTGTGGATTATCTAGAAATAGTTTTTTAAAAATTAGTTTCAACTAGCACAAAGACAACACTTTTGTTTACAATAACATATATATTAAATTATCTGACTAGAAAATGTCTATAAAGTTTAAAGAAAATTTTAAGTCATGAGTAGCTCAAAAAATACGTAGGGAATGAATCTGAACTTAATACCACAGATTCTTTTGAAAGTGATTAGCAATATTTGACAACAGAGAAAATAAAATATCTTAAACAAATTGTGCAGATAAGTCAACACTTTAGCAAAATCACAAACAGAAGCACAAGAATCATTCAACATTAAAGCTAGAAGGGACTTTGGGAGCTTGCTTGGCTTTTTAACATCTAACATTTACAGTTTAGACCAGCCCTGTCCCACAGAACTTTCTGCAATGATGGAAATGTCTATAATCTACACTGTCCAATGATCACTACTGACCAAATGTACTACAGAGAACTTCATATGTGTTCAATACAATGAAAAAACTGAACTTCAAATTTCATTTAATTTTACTTCACTTAAATAGCCAAATGGCTAGTGGCTGTAATGCACAAGGCAGATCTAGCCCATAAAATACTCAAGAACACAAGAACAAGAAATAATGGTATTTCTATTTACATACATTTTATACATCTCAAAAGTACTAGAAACTCTGCTCAGTCAAAACTAAAATTCATTTTAAAAAGTACAGAGGGTAAAAACAACACAAGAGAAATACAAAATTAGACCAGGCGTGGTGGCTCACGCCTGTAATCCCAGAACTTTGGGAGACCAAGGTGGGCGGGATCACCTGAGGTCAGGAGTTCGAGACCAGCCTGGACAACATGTGAAACCCCATCTCTACTAAAGATATAAAAAATCAGCTGGGCATGGTGGCACACAACTGTAATCCCTGCTACTCGGGAGGCTGGGGCAGGAGAATCATCTGAGCCCGGGAGGTGGAGGCTGCAGTGAGCGGAGATCATGTCACTGTACTCCAGCCTGGGTGACAGAGCGACACTCTGTCTCAGAAAAAAAAAAGAAAGAGAAAGTTTCCCAAATACTGTAATAATGCACATTTCAAATCAAATTAACATAAATAATAGATGTTTCGTAAGTAAAAAGCAAGCTAGAAAAACTTACAAATACATATATACATATATATACACACACATAACACACATGGCTAAAGTATTAAAATGAGACATATTTCTTTCATTCAGGTAAATTGGACTAGAAGACAAGACTAGCTTGTATGTCTGGCTCTAAGGAATTAAAATTTTCTTTTACATGGTCAGAAGGTGTTAAAATGTTTAAGCATGGGCCGGGCACAATGGCTCACGCCTGTAATCCCAGCACTTTGGGAGGCTGAGGTGGGCGGATCGCCTGAGCTCAGGAGTTCAAGACCAGCCTGGCCAACGTGGTGAAACCCTGTCTCTACTAAAAAAAGTACAAAAAATTAGCCAGGCATAGTGGCAGGTGCCTGTAATCCCAGCTACTAGGGAGGCTGAGGCTCGAGAATCTGAGCTTGGGAAGTGGAGGTTGCAGTGAGCCAAGATAGCGCCACTGCACTCCAGCCTGGGCAACAAGAGCGAAACTCTATCTTAAAAGAAAAAAAGAAGAAGTTAAAAATGTTTAAGCATGGCTAGACGCCATGGCTCATGCCTCTAATCCCAATGCTTTGTGAAGCTAAGGCAGGAGGATCGCTTGAGGCCAGGAATTCGAGACCAACCTAGGCAACATAGTGGGACCCCTGTCCCTACAAAAAATAAAAAAAATTTTTAAAAAGTAGCTATGTGTAGTGGTGTGTGCCTATAGTCCCAGTTATTCAGAAGGCTGAGACAGGAGAATTCCTTGAACCCAGGAATTCAACATCACAGTAAGTTACGATGGTGCCACTGCACTCCAGCATGGGTGACAGAGTGAGACTCTTAAAAAATAAAAATAAAAAAATTCTGTCTCTTAAAAAAAAAAATTTAGGCAGTAGAAAAACATGATCATATTTGGGTTTAGAGAAATCGTTATGGCAGAGGATGAATAAAATAGGAAGAGTTCAGGGTGAGGAGACCAGTTAGGACCAGTTTTACACTTAGATGAGAAATGAGGGTCTGAACTAAATGATGAGAGCCTGAACTAAGTCTCTGACAGTGAAACCAAGAGCAAGACTTTACAAAATATTCTTTCAAAAAGAAACAAGTAGAAATAACCCATGTCATTAAAATTAGTACCCTGAGATGCTCTCATAATGTCCATCATCTGATCTTTATGTAGTTCCAGTTGTCTTCGAAGATCCTTTAGTCCTTCAAGTCTTGTCAATGGAAGTGCATCATAAACACTTACTGAGAGAAAATGGTTAATTTCCTAAAAGAGAAAATTAATTAAAATGTAACTTGCTTTTAACATGTATTGGTTAAGCCTGTGAAATAAAACTTAAAAGAAAAAAATTAGTTAAGTGCCATTTATAGACACTGACTCATGTCTCTATTACAACTAAACAAGGAAGAAATAAATGACTTCTTCCACTGCAAACCTTACAATGTTTTAATTCTTTCTTTTAGACAGAGTCTCGCTCTGTCATTAAGGCTAGAGTGCAGTGGCACTATTGAGGCTCACTGCTACCTCTGCCTCCCGGGTTCAAGTGATTCTAATGTCTCAGCCTCCCGAATAGCTGGCATTTACAGGAATGTGCCACCACGCCTAGCTAATTTTGTATTTTTAGTAGAGACGGGGTTTTGCCATGTTGGCCAGGCTGGTCTCAAACTCCTGACCTCACATGATCTGCCCGCCTCAGCCTTCCAAAGTGCTGGGATTACAGGCGTGAGCCACTGCACCCGGCCTAACCCTTTAAATTCTAATAGACTCTCTCATGGTAACACAGATTTCAAGATTATTATAGCATACTCAACTGGAGGGAAATGCTTAAATTTCTCTTTAGTAGTATAACTCTACTTCTTAACATATTTAAATATGTTTTTATATTTACACAGTCAAATACAGACTATCATTTAAAAATTATAATTAAGATCTGTATGGAAGAATATACCTAAACATAATTTTGAGGTTTATAAAGATTAAAACTTGAAATATGCTTTCAAAAGTTAAACATTATCTCTTACACAAACATTAAATTGACATTGAAAAGATCCAATGGTAGTTTTGAGCTATTAGTGGACCTTAGGATCTTATGTGTTAAAATCAAAACTATTTTATGTCACATTCCTTGAAAACTTAAATTTGGATCTTTACCAGGAAGTTTTGATATTTATACTTTGACTTCAACACAAAGAGATACATTAAGATTCATTTTTTTATTTGTTAAGTAGGTAGATCTCATGTTATACACACATACACACACAGGTATGTGTGTATATACATATATACACATATATATCTATGTATATATATCTATGTATATATATCTATATGTATCTATGAATATATATACAGTAATCAAGACTATATATACATAGATATATATATGTATTTTTTTGAGACTGGGTCTCACTCTGTCACCCAGGCTGGAGTGCAGTGGCACAATCTTGGCTTATTGCAGCCTTGACCTCCAGGGCTCAGGTGATCCTTCCACCTGAGCTACCTCAGTAGCTGATTCTACAAGCACACATCACCATGCGACTAATTTTTCATAGAGATGGGGTTTCGTCATGTTGCCCAGGCTGGTCTTGAACTCCTGGGCTCAGGCAATCCTCCTGCCTCAGCCTCCCAAAAGTGCTGAGGTTTTAGGCATAAGCCAATGTGCCTGGCCTACGTATATATTTTTAATCACAATTTTAAAAAAGATTCCATTTTTTACTGCTAGAGCACTACAGATTTTTAAAAAGTACTATGGTCTATGTTCTTTAATAAAAAATAGTAGATCATGAAATTTTTATTACCTCCAAGAGTGAAAAGGGTCCTCTACTATATTTGATTTTTTGCTGAGCAATACGCAAATCCTTAAAAACAACATGGTCAGGAAAAGGATCTAAAAGCTTAATCGTGAGATAGAGGTTTTCATTATCCTTGTTATCTATCACTAAGTATTTCAACAAGTCCAATACCTAAATATAATTTAAAAAGAAAAAATTATGAGAAAAATAATTTTAAAGTAAGCCAACAAAACTTACTGTAATAAATGATAAAATCTATTAACCTAGATCAGATTAAATGTTCTAATTACGTGTAAGATACCCAGTTTTTAGTTTCCGTGTTTTCAAATAATTCAGTAACTATGTAAGGTACTACTACAAGGTGGGTACTGAGGTTAAAAAAAAAAGCCAGTATTAATGAAACAGTTTATATAAGTAGTAACTCGAACACCACCATAATGTTGTGAACTGCTATCTCTAGTTTTGACTACCTCTATACTTCAGCATAGTAGATGAAACTATCAGGTTATTTATTAGATCAAAAGTACCAAGTACTCTGTAATTGATTACAAAAGTTAATTCATTAAGCATATTGTTCCAATCATTTTACAAAAAAATTCTCAATAAACTCACCAATTATATCAAGTAAACAAAAAACACTCAAATCCTTCTAACAATACTTTATAAATATATTTTAAATACCATTCTGAAGATGATTCAGAAAATTACCTGTTTCTGAACTTCCACCTGCTCATCCACAAGGGGTATAAGTGTACCAACAATAACATGAAGATGGTTTTCTAGAGCATCCTTACAGTAAGTCACTGCTGTCTGGCAAACTTGACTTAATAAGTCACAACAAAGGGAGAAGCTACGTAATGACACATCCATGATACGAGAAGGCCTAATAGAGGGAGAAAACAACAACCAGTAAGTTCTGGAAAATTACTCTGAAATAAATTCATTCAGAAGTCACTTTTGTTCAGCATCTCTTAATTCTTATATGCCTTGACATAAATATTTTAATGTCTTATAAGCTAAAATGAGAAGTGACATCAGCAAAATGCAGAATAGACAGCTCTAAGCTTCCATCCATTAACAGAAACATTGAAAAACAGGCAAACTTGTCAGAACTAATTTTGTTAGAATTCTGTAAAATAGTCAAAGGTTTACAGTAATCAAGAAAATATTGAATCAAGAAAAATGCAACTGAAAAGCAGTAGGAAAGCTTTGTGGTGACTTTACTTGTCCTTGCCCACCCCTACCCCAGGTTGGCAACAATCACAAAAGCAGCGGCCTATATCCTTGGTGTGAGACGCTGGCTCATGATCGTTCATGGAGCTAAGTAGATTAGTTGCAAACTATTGTATATGTCTATTCTAACCTGTCTGGAGCCAAGGACTGATGTAAAGTGCATGGCTCTGTTTTGTTTAACCTCACACAAGCTACAAAAGATATGGGTGTTGCTTGAAACTTTGTAAGGCTGACCAACAACCTGCAGGTGCACAGGGCAAAAGATTACTGTTGAGACATACAAGAGGCTGCCTAAAGCCTAGGAGTAGCTGGAGAGAGTATTTCTTTGGGAAATTAGTGTAGTCAAAAGCACCCACAGATTAGGGGGAATTTAGAAAGCCACACACATGCTCAAGATAAGACTCTTGCTCAGAAAAGACCAGAGAAGACCCTAAGCTTGTATTTGGGGCTGATCCCAAGCAATGTAAGCATGGCTAAGTGTTGAAGAAGAATCCTAGCATAAAGCCAATCTGCAAACACTAGGAAAAGTTTTCTCCTCTCATACTTCCTCATCCCAACACTCTTGACTTCCAAGGAAATCTCTATCTAAACTTACAAGCTAAGGTACAAAGTTTTCAGTGACCACACAAGGCAAGACACAAAAGGATATATATTGTACAACTCTAGATTAAAATATCTACAATAGGCAAATTCATTGAGACAGAAAATAGATGAGTTTCTCAATGGCCAGGAAGGGGGAAGGGGGAATGTGGAGTCATTGTGGAATGAGTAGAGAGGTTCAGTTTGAGATAATGAAAGTTTTAGATAGTGGTGATGGTTGCACAACAATGGAAATGTAATTGATGCCACTGAACTGGCCATTTAATAGCAAAAATAAAAAATTTTGTTACATATTTTACCACAATAAGAAAGACATTAACAAATAGAAATCTCATTAAAACCTATGGAAAAGATCAGAGATGCTAAATCGAACAATCCCAATTCTTGTTTTGTTCTTTTTTTTTTTTTTTTTGAGACGGAGTCTTACTCTGTCGCCCAGGCTGGAGTGCAGTGGCGCAAGCTCGACTCACTGCAAGCTCCGCCTCCCAGGTTCACGCCATTCTCCTGCCTCAGCCTCCCGAGTAGCTGGGACTACAGGCGCCCGCCACCATGCCCAGCTAATTTTTTTGTATTTTTAGTAGAGACGTGGTTTCACTGTGTTAGCCAGGATGGTCTCGATCTCCTGACCTCGTGATCCACCCGCCTTGGCCTCCCAAAGTGCTGGGATTCTAGGTGTGAGCCACCGCGCCCAGCTGAATAACCCCAATTCTATAGTAACGTTTATTTGAGGCCATCGATAGCTAGAATATTAGTATTAAAATGTTGAAGATCCTTCTTAAGATTTCTAGAATTGGAGAAGTAACCCATTTTTTTTTTTTAATTGAATGAAAGTCTCAATCTGTTGCCCAGGCAGGAATGCAGTGGTGCAATCAAGGCTCACTGGCAGCCTCAAGCTCATGAGCTCAAGTCATCCTCCTACTTCAGCCTCCTAAGTAGCTAGAACTACAGGCGCATATCATCATACCCGGATAATTTTCTTTCTTTTTCTTTTTGAAACAAGAGTCTCACTCTGTCTCCCAGGCTGGAGTGTAGTGGCACAATCTTTGCTCACTGTAACCTGCAACCTCTGCCTCCCGAGCTCAAGCAATCCTCCCACCTCAGGCTCCAGAGTAGCTGAGACTACAGGTACATGCCACAATCCCTGGCTAATTTTTTAAAAAATTTTTTGTAGAGATGGGGTTTCACATCATGTTGCCCAGACTGGTCTCTAACTCCTGGGTTCAAGCAATCCACCTACCCCAACCTCCCAAAGTGCTGGGATTATAGGTGTGAGCTACCACACCTAGTACTAATTTTCTTTTTTAAAAAATTTTTAGTAGAAACGAGGTCTGCTATGTTTCCCAGGCAAGTAGTGCAATCTTTAAAAAGTAATAGGTAAATACAATAGACATCTTAAAAAGCAAAATTCAGAAAGCAACACTCTGGTATCTACCTCTTAGAAGCATATAAACTTTCAATTAAAAGAACAGGATAGGCTGGGCATAGTAGCTCATGCCTGTAATCCTAGCACGTTGGGAGGCTGAAGCTGACAGTTCGCTTGAGCACAGGAGTTTGAGACCACCCTGGGCAATATGGTGAAACCCCACTTCTACAAAACACACAAAAAATTAATCGGGCATGGTGGTATGCTCCTGTAGTCCCAGCTACTCAGGAAGCTGAGGAGGAAGGATAATCTGAACCCAGGAGGTTGAGGATGCAGTGAGCCATGATTGCACCCAGCCTGGGCGGACAGAGTGAGTCTTTGTCTCAAAACAAAACAAAGCAAAAAAAAACAGGAAGAGGAGGATAGAAAGACTGCTTATATATTGGTCCGAATATGTTACTTACCTTTGGTTGATATAGTGAATCAAAGTATAAATAACATCTCGAAGAACAAACGCCCAAGCTCCTCCTAAGCCACTTTTTATATCTTTCAGTAATAAACTAACGAACAGGTGGTATATTTTAAGAATTCTGTGCTTCTTATAAACATTATTTGTTTCAGCTGCTTGCTCACATATGGCAAGAAGAATTTTCTGATAGGAATCCTAGAAAATAAATAGATTTAGTAAAAACTTGTTTAATTAGATACTCGGCTATAATAAATACATTTTATATTTTTTCTTCAAATATTTGAATACATACACATTTTATATTTAAAATAACTAACAGAATTTAGATTTGGGTTCGATACCAAGTGCAAAATGTTACATTAAGAAAATTACTATCTTCAACTATTGCTAATTTATTTAATTTTCAGAAAGTAAACTATAATTAAATAGTATATTCCTATGAAAAAGTAAATACATTCCCTGAGCTAATATATGACTAAAGTGTCACAAGATTCTGTTCTCATATGCAACATATTTGAATTAAAGCTGACAAGTAAAATACCATTTAAACTTGTAAATGAATGTTTTCCTTTTTAATTATGAGATAAATTTTTTATTTGTTTACTTTTCCTCTTTAAGATGTACTTACAAAGATTTTTTTAGCTAAAAAAGAAGGAATGCTCTATTATTAAACTCATCATGTATACTTACAGGGCTTTTGGAAAGAATTTCTAAAATGCTCTTTAGCTTGGTTTTATGACAATTGCTGATATAGGCAAATGTTGCTTTAATCACATGCGATGGAAAATGAGGTGGATTAGGAGCAGGATCCAAATCTCTAACAGAGTTAAGGGAAAAAATACAGTCATCATTTTAAAAAGTTTTGTTCATAGACCAGTGAACTTCCAAAATGAAAATTTAGATTTTAATAACCCCCAAATTCAAAAACTATTTTTCTACTGGAAAACTACCTTTAATAAAATCACAAATAAATATCAGAGTCCAGATATATAAATCAGATTATCTAAATACCTTTCACCCTCAATAACTTAAATAACCTTAAATGATCTTATAATGATTTTCTTAAAAAATCTTTTAAGGCAGTTCCGCAAATGAGCCTCAGTATTATTTCAGATCAGAATCAAAGCTCTATGCCAGTACTGAAAAAGCAGTATTTTAAGACATGGCAATCGATACTTATTTAGACAGCGTGAAATTACATATGTAAAAGTACTTTCTCAGATATTATTACTATTTTATATGCCCAGCACGGTAGGGCACATGAAAAAAAAAAAAAAAAGAAAGAAACTAAAGCATATTTTCAGGTAACTTACAATCACACCAGGAAAATAACTCTAATGTGCATATACAACTCAGAGACATTCACATCCAAATTAAATTGTACAGATAATAAAGCACAATAAAGAAAAGGTGAGGCTGGGCACAGTGGCTCATGCCTGTAATCCCAGGACTTTGATTGGCCAACACGGGGGAATCACTTGAGGCCAGGAGTTCGAGACCAGCCTGGGCAATATGGTGAAACCCCGTCTCTACCAAAAACATAAAAAATTAGCCAGGTGTAGTGGTGCACATCTGTTGTCCCAGCTACTCGAGAGGCTGAGGTGGAAGGAAGGATCGCTTGAGCCTGGGAGGTGGAGGTGGCAGTGGGCTGAGATTATGCCACCACACTCCAGCCTGAGCAAAAGAGTGAGACTCCATCTCAAAAAAAAAAAAAAAAGAAAAAAGAAAAAAAAAGAAAACGTAATCAAGAAAGGCAAGACCTAGATAAAGAGAACTAGGAATAATGTGCATGAAGAAAAAAATTTCAAGGGACAACAGATGGCACAATGTTCAAATATTACAGAAAGACTAAGAAAAGGTTATTGGGTTGGCCAACCAAGTGGTCAATTTAGAAAGAGTAATCACTGTGGGGAGACTACGGTAAAAGAGGATAGGTAATTACTTCAATTCAAAGGTGGCTATTTTTAAAGAAACAAACTTTTAAAAAAGAGTGATGTCTATAAATTGAAATAGACATTGAAGGTGTCAACTAATAAACTTCTTTAAGAACTTGTGAAGCTACAGCTAGTTCTCTAAGTTTAAAATGTACATACCCTGAAAAGTCACAGAGGTCAGTGCTCTGACTGGCACTAGAATTTGCTGGCTCATGTAACGTCATCAATAACTCCACCACAATCTCTGGTAAGTTACTAATGAATAAATGATCGATCTGCAAGGGCACAAAATTAAAATACATCTAATATTTTATATCTTTGAACCTCAAGACAGCTCAAAAGGCATATATTACCTTATTTCCAAAATTATTCAATGATTGCAAAAGAAAATAGATGACTCAAAGTCCAAAATCTACAAGATTATAACTAACTCCACCTTTTTCTTCTATGCAGTGAACCTGTAGACTAAGACGAAAAAGTAGGAAAATCAGGCCAAACAAGGCTCCTTTAATCCAATTCTTCAATTTTACAGAATCATTTTAAATAAGACTTCAGGCCTATCATTAAGTTATGTGACCTGGTAATTTTTCTGCCAACCAAATTTCCCACTGTTCTGTAACTGCCCCTCTAACTGAATTTTACTCTTGGCTTTTTATTTGGGAATTCTTTCTCAATTACAGAACTTTACCGTTAAGAATTCCCAGTGACTGGGAATAATCTCATCTTTGTTCCCTGCATAACTTCTTCCCAGACTTCTACTTGAGTGCCATCCCAAATTCTAAGGCTAGCTGATATCCACATCCCCTTTCATCAATAGTAGAATAAAACCCTCCCCAACAGATTTGGACTTTTCATCAATCTACTTCCCACTATAGACAGGTAGCTTCACAAAAGACACAAATTCTCTAAATACAAAGAATAAGTCTGCTATGTTACATGTTAGTTAAATGAATGAGATTTGTGAAGTCTTAAGGATGAATTTAACAACTTTCCAAATAAGGAATTACAGTGATCTAAACCAAAAGGCAAATGGCTACTTTACTTAATGCATAAGGAAGTTCAAAAACATACTTCCTAATAAAAAATATTTTAGAAGGTGACAAGGAAGAAACCTAACGTAAATGAGGCAGGGCAATAAGGTCTGGAGGAAGGGAACCTAGGGCCAATCCACGCTGACTTCCTAGAACGAAATCAAAAGGAAAACCCCAACTTTCCACGCTCTAGTAACGAAAGGACAAGAGGCTACTCCCCTTTGCAACCCCCTCCCTTTTACTGTGGCAGATAAGAAATTGAAAGTACCTCTGATTGGTCCCCTCCTATAACTAATCAGACTGATTATGAGCCACTACTTTATTTACATAGGACGTATACCAAGTAACCAATGGGAAACCTCTAAAGGGTATTTAAACCCCAGATTATTCTGTAACCAGGCCCTTGAGCCACTTGCTTGGGGCCAACTCCCACGCTGTGGAGTATAATTTCATTTTTGATAAATTTCTGCCCTTGTTGCTTCATTCTTTCCTTGCTTTGTGTGTTTTATACAATTTTTTTTTTTGAGACAAAGTCTCCCTCTGTTGCCCAGGCTGGAGTGCAGTGGCACCATCTTGGCTCACTGTAACCTCCGCCTCCTGGGTTCAAGTGATTCTCCTGATTCAGCTTCCCAAACAGCTGGGATTACAGGCACGCATCACCATACCCAGTAGAGATGGGGTTTCACCATGTTGGCCAGGTTGGTCTCGAATTCCTGTTATTTAATTTTTGCTGTTCTTCATTCTTGAGGCAAGTGTTTCAGTCAAGATTGAGCATAATTACTTTTCCCTCCAAAACCTATTCAGGCTCTAAAAATTGCTGTCTTTTGGTTTGAATATATTAAAAAAGAATAGTAAGATTAAGAATGCTCAGAAGACTAAGCTGGGAGATTGAATGAGAGTGGCTAGAGGCTGTCTCTCTCAAATCCCATAACCTCTGGAGTGCCTATTTCTGTTCCAGCTGTCTTTGGGAAAGGAGTCCTCAGCTCACCAATTCCCTTCAGACGGCAGACTTACAACCAGTTCTGAATAGGTCCACCTAAGCAACTGAGGAAATGCTATTCCATTTCTTGGTTCAATATAGATAACTAGGAAACTAAAAAAAAAGGTCTCTTGAAGTTTACCTAATATTGACCAAGTTTGGTTAGTTATCCCTTACTTATATCCAAAATAAATAAACACATAAATAAATTTGGGGTGACCACAGCTTTTTTATCTTAAAAAATTTATATGTATGTTTTAATATAAGTTGCTTCAAAAAAATTTGGAATGTATATAATTATAAAACAAACGAAGCTTGTTAAATCCTTCTTTACTTGACTCCTTCTTTTGACAAAGATTTAATGAATACCCAAAATATATTATGTGGTTGAGATACATCAGCCAAAAAAAAAAAAAAAGAGAGAGAGAAATGTATACCGGAGAAGACTGGTAAATAATTAACATAATTCAAAAGTAAATTATGGTCCAGCAAGGTGGCTTACACCTGTAATCCCAGCACTTTGGGAGGCTGAGGTGGGAAGATCACCTGAGGTCAAGAGTTCAAGACCAGCCTGGCCAACATGGCAAAACCCCGTCTCTACTAAAAATACAAAAATTAGCTGGGTGTAGTGGCACACACCTGTAGTCCCAGCTACTTGGATGGCTTAGGCAGGAAAATTGCTTGAATCCAGGAGACAGAGGCTTCAGTGAACTGCGATCGTGCCACTGTACTCCAGTCTAGGCAGCAGAGTGAGACTCTGCCTCAAAAACAAAAGCAAAGACAAAACAAAAAAAAAAGTAAATTGTATCATATGTTAGAAGGTAATAAGTGTCATGAAAAAACAAACAGCAGGGTATGAGAACTATAGGAATGAGGGATGGTTCTTTTTCTTGAAAAGTGGAAAGTTTGGTGAGACTGAAGAGAGAGTGAAGGTTTTCTGTACACTGTTTAGTATTCCTTGACTTTAACAACCAGCTTGCATTCGTGTACTACTGCTTTAACTGCACAAAAATGTATTTTAACTATACATTTTTAAATGGCAGAAGAAAATTATTCAGATGGTTTTTGGGTTATTTCTAATTCGAAACATTTCTACTTAGTTAAAACCCAATCAGAGGGAGAGAACACAACATAACCAAAAAAATTCATGGGTTGGCTATGCTAGATAATGATTACCACAAGCTAAGTTTCAATATATAAATAAGAATAAATAGCCTTAAAACTTAAAGGTTATATCTCAGATCATTCAGGGAATGAAAAGTAGATAAAAATTGAAGCCATACCTGTTTTCCCAGTAAGTTTTCACTTTTAAGCATATCATAGACCTTGGTAGCAGTCTCTCTTTGCTGTGCCATCCCACTGTCTCCTGTACCCTCATAGGCAAAATAAGGAAGAATATTTACAAGAATCTTTGGAAAGCAGTCTGTCAGAAGACTTTTCCAGTCCTCTTGAATCTGATTAGCAATGGACTTCACCTCATCAAAATGACTTCTAATCACCAGATGTGGAACCAAAACCTTATAACAAGATCTAAAAATATAAAAATTTAAAATATAGGTTATATGTAACTTTTCCAAGTAAAATTTTATAAAATAGTTCTTAAAATACTGTTTTAATACCATCAGCATTAAAGTATCACAGTTTATCCACATTATTAAACTTTCTTTAATTTTATAAATGGAAAAATTAACTAAATTCTAAATAGTCACATTAAAAAAATAAGAAAGCTTAGAACATACCACCACCACAATTATGGGATTTAAAAATGGGGACCTTGTTCAGTAGCACCCTTAGCATAAAGAAAAAACAAAACAATAAATAAATAAAAATGGAGACTTGAATTTATATTTATTTCTTCTGCATAATCAACTAATGTAAATGAAGTTGACCCTTGAAAAACATGGGTTTGTTATACTTGCATATTTTTCAACCAAATGCAGATAGAAAAACAGTATTCACGGGATGTGAAAGTCTGTATATACAGAGGACTGACTTTTCATATACGTGAGTTCTGCAGGGCCGACTTGGGGACTTGAGTATGTGCAGATTTAGGCATACATTGGGAATCCTGGAATGAATCCCTCGCATATACAGAGAGATGACTATATTGTTCTTGCCAAAATGAATGAACCATAAGGACCACTAAATTTACTTCTGTAGGAATATCCTTCTTAAAGGAAGTTACCTACATACAACTCATAATCTATTAGAAAGCTCTATTAGGATGGGCCTGAAACTCAGTCTGTGATCTACTACATGTAAAATGCATAGCAAAGTCCATAACGCAGAGCATGCTCAACAAATATGAGATGCCTTCCCATCATCCTGATACCTAAACATTACTTTTTGGTTGTTTCAAACCTCTCCATTTTCAAATTTTTCTTCTATGGAGTTAAAGTTAGCAAAATAAAAGTTTTACATTAAGTTTCTAACTCTCATAGAAGTAATGACTCAACGGCCTATAGTCAAGCAACAGAAAAGAAAAACAGGCAGAAATAATCAGCTACTAGTAATCTATCTTCAATCTTTTCCAAAGGAAAGATGATCAAATATTAAAGCTGAAAGGGAACTGAAAGATCTCCTTGTGTAACTTCCTTACTTTACATATTAAAAAACCAAGGCATAGAGGGTCTTTATGTGGTTTGACCAAAGTCACATAGCTGGTTGTTGGCACAGCTAGGACCGGATGTGAAGTCCAGTGACTCCCTTCAATACATTCTTATTAAAAGAAGCTGTCCCGCTTCTCATACGATGTAGCCTCCCACACATACGTGTGTATGGGTATGGTATGTGTGGTGCTGGTGATAGGGACTTGCTAAATATTGTTAACTAATTTTAAATTAAACAAATTTCACATATGTCATGTATAAACTTACCTATAGAAATCCTCAATATTTGTATAGTTTAATAAAATAAAAGGAAAAGAAGATAAGTTGTATTCAGTATCTTGAAGATTTAGCCATTCCAAAACCAGATAATCTAAATGAGATGCCATAAAGTCTTCTAAACATCTATATCCAAAAGTTTCAGAAACTTTCTCTAAAACCTGCATGAACCAAAACATCAATGTGTTAAGAAAAATGAAAAAAATAAATCATTTAAATGCTTGTTAATATTATTTAGAGTAAGACCTAGAAACAACGTTCATTTAACTTTTCTTCATTTCCTCATCTATGAGATGGGAATAATAATTAAGAAAATGTACTCAACTGGCACAGTATCTGACACATAGCAAACCCTTAATAAATGTTAAGTAAATAAAAACATAAAAATATGCATAAAAACATAAAAAGAGTTTCCAACATTTGGTTATACTTAAAGGAAGATTTAATGTAAGATTATTGGCCAGGCATGGTGGTTCACACCTGTAATCCCAATGCTTTGGGAGTCTGAGGAGGGAGGGTTGCTTAAGCCCAAGAGTTTAAGACCAGCTTGGACAACACAGCAAGAGCCTGTCTGTACAAAAAATTAGCCAGGTGCCTGTAGTCCCAGCTACTCAGGAGGCTGAGGCAGGAGAATGGCATGAACCCGGGAGGCAGAGCTTGCAGTGAGCAGAGATCGCACCACTGCACTCCAGCCTGGGCAACAGAGCAAGACTCTGTCTCAAAAAAAAAATAAAAATAAAAAAATAAAAAAATTAGCCAGGTGTGGTGGTACATGCCTGTAGTCCCATCTACTCAGGAGGCTTGGGAGGACTGCTTGAGCCCAGGAAGTCAAGACTGCAGTGAGCCATGATTGCATCACTGCACTCCAGCCTGGGTGACAGAGTGAGACCCTGTCTTTCAAAATAAATAAATAAATAAATAAATAAATAAATAAAAAGAAATAAATAAAAATAAAATAAAATTATTCCTCTCAGGCTTAAATCCAAATAAGGAAAATCCAAACAATACATACCACTTATGATTATTAGGTAATGTACTTGTATACTTTTAAGAAACACCAAACAAGTCTTATACTGAGAGGTAAAAGGCTAACTGATTATAGGTTGGCTTACTACAAAGCACCACGGAAACTATGCTGGTAGAATGTTAACTGGCATATCAGTCCACTGACCTACCACTGATTTATCGCATAAAAATTTGCAATGGAAAGGTCTGGAACTTCCTAAACCATAAATGCTGAGGGGATGGAAAAGAGAGGCGGCCAACATTCTATAATACTGTGCTGATGTAGTAATTACAAGGCTTGGACCCTAGTCCTTCTCCCCTGATAATTGAACTTAAAAGCCTGATCGTTCTAAAATTTGACTTCTGGCCCTGCCAGATCCCAATGTGCTGCCCCAGAATCTACCTGGCAAAACACCTATATTGCTCTTGTCTCCATGTGTTTCCCTCAATAAATACTATTTCCAAAAGCTGGTCAGTCTGGTGGACAAGTCATTCACTCTTGTTAGTTCAATGAAAGCCTTGTGAAACGCTCTTAAATGGAATGTAAGAAACAACACAGCATACACATAAATACACTATTTGAATAGTTTTTATATAACTGCTTTCCAATATTCCCAACCTGAAAAATAAAACTGTTTCCTAGTCTCAAATAAGTGCCACTTAGAAAATCTACCTTTAACTTTTTAAATTATTTCACAGTGACCTAAGGAAGCTTATAATAAAATATTCATCCACATATACCTTTTTCACAAGGTGAGGTTCTAATCCATTCTCCTTCACAGATTTACATAGGGCAAACAAAGCCTGTTTTTCACAGATAGGGCTACAGGATAAAACCACAGCTATCAACATCAGTAAAACAGATTTTCTATTATAAATTTCATCCAAAGGTTCAGGGTTCTCAGCACTATGGGACTTAAAAAGAAATTAAAAAAAAAAAAGTAATGTAAAATGTAAATGCTTAACAATCAATTATAAAATCCCAACTGAACTCCAGATTTTTTGACTAGCTATACATATTTAAAAAACCTCCTACTCACTAATCCTAGTTCTGTCTTTTGGTACAAGAAGGAGTAAGGACCAATACCTTTGCTAAATCACAAGCACTGACATGTTTAACAACAATTATGAGCTTTCCACTAAGTCAATTCCTTCACCCATTTTTTATAAGACACAGATCTATAATATCCTGGCTAAAAATCTTTTACTTTACTCAGAACCAAAGCAAACATTATAGTTATCCTCTAAAAAATACAGAAACATTTAATAACTGAAACAGCATAATTGGATTGCTTGTAACACAAAGGATATTTGTTTGGGGGATGGATACCCCATTCTCCATGATGTGATTATTTCACATTGTATACTTGTATCAAAACATCTCATGTACTCCCCAAATACATACATATATACACCATGCACCCATAAAAATTAAAAAATCTAAAAATAAAGCAAAAAGTATAAAAGATCCAAGTTCTTGTATCAACTTTGTTCATGAAAATATGCTTCTGTTAATGCAGTATAAGACAGAGTTAGCCTTTTTTGATAACTGTAATACAATGTTGATTCATACTATAATCTCAAGATAAAAAACTTCTTAGGTCTTTTTCTAAATGAATTGCTGTGAGATCAGTATTTTCCCATTTTGCAGATGACAGGCTGCTTTAAAATGTATAATATACATTATCTCATTAGATTTTATGTTATTTACACTTATCTTTCTAATCTATTGAAATTCTTTTCTAAACTCACATTCTTTCAATTGTCCCTTTCAATTTCCTGCTATCACAGATTTGACAGTTATTTCACTACCTTAAATACTTGTAAGAAACAAATCAGGGCATAAATAAATGAAAAAATTTGAACCCTAAGATAATCATTACCATAGTAAGTATATTATTCTACAGAAATGTGAAATATCACAAGTTTCACTGTAAACACCACAATGATTTGATCTGGTGTGAGATTCTTCTCCTCAATCCATTTCTTCCCATTGTCACCTGTTCCCTTAATTAGCTTTTAATCAGATCACATACGAAAGGATTTTTAAAATAAAAAAGGAAGTCATTTATACTCCCATAAAAACTCAGTTAAATTTTGGGTTTCTCCATAAAAATGCTAAACCAAAAGAAATATATTAAGTTAAACCAAAAGAAATTTCTATGATTTGACCCATTGTGACCTAGAAATAATGCAGTTTCATTCAATTCATACACTTGTTTTAGAGCAGCTTTACACTGTAAACTACTGCATTATAAACTCTCTTATGCCAAACTTGGTAAAGTAATTTATGGGATATTCATAGCAAGCATATGATAACAGCAAATACATGTTACTTAAAATTACCATTTCTCTCATTCCTTCCTGAGCTTTCAGGTATGCATTTTCAAAAGCTGTTTGCTGAAGCCTCAAAGGAAGTGCTTTCAGTGATGTGGAAGAATCTCCCTTCGTGTCCTGGAACAATCTTAAAACAAGCAAACCAACAAACAAAAAGTGAAATAATTTTTAAATTTCAAACCCTACTTGACAAAACATATTCCAGAATAAAAATAAATCACTCTGTGAGACATAATAACATACCAGCTCTTTCTTAAAGACTAATAAAACCTGAGTTTATTTAAAGAGGTTCAGACTAGCAGCTTAGTATTAAGGTCTTGAATACAAAATCTATTTTCTCCTAGAATTGAAGAGGGTCTCAAAATATATTTTAACTATTGCTCAAATTTGAGCGCACTGAACTCAAACTAGCCAGAAAAGATCAACTGTTCTCTGGCCAAACACCAATTAGTTGAGTCCACAGATTCCATTGTCAACCTGCTCTAATATTTAATCACTCTGAAAGTGGGTAAGTTAATGTTTTCATGTACCATCTAAATTTTGTTTTATGTGATGGAAAAAAGTTGATCAGTACACCTTTTGTGTAATAGCCACATATTTAAGGATAACTCTTTAATCAACTTTGTCTTTTATCCTTTTTTAGTAATCGAAGCTTTTATAATTGTTTATGTTCCTGTGATTCTTCTAGTTTCTCTCACTGCTCTTAAAATAGCTGAACATTAGGTATCTGCTATCATCTGAATGTTTAACCCCTCCAAATGTCACGTTGAAATCTGATCCCCATTAGGTTATGCCTAATGGGAAGTGTCTGAGTCATGGGGGCAGATCCCTCACAAACAGATTAAGGCCTGAGGGTAAGGAATGAGAGAGTTCTCACTATTCAGTTCCCATAAGAGCTGGTTATTTTAAAAAAAAAAAAAAAAAAAAAAAAAAGAGCCTGGCACGGCCTTCCCTGCCTCCACCCTTGCTTCCTCTCTCACCATGTGATCTCTGCACACACTGATTCCTCTTTGCCTTCTGCCATGAGTCTGAGGCCCTTACCAGATGTAGATGTCATATGCCAAATAAACCTCTTTTCTTTATAAATACCCAGCCTCAGGTATTCCTTTATAGCAACACAAAGGGACTAAGACAAAATCTAACAAGTGTAAAAAAAAAAAAAAAAAAAAAAAAAAAAAAAAAAAAAGACTGCTACTTGCATGTCATTCTTGAATTTATACTTTTTGAATCTTCAATTTTTCTCAATGCCACCACTACACTGCTGCCTTATTACATTCAACTCAGTCTTATGTTACCTCAGTCCTTAAAGTTCAGCATACATTTGCTATCTTTTATCTGTGAAATTCAATAAGGACTTGAACTACTAAACATACTCATGAGAAATCCTTACAATGCATTATGGTCTTACTAAAAAGAGTTCCAAACCTGAGGAGCTAGACACAAAATCTAGTTTATGAAAACATTACTGTCAGCATATTCAAATACTGAAATATTAGTTTTAATACTTTACGTGACTGCTGAACAATATAGTGATCTTTTATTATTGATCACTTACATTTGAACAGTAAAGTTACTCAAATGATTTTCAGCTTTTTTTCAAGTACATTCATTTATTTTAAAAGTTATTGGATACCTATCACATGCCAAGTATTGTTTTAGGTGCTAAAAATACAACAATGAACAGAACAGACAAAAACCAGTGCCTTTTAGGAACATATATACTAGTGGAATAGGGAGAAGTAAATATATTAAAATATGTTTCAAGTTATCATAAATGCTAAAGAAAAATAAAACAAGAGAATAGCAAGATGGCAAAATAGGAACAGCTCTGGTCTGCAGCTCCCAGCGAGATCAGCGCAGAAGGTGGTGATTTCTGCATTTCCAACTGAGGTACCTGGCTCATCTCATTGGAACTGGTTAGACAGTGGGTGCAGCCCATGGAGGGAGAGCCGAAGCAGGGTGGGGTGTAGCCTCACCCAGGAAGCGCAAGGGGTCGGGGAACTCCCTCCCCTAGCCAAGGGAAGCCGTGAGAGGCTATGCTGTGAGGAACTGTGGATCCCGGCCCAGATACTATGCTTTTCCCATGGTCTTTGCAACCAGCAGACCAGGAGATTCCCTTGAGTGCTTACACCACCAGGGCCCTGGGTTTCAAGCGCAAAGCTGGGCAGCCATTTGGGCAGACACTGAGCTAGCTGGAGGAGTTTTTTTTCATATCCTGGTGGCACCTGGAACGCCAGCAAGACAGACCCATTCACTCCCCTGGAAAAGAGGCTGAAGCCAGGGAGCGGAGTGGTCTAGACCAGCGGATCCCACCTCCATGGAGCCCAAGAAGTTAAGATTCACTGGCTTGAAATTCTCGCTGCCAGCACAACAGTCTGAAATCGACCTAGGATGCTGAAGCTTGGTGGGGGGAGGGGCATCTGCAATTACTGAGGCTTTAGTAGGATGTCTTCCCCTCACAGTATAAACAAAGCCACTAGGAAGTTCGAACTGGGCGGAGCCCACGATAATGCCACAAAGCCACTGTAGCCAGACTGCCTCTCTAGATTCCTCCTCTCAGGGCAGGGTATCTCTGAAAGACAGGCAGCAGCCCCAGTCAGGGGCTTATAGATAAAACTCCCATCTCCCTGACACAGAGCACCGGGGGAAGGGGCGGATGTGGGCGCAGCTTCAGCAGACTTAAACATCCCTGCCTGCCAGCTCTGAAGAGAGCAGCAGATCTCCCAGCACAGCGCTCGAGCTCTGCTAAGGGACAGGCTGCCTCCTCAAGTGGGTCCCTGACGCCCGTGCCTCCTGACTAGGAGACACCTCCCAGCAGGGGTCGACAGACACCTCATACAGGAGAGCTCCGGATGCCATCTGGCAGGTGCCCCTCTGGGACAAACTTTCCCGGAGGAAGAAACAGGCAGCAATCTTTGCTGTTCTGCAGCCTCCACTGGTGATACCCAGGCAAACAGGGTCTGGACTAGACCTCCAGCAAACTCCAGCATACCTGCAGCAGAGGGGCCTGACTGTAAAAAGGAAAACTAATAAACAGAAAGGAATAGCATCAACATCAACAAAACGGACATCCACACAGAAACGCCATCCAAAGGTCACCAACATCAAAGACCAAAGGTAGATAAATCCACAAAGATGAGGAAAAACCAGCGCAAAAAGGCTGAAAATTCCAAAAACCAGAATGCCTCTTCTGCTTCAAAGGATCACAACTCCTTGCCAGCAAGGGAACAAAACTGGACGGAAAATGGGTTTGATGAACTGACAGAAGTAGGCTTCGGAAGGTGGGTAATAACAAACTCCTCCAAGCTAAAGGAGCATGTTCTAACCCAATGCAAGGAAGCTAAGAACCTTGAAAAAAGGTTAGAGGAATGGCTAACTAAAATAACCAGTTTAGAAAAGAACATAACTGACCTGATGGAGCTGACAAACACAGCACGAGAACTTCATGAAGCATTCACAAGTATCAATAGCTGAATCAATCAAGGAGAATAAAGGATATCAGAGACTGAAGATCCACTTACTGAAATAAAGCATGAAGACAAGATTAGAGAAAAAAGAATGAAAAGGAATGAACAAAGCCTCCAAGAAATATGGGAGTATGTGAAAAGACCAAACCTACGTTTGAGCGGTGTACCTGAAAGTGATGGGGAGAACAGAATCAAGTTGGAAAACACTCTTTAGGATATTATCAGAACTTCCCCAACCTAGCGAGACAGGCCAACATTCAAATTCAAGAAATACACAGACCACCACAAAGACACTCCTCGAGAAGAGCAATCCCAAGACACATACTCATCATATTCACCAAGGTTGAAATGAAGGAAAAAATGTTAAGGGCAGGCAGAGAGAAAGGTCGAGTTACCCATGAAGGGAAGCCCATCAGACTAACAGTGGATCTCTCAGCAGAAACTTTACAAGCCAGAAAAGAGTGGGGGCCAATATTCAACACTCTTAAAGAAAAGAATTTTCCACCCAGAATTTCACATCCTGCCAAACTAAGCTTCATAACCAAAGGAGAAATAAAATCCTTTACAGACAAGCAAACGCTGAGAGATTCTGTCACCACCAGGCCTGCCTTACAAGAGCTCCTGAAGGAAGAACTAAATATGGAAAGGAAAAACCGGTACTGGCCACTAGAAAAACATACCAAACTGTAAAGACCATCGACACTATGAAGAAACTGCATCAACTAATGGGCAAAATAACCAGCTAGCATCATAATGACAGGATCAAATTCACACATAACAATATTAACCTTAAATGTAAATGGGCTAAATGTCCCAGTTAAAAGACACAGACTGGCAAATTGGATCGAGTCAAGACCTATCAGTTTGCTGTATTCAGGAGACCCATCTCATATGCAAAGACACACATAGGCTCGAAATAAAGGGATGGAGGAATATTTACCAAGCAAATGGAAAGAAAAAAAAGCAAGGGTTGCAATCCTAGTCTCTGATAAAACAAACATCCAACAAAGATCAAAAATGACAAAGAAGGGCATTAGATAATGGTACAGGGATCAATGCAACAAGAAGTACTAACCATTCTAAATATATATGCACCCAATACAGGAGCACCCAGATGCATAAAGCAAGTTCTTAGAGACATACAAACAGACTTAGACTCCCACACAATAATAGCAGGAGACTTTAACACCCCACTGTCAATATTAGACAGATCAATGAGACAGAAAATGAACAAGGATATTCAGGACTTGAACTGAGCTCTGGACCAAGCAGACCTAAGAGACATCTACAGAACTCTCCACTCCAAATCAACAGAGTAATATACATTCTTCTCAGCACCACATCACACTTATTCTAAAATTGACCACATAATTGAAAGCAAAACACTCCTTAGCAAATGCAAAAGAAAGGAAATCATAACAAACAGTCTCTCAGATCACAGTGCAATCAAATTAGAACTCAGGATTAAGAAACACTCAAAATCGCACAACTACATGGAAGCTGAACAACCTGCTCCTGAATGACTACTGGATAAATAACGAAATGAAGGCAGAAATAAGTAAGTTCTTTGAAACCAATGAAAACAAAGACATAATGTACCAGAATCTCTGGGACACAGCTAAAGCAGTGTTTAGAGGGAAATTTATAGCCCTACATGCCCACAGGACAAAGTGGGAAAGATCTAAAATTGACACCCTAACATCACAATTAAAAGAACTAGAGAAGCAAGAGCAAACAAATTCAAAAGCTAGCAGGAAACGAGAAATAACTAAGATCAGAGCTGAAGTGAAGGAGATAGAGACAAAAAAAACCTTTCGAAAAAATCAATCCAGGAGCTGGTTTTTTGAAAAGATTAACAAAATAGACCGCCAGCAAGACTAATAAAGAAGAGAGAAGAATCAAATAGACACAATAAAAAATGATAAAGGGGATAATACCACTGATCCCACAGAAATACAAACTACCAGAGAATACTATACATGCCTCTACGCAAATAAACTAGAAAATCTAGAAGAAACTGATAAATTCCTACACACATACAACCTCCCAAGACTAAACCAGGAGAAGTCGAATCCCTGAATGACCAATAACAAGTTCTGAAATTGAGGCAATAATTAATAGCCTATCAACCAAAAAAACCGCAGGACCAGATGGATTCACAGCTGATTTCTACCAGAGGTACAAAAAGGAGCTGGTACCATTCCTTTTGAAACTATTCCAAACAACAGAAAAAGAGGGACTCTTCCCTAACTCATTTTATGATGCCAGTATCATCCTGATACCAAAACCTGGCAGAGACACAACAAAAAAAGAAAATTTCAGGCCAATATCCGTGATGAACATCCATGCGAAAATCCTCAATAAAATACTGGCAAACTGAATCCAGCACATCAAAATGCTTATCCACCACTATCAAGTCAGCTTCATCCCTGGGATATAAGGCTGATTCAACATATGCAAATCAATAAACATAAGCCATCTCATAAACAGAACCAATTACAAAAACTACATGATTAAAGGCTCATGCCTGTAATCCCAGCACTTTGGGAGGCCGAGGCAGGTGGATCACCTGAGTTCAGGAGTTCGAGACCAGCCTGGCCAACATGGCGAAACCCCATCTCTACTAAAAATAAAAAAATTAGCTGGGTGTGGTGGCAGGCACCTATAATCCCAGCTACTCAGGAGGCTGAGGCAGGACAATTGCTTGAAATGAGGAAGTGGAGGCTGCAGTGAGCCGAGATCGCGCCATTGCACTCCAGCCTGGGAGATACGAGCAAAACTCCACCTCAAAAAAAAAAAAAAAAAAAGAATGAAGTTATTATATGTTTATTGCAGTACTCAAATATAAAAGATCCTCATGATAGAATCCTTCTAGTGCTTTACTGGATGTTCACTCAAGTAAATATAATTGTAATTAGCACAATGTAAAATGTGCTAATTATCATTTTATAAACTCACATAAAATCACAGTAATTTCCAAACAGTCCGTATCTCCTGTACGTGGTAGTAGACACACATCACTCAAGTCAACCACTTGTTAGCTCTGTGGCATAAGCAAGTTACTTTACCTCACTAAGTCACAGTTTTCATTTATAAATTGAAGGAAATAATAGAATCTAAGTTACAGAAGTGTAAGAATTAAGAATAAACATAAATGCCAGGCACACTGTATATACTCAACAAGTGTTAGCTATTTTTAATATCTCAACTGTGAGCTGTTCCTATGTAAGACATTCTACTGCTATCTGCAGCATTCCAAATACTTCATGAATATCTGACCCATTACCTATTGATTGACTCTGCAGCCAACATTCGAACTCGGTGATGATTATCAGCAAGAAATTGTGTAAATACTTCGTTTACAGGAAAGTCTTTTCCCATTACATTAAGAATGGCCCATTTTGAATAAGGATCGGCCTATGGGAAAAGAACTGAGGTTAAATACGAAATAGAGAAAAATTACTCATTAACAAACAAAAACTGCTTTAAATTTTTCAATGAAGATCTTACTAATAAAATGTAAAAACTCACCTCAAGCAAAGTTTTAAGGCAGTTTACTAGGGCCATTCTTACAGAGAATGTACATTTCCTCTCCTTTGTTAGATGCCTGAAATCAAGTAAGTTTTCCAAAGTTAAATAATCATTCTGGTAAAAGTACTCAGAAAACTCAATGAATATGAAGATTATTATAAATTGCTTCCAATATGTCTTTCTGTGCTAAACTTATTTGTCATTATGTGGAATATACCAACATACTCACCCTCCCAAAAATTCAAGCTAAAAGAAATTAGTTTGAAAGAATTCATTTTAGTGTATATTATTCATTTTATACTATTATGTCTCTTTTTCGGGGGCTACCATAGAATGGCTAACCACATTATAGTAAACTTACTTTAGAAAGAAATTTCTTTGTTCAAGTTTTGTTTGGTATATTGAAGATTTCAAAATCACATTCAGGCCAGGTGCGCTGGCTCACGCCTGTAATCCCAACACTTTGGGAGGCCGAGGTGGGCAGATCACTTGAGATCAGGAGTTTGGGACCAGCCTGGCCAACATGTTGAAACCCCATCTCTACTAAAAATACAAAAAAATTAGCCAGGCGTTGTGGCGGGAGCCTGTAATCATAGCTGCCTAGGAGGCTGAGGCAGGAGAACTGCTTGAACCTAGTAGGTGGAGGGTGCAGTGAGCAGATATAGCACCACTGCACTCCAGCCTGGGTGATGGAGTGAGACTCTGTCTAAAAAAAACACAAAAACAAAAAACATTCTATTGATTTAGAATTACTCATCAATCAAATAGTACAAGGGTTCTAAATTATATGTGCTCCTCTGTAAGTATCATGGTGTTATCTCGGAATGTGAAAATATGCATAATAACCAGATAAGAACAAGGCCAATTTGTTCACTCTGGGAACATGAACAATTCAACTGATTTTGGCTTGCTGTCCTTTCTTTATTCACTATACATGTCAAATTATTAAGTGATTCAAACTTTGCAGAGAAAGCAGTTAAACAGTTTAGAAAGCCAAGCCTTAAACAAAAAGCAATGTAGTTATTCAAGCAACTAAGGGAAACACAAATTACATTCTGCTATTCTTAAAAGATGTATTAGCTATGTAGGAAGATCAGAAGAAATCACTGATGTGGATACAAAATTTGCATTCGTATCCACAGATAGCAAAAGAAAAATAAGACCACAAAGTAGACTGTACCTACCAAAATGCTCCAATTACTGTAAGAAACTGTCCTTGAGCATCCCTTGTGTTCTCAGAGTCCATATTGCTTTGACCTAGGTTTTTCACTATATGAAGGACATGGTTTAAAATAGTTTTACAAACATCTTGGTCACGACGATACAAAGAACACACATTGCTGTGGTAAAAAAAAGTTTAACTTTATAAGCTTAACAGAACACATCAGTTATTTTATAAATTTAAAGTGAACATAACATAAGGTTTTAATTTCTTACGATAGTGGTTTCAGAAGTTCAACAACATCTTCCATTGGCAAGGGGTACTCTTCTCCAGGAAGCTCCTTTAAAAGCATTAGATACTAAGATGGTAGGAGGGAAAAAAATCAGGTTTATTCACAAATCATTTACTTTAAAAAGTATATAAACACAGGGCGCAGTGACTCACACCTGTAATCCTAGCACTTTGGGAGGCTGAAGCGGGCGGATCACAGGTCAGGAGTTTGAGACCAGTCTGGCCAATATGGCGAAACCCCATCTCTACTAAAAACACAAAAATTAGCCGGGGGTGGTGGTGGGCGCCTATAATCCCAGCTACTCAGGAGGCTGAGGCAAGAGAATCACTTGAACCCGGGAGGCAGAGGTTGCAGTGAGCCGAGATCGTGCCACTGCACTCCAGCCTGGGCAACAGAGCGAGATTCTGTTTCAAAAAAAAATTTTTTTAAGTATATAAACATAAATTCACACATGCACACACATGCACACACACACAGAGCTGTAAATTTTTAAAAGGTGTATAGTAAAAACAGAAGGCTTTGAAGTTAAATAGCAGAATTCAAATCCCAGTACCACAGCCTTAACTTTTCTGGTTAAAAAACTTGCCTTATGTCATCTAGGGCCTTCGTACCCTCATCTGTAGAGTAGAGATATATCACTTACCTGGCCAGATAACTGTGAGGATTAGATAAAATAAACGTAAAAGTCTAGCTTCTATTGTGGGAGTCAATAAATGATCATTATTACCACTGCTGCAGTTAAGAGCTTGAGCAAGATTCTGAAACTGTAAGTCTCCATTCTCCCAAATAATGCTTGGGGATAATAGACCAGTGGTTGAAAACTATTCTATTAATGAATTTTGGAAAGCAGAAATAATCATGGGCAGGGAAGAAGTCAAACACCTTGACCTATCTTCCCATAAGGCAATCTTGTAAGGCTCTTTATGGTACTATGGACAGAAAGGGTTGTTGCAACGACCAGTTATAATGGTAGTTATTATCTAGGCAGCCAGTTTCCGAGAACTACCAAATAATTTTCTAGCTATACTGAAATAATAAGGGATTTTTTTCCTATTTAAATATAGAATAATATATTTCTTATTCCTTTTCAGATATTAACAAAGGAAATTAAATGATCCTTTTCATTATTTGACATGAGAGTCATGTACATGAGGTTACTGAATGTTTTGAAGAGACTTGAAACACCAATACTTTAAGAAAAGCATATAACTTCCTCTTGGTCAGGGATAGAGACTTAACTGTAGTATCTGCCAGGACCTAAACCAGGGGCCCGAACAGGGCACAACCAAACTTGTTTTCTTACTCTAAGGCATTTTCACCAAGGGTGGGAAACATGACCAGGGATTCCACCAATGACTCAGCCTAAAATTTACTGTGATCATAGGTTCTAATGTTTGACAATTTGCTGGAACTGGGGACATGACCTAGGACCCAACTTGCTACTTGCTAGGCCAGGGGCTCTACCTCCATATACACTGGGGCTAGGGCTAAGAAAATGGCTCACATGGTCAGATTAGTGATATACAAGGTTGCTGAGCACATAAGTAAATGAGCAAATAAATAAAGGTTGAGTGGATAGCCAGGTTTTGGGGTGTTTTTTTAACTGCTAGTAAAGAAATTTATAAATTTAGACAGAAAAAAAGATAAACTGTGTGATGTTGGCTTGGATTTGAAGGTATCTATCAACAGATAGACAAATGGCAAGGGTGAAGGCAGAAGAGGAATTACTTTTGGAACATTCTCATCAAAGTATAAATCTAATCATAACAAAACATCAGACAAACTCAGAGCAATGGACCTGTACTATTCAAATATATGAAGGTCATGATAAAGAACTGTTTCAGATTGAAGGAGACTAAACAGACTACACACCTAAATGCAATGACAAAATGTTAACTTCCTGATTTTGATGATTATACTCTGGCTAAACAGAAGTGTATCCTTGTTTTTAGGAAATATACACTGAAGTATAAGGAGCATCACGTTTGCAACTTCATCTCAAAATGGTTCAGAGAAAATGATGTGTGTATCTGTGTATGAGTGTGTGTGTGGAGAGAGGGAATGATTAGGTAAATATGGTAAAATGTTAACTGTAGTATTCTTGTAACTTCACTATCATTTTGAAATCAAATCCAAAAAACTGGAAATATTTAAACTAAGGTCAAAGGCAAGATTCCAACTTCAAACACATGTTATGTAATATTTTTACACTCAGGGTCTATGTTTCTTAGCCTAATCAAAATAATTTATAAGAATTAAACCTAAAGAGAATAAATCTATCCAAAACCCATCTAAGTTTTAATATTTCAGCATCCACTTAAATTTGTTCATAGCACATTAAAAGAAAAAGTGTTATTTTCCAACTAGTCTCAGGTTCATTCCTCAAGAAAGCAATTTCAATTCTTCAAAGATACCATGTGATTCTTACATGTCAACTCATTACATTTAGTCAGCAACATCAGATAAAACCCAAGAGCTTCTTCATTTAACGTAACTCACCATATGCAGGTGGAGGGATTTGGTAGGGTCTAGCGTGCTAGAATCAATTAACATTAACAATTTCCTCCGAATATCAGCTGCCCTGAAGGACACAGTATTGGTCTGAGCAGTAGTTACACACAAACACAAGAACTTGAGCATGTCTAAGAAGAGTAGATCTTGCTTTGACAGATATTCTTCAGCTAAAGGATTAATGGCACCTAAAAATAAAAAGCACTCATTAACACAAAGAGAGGGGCACAACAGCCACATATATTCATATTAACTCAAATTCCCTCCTCTTCACAAAAAAAAGTACATGAAAAGCAAAATTATAGTGAAATTAATTATACACTAAAAGCATCAAAAGTCTTTTTGAAAAATTATCCAGTATTCTTTTGTCAAGAAATAATTTAAAATATGGGGGAAAAAACCCTTTAGACAAACGATCATTGCAATAATGTTTATTATAGGAAAACAGAAAAAAATTTAAATTTCTAACAATAAAAAATGTCAAGTAAATTATGGGACTTATATAAGATTGAACAATGGTGAAGCCATTAAAAAGTATGACTATCAAGAAAAGCAACTACATGGAAAAATACTTATAATTAAACAGGCATTCATAACATATGTGAATGTTGATGTTGATTACAATTTTGAAAGTTTCTACAGAGGAATAATAGAAAAAGGTTAACAGCAATGGCATTACGGATGTGTTTTCATTTCCTGCTATTGCCCAAATAACCTATCATATGGTTTTATTTATTTTTTTTTTGAGACGGAGTCTCGCTCTGTCGCCCAGGCTGGAATGCAGTTGCGCAATCTCAGCTCACTGCAACCTCCACCTTTCCAGGTTCATGCCATTCTCCATCCTCAGCGTCCCGAGTAGCTGGGACTACAGGCACCCGCCACCAGGCCCGGCTAATTTTTGTGTTTTTAGTAGAGACGGGGTTTCACCATGTTAGCTAGGGTGGTCTTGATCTCCTGACCTCCTGATCCGCCTGCCTCAGCCTCCCAAAGTGCTGAGATTACAAGCGTGAGCCCCCACGCCTGGCCTGGTTTTATTTCTTTAACAGTTATCTTAAGTTCCTTTTATGAAGAATAAAATATGAAACTAATAAAATATGAAACTAATAAATTCAAGTAAAAATCAGAAAAATATAAAGTATATAGGAAAGGAACAATTCTAAAAGGCTATACTAAGGGAAAATAAAATAAGCATAAAATTGATATCAATGAGGCCTCTTATACTGCCAAATCAATATAAATAGGTAAAAGAAATACCAAGTAGTAAACAGGTATTTACCTATGGTACTTTGGCTCTCTCCAGGTTCATTTGCATCACTAACACTACTATCAGGGTAATCGTTAAATAGATTCATGGATGACTGATCCTCCACCTCCATTAGATTTCCATTAGTATCCTCTTCCCTTGATTCTACTTCTCCACGGTCAAATGGCTTTTTGATTAAGGATGCCTTCAAGGAAGAGAAACAAAGATGTTCAAGATGGCTTCTTGCAGGAGCATGTTGTAGTAAAAATTTACCTAATCAGGCCAGGCACAGAGGCTCACGTCTGTAATCCCAGCTATTTGGGAGGCCGAGGCAGGCGGATCACCCGAGGTCAGGAGTTCGAAATCAGCCTGGCCAACATGGTGAAACCTTGTCTCTATTCAAAATACAAAAATTAGCTGGGTGTGTTGGTGGACACCTGTAATCCCAGCTACTCAGTAAGCTGAGGCAGGAGAATCACTTGAACTCAGGAGGCAGAGGTTGCAGTGAGCCGAGATCATGCCACTGCACTCTAGCCTGGGTTTGACAAAGCAAGACTGTCTCAAAAAAAAAAAAAAAAAAAAAAAAAATTACCTCATCAAACAATTCAAGGTTCATGTGTAAATATGAACACTACAGTACTTTTTTCTACTAAATCTAAATGTCCAATAACAGTAAAATGGATATATAACCTACAATATGTCTACATAACAAAATAATATGCAAACTTTAAAAATTATTTCTTATACTAAGAAGTTCTGTAACACCCAAAGTGTTACCCAAAGAAGGGGTAGGAAAATGTCTAAATTGGTATGACTATTTTGGAGGACAATGACAATATCCATCAAAAAGTAAAATTTACATTCCTTTTGAACAAGCAAGTCTACTGCTAGAAATTATCCTACCTCCATCATATACACAAATACAAACAGACAAAATAAAAGTACAATAATCTGTACCACAGAAGTCGTTGTAACCCAAAAAACTAGAAACCACTTAAAATGTTAATTAAGAGCAGATGGTCTTTTTGGCCCAGTGCAGTGGCTCACACCGGTAATCCAAGCACTTTGGGAGGCCAAGGTGGGCAGATCATTTGAGGTCAGGAGTTCTAGACCAGACTGGCCAACATGGTGAAATCTGGTCTGTACTAAAAATATAAAAATTAGCCGATTGTGGTGGCACACATCTGTATCCTAGCTTCTCAGGAGGCTGAGGCAGGAGACTCTCTTGAAGCTGGGAGGTGGAGGCTGCAGTGAGCCGAGACTGTGCCACTGAACTCCAGCCCGGGCAATGGAGCAAGACTTCATCTCAAAAAAACAAAAATAAAAAAAATTAAAAATAAAAAATAAAAAAAAGGAGCAGATAAGCTTTCATATACATATATACTATTCACTATTCCCGCACGATAGAATACCATGCACTGCTAAATAAATAAAGTGTAACAGCAGATAGCTTATAAGTACAGTGACATGGAAAATGATTAAGATGTGTCATAAAATGGAAATATTCAAGTTATAGAATATGTTTTCACTCAATAGCTATTTCAATGTCTACTTTGTATGCCCGGCAGTGTTCCAGAAAAAAGAATGTATGTGGCATAAGCCCAAAGCCCATTTGTATGGAAGAAAAATAAATACTACAATATGTTGCTTGCCTGGCAAGATTTTTGGTCACTTTTAAAGAACAAAGAATTATTTTAAATTTTGGTACAATGTTGCATAGAAACAGGTGTGAGCCTGGATGATTCCTTCCCAATTTTTTAGTGTATTATTTATTGAGAAACTAAAGGCAGGCACTCACTATGCTAGGTATTGATATTAAGAAGCAATCAGGTGTATTTCCCCACAAGACAAAGTAACTTTAATTTCCACATTTTATTTTTAAAATTTTTTTTATTTTTGAGACAGAGTCTCACTCTGTCGCCTAGGCTAGAGTGCAGTGGCATGATCTCAGCTCACTGCAATCTCTGCCTCCCAGGTTTAAGTGATTCTCCTGCCTCAGCCGCCTGAGTAGCTGGGACTACAGGCACATGTCAGCATGCCCAGCTAATTTTTTAGTATTTTTAGTAGAGACAGGGTTTCAACATGTTGGCCAGGATGGTCTCATTCTCCTGACCTTGTGATACACCCACCTCGGCCTCCCAACGTGCTAGGATTACAGGCGTGAGCCACCACGTCCGGCCTTAATTTCCACATTTATAAAAATGTAAGATGCTATATGTTGTGAGATGCATCCTTATTTACAAAGATATTTCAACAAAAAAATTATGCCTATTAGAATCAAAATATGGTAAGAAAAAAAGGAAGCATACTTACGAAACTTTTACAAATATCTGCAATGTCATTCATTAGCTTTGATGTTAACAATCGCAGGAAAAAGCCAGATGCAATCTTATTTAGACTCTTCTGCAATTAAGACAAACAAAGAACCAAGCAACAAAGAAATAAAAACAATTATTCTTGGCAGATAGTGTTTTCTCTATCTTGAATGAAATGTAGATAAATAGTTTACTATCAGGGCCAAGATATACAATGCTTCAAAAATACATCTTTTCTTAGAGTAATAATAACTATACTGTGCATCTTTCATTGTGCTTTAACAACATTAAAGTAACAGCTATTGACCCTAAACATAAGTAAGCTACAATTATAGGTTAGAGTTTATTCTTCTACTTTTCTCCTTCCCCACTTACACCAAAAGGGAGGAAAAACACATTACAAAACCAAGAAATACATTGATAATATTGATATATGGCCATGTACCTAATACTGGGTTTCAAATATATTTCCAATTATTATGAATACTCTGGGGCCTGGCTTAGCTACCCCACAGGCTGCTGCAGATAAAAATAAAGATTACACACAGTAGCACTCTTTCTACCAAATGTTATGTAAGATGATCTGAGCAAAAGAAAGTAAAGTATGTGCTGGAGTTATTGTTGTGCTGCTCACTAGCCCTGCTATGCATACCACATAGTTCGGGTCAAAAAATTTTTATAAAAGGAATGAAAATATCCTAGGAATAGAAGAGTCATCTTTATTGTTGTATATAAAAGTTGTAAGACAATCTCAGAAAACTTCCTGAAATGATAAAATTAGTTTCATGAGAAACTCAGATTCCTATTGCTTATTCGTCTGGATATTACCTTTATGTACCATTCAATTTAATTTTAAATCGGTTTGTGTAACTTATGAATGTGACCAGATATGGTAGCTCAAACCTGTAATCACAGCACTTTGAGACGCCATGGTGGAAGGATCACTTGAGCCCAGGGTTTGAGACTAGCCGGGGCAATGTGTAAAACCCCATCAATACAAAAAAATACAAAAATACAAAAATCAACCAGGCATGGTGGTATACACTTGTAATCCCAGCTACTAAGGAGGCTGAGGTGGGAGGATCACTTGAGCCCATGAGGTCAAAGCTGCTGTGAGTTGTGATCACATCACTGCGATCCACACAGTGATGTGATCACTCGCTCTGGGTAAAAGAGCGAGAGACTGTATCAAAAAAAAAAAAATAAACAGAATAAACATAAAAGTAAAAAATAAACTTATGAGTGGACACCAGAACAGTAACACCAACCAGTAATCAGTCCCCTGCATAGGCTACAATTTCAAGTAAAAAGAAAATTTTAGCTAGGTGGTACATGACTGTAGTCCCAATTACTTGGGAGGTTGAGGCAGGAGAATTGCTGGAAACCAGGAGGTCAAGGCTACAGTGAGTTGTGACAGTCTCACTGCACTGCAGCCTGGGTGACAGAGAAAGATCCTATCTCACAAAACAAAACGAGAAGAAGAAAATCTTACCTTGGTACAGTTGCTCAAGCAACGTGTAAATAAATGCATCATATTTCTCAAGGAACCAATTCTGAATTCCTCATTTGTCTTATTTTTAAACAGAGTGACACTTTCTCCTGCACACTGCATTAGAGACTATTATGAATAGAAGGAAAAAATGCAAATTCCAGTTAAAATTATAGTTTAGTATTGCTTTTTAAAGTGTACTTTGATCTTGGACATACTATAAAATAAAAAACAAAGTGCACTTAAGAGAAAAAATGAAATGTTCTTAGAAGTTCCACGTAGTCATACAGCATAAGCAAAAATCATTAACAATTTTTTAAAACGGCAAATCTTATACTCTGTTCCTGCAAATCATACCAGTGACAGAGTACTACCAAGAGATAAAAGTTTCATTCTTACAGCCTACTTGATTAACACCCTTAATCAAAGATTCTTCAATATAACTGATCAAAGGGAAAACTTTTAAAAAGACAGACAAAAATCAATTTTTTTTTTTTTTTTTTTTGAGACGAAGTCTCGCTCTGCCGCCCAGGCTGGAGTGCAATGGCCGGATCTCAGCTCACTGCAAGCTCCGCCTCCTGGGTTCACGCCATTCTCCTGCCTCAGCCTACCGAGTAGTTGGGACTACAGGCGCCCGCCACCGCGCCCGGCTAGTTTTTTGTATTTTTTAGTAGAGACGGGGTTTCACCGTGTTAGCCAGGATGGTCTCGATCTCCTGACCTCGTGATCCGCCCGTCTCAGCCTCCCAAAGTGCTGGGATTACAGGCTTGAGCCACCGCGCCCGGCCAAAAAATCAATATTTTAATGAGATTAAATTTTAATGTGATATTACTTCACTTACTATTATTTATAGTTGGCTTACAGTAATTTCAAATTTTAAGAATACGTAGGCTGGGCGTGGTGGCTCGTGACTGTAATCCCAGCACTTTGGGAGGCCAAGGCAGGCAGATCACGAAGTCAGGAGATCAAGATCAACCTGACCAACATGGTGAAACCCCATCTCTACTAAAAATACAAAAATTAGCTGGGCATGGTGGTGTGCACCTGTAATCCCAGCTACTTGGGAGGCTGAGGCAGGAGAATCGCTTGAACCAGGGAGTCAGAGGTTGCAGTGAGCAGAGATCGTGCCACTGCACTCCAGTCTGGAAGCAGAGCAAGACTCTGTCTCAAGTTTCCTGACTTTTTAATGGCGATCATTAAAAAGTCAGGAAACAACAGATGCTGGAGAGGATGAGGAGAAACAGGAATGCTTTTACACTGTTGGTGGGAGTGTAAATTATTTCAACCATTGTGGAGGACAGTGTGGCGATTCCTCAAGGATCTAGAACTAGAAATATCATTTGACTCAGCAATCCCATTACTGGGTATATACCCAAAGGATTATAAATCATTTTACTATAAAGACACATGCACACATATGTTTATTGCGGCACTGTTCACAATAGCAAAAACTTGGAAGCAACCCAAATGCCCATCAATGACAGACCGGATAAAGATAATGTGGCACATATACACCATGGAATACTATGCAGCCATAAAAAAGGATGAGTTCATGTCCTTTGCAGGGACATGGATGAAGCTGGAAACCATCATTCTCAGCAAACTAACACAAGAACAGAAAAACAAACACCGCATGTTCTCACTCATAAGTGGGAGCTGAACAATGAGAACACATGGACACAGGGAGGGGAACATCACATACTGGGGCCTGTCAGGGGGTGGGGGCCTAGGGGAGGGATAGCATTAGGAGAAATACCTAATGTAGATGACGGTTGATAGGTGCAGCAAACCACCATGGCACTGTATACCTATGTAACAAACCTGCATGTTCTGTATCATGCACCCCAGAGCTTAAAGTATAATAATAATTAAAAATTAAAACAATTAAAAAATACATAGTATAATTTCTTCTCATATTACATAAATAAAAGAGAAAGGGTTAACCTGCACAAAATTTAATGTCTTCCAAACAAATGTAATAATTTTCTCAGGAATACATTTCATTTAAATTTAATCTGAAACTTTATTAGTATAAATTCTCCTACCTTGGCTTTCTGGAATAATTCTGACTTACATGCTTCCTCTTCAGCTATTACACCCATATAACAGTAGCAGCCAAGGACACCCACCAAAAGACTTGAACACCGGACAAGCGTTTCTGAATTTGTAATCTTAAAGTAAACCACAAATAAAAATATATATATTTCATAAATAATTTAGTATATTCTACAACTATCTTTAGCAAGAACAAATTCTACATATATATTAAAAAACAAAAGTTCAGTTAACTGACTTCAAGGTGGCATATTCTGAATATCTCTAAAAACAGCTAGGAGATCACTGTAGAATTATAACCAGGATTCTCCAGAAAAATAGCCTAAGTATCTCCTAATGGCCAAGCAGGTTCGGGTGGAGCGTGTACCGTACATGCAGGCCCTTAAGTATTTGAGGTAGGGATGAAAGAAAAGAAAAAAAGCTTCACAGGCAAATAAATGACTATAAGTCTTAGATCACAAGTAGAAATTAGTGTCATATAAAGAGACAATAAAATGAAATTTTAAGCTTCTGAATAACAGGAACTTTGACTTATTCAGCTTTTTAGACTCCACAGACTAGCATAAAACATTTTTTCTAGTAGATAAAGTTTAGACAGCTGGCCGGGCATGGTGGCTCACGCCTGTAACTCCAATACTTTGGGAGGCCGAGGCAGGCGGATCACCTGAGGTCAGGAGTTTGAGACCAACCTGGCTAACGTGGTGAAACCTTGTCTCTACCAAAAATACAAAAATTAGCTGGGCGTGATGGCAGGCACCTATAATCCCAGCTATTCAGGAGGCTGAGGCAGGAAAATTGCTTGAACCCAGGAGGCGAAGGTTGCAATGAGCCGAGACCACACCACTGCACTCCAGCCTGGGCAACACAGCAAGACTCCATCTCAAAAAAAAAAAAAAAAAAAAAGTTTAGACAAGTTTATAGAACGATGTAAGAATCTGCTAAGTTACAAACAAGATGTTCAGATTTTTTTTTGCTCCTACAGGGTAGGAAATGGCATTTTAGGAGAAAATATACAAAACTAAATTACTTTGTAATGAAAGTGGTTACAATTGTGGTACAGAAGAATGTCAGTAAAAGATCATAAAGAGGTACACCGTCCCTTCTCAGGTCCTCAAGTCATTTTCCCTGGTTATTGAATTCACTCCTTTCAACAGATTGTAGGCTTTATTTCATTTAATCATTTACTACGTAATAAGGCACTGTGGAGGATACAAAGAATAATAAAAGTATGTATGCCCTTTTAAGAGTTTATGTTTAAGAGTTATAGTTCAAGAGATATTTGTATACAAACCATATGTAAATATCCATGGTATAAAGAAGATGCTAACTGCCATTAAAAATGTGAAACATTAAGTACTATGAAATTAAAAGATGAAAAATGATTAGGCCAGGCACAGTGGCTCATGCCTGTAATCCTAGCACTTTGGGATGCTGAGGTGGGTCCATCACCTGAGGTCAGGAGTTCAAGACCAGCCTGGCCAACATGGCAAAACCCCATCTCTACTAAAAATACAAAAATTAGCTGGGCGTGATAGCACGTGCCTGTCCCAGCTACTTGGAAGACTGAGGCAGGAGAATTGCTTGAGCTGGAAGACGGAGGTTGCAGTGAGCCAAGATCATGTCACTGCAATCCAGCCTGGGCAACAGAGCGAGGCTCCATGTCAAAAAGAAAAATTCTTAGAATCTTACCTTCTGAGATTCTAAGAAAGGCGTTAGCAAGGATTTTCACATGTGGATGATTTGAATACACAGAAATAGGTAGAAAGACATTGCACATTTTAAAAAATGGAAGTTTTGGCAAGAGAATAGTATACATGAAGAGAACTCGTGATTTTATGAGGCCAAAGGAAATTCCTAGATGACGTCTAAAATAATTGCTAGTCCATTTATTGTATTTACTAATCACTCGTCTCTCTTCAAATGCCACCAAAATCTATTAGATTTGTTTAAATTGTGTTCTTTTCTATTACTGTAACATCTCCCTCCTTTGTATTTAGAGGTTTTTTCCATCATATAATCCCCATGCTCAAACTCTTACTATTCCTCACTAACCTACACAAGGAATTCTTTTACGTCTACCGTAATTTCCAGTACAGAGAAAGTACTCAAATTATCATTCTTGAGTTTTCCTTTAATGATGCTAAGTTGTCCCAATTTGTAGCCCTTTACTGCCACTTTGCTTTTAAAATTAAGCCTCCCACCATCCTTGGTGTTTTTCCTGCCCCTATTTCTCCTTCCTAACAGTTTACCAAAGCTGAATCATATATAAACTTAGTTCTTTTTTTAAAAAAATCTCACCTCAGATGAGTAATTATTTAGAAGCTGTTCTGACAAGCCCAGAAGATAGCAATCCAGTGATTCCTTGAGATTCTGGTGGACAGAGAAGCCAATACTGGACTGGTGCTTTTCTATACCACATTCTCTCACAATGGTTAAAAAGTCCATCTTGTCAAAAGTTGTCTGAAGAAATAGTTCTTCTACTTCTGAGAATGAAAGTTCTTCTTTATCTTTTCGGTGGTGTTCACTTCAAGAAAGTAAAATCTTTAATTTATAAACAAAGTACCTAATGCTTTGCTTATATGTATTCGCAATATATTACAAAGGGAAACATTAACCTAGTATCTACATCATTCAAAGACTACTTACATAATTAATAGATTATTCTTTTAAATGCTTCTCTCCTTTGGACTTTGATACCTACTTGTATCAAATTTCATTATTCAGTAGCAAAATTTACCAATAGACAGAGAAAAAAATATGTTACAATTTCAAAGGCAAATTCAGAAAGTATTTTTATAATTACCAGATATCAATGTTAAGCATAACACTGTCTGCAAACACAACCCTTTTTTCACCAAGCAGAAGGAGTAACAAGCATAGATTTAAAAACCTTTAATATCTGGTATGGTTAAGCAGTTACGCATCCTTTGGGTTAGAAAAGTAACGATCTTGCTACCAAAGTTTCATTATTGTTGTTGGTATTTATTTGTTTTTCACTATTAATTTCTCCAAAAAGTAGGAATTTTTTTCATCTTTTGCCCTCTTGAGGGAGATAAGGAATCTTTGTGCCAGTGAGTCGTTTTCAGTCACAGTAATACAATCTAAGTCTCTTGAGTCAATCAACTAAAATCAGGTTTAGATTTATTTTTGTTTTCAATTATCCTTAGTTTTTAAAGCTAACAAATAGTCAAATCATAGTTGATGTACAGAAATGGGTAATATCTTTAAGAACTTATTTCATATAAATTATATATTCTTAATTTCCCAGCATAACCACTCAACTTTTCTCATTGGCACTTGCCACATATTGTACTATACAGCATTAAAAAATAGTAACCTTGGTCTAATGTTATATAACACAGATTACAACCACTGAATTAAAACAACCTCTTCCCTGGGTAACAGTTGCAATTTGTTTTGGACCAATTTAGTTTACAATTATTAAGATACAGCTACTACACAACTAAAATTATCATCTTCGTAATTAAAGCTATAGCTTAAAATGACAAAGAACATTACTAGATAACATACCATTCTGGCACACTTTGGAAAAAATTCATTGCAGCTTTACAGTTTTTCATAGTGAGACTCACAAGAATTTTCTCCAGTACAAGATGAGGAAAATTACTATAAAGAAAAACCAAAAGCTTCACTTAGAAGACCAAAAGCCACATAAAGAATACTTTAAACTTTAACATCCACGTTTAGCTATAAATCTTGACTTCTAAAATTTGGATCCTAGATTAAAATTGCTTTCATCTATACTGAATTTCTTAATATCTAAAAGGATAATTTAAGGAGGACAACCATTGTTACTATCATTTCCAATACTGTTTAGAAATAGGATGTCTGATTAACAGTATTTCTGAAGTAAATAAAAGGTTGTAAAATTAAAGCAAAAGTTCTTTAATTGGATCCATTCAGAGGTCTGCTCTCCAATCATTTGGTTCCAATTACCATCTGTGCAAAGGTTAAGTGGACAAGTGACTCCATTCCTTTATCCTAGTGCTTACATCCTGTTTTGTCTTCCTCGTTTCCTCACCTCATCCATAAAACATATTTTACCCAAAAGACACTCCCATTATGAGAAAGGATCCAGGATCTACAAAACTGAGATATATGGACTTATTTATTTAAAAAATCAGAAAGGAACACATAAATGCTCAAAGAATTATATGTGCATTCTTCATGCACATCTCCCATATTCTCACAGTGAGACAACTCTTTATTTCAGAAGCAATCAGGTATAAAGACACAGACTGTAAAAACAAATGTAATATTTAATAATTAAGTTTAGATCTGGGAGATTCTGCATTACTATTATAAAATAAAGCCAAGTGGCATCAAGTAAGTGGAGAGAGCCTGACAAAACAAAAAAACCAGCAGCATGCTAACGAACTTAAATTACCTGTGAAGAATTGGAGGCACTTCTGTACTATTTTCTAAGTCACCCTCTAGCTGATAGAATAAGAGCCATTTCATTATTGATTCCTTTAAAGAAAAGCTTCTATTTACTTCACACATATTTTGCTCTATTCCCATTTTTACTGTTCCAGGAACTACACTGGTGGTCAGTGCCAAAGTCAAACAGCATACTGCAGGACTATAACAAAACAAAGGACAATTATGAAAAGCAAGCTCTTGAAGGGGCAAAGACTTTATCTATCAGGACAGTGCCTGGCACAAACATTTAGTTAAGTTGACTAAATGAACATAAAAATTGTTAAAAGTCTGATTACATTTGGGAAGATTCTTGATTAAAAAATAGTTCTTTTATTAACAGTGGATAGTACTACAATTTTAACAAGGCTATTGAATAAATAATGATAAATTGCACATAAAAGAAATTTAAACTCTTGGTAATTCTTTAAAGAAAGTCTTTTGGATACACATATACAATTAGAAGGAATAAGACCTGGTGTCTGATACATCAGTAGGATGACTACGGTTAACATTAATCTACTGTACATTTCAAAATAGCAAGAAGAGAATAATTCAAATGTTCCTGGCATGAAGAAAAGATATGTAGGGTGATGATATCCCATCACTCTACATGAGTGTGTCATATGAGTGCGTCAAATTATCACATGTACCTTGAAAATATATAACTCTATCATAGATCAATTAAAAATTTTTTAATTAAAAAAAGAAATTCCTTAACATTAGGCTTTAATAATTTGTCGACATTTATGCATTTATTAAGTCTTCTTGGCCAAACAAGAAAAGCACCTGAAATAGAATTTGACATCTTTAACTGAAGTAACAAACTATGAAAATGATCAGGGATATGTGAGTGTGTGTCTGTGTGTGTTTATATGTAAAGTCAGACATAATGCATGCTAAACTTACCATGAAGGTCTGCAGGCTGACCCAGTAAATAACTTCCAGAATTCTCTGTCAACCTCAACTAAACTACTCTGAATTATGGCTCCAAGTAAGCCAAAGTTTTCAGCTTGTATTTGCTCAGAACTTATACCACGAAAGGTAATACACCAAATTTTATTCCAGAGTTTTAATAAATCTGACTTTTGTGAGCTTTCTAGGTTTGACCTCTTGTCTTGGCACAGTGCAACTTCCGTAAGGCATCGTAACACATACGGTGTACGTTCCCCATGTCGCTGTTGGGGTAGAAGCTGAGAGAGTATCATCAGTAATGGAGACAGCTCACAGTTAGGTAAACTTGCAGGATACTTTGATATTAATTGGGTTGCAATCTGTAGCCTAAAAAAAAAGGGGGGGGTTAATTTGAAAACTATTCAATCACATTAACAAACTAAGAGGAAATATACAGACATGGTACTCTTAACAATATCCTAATTAGAGAATCACCATCATCATTTCCATAGTACTCTAAAAATAAACTGGCTCTTAATAGTTACTATGTCCTACTTCCTAAATTGCCAGGAAAACTGTCAACGTTTTGGCTAGCTGGGTAAGTTGTTAAGTTTCCCTTAAACAAACATTTTAAAAGATGTTAAATTAGCAATATTTGGGCCAGGTGTGGCGGCTCACAACTGTAATCCCACCACTTTGGGAGGCCAAGGCAGGTGGCTCACGAGGTTAGGCATTCGAGACCAGCTGGCCAACATGGTGAAACCCAATCTCTATTAAAAATACAAAAATTAGCCAGTCATGGTGGCACATGCCTGGAATCCCAGCTAGTCAGAAGGCTGAGGCAGGATAACCACTTGGACCCAGAAGGCGGAGGTTGCAGTCAGCAACCTCTAGGTTGTATTCTCTAGAATGTGTGATACTTAAGAATGGGAATCTTATGTTATTCGTCTCTGTATCCCTAACACTTGGCCCACAGCAGGTGTTCGATAAATAACTCCTGACTAAATGGACAAATTAAGAATCTTAAACAGCTACTCTTAAATATAAAAATGAGCTTAAGCAATAGGTATTTAAATCAATATGCTTTTCCCCCTGAAGTCACTTACATTTAAACATTCCATCAACATGGTAATCAAAAGAGCACTGATCACGAGTTTGACTATAATCTATAAATCTCTGTCCTTACAAAAGTTGCTTAACCTCTCTGGGTTTCAGTTTCTTTTCAGGAAAGCAAACAGGCTGAACTAGATAAATTCTAAACATCCTTACCAGACCTAATATTTTGGGATTCCAAAGTATTCCATAATTTATTTGCTTACTTAAATATATGTGAACATTATATGAGAATAAAGAAGATAGAAAATAAGAGAAGATAACTTTTTATCATAACATCAAAATTATTGTGATTTCTTAAGGTTATCTTTAACTTCTTCCTAATTCTATTAGAAAGTGCTATATATGCTAAAATCTTTTGAAGTGTACAATTCAGTGAATTCCATGAGGCACACACTTCTAGTTGCCTATCATACAGCCAGTCCTCCTTCTTAACTTGCTATGACAATATGATTAGAAAAGTTGGCCTGCCCTTGGCCCCAGCAAATGAGCCATTAATGATTGATCTCATTTGTCATGGCAATCACATATCCCTTTGCTAGTAATAGGTTTGGGGGTAGACAAAAGACTTAGTTCTGGTTGAGATGAAAGGATTCCACTGAAAGTTTTCTGAAAAATAACATAAAAGAGACTAAAATGACACTGAACGAGAAAATGATAACATTTTACCAAGGCACAAGATCGAAATCATTCTGTGACTTCTGAAGGTGATCTTTTATTACTTCCCAGCCTAGTTCTATTTTCTTCCTTTTGCAAGGTACACTGTAATCACCAGATTCTCTTTGTGTAGTAGTATAAGATTGAGAAATCTCCAAGGATCTGGTATCTTCATTAAAAACCTGTAAAATAAAAATAAATCCACTTTTTTTTTTTTCTTTGAGATGGAGTTTCGCTGTTGTTGCCCAGGCTGGAGTGGAATGGCACGATCTCAGATCACCACAACCTCTGCCTCCCAGGTTCAAGCGATTCTCCTGCCTCAGCCTCCTGAGTAGCTGGGATTACAGGCATGCATCACCATGCCCAGTTAACTTTTTATTTTTAGTAGAGACAGAGTTTCTCCATGTTAGTCAGACTGGTCTTGAACTCCCAACCTCAGGTGATCCGCCCACCTCGATCTCCCAAAGTGCTGGGATTATAGGCGTGAGCCACCGCGCCTGGCCAAATCCACTTTTTTCATTGCTATTGTCTTCTAATATTTCATTAGGGGGAAAAAAAAAAACATCCTTTCTGAAATGAAGATACAGGGAACTCATAAAGCAAGAGTAATACATTACAGAAACATATAAATCTGATAACATAGTAAGAAACAAACATTTTGCATGACAGTAATGGCACTCATAGAAAGCAAGTATTACCAAGTAATGCATTAGTTTTATTTCCTGGGAACATTTACTAAAAGCACTAAGAAATCTAAAAGTAAAGCAAAAACCTTTACTTTCAAAGGGACTCAATTTTTTAAATTTAAGAAATTTAAGAAATTTTAAGAAATATTAAGAAAATATTTGACAGAGTGAAATTACTACTCAGGATGTTAACCAAACCTCTGGGGAAAAGAGTTTTATTTAAGAAACATTAGGCCACCAGGTGATGAATAGGTAAGTAAAATGGAGTATATCCATACAACCGAATATTATTCCATAATAAAAATGAAGCACTGATTCATGGTAAAACATGGATGAACTCTGAAAACATTATGCTAAGTGAAAGAAACCAGACACAGGCCGGGCGCGGTGGCTCACGCCTGTAATCCCAGCACTTTGGGAGGCCGAGGCGGGCGGATCACAAGGTCAGGAGATCGAGACCACGGTGAAACCCCGTCTCTACTAAAAAAAATTACAAAAAATTAGCCGGGCGCGGTTGTGGACGCCTGTAGTCCCAGCTACTCGGGAAGCTGAGGCAGGAGAATGGCGTGAACCCGGGAGGCGGAGCTTGCAGTGAGCCGAGATCGCGCCACTGCACTCCAGCCTGGGCTGGGCGACAGAGCGAGACTCCGTCTCAAAAAAAAAAAAAAAAAAAAAGAAACCAGACACAAAAGATGCACATATTGTATGATTCCATTTAAACGAACTGTCCCAAACAGGAAAATCCACAAAAACCAAGACTGATTAGTGGCTGGTTGCCAGGATCTAGGAGATGCAGGGAATGGGGACTGAATGCTAGGAAGGGATGAGGTTTCTATTGGGATGATAAAAAAGTTCTGGGCTGGGTACGGTGGCTCACGCCTGTAATCCCAGCACTTTGGGAGACCGAGGTGGACGGATCACAAGGTCAGGAGTCCAGGAGACCAGACTGGCCAATATGGTGAAACCCTGTCTCTACTAAAAATACAAAAATTAGCTGGGTGTGGTGGCAGGCACCTGTAGTCCCAGCTACTTGGGAGGCTGAGGCAGGAGAATCACTTGAACCTGGGAAGGTGAGGCTGCAGTGAGCCAAGACTGCGCCACTGCACTCCAGCCTGGGTGACAGAGTGAGACTCCATCTCAAAAAAAAAAAAAGTTTCTGGAATTAGTGATGATGGTTGTACAACATAGTAAAAATACTAAAAACTACTGAAATGTACAATGCAAAATCATGAATTTTATGCTACGTGAACTCTAGCTTAATTGCAAAAAAAGAAACAGACTGGGCTTGGTGGCTCATGCCTGTAATTCCAGCACTTTGTAAAATAGAGTCAAATCGAATCGAATCATTAGGGTTAGGGTCACCTTATTTCCTAGAGACAATCATTTAAGAATGAAAAAGTTCATTGTTAGTTTTCAATAAGTCTATATCTGCAAATGCATTAACTTTTAAGTTAAAAGGGTAATTCCAAATATTTCTGATATTTTGGAAGGAATAATTGCATGTACAGTCATTTTATAGGCTTTTTGTGAAAACACAGGTTTTAAAAGTCCAAAATGCCCAGTTTTTAAAAAAAATTAACATGAAATTTCTAAATGTGACATGACCTACTTACTGTACCTGGTGACAAATATCTGCCATCAATTCAATCAAATTTTCTTTGACGGCAATATTACGAAATCCTGAAGAATACTTTCCTCTACTTCCTATATGACTTATCTCATTCACTAGCAGATCATATAAGTTGTATAAAATACTTTTCCATTTTGTTGATTCATAAGCACCTGTAAACCAAAAAATTAAAATGTAATTTATTTATGTACTCTGCTTACACTGCTAGCTCCCACAAAATTATTCAGCTGTCAAGCTGCATCAGCGTTAGAAGACTTCTGGTCCAACCTTCCATCCAGTACTAATGCCTCTTCTGACAAGATCCTTGACAAACTCTAATTCATAACTGTCCATTTTACATTTACGTAACTGTATTTCTTATAAATTTCTTCCATATTCTGACCTAAAATCTGCCTTTCTCCAATTTATTCTCCCACCTGAGGCAAACAGAATTAATATGTTCCGTCTTTCATATGAGGACCAAGTTCTCCATATGCCTTTTTCTGGCCTACGAGAAAAATATTACCAGTTCCTTCAACTAGTGTACAAACGACATAGTATTCAGACTTCTCACCACTTCAGTCATATTTCCCAAGACACGTTCCAGTCAACTTAAAATGCTGACTGTACAAAATCTGGTGAACATGATAATCCAACTGTGGTCTGACCAGTATGTGGAACAAAAGGTCTATTATTTCCCACAAACAAGGTACTATAAAATCTATTAATGTAGTCTGAAACTACATTAGCTTTTCTGGCATCCTCATCATCCTGCCAATTTTAAATTCATCCTAAATACGCAGTTAACTAAATCCCTAAACATATCATATCACCTCCTAATAAGCCTGATCTTCATCCTGGTGAGAGAAGGTGAGTAAAAGATGAAAAACTATGAAAAGTCACTATTCTTTCACTTATGGTAGTTTCATGGGCTACATATTATCTAGATATACTTATTAGAAGAGCCCATAAAACAAATACACAGCTACTTTTGTGTAGCCACACGGCCAGGCGCAGTGGCTCATGCCTATAATCCCAGCACTTTGGGAGGCTGAGGCAGGTGAATGGCTTGAGGTTGGGAGCTCAAGACCAGCTTGGCCAACATGGTAAGATCCCAACTCTATTAAAATACAAAAATTAGCCAGGCATGGTGGCGGACACCTGTAATCCCAGCTAATCAGAAGGCTGAGGCAGGAGAACTGCTTGAACCCAGGAGGCGGAGGTTGCAGTGAGCTGACATTGTGTCACTGCACTTCAGCCTGAGCGACAGAGTGAGACTCCAAAAAAAAAAAAAAAAAAAAAAAAAAATGGCTACAAGACATTTCCTCCATTATAGCTGCTATTACTCAGTATTACTCAGTGTGGTATGCTGTCTTAAGAAAGTCACTATACTAGCCATGATGAGTTGGTCCAAAGGCTAGTACAAGCCCAAAGGCAATCATAGACAGAGCAAGAGGAAACTCTAGTTCTAGCCAATAAAGTTCCTAACTACAGAAAAGCACTATACCTTCTGGGCAATACTCTCTTGGTATAGGATATAGATGAAGGAATTGAGGAGAATAAGTGATTCTCCTTAATAAGTGATACTCTAGGGCAAACAGGCCCTAGAGTAACTATGAGGCTTAAGGAAGCAATTTCCCTGTTTCTGCCTCACATTCCTATTAAAGTAATATGTATGTATTCTTCTCAGGAGCTGAATAATCTGACTGGTTTTAGTCCAATTTACGTATTTTATCTTCTAATAAAAGCAATAGGTAGATAAACAAGATCCTGCTTTCTTTAAATTTTTTTGCCCTATAGTCTGTGTCAGACCCCTAAGTACCTAAGTAATGATGCATAATTAGCTCCTAGAGGGAACAATGTCTCAGATTTGTTTGTATTTCCCATAATACCTAACATTGTATTGAACAAACAGAAAGGCATAACAGAATCTGCCACCACTGCTTCAAATTCTAAAAACTCTATGAAAAACATTCTCATGGCAAATTAATATTATCAACCGGAGCAATCCAGAGGAAAGTCATATCCTCCTAAAGAACACTAATTTTATACTTAAACCTCTACATTTGAATGAAGAAGCCAATTCAAAACAGTAAACATTTCCTTTATACCTTTTTCTCGGGTTTTGGCTCCTTTTGGATGATGGATATAAATTTGCAGTTGAAATAATTCAATAATGACTTCTTTTAAAGAATCATTAAGTCTATGTTGAGTCCAAATATAAAGCAAAGTGGGAAGAATTTCATCTCCTAATTCACACACTCGAATTCGAAAGTTGACAGCCAAAGTCTTGAGGAAGATAGTAAGTGCTGCTAAGATATGATTTAGACCTGGAGAGCTCTTTTCTTGTCTGTGAGGAAACAAACAAACTCAACTGGGTGTAACAGGGGGAATAAACTGCACAAATTGAAGACAGTTATGAAGTGGCATGCTGGAAGAAAAGAAAAAAAGAACTCTAATTTTCAAACAAGTGTCTTAATTTCAAAACCATTTAAAAAATAATAACAGCTACTTCACACTAACAAAAAATTAGTTCTTATTTGGTGTTAAGAGACCACTTCTGTTAGCTCTCCCTGCTGCTAAAACATTATCTAAAAATAAACAAAACTGATTTATAACACCATTTATAAAATGTCTTACATTATAAATTGAGTACTGCCACACATATGTACAATGTAATACTTCCAAAATATTTTCCTATTTTATTTTCTCAGTATATTACAACCATCCTCAAAAATGGGGGAAATGCAACGACTTAGAGGATATTTAACTTTCCTGGTCAACAGAATATCAGCAAGACACATCTCCCACTTGAAAACATCATGCAGTGTTCTGTATATTGGATATTCAGAAAGTGTCAGACTTGGTTGTCTCTTCAGGAATCCACTAGTTGTTATGATGGATCAATGTTTTATTTAAAGGTAGAATTTTTAGTTATTGAGTCAAAAACATGGTCTTGCAAGAAGGTCAAAAGTATTTCAACACAAAACAAAAGAAAAAGAGATTAGATTACCTTGCACACTGAATAGCCTTGGAAAAAAAGTCCAAAAATTTGGAATTTAATCCGTCAGTCTGAGAACAGCATCCTTTGGTAACAGCATGAATTATTCTAGCCACTAAAACTCTATGAACATCTTGTGAAGGTTTCAGATAAAGCCTGAAGTACACAGAGAACAATTCTTAAAAAAAAGAAAAAAAATTATTAGTCATGATTTTTAAAAAATCGAAATGTATTAAATGTTACAACTTAAATATTCCATAATCCCATACAGAAAAATGATTTTAAAACAGCACTAATTTATTTTTAACATAGTAAAAGTACTCCATTAGTATTTAATTTTATCTTATATAAAATGCCTTTAAGACAGAAACAACTATAAACTGCTGTGAGGGCACCAGCTTAAGAGCCACATTGCAGAACCATTACTTCTCTAAGCCTCTGTTCCATCATCTAGGCCCAACAAAGCACTTACAGTACATACTCCATGGGTTTTTTGGTTTTTTTTTTTTCTTTTTTTTGAGACACAGTCTTGCTCTGTCGTCCATGCTGGAATGCAATGGTGCAATCTTGGCTCACTGCAACCTCTGCCTCCTGGGTTCAAGCGATTCTCATGACTCAGCCTCCCAAGTAGCTGGGACCACAGGCGCACAAAACCATGCCTGGCTAATTTTTGTATTGTTAGTAAAGATGGGGTTTCACCATGTTGGTCAGGCTACTCTCAAACTCCTGGCCTCAAGTAATCTACCCACCTTGGCCTCCCAAAGTGCTGGGATTATGGGCGTGAGTCACTGGGCCTGGCCTCCGCAGTTTTTTAAAATAATAATACTGTTTGATTATTAATATGCACAAAATGTGCTGAGACCGATGAAAGGTATGAAATTTTACTCTGCTTGGTTTGTTTCTTATTTATTTGAGGTGGAGTCTTAGTCTGTCACCCAAACTGGAGTGTGGTGGTAAGATCGCGGCTCACTGTAGCTTCAGTCTCCCCAGACTCAGGTAATCCTCCACCTTAGCCTCCCAAGTAGCTGGGTCTAGAGGTACACACAACCACACCCAACTGATTTGTATTTTAGGTAGAGACAGGGTTTCACCATGTTGCGCAGGCTGGTCTTGAACTCCTGGGCTCAAGTGATCCACCTGCTCTGGCCTCCCAAAGTGCTAGGATTACACACATAAGCCACTGTGCCTGGCTGAGATTTTACCCTACTTGTAACCTAACAAATTGGCATGACAGTTTCCTGAGTGCTGGAAGAAGACCTGAGATTCCTGATAAGACAAAAAGGACAGTTTATTTCTCCCAGCAATGATAGTAGCCAGACTACCTTCATTTTTGCATCAGTTCCCCAGTACCAAAGGCAAGATGAAATGGGACACTTGACACTGTGAGAACAGTGGACTGAGTTATAACAGAGAAACTTCAAGCTTTTTATAATGAAGAGGCTATAGGTAAATCTGTCCTGTTTTAGAGGAAGCCATCATCTGACCTCAGATGATCCACCTGCCTCAGCCTCTGAAAGTGCTGAGATTACAGGTGTGAGCCACTGCATCCAGCCACCAAATAACATGATTACACAATGTTATACTTGTGTATATTGGGATTTTAAATATAGACAATCACGTCATCTACAAAAGGGAAGTGTTATTTCTTCCTTTCCAATCTGTATGCCTTTTATTTTTCTTGTCTAACTACTCTGGCTAGAACCTCCAATATAATGTTGAAAAGGAGTGGTGAGAGTGCATATCCTTATCTTGTTCCCAATTTGTCTTATGAAATGCTTTAAATTATAGATTCAATTTCTTTAATTCAATCTATTCTAATAGTTATGGGACTAGTCAAATTATTTTATATTGGATAACTTTTGATAATGTATGTTTTTGAGGAACTGACCCATTTAAATTAAGAGATGTTCATAGTATTTCCTTATTATCCTTTCAATATCTATAGGATCTGCAATTAGATCTCATTTCATTTCTAGTATCAGTAACTTTGGTCTTTTTTTGTTTTTTTTAAGAGACGGAAGTCTCACTATGCTTCCCAGGCTGGATTTGGACTCCTGGGTTCAAGTGATCCTCCCACCTCAGCCTATCAAGCCATAAAAAGACATAGAGGAGCTGAGAACGGTGGCTCACACCTGTAATCCCAACACTTTGGGAGGCTGAGTTCAAGTTGCTGGCCTGAGCAACATAATAAGACTTTATCTCTACTGAAAATGAAAAATTAGCAGGGTGTGATAGCTTGTGTCTGTGGTCCCAGCTACTTGGAAGGGGGTGGGAGGATCATTTGAGCTCAGGAGGCTGAAGCTGCAGTGAGCCATGATCTCACCACCACACTCCAGCCTGGGTGACAGAGTGAGGCCCTATCTCAAAAATAAAAAAAAAAGAAAAAAGAAAGAAAGAAAAAGACATGAAGGAAACTTAAATGCATATTACTAAATGAAAGAAGGCAATCTGAAAAAGATACATACTGTTATGATTCCAACCACAGTCACATACTATATAACAACATTCTGTTCAATGACAAATGGCAATATGAAAAGGTGGTACCATAAGATTATATTAGAACTGAAAATTTCCTATTTAAATACTTAGTGATGTCATAGCACAAGAAATCACTCACAAGCATTTGTGGTGATACTTGTGTAAAAAAACCCCACTGCACTCTCAGTCATATAAAAGTATAACACATACAATCATGTACAGTACATAAACTTTGAAAACGATAATAAATGACTAAGTTACTGGTAAATGACTATGTTAGGTTCATGTACTTACTCTACTATGCTTTTTATCACTATTTTATACTATATTCCTCCTTCTTAAAAAAAAAAAAAACAGTAAAACAGTCTCACGTAGGTGCTTTAGGAGGTATTTCAGAATAAAGCACCATTATCACAGGAGATGAAAGCTCCATGTATGTCCCTGAAGTTCTACCAAGGGGACAAGATGCAGAGACGGGAGACAGTGATACTGATGATCCCGACCTTATGTAGGCCTAAGCTCATGTGTGTGTTTGTCTTTGTTTTAAACAAAAAAGTTTAAAGGAAAAAATAGAATAATAATAATTTCATTTAAAAAGCTTATAGAACAAAAGAAAAAACATCTATAACTATATAAAGAAAAAACATTTTTGTACAGCTGTACAATGCATTTGTATTTTAAGCTAAGTGTTAATTACAAAAGAATCAAAAAGTTTAAAAAAGTTTTAACTTTATAAAGTAAAAGTTACAGTAGTTAATGTTAACTTAGTATTGAAGAAAGAAAAACATATAGTTTTAAATTTAGTACAGACTAAGTGTTTATAAATTCTACAGCAGTATATAGTATCCCAGGCCTTCACATTACCACACATTTACATACCCAGAGCAACTTCCAGTCCTACAAGTTCCATTCAAGTGCCCTAGACAAGTGCACCATGTTTTATCCTTTATACCATACTGTTACTGTACCTTCTCTATGTTTATATATGTTTAGATACACAAATACTTGCCATTGTGTTACAACTGCCTACAGTATTCAGTACCGTAACATGCTGCACAGGTTTGTAGTGCAGGAGCAGTAATACCATATAGCCTAGGTGTGTAGTGTTATACCATCTAAGTTTGTATAAATACACCCTATGACGTTCACACAACAAAGAAATTGCCTAATGATGTATTTCTCAGAACATATCCACATTGGTAAGAGACACATGACTATATATGCTGGAAAAGGCCAAACCATGAAGATAGCAAAAAGATCCGTGGTTCCCACAGTTTGCAAGGAGGAAGAGATGAACAGGTGAAGCACAGAGGATTTTTCTGGCAGTGAAACTATTCTTTATGATACTATAATAGTGAATAATTGTTACCATTCTCTCCCAGAGGAAAAAAAAATATGACCAACTCACTAGATACAGTAAAAGATCTTTTAAAATGTCAATACACTTGTCAAAATCCATAGCATATGTACCACCAAAAGTGAATCTTGGACTCTGGATAATAAGGATGTGTCCCAGCATAGGTCTACTGATGATAACAAATGTACCACTGGTGCAAGATGTTGACAGTAGGGCATGCTGTGTGTGTCCAGTGGACCTTCCACTCAGTTTTGCTGTAAACTTAAAACTCCTCTAAAAGATAAAAGTCTATTTAAAAAAATGGAAACCACTAGGTTTGAGAAACTGAATAATTGCCAGTGTAGCTTAAACACAGAAATTAGAAGCGCTTTAGTTAAGTTAGACAGGTAGGAAGAAGCACAATTACGCAGTGCTTTCAAGGCCTGGAAGAAGAATCCTCATTTTCTACTAGTTGTTCTAGGGAGAATGTAGAGAAACTGGAACCCTCGTGTGCTGCTGGTGAGAATGTAAAATGGTGTAGCTCCTGTGTAAAACAGGATGTTGGTTCCTTAAAAAATTAAATATAGAATTACCACATGATCTAGCAATTCTACTTCTGGGTATATAATCAAAAGAACTGAAAGCAGGAAACTCAGGAGATATTTGTATACTTATGTTCATGGCAGCATTATTCACAATAATCAGAAGATAGAAACAACCCATGTCCACCAACTGATGAATGAACAAAATGTGGCATATACACACAACAGAATAGTGTTCAGTTTTTAAAAAGAACGAAATTCTGATACAAGCTCTAACACTGATGAGCCTCAAAGACATTTTGGTAAGTGTAATAAACAGGTTGCAAAACGACAAATACTTGTAGGAGTCCTTTACTCCAGGCTGCTATAACAAAGTATCATAGATGAGGTGGCTTAGAAACCACAGAAATTTATTTATCTCAATTTTGGAGGCTGAAAGCAGATCCGGATGCCAGCATTGTGGGTTTCCAATGAGGGCCCTCTTTGGGGCTGCAGACTACTGACTTTGAACTGTATCTTCGCATGGCAGAAAGACAGCAAGTTAGCTCTCCGGCCTCTTTTTACAGGGGCATTAATCCCATCCATGAAGGCTCAACCTGCATGACCTAATTACCTCCTAAATCCCACACTTCCAAATACCATCCCTTTGGGAATCAGATTTCAACATAATTGGTGGGACATAAACATTCAATCCATAAAAATGAAGCACCCAAAATAGCCAAATTCATAGTGACAGAAAGTAGAATGATAGCTGCCAGGGGCCAGGGGAGGGGAAATGGTAAATTATTGTTTACTGAGTATAGAAAAAAAAGTTCTGGAGATGGATGGTGGAGATAATTATACAACAATATGAATGCACTTAATACTACACAACTGTACACTTAAAAACAGTTAAAATTATAAATATTATATATATTTTACCACAATAAAAAAAATCTCATTGGAGGTCCTAGCCAATGTAATAAGGCACAAAAACAAAATAAAAGCCACATGGCTCAGAAAGAAAGAAAAAAAAAATTACTGCTTACAGAAGACATGTTTGTCTACAAAGAAAATCCCAAAGAACATTCAAAGAAAGCTACTAGATTTAATAAGTGTTCTTTAGCAAGGTCCCAAAATACAAGGTCACTATACAAAACTCAGCTGTACTTCTGCATATTTTTGTGCATTGAACAATTTGAAAATCAAAATGTTAAAAACAATGCAATTTACAAACTACTGCAGTACAAATCTAACAAAACATATACAAAATCTTTATGTTTATACTATTATAAATTAATGTCAATTTGCAGCTGGGCATGGTGGCTCATGCCTATAATCCCAACACTTTGGGAGATCAAGGGAGGGGGATCACTTGAGCCCAGGAATTTGAGACCAGCCTAAGCAACACAGTGAGATCCTGTGTCTATTTTTTTAAATATATAAAATTAAAGAAAAAAATTGTCAATTTACAATAAAAAATCTATATGCTGACAATTATAAAACACTAATGAAAGAAATCAAAAAAGACATCAGTGGCGAGGTGCGGTGGCTCAAGTCTATAATCCCAGCATTTTGGGAGGCCGGGGCAGGCAGATCACCTGAGGTCAGGAATTTGAGACCAGCCTGGCCAACATGAGGAAACCCTGTCTCTACTAAAAATATAAAAATTAGCCCGGTATGGTGGCACATGCCTGTAATCCCAGCTACTCAGGAGGCTGAGGCAGGAGAATGGCTTGAACCTAGGAGGTGGAGGTTGCAGTGAGATCATGCCACTGCACTCCAGCCTGAGCAACAGAGGGAGACTCTATCTCAAAAAACAAACAAGCAAACAAAAAACCTAAGTAAATGGAGAGATATACAGTGTTCATGGATTTGAAAACTCCACATTGTTAAGATTTCTATTCTTCCCAAATTGTTCAACAGATTCAATGCAATTAGTATCAAAATCCCAGCAAGATCTTTTGTAGAAATCAGTAAGCTGATTCCAAAATTTATATGGAAATGCTGCCTCAGTCTTAGGCCATTCTTCTCATTTCACACTAAATTCTATATACAAATCTCATCCATAGTCATGGCTTCAATCACCACCTGTACCAAATATATATTTTGAGCACAGACCTCACTTCTTCCACAGAGGCCTCATCTAAGCAAGTTTTAGAAAAGGAAAACTAAGTAAAAAAATATTTTGACAAAAAGGCTAATTATAAGGACATCCAGGAAGAAGTGGCGAAGGTTAGCTTTAAAAAAGAAAAAAAAGAAGTAGTAAGAGTAGTTAGTCTAAAAATAAAAAGAGGGTTTCAGAGAACACACTAGATGACAGAATTTAGTAAGGAGACCAGGGGAAAGACTGCCTTTGTTTCAGTGACAGCCATGGTTACAAGTGATAATGTAAAATGCTCTAAATATGAACAGCCATACTGGGGAAAGATCTGGCTAAGTAACCCAGATACCACCAGCCTATTCCCCAAAGGCTGTCTCTAAGCTTGTTGAGGGCCCTGTACAGACACAGCCTATCTTGTGTTCAGAGTAACATAAAGGCTCCGAATGACTCATAAGAAATTAGTACAACAGCTGAGAAGGTGTTTATTCTCATGGGAACAGTAGAGTGTAATGCGGGAGTGAGGGTACTGATTAGGTAGTAGTTTTGTGGTTCACATGTATCTCATTTCGAAATAATAAAATGGCAATAAAGAATATGGATAGCCGGGCACAGTGGCTCAAGCCTGTAATCCCAGCACTTTGGGAGGCCGAGACGGGCAGATCACGAGGTCAGGAGATCGAGACCATCCTGGCTAACATGGTGAAACCCCGTCTCTACTAAAAATATACAAAAAAACTAGCCGGGCGAGGTGGCGGGCGCCTGTAGTCCCAGCTACTCGGTAGGCTGAGGCAGGAGAATGGCGTGAACCCGGGAGGCGGAGCTTGCAGTGAGCCAAGATCCGGCCACTGCACTCCAGCCTGGGCAACAGAGTGAGACTACATCTCAAAAAAAAAAAAAAGAAAAAGAATATGGACAAACGTCTTTTAGTTAGCAAAATTTAGCTTAAATGCTTTTCCATGAAAAAAAAAGCTTCTAAACTTTTAGAGTCCGTGTATTAGAAGACTTTGACATCTGACTTAAAATCATCTTGCTAATGTCAAATCCTACTTTCACTTATTCTCAAACCCAGAAATGCTCCATCTTTGAAATCAACAAACTGAAATATTTCAATTTCTGACCATAATTTCCTTCCTTTGTGGTCTCTTAGTACCTCCCAACTATAAACAGGTAACACCACAGATTCCTCCCTAGCACACACTTTACACATCTAGTGAGTCACTGGGTCCCGTACATTGTCTTACTAATGCATTCTATTCTAATATATTTGATTTCCATTACCTTAGAAGTAGCGTGCTAATTGCCTAATCCAATAGATAATTCTGTGTTTTATCCTTTCTACAACAACTTAAAATGTTGGCCACACCCCTTTGAACTTTAAACTTTCTTGCTTTCACTTTTTTTTTTTTTTAATGGAAACAGGGTCTCACTCTATCACCCAGGCCAGAGTGCAGTGTGATCACAGCTCACTGCAGCCTCAACCTCCAGGGCTCAAGTGATCCTCCTGCCTCAGCCTCCGGAGTAGCTGGGACTACAAGCATGAGCCATTACCCCCGCTATTTTTTGTAAAGACAGTTTCACCATGTTGCCCAGACTGGTCTTGAACTCCTGAGCTCAAGCAAACCACCTGCCTTGGCCTCCCAACTTACTAGGATTACAGGCGTGAGCCACCGCACTCTGCCCGCTTTCACTTTTATGGTACTTCTCTTAGTTTTCTCCCTTTCTACTTAAATCATGGTTGAGTTTAGGTGTCATTGTTTTGTATACCTACTGAAACCAAGTATATCTGTATCACAGCACATTATGATCTCTGGTTTATTTGGGTTTTATTCTGCCACTGTCAACTCCTTGACGATAGAGATGGTATCTTTCAACTGTAATTCCAGCTCTGATATCAGGCACCTGATATATTATTCATGACTTTATTCAGAAGCTACATAATAAATAAAAATTAAGGGTCAGGTTCGATAACCACACAATTTTACTAAAGTACTGTTAAACTGTCAGGTCACTTGGAGGATACAGACAGATATAGATGAAGTGCTTTCTTTGGTGAGGTTTCATTTCATGAGGAAAAATTCACAAATAACAACCTTCAAAACATACCTAACCACTGTTGCTGAGATATTTCACACCAGTATTTTCTCACAGAAAGAATGTCTTTGAGTAGTATGTTGCTATAATCAGCTCCGTAAACAGCACCACTAGATGAATCTTTCACTGTATCCATGATATAATTCAAGAGTTCTTGACATTTTAGCCTAGGTGCTCCTATTTAAAAATAAACAAATAAAGAAAAACATAAATTTAAACAAAAATAAAAGACACTTGGAATGGCAACTATTTAAATAATTCCATTTGGGAAATTACTATTAACTAACCTTCTTCTGTAGAGAAGAAATTGGCAAATTATGGCCCCAAGCAAAATTCAGCCAGTTGGCTGTTTTTGCAAATAACATTTCATTGGCACATAGTCACATCCATTCATTTACTTATCGTCTATGGCTCCTTTTGTAATTAAGACAGAGATGACTACTACATGGCCTATAAAGTCAAGAACATTTACTATCTGGCCTCTTTACACAGTAAGTTTGCCAATGCCTCTTTTATAGGAATATATAGCAAAAACAATCTTTTTTTTTTTTGAGATGAAATCTTGGTCTGTCGCAATGGCACAATCTCAGCGCACTGCAGCCTCCACCTCCCGGGTTCAAGTGATTCTCCCACCCCAGCCTCCCAAGTAGCTGAGACTACAGGCGTGCACCACCACGCTCAGCTAATTTTTGTATTTTTAGTAGAGACAGGGTTTCACCATGTTGGCCAGGCTGGTCTTGAACTACTGACCTCGAGTGATCTGCCCACCTTGAAAAGCAATCATTCTTAAACAACTAAAACCTTAATAATTCACAATTTCTGGTGTTAGACCAAAAATGATCCCAAGGTTTTTGGCACTCTTTATGAAGAATGAATTTATTAGAATAACATAAGATTACAAGGAGAATATTTACTTTGGAAAGCAAAATTAGTTCTAAGTCCTATAATAGCATTTATGGCATACAAATACCTCAGGTTGTAATTTTTTTTTTTTAAAGACAGGGTCTCGCTCTATCACCCAGGCTGGTGTGCAGTGGCATGGTCACACCCAACAGCAGCCTCAACCTCTCAGGCTCAAGGGATCCTCCCACCTCAGCCTCCTGAGTACCTGGGACTATCGATGTTGTGCCACCATGCCCAGCTAATTTCACAAATTTTTCATAGAGACAGAATCTCTCACAATGTTCCCCAGGCTGGTCTTGAACTCCTGAGCTCAAGGGATTCTCCTGTCTTGGCCTCCCAAAGTGCTGAGACTATATGTATGAGCCACTGTGCCTGACCCCCGTTGTCATTTTTAACAGCATATTATTTACTTATTAGAGATTCTGAAAACTCAGCGTTACTAGACACATATTCTTGAAGGCAACAAAATTACATTTAAAAATAATTCTCATTTTCAGTAAATTATATTTATGTCACAGCAGAAATGCCATTTTTCAATACTGACAATCTTAAAATTGAATATATTTATTGCTATAACTATGAGCAGAACACAACTCATGTAAATATGAATATATTCTGGATTAGGGTTTTCGTATGATGAAACTAGTTATATTCACAAGTATCAGACTATGGTAAATAAATATACAGTGATATAACTGCAAAACCATCTTCACTTATGGCTCATTTCATAATTTTAGGCACTGTCCAGTTATGAAATGTACAACCATGTGATCCTTCTTTCTAGTACCCTGTGCATCTCTCTTACAGTCCTTGTAACATTTTTCTAATCTAAAACATCCATTGCATTATTAGATCCTTAAGGAAAGGAATTAATCTCTATATTCTGACATAAAAGCCCAGTGACTGCTCTAATAGCAAATGCTCAATAAAAATTAATTTGTGTTGAATAACTACAGAAATATTATAATAAAATCTTATTTTTCTATGTCCTTTATCCCAATATGTCTCCCTCCCCTACCAAATATGAGAAGTATTTCAAGTAATGTATTGACATTTTTTCATTGTTTTGCTTGTTTTTGAGACAGAGTCTTGCTCTGGCACCCATGCTGGAATGCAGTGGCCCCATCACGACTCACTGCAGCCTTGATCTCCTGGACTTAAGGGATCCACCCACTACAGGCAAGCATCACTGCACCCAGCTAATTTTTTAAGTTTTTGTAGAGATGGGGTCTCCCTATGTTGCCCAGGTTGGTCTCAAACTTCGGGGATCAAATCTTTCTTAAGCGTACAACTAAGTTGCCTGCAGACTTTTTTCCCTTTTTTTGGGCACAGGATCTCACTCTGTCACCCAGGTTGGAGTGTGGTAGCATGATCTTGGCTCACTGCAACCACTGCCTCCTGGGCTCAAGCGATCTTCTTCCGTAAGCCTCCTAAGGAGCTGGGACTATAAGTAGTCACCACCACACCTGGCTAATTTTTGTGTTTTTGTAGAGACGAGGTCTCACCATGTTACCCAGATTGGTCTCAAAATCCTGTGCTCAAGCAATCTGCTTGCCTCGGCCTCACAAAGTACTAGGAGTAGAGGCATGAGCCACTGTGCCCAGCCTACCTGCAGAGACTTTCAGGAATCTTAGGGAACTTAACATTTTTCACAGCTGAGTTTTACATTATCTAGACTCTATTTAAGCTTTGTACAAAAGCAGACAAATGCTAACATAAAGAAATGAACAGGCTGGGCACAGTGGCTCACGCCAATAATCCCAGCATCCCCCTGGGACAACAAGGTAGGTGGATCACTTGAGGTCAGGAGTTCGAGACAAGCCTGACCAACATGGTGAAACCCCATCTCTACTAAAAATAAAAAAATTAGCTGGGCATGGTGGGGCATGCCTGTAATCCCAGCTACTTGGGAGGCTGAGGCGGGAAAATCGCTTGAGCCCAGGAGGTGGAGGTTGCAGTGATCCGAGATGGTGCCCTTGCACTCTAGCCTGAGCAACAAGAGCAAAACTCTGTCTCAAAAAAAAGATAAGAAAAGAAATGAACAACAGGCTGGGTGTGGTGGCTCACACCTATAATCCCAGCATTTTGGGAGGCAGAGGCAGGCAGATCACTTGAGGCCAGGAGTTTGAGACCACCTTGGCCAACATGGCAAAACCCTCACCTCTACTAAAAATACAAAAATTACCCGGGCCTGGCAGCGTGTGCCTATAGTCCCAGCTACTCTAGAGGCTGACGCAGGAGAATCGCTTGCGCCCAGGAGGAAGAAGCTGCAGAGAGCCAAGATTGCACCACTGCACTCCAGCCTGGGCAACAAAGCAAGACTCTGTCTCAAAAAAAAAAAAAAAAAGGAGAGAAATCATATTTGCTTACTTGTTTCTTCTCAGCTGCCTTTTACTTCTTTTTTTCTAATCTCTATTTCTTTCATCATACCTTGGATACCAATACTAAGCAAGAGTGCCAAAGTCTAGACATATGTTAAATTTCCATCAACCCTCCAATCTTTTGGGGAAAAAAAAACAAAAACTGAGGTGGGGTGAGGGAATAGTAACTCCCTGGTTTTGCCCCAAGATTAAAAAGGTTTAAGTTACAAAGTCAAATTTGAAAGAAAAGGAAGCTGTAAATAAAAACACATTTTCAACTACCTGCATTGATAATTTCACCATCTCTTTCTTATAAACAACATGCTGATGCATTTTCAAATGTAATCTCCTTTGTTAATTTTGCAATTAAAAGGTTTGTTCACTGCAAGGCAAAACTACTGTACACGCTGCAAACTTTTCTGGTGGGTTACAAAATTGACGTGTTATCTTTCTCTCACATTCACTCTTTCAGTAAGTACCTACTACATCCCAGCGTTACTAGCAAATACAATATTTTACTGGATACAAAGTTACCACACAGAGCAAAGTGGGTGCAGAATATTTCGGTGTAGTTTTCCTTTGTCTCTGCTGGAGTCTCTGACAAGGGGTTGAAGTTATCCACACAAGCTGGCATCTCAGAGGAGGTGGAAAATTGACTAAACAATTATACTTTGGACTCAAGTCTCATACCACTATTCTGAAATATCATTCACTAATAATCTGCATACTTGTACTAAATATTTACCAATTTGGACGCTCTCCTGATTTTTTTTTTTTTGAGACAGAGTTTTGCTCTTGTTGCCCAGGCTGGAGTGCAATGGCACGATCTCAGCTCACTGCAACCTCCACCTCCCGGGTTCAAGCAATTCTCCTGCCTCAGCCTCCAGAGTAGCTGGGATTACAGGCACCTGCCACCACACCCAGCTATTTTTTGTATTTTCAGTAGACATGGGGTTTCGCTATATTGGCCAGGCTGGTCTCGAACTCCTGATCTCAGGTAATCTGCCTGCCTCAGCTTCCCAAAGTGCCGGGATTATAGGTGTGAGCAACCATGCCCCACCCTCCTGATTCCTAAGAGTTGGTATCACAAAACAACATCCTTATCTATGAAGAGCCCAGGAGTCCCGGAACACACATTTCTGCCTCTAGCTTTTCAGTATGTATAAAGCCCATTTCCTTACAAAAGCTTACCAGGATCCTGCATTTTGGTTCCAAAAAATCAACTCTTCACAATATTAATTGTACAAGTTAAAGATGGGAACTATCTGGCTCATCAGGAGAAAAAAAATCTTTTTTGTGGTTGTTTTTTTCCTCAAATCATAGTAAGTACAATGTCAATTAAGTGTTGGTTCTGACAGCCAAGGAAGCTCACATGATCTTAGAATGAATCAGTAAAAGTACAGAATGAAAGATAAACAAGACTTGCTTCTCTCTGTACTAATCAGAATATACCTAAAAGATTGAGTCCTGGGCCAGGTGCAATGGCTCATGCCTATAATCCCAGCATTTCAGGAGGCCAAGGTGGGAAAATTACTTGAGGTCAGGAGTTTGAGACCAGCCTGGCCAACACAGTGATACCCTGTCTCTACTAAAAATACAAAAATTAGCCAGACATGGTGGCCCGTGCCTATAGTCCCAGCTACTTGGGAGGCTGAGGCAGGAGGATCACCTGAGCCTGGGAGACGGGGATTGCAGTGAGCCAAGATCACACCACGGCACTCCAGCCTGGGCTACAGAGCAAGATCTTGTATTTAAAACAATGAGTCCCACACTTTCTGTTTGTTTTTCTGGCCTCTTCCCTGTACGTAGAGGCCCACACTTCAAGACAGATAATTAAACTGAAGAATATTCAGAGAGTGGCATAAAACCTAGGTCACATGAGCTAAAGAGAGTGAGTTTATGAAATTTAGAGATGAGGACTCAGGAAATATTGTGGCTACCTTCAAACATCTCTAAGGATGTCACATGAAAAAAATAAACAGGAGTTTTTGATATACTCTCAGAAGGGAGAAGCAGTAACAAAAGACAGGTTTTTAATACTTTTTTTTTTGAGAGTCTCGCTCTGTCGCCCAGGATGGAGTATAGTGGCGTAATCTCAGCTCACTGCAACTTCTGCCTCCTGGGTTCAAGCAATTCTAGTGCCTCAGCCTCCCAAGTAGCTGGAATTACAGGCATGCGCCACCATGCCCAGTTAATTTTTGTAATTTTAGTAGAGACGGGGTTTCGCCATGTTGGTCAGGCTGGTCTCGATCTCCTGACCTCAGGTGATCTGCCTGCCTTGGCCTCCCAAAGTGCTGGGATTACAGGAGTGAGCCACTGCATCCGGCCAGTTTTTAATACTCTTAATACTATTTAAAGATGGAAAAGAAAGCCTTGAAAGTATATTCAATCATTAAGACTGCACTTCTACCTAAAGGCTAGGGACGTATAGAGGGCATCCAAGACTGGGTAGTTAAAACAGTAATTTTTCATTCCTTCACTGGGCATGGCAGCTCACATCTGCAATACCAATAACTAGGGAGGCTGAGCAGGGGGAAGACTGCTTGAGGTCAGGAGTTCAAGATCAGCCTGGGCAAAACAGTGAAATAACATCAACTAAAAAAAAAAAAAAATTAGCCTGGCATGGTGATGCACATCTGTAGTCCTAGCTACAAGGAGGCCAAGACAGGAGGATCACTTAGGAACTGAGAAGCTTGAGCCTGCAGTGAGCTATCATCACACCACTACACTCTAGCCTGGGTAACAGAGCAACGCCCTATCTCTTAAATAAATAAATCCCTTCAATCCTCAGATTTCTGTCATTCTTTGCTTGAATAAATTTCCCCAAATATTTGAACCAGTAATATTAAAAATCAGGCTGGCCTAAGTGCAGTGGTCTTTACAACTAATTGATCACAACCAGTTACAGATTGCTTTGTTACTTCTCCACTCCCACTGCTTCACTTGACTAGCCTTAAAAAAAAAAACAAAAAACAACCTTTTTTTTTTTTTTTTTTTTTTTTGAGACGGAGTCTTGCTCTGCCGCCCAGGCTGGAGTGCAATGGCCGGATCTCAGCTCACTGCAAGCTCCACCTCCCGGGTTCACGCCATTCTCCTGCCTCAGCCTCCTGAGTAGTTGGGACTACAGGCGCCCGCCACCGCACCCGGCTAGTTTTTTGTATTTTTTAGTAGAGACGGGGTTTCACCGTGTTAGCCAGGATGGTCTCGATCCCCTGACCTCGTGATCCGCCCGTCTCGGCCTCCCAAAGTGCTGGGATTACAGGCTTGAGCCACCGTGCCCGGCCAAAAAAACCTTTTAATAAAAATAAAAATCATTATATGTATTTGCACTCAATTTTTAATCTTATTATATTTAGAACAAACTTATGCAACAGTTAAGTCCTTAAAATGATCTGAAAAAAAAAAAAACTCATGCAACAGTAATCTGTTAAGCCATTTATTTATAATTTATAACATCACTTACTTCTGTTTGCACATTTGATGAAGTATTTGACCAAACTACTGATTTCCTGCATCTTTTTCTGCCTGGAAGCTTGTGTTGAGGCTGATACATTTGGTTTTGCTATTCTCAGACATTCTGTTTCTTTCTGAATATATTTCTGTAAAAATCTTCAAGAAAACAAAATACAATTTCAGAAACTCGTTGAATCCTTAAATTATAATAATTTCGAAAGCTGTTCATGCCATCAAAAAGAGCAACTTTTAAACTACCTTGCTTAGATTACTATACCAGCTGAATAAAACAAATAAAACAATTAAATCTCTCTTTCAAGGCCTAACGCCTGTAAGACCAATTTAATGTCTGGTTTGCAAAGCCCTTAATCTTCTATGACTTACTACTGCTTTACTGCCTGCTTTCTAAATTTATCATTAAAAGCTCACAGTGCTAGTAAGGACCCTCTCAATCCTCTCTCAACTCCTTCTGTTATTCTGTACTGGATCTACTTCTTTCTTAGGCAGTTGGTAATGTTGCTAGCCATTAAATGATGCCTGCCTAGAAGATATTCATAACTAGCCAGGAGTGCCAGGTACATATTTGACCTACCAGATCAGCTTATACAAAATAGTATTCATCTTCAGGTTATATTTGTTGTATTTAAAATAAACTAGAAAGCCAGAGGAAAAAGGGCATGTATGTTTCATTTTATATGCATTCAAATCTGCAACAATCTAATACCAAATAGGAGCTAAAAATAAAACAGAATCTGTTGTAAACACTGAAGGACAACTAAATACATACTCCCTCGTGACAACAAATGTTATTTCTAGTTTATTTAATACTCTCAGTATTTAAAATACTTTATTCATCTTTCCTAATTCTTACAATCTGTTTCTAGTTATAAATGGATTTCATGATTGAAAATGATGTCTCAATGTAAAAATGCATCAACCCTGTTGGTTTAACTGATTGTTGTGTTTTTTCATTGTTTGAGGTTTTCTTTGTTTTTAACCAAATTCATATACAATCTTCCTTTTACTTGTTTTATTACAATTTAACACGTGGCATTTACTTATAATCAGAGCAATATTTAAAGGTGTGAAAGTAATATCCAAACATTATAATTTTTTTCTCTAATCTGAAGTCTTGTGAACTAATTAAAATGAGAGAAATTCTCTATCAATTTTGAGTGAGATATGTCTAAAACATTTTATTTAAGAAATAATTTATAATTTTTAAGTTTCTATATGAACAAGCTTTAAAAATTATGTTTTGGATAAATATTAAATGCCAAATTCATATGCAAGGCATAATAATATATAGGAAACAAAGACAAATGTTAAGACACACAAAAATAATATCACAACAGAAATAAATATGAAAGAGAAAAATGAAGACAGTAAAATAAATTTGAATAGAATACCTAAAAACAGCATCCCAATTCAAATATTTTCCTTGTTTGGAATCTGAATGCCGATCTAGATGTATAATTGTTTCAGGATCTCGAATCAGGCGCTTAAATTTCTCAACTTCTTTCTGAAAATAAAAAGGAAATAATAATGGGTTACTAATCACACTTATTTCAAGGAAAAATTGAATTTAAGTAATTTACTACCTTTCGTTCTGTAGCTCTCTCATGTTCTAGTTGACGGCAGCAAATAAGCAGATCATTAAGTGCTAGACTCATGGTTCACAATTTCAGAATACACATCACTGCAAAAAAAAATATAGGTATATATATGTATATGTATATATATGCGTATATACAGAGAGAGGTGTGAAAAAATGTGTATATATAATTATTTTATACTGCAATATTTATAGATTTAACCATACAATTAGAAGCATATTCTCATCAAAGACACAATAATTTTTCTTAACATTTCCATATTTAAAATGAGATTTTCTTAAAATCTATACAAGCAATGCTATAACACAAAAATGTTTGCCTTGCTTGCAGTGGTAGCAGGATTGAAATAAAAGTATAATTTACACTGGGTGCGGTGGCTCACGCCTGTAATCTCAGCACTTTGGAAGGCCAAGGTGGGAGGATCACAAGGTCAGGAGTTCAACCAGCCTGGCCAACATGTTGAAACCCTGTCTCTACTAAAAATACAAAAATTAGCCGGGCTTGTTGTCACGCGCCTGTTATCCCAGCTACTCAGGAGGCTGAGGCAGGAGAATCGCTCGAACCCTGGAGGCAGAGCTTTCAGTGAGCAAAGATCGAGCCACAGTACTCCAGCCTGGGCGACAGAGGAAGACTCCATTGGGGTGGGAGACGGGGGAAGTATATTTACTTTTTATTACTCTGAGACCAAAGAAACATGACATTTAAATTCAGACATGAAAGATAAATAGAAAACAGCCAGGCAAATAAGGAAATGAGTACTCAAGAATTTAACATTGACAATGAATTATTTAAAAGCACTCTTGGCTGGGCATGGTGGTGCATGCTTGTAGTCCCAGCTACTCAGGAGGCTGAGGCAGAATAATCACTTGTACCCGGGAGGCGGAGGTTGCAGTGAGCAGAGATCGCACTACTGCACTCCAGCCTGGTGACAGAGCAAGACTACGTCTCAAAGAAAAAAAAAAAGAAAAAAGCACTCTTGCTCATCTGGAGAGATGTGTCATTTTGCTGAGCCAAAGGCTTAAAACATGCTTTGGAACTGATAAGTAGGAGGCTATCAGAGCTAGTAAGCTTTGCCTACCACTTCCATCTCGACTGGTAATTAAGGCTCTTATTTAACACATAACGATAGGAGTAAAATATTTCTGTTTTAAAAGGAAATTCTATGCTATGGTGGTATCCTTTGCAAATGTCAAGGATCAACTATATTTTACTATGTCTTGATTCCACTGTAGTAGCTCTCTTCTTTTGGGGGCTTCTGATATAATCAAACTCTCTTTTGATGTCCTTCAAAATAATCTAATAAGAACAGTATTTCAACATGGACACAAAGATGGGAAAAACTGACACTGGGGACTGTTTGAGGGACAGAAAGAGAGAGAGGTATGGCTTGAAGCGCTACTTATCAGGTACTATGCTCACTACCTGAGTGACAGAATCATTCGTACACCAAGCCTCAAAAACATGCAATTTACCCATGTAACAAACCCGCACATCTACCCCCAGAACCTAAAATAGAAAAGAAAAAAGAAACAGCATTCTGTTTTACTAGTTCTGATCTAAACCTTTATATGATACAAAGAAGTTTTTTTATTAGACTATGAATGTCTGTAAACAGAAAAAATACATATATTTATGTATATTATACCTACACATACTTACAACTCAAGATGTAAAAAGGTAAAGTCCTTCTCCTATCCATACATCTAAATTCTACTTAATCTTTCAAGATCAAGTATGTTTTTCTGTCCCGATTCAATCTCACAAAATCTCAAAATTGGGAGGAAATAAGAGAACAGGTCCAATCTTCCTATAAAGGAAGGAATGTCTCCTACAAAATGAATGCCCTGTCTTTGAATATTCTCAGTAAGAGCTGACTACCCGGGCCTGGCGCAGTGGCTCATGCCTGTAATCCCAGCATTCTGGGAGGCCGAGGTGAGCATTTCACGAAGTCAGAAGTTCAAGATCAGCCAGCCTGGCCAACATGGTGAAACTCCGTCTCTACGAAAAATACAAAAATTAGCCAGGTGTGGTAGCACATGCCTGTAATCCTAGCCATTGGGGAGACTGAGGCAGGAGACTCACTTGAACCCAAGAGGCAGAAGTTGCAGTTAGCTGAGATCACACAATTGCACTCAGCCTGGGCAACAGAGAAAAACTCTGTCTCAAAAAAAAAAAAAAAAAGAGCTGACTACTCATTTTATTAGCAGACGGCTCTGATTCTCTTCTCCTTTTGTATTCACTGGTGGTTCTTCTGACCTCCCCATCCCCCAACACTATGACAACCTCCACTTTACTCTGCTATAGATTACAGATTGTTATTTGAGTCCTTTTCATTTGATTATATACTTCCTGTGGACAAGTATTATCATTTTTGATTTTCTATTCCTTATGGTTTTATCTAGGAATTTTCTTACTTCTTCAATTTCAGTTTAAAGCCCTCTTGAAGTCAATAAGGAAAATGAAGCTGGTAACGTAACCAATGAAAATACCTTAGCAATATCCAAAGAACCATAAGGGCTAGCACCTTTATTCCTAAATATACTAAAGATTTGACACTTCCCGGAAGAGGCAGCCCTAAACTTGACTTTTTTTTCCCCCATGGTGTGACTTCTTTGAACTTGTTTTTCTTACCTTCAGTTTCTTAATGATTACTTTGAAGAAAACAAAACAGTTCAGTATTATCTACATAAACAGAAGATGTTCATTCACTGATAGATGCAAACAATATTTACTAAGTATAGCTAGACAAATAATGAACTAAACAGATACAAATCCTACCCTCATGGAGTCATATCTGGGCAGCAGAGTGTCAGTAAACAAGTAAACTGATAAATCAATGCATAATTCCAAATTGTGATGTATGCCTCTGAGGAAACAAAAATACAGTGATAGAAAATAACTGTAGAGAGGATCATTTTAGATAAATTGTCAGGGAACATATCTCAGAGGAGTTTATAATAAAGCCAAGATCTGAACTAACTGGTGCCAAACCAAAAAAGGGCTAGAGGACCAACACTTCAGGGAAGGAAACTAGCACAGCCAAAGGGTTCTACAATGTAAAAGCACACAGTATGTTGGCGGAACTGAAAGAAGGCAGAGGAACTATTAGGTAATCAACTAGAGTATGAATGTCACCACATAAAGATGAACTTCATTTATACATTAATCCAGAATATCTAGGTTCCACTCAAGGTTCAAATGAAAAGATACAGATTTCCCACCTCCTACGAGCCTCTGAATTGACGAATTCAGTGTTCCTTTTTAGATCTCAACCAAGTTGACCCCTTTGCAGAACTTGTCAATGACGCTTATATCCCATCTTCCTAGAAATAACTCTGCCCTTGGCATGTCATTCTTTTCTAGTGCTAAGGAGTGTGGCCTCTGTAGTCAGATTGTATTAGTTCAAATACTGGTTCAGCCACTTACAAACCGTATAATCTAGAGCAAGTTCACTAATCTCTTCAAACCTCAGCTTCTCAATGAGAAAAGGAAAAACAATACTAGTACCTACCTCTATGAGTTCCTGTAAGGACCCATATACATGCTTACAGTGCCTGAAACACAGCAAATGTTAGCGATGATCATATTCTCTTCCTTTATGACTGTTTCGAAAGTCTCCTGATAGCTCTTCTTCCGCTCACACCTCAAAGAACAGTTTTGTTTTCTTGGTCTCATCCATTCCTACGACTTCAGCAGTTGAAAACCCACAAAATATATTTCATTCAATACCAGACCTCACTCTGGAGCTTCAGGGTCCTTCTACACTTTGTGCCTTTACACGCATTTTTCCTTCCATCTGGAAGGCTTCTACCATCTGCCAAGGTAACGCTGCGAGGTCTCACCACAAACTGAATTGATAGTCTCAGGCTGAGTTTGCAGAGAACCAAAGTCACTCCTCTACCATCAGAGTACTCCCCTATCACATACATTATCATCTATTGTAGTTGTCTTTTTACTTATCTGTACCTGGTAACAACAGTAGCTAACGCTCACGAGTGCTCACCGCAGGTCAAGATTATCTCACTTATCTTCACAAGACAGTAGAGCGAGGTCACACGAGTGACAGTCAGAATTCCAACTCCAGCCGTATGCTTCCAGAGCCCAAGCTCTTAACCGCGAGGCTGCAGTTGAAATATCAATCAATGCTCGCTGACTAAAAGTACTAAATACGAAAGAGAGATCAAAAGATGACTAGTCAAGTCGCGTAGTTAAATCTGAACCCTAAGGTGACACGAAAAGAGGATGAGCAGGAGGGAGGGTTCAATTCAGGGCGTTTAAAAGGATGAGGTTATTGGCCAAGTCCGCTAGGAACCCGAAGAGAGGCCGGGAAAGATGGAGTGAGGAAAGGAGTCAAGGGAAAGATGGAGTGAGGAGAGGAGTCAAGGGCCGCTCTGGAGGGGTGCATGAGATTGGGGGTCTAGGGAGAGGACAAACTGGATCTCATGCGACTGAATTTTCCAACGCAGGAGCCTCTGCGTTGCCTCTGCGCCCCTACCGTTGTATTCGGAAGGTCAAAGTGGTATCAACCACGGCGATGGCTGCAGCGCAGATCCCGGCTCTTTTCGCCTCCTCCCGCGGCGACGGCTTCTTTTCTCCGTTAGCCACGCAGGTACCTACTCCCGCTTCCGGTTCAAACCCTGCATGACTGCACAGCGCCCACCTCTGGAAGAAGAAGCAGGGCCGAGCAGCGGCAGAGCACGGTGTGCCCATGCGCGCCAAGCATCACGCGGTCTCCGCGCTCAAAACACTCCCCCAAAACATCCGGCCCGTCGGAGCAAATGCGCCTGCGCCTCGTCCACCAATGGCCAGCGACCTAGCGTTTGCGGCTCGCCCTTCGGCTCGGGCTCCGGGGTTCTCACCCGCCGTCCTCACCCTCCTCATCCCCGCCCCTCCAAGTCTGAGGACGGAAGTGACGACAGTTCCAAAGGCGAACGGAGGCGGGTTTCATTTCGGCGCCTTTCTTTCTCTGGCAGAAGCGATTGGCTGGCGTAAAGCGAAAGAGGCGGGACAAATTGCCGCGGGTTCAGTACCGCCACTGGAACCGGGAGATGCGGCGCAGGAGCTGTCGCTGTGTTTGCTTTAACCTGAGTCTTGTTTCTTATTGTGGTTCCTGCTGCGGTTTTGATCATGTTGTTACCCTCGGACGTAGCCCGGCTTGTATTGGGTAAGCGCGGGCTCGGGAAGGAGGGTTATTGGACCCGGCTATGCCGGACACAAGGACCTTTGAGGCCAAAGGTTTTCCCTGGGTGGGGAAGCTTTAGGGTTTTGCCTCCCAGCTTACGAGTTGAGACTGGCGGTGATTCTTCGTCACTCTGAGGTTCTAGGCAGTTTAAGCTTCTTTGTATGTAGATGCTTCTCTCTTCAGAGGCTGCGTGGCGAGGGGAAGGCCGAGGGGAAGCTCGAGGTGCAACACCTGGAGCCGGATTCGGAGGGAAAGTCAGGCCTCCACAGTTAATTAGGACCCCTGAAAGAGCGTATGTCTGCATGACGGACGGGTTGCGTGTGCTTTAACCTTGGGCGCACTTTCCGTGGTTCATTGCTGGGACCACAATAGGGCAAAGAGGGACTTCCCCGGCCCCCCATCTTTGTAGGGAGACCTTCCTGGCGCCCTTTTAATTACCCGCCCTTATAGCTACGAATTTGGGAGTAAGGGTGATCTTCCTTCTCCATCCTCCACGCAATACGTCGTCCAGTGTAGAGGTGTGAAATGCCACTTGCATATTTTAAAACAGCAATTCCTGTACCTTTGATCAGCAAAAAATTTCAGAGGGTTAATTGCCTTAAATTAGTTGAATGTTTTCTAGCCCTAGTTTTACCTTCATTTGAGGAGGGGTGGTTTGTGGGTCACTTGTCTGTCAGGGTGTATTGTCTGAGTGAGAGACGGGTTTTGTTGTTTGTCCCTTGAAAGAATAAAGAGGATTGTACTACAGGGGACGAGAGTCACGTAAAGCTCAAAACCCGAGCCAGTGATTTACAGACGTCGTATGCGACGTCCTTAAAAGTAAATGGCAAGCATCTGTGATGAAACCTCCCGTAGTATTCGCAGCCATTACTACCATTATTTTATTGTTCGGAAAACCCATTTGTCTTGTGCCTCTTTTAAATGCCCAGCGCTGTCCACAAAAATGTTATTTGCGCAGGGCTCTTGATAAGCACATTTTGCAGGAAACGTTAAACGGAAATGGTTCCACCATCCATTTTTGAAGAAACTAATGACAAGTTTAAACTAATGTTTTGTTAATATCTGGTTAATCTTTTGCTTAAGAATTCTGAGTTTTGGCAGTTTGGTAATCTAGTTGAGTTTCGTTAACTGTAGTCTTAGACATGATTTCTCAGCCTCAGTACTGTTAACATTTTGGGCCTAATAATTCTTTATTGTGGGGAGCTATCCTGTGCTCAAACATTGTAGGATGTTTAGCAGCATTCCTGGCTTCTATTCACTAGATTACAGTAGGACACCCATTCCCCACCCTGCCCTTACCCAGTTGTGATTAGGGAAAATGTCTGTAGGTGTTGCTAGTATGTCCCCTGGAGGGCAGAATCATCCCTAGTTAAGAAAGTCCTAAGAAAGCAGTATCATTTTCTAATTGAAATAATTCGCATCAATTTGTGAGTATTCTTTCTCCACAAACCGGCTACTCTGCTGACTTCCTGCTTTTCATTTAATGGACAAAAAACGCCAGCCATGGTTTTCTTACCTTAAAAATCTTTGTCATTCACATTCCATTTTCACTGCCACCAGTCCCGCAATGTGCCTGCCATTACTTCTCGTTTGGACTTCTGTCATGGCTTCCTAGATAGTTGTCCTTACAATTCATTTTATTTACTGCTGTCACAAATCTACCTGAAGCGTTCGCACTATACCTTTTATTCTGAAAGTTGATATAATTCTGTTCTTACTAAAAATTTCAAATGTGCAGGAGTATACAATACAAAAAAAAAGCCTCCCCATGCCTAATGCTCTTACTTTTGTTATTTATCGTTATACATCTTAAATATATATATATCGTGTATATCTTTCTCATATCAGGTTTATTATTTACTCATGATTCTTCTATCAGTACCCCCTCCCCATCTTCAGCTCTTCTTGTTATTGGCCCCTTCATAGTGTTTTTTCCAGCAAATCTTTGGGTGCTTAATGTGTTCCAAACACTGCCAATTGCTGAACATAGAGAAGTAAGTTTTCTCCCCTTAGTGTTGAGATAATTATGGTTTTTTTTACTGTTACACACACACAAAAAAAACACTTTTCTAGACCCCAGTAGACATTAGACACAAACAGGACGTTCTGTCTGATGTTCTGTGTCACCCTTTCACAAGTCAAATGTATTCAAAGAACAAAGAATTCCGTTAGTTGCTATTCTTCACCTACTTTTTATCCTTCAGGATACTGCACTCTGACTTTTGCATCTCACTACTCCACTTAAGTAGCCCTTGTTGCCTTGTTGGGATTTTACAAAATGTATGGGCCAGAATACATCAAAGTGTTGTTTATTGCCTCTGGGCCATCAGTTCAGTTTTTATCCGTTTATTCAAGGTGATCTGTGGAACTGATCCTACTTACCTCTCCAGCTTGATCTCAACTTCTTAACATCTACTTTATGCTACAGACGTGCCAAACAAATTGAAGTTTCTTTGGATATTCTTATATGTATTCTACTTCTCTTTGTCTTCCCAGTACATTTGCATTCAAGGTTCAGGTCACACCTGATCTCTGAAACTTCATTCATCAAGTACAGTTAGTACTTTCTTAAATGTTGCCACAGCATTGTACTTCTGTTGCAACCTTATCATGTCTTATTGTAGCTGTGTGTTTACTTTTTTTGATAAAATATACATAACAAAATTCACCATTTTAAAATGTGTAGTTCTTAAAGCCCAAAACAATGAGTTTGTTGTTGTTGTTGTTTTTGTTTTTAGTGTACAGATCAGTAGTGTTAACTGTATTGATATTGTTCTGCAACCATCACTACCATCAGTTTCTGGAACTTTTTCATCTTCCCAATTTGAAACTTGCTTTTTTGTTTTATTAGTAGTCTTAGTCATGGATGAATGGACAAGCTTCAGGAGTTCTGGGAGTCCCCAAAATTATCATCTGTAAAGGTTTTCTTAAATAGATTTGTTACCTTCTGTATGAGACAGTATGCATTAAAAAAAATAGAAACCACTCTGAGTATTTAACATGGAAAGATTTAATGAGAGAATTGGTTACACTGGTGAGAGAAAAACTAAGACGCCCAGCAGCTTATAACTAAGGCATCTCAGTGGTTAGTGACAGTAGGAAGCCACTATGCTAATGATAAGAGGCGGAGTTGACTGTGTGGAACATGGAAGACTTGCCTGATGAGGGGATAGTAGTCATAGAGGAGACTACTGAGGCAGAAAGGGAATGGGGGGAAAATGTGGCTGCTTCCTCCTGCCCTCCAGCCTCCCACCAGTGCTTCCTATTTACTGAGCCCAGTCAGTAGCAGGCTGACAGAAGAGCTTGGGGAACATTGCCTATATAGAGTCAAGCTTTATGTCATAGAGTCGAGAGCAACAGAAGAGTCAAGAACATATTTGAAGTCAAACAGGACCAGAACTGACACACCCCTAACAGGTCAAGAGCTGCTGGTTCTATTCACCTTTATATCACCAAAACATAGATATTTAATAAAACATTTGCAAAAGTATGGCTGTAATTATGACACTCCCCTTTGTTTATTGAATAATATATGTACTCCTTGCTGTCTAAAACTTTTCATGATCCTTACCCGTTTTGTCTTTTCTGTTGTATCTCCAACTCTTCCCCTTCATAAACTTTGTGCTGCATCCAAACTGGACATGTTCCCCAAATATGCTTGCATATATGCTTTCTGTCAGCTTCTTTGGGATTCCCAGCCATCCTTCAGAACTCATCTGCACCTTCAAACGTCACATAATTTCCAAGCTTAGTAGTGGTTTCTCCAGCCCCTCCCTTCTCATGAAGTAAATCAGCTCTATTTTCTTACCATTTTTGCTTTGCATCACAGTTATTTGTGTATATATCTTCTATCTCCAAGTAAGTTGTAACTTTATAGACAGAAACCTTGTCCCTGTTATTTGTGGATCTAGTAATATAAGGCACCATAAGATAAGGCTTCCTAAGAATTATTTGCATGCTTAAAGGACGTTAAATTACTAATCTTTCTAGGGAAATAGTAGAATATGTGAAGGAGATGTTTTCACATAGCGTGCTTTACTATCTCTTGTTTGCTTTAAACCTCTCTTTTTATCTTTCCCTCTCTACAAGTAGGAAGAAAAAATACTCTTCATATAGTTAGGATTTTATCCTTTCTTCTCTTTTTCAGTTGTGTTTCCACTTCAATTTATTTAGTTACTCATTACCACCTCCACTTATAATAAAAGTGGGCTGAAGATAGTATTATGTTAAGAAAGAAACTCAGGCATGCTTTCTTACCTATTCAGGCACCTTTGTCAGTAAGTTTACACACAAAAAAAATACATTTCTTTTATTCTTAAGTTGTTTTTAGGAATAAAAGGAAAAAAAGGTAATAACTAATATTAGTTATAGGATAACCATTTGTATTATACTGATAAGAGATGATTAGTGCCTAGTTTGTACTTTCTGTTTTATTAATTTATTTATTGAGGTGGAGTTTCACTCTTGTCATCCAGGCTGGAGTTCAGCAGCGAGATCTCGGCTCACTGCGACCTCTGCCTCCCGGGTTCAAGTAATTCTCCTGCCTCAGCCTCCTAAGTAGCTGGGATTACAGGCGCTCGCCACCACGCCCAGCTAATTTTTGTATTTTTAGTAGAGATGAGGGTTCACCGTGTTGGCCAGGCTGGTCTGGAACTCCTCACTTCAGGTGATCCGCTCGCCTTGGCCTCCCAAATGCTGGGATTACAGCCATGAGCCACTGTGCCAGGCCTGTATTTTCATCATGTTTGGATTTTCACTCATCTAACATCTGAGATTTAGAATTAATTTGTGCCTAAATTTCCCGTTACCTGACTGAGAATTGGTTATAGTCAGATACTTAATGATGATAAATAAACATTTTGTAGGCAGATATTAATCATATATATATAGTAAGGCCTAATTTAATAGGTTTAATAGGTTCAATAGGATCTTGAAAACTGCAACTTTAAGCAAAATGATATATAATCTAACTAATTTTACCATAGGCTAACTGATACATACAAGAATTTCTTCAGCATATTTTTGGTCACAAAAATATCACCACACTTGTAAATAAAGTCCAAAACACTTCTAATATTAAACATTGAAATAAATGTAAGCTATACATACATTTAAGAAGGATTAATAAAAACAAGATAATTACTTACCCAATTAGTCCAGTTCAAGGTTGCAGGTAGCTAGAGCCTATCCCAGCAGCTTAGGGTGCAAGACAGGAACTAACCCTGGGCAGGATGTCATTCTGTTGAAGGGAGCACTCCCACACCCACATACATTCACTCATGCTCACACTGTAATAATTTAGACACACCAGTTAACAACATACACATCTTTGGAGTGTGGGAAGAAACTGGTGTACCTGGAGAAAACCCATGCAGGCATGGGGAAAATGTGTAAACTCCATATATAACAGTGTCCTCGGCCAGAAATTGATTTTTTTTCCTCATCAGCAATATAACAAAAACATTGAACAAAATGATGGTATTTGAGGACTTGGTATATGATGATCAATGAACATGAGAGTAGTCAACTATGTACTACATTATTTTGGAACTTTTGGGACACAGCTAAACCAGAATACATCAAGTCTAATCTAAAATGAGAACTAAAGATTGCCAAAGTTGAGTATATTTTTAAGAGCAGAAGATAATGTATCCTAGATGTTACTATTTTGAGATGCATTATAACTTAAACACTTATTATAGAAGTAATCTATCCTTTAACAGTCTCATCTCGTGTGTGCTATACAGAGGTATAATGTTTTATGAAATGCCATGAATTATCTGTGATGATTCCTTTCCAGGTTACGCTAGCACAAATGACAGTATTTTTCTGAAAAAAGTTAACTGTATCGCTGTATTCTGTCTAGGGCATTGTTTCTCAACGTTTATTTCATTACACAGCTTTAAGGAACCTTCTTAGGCTTTTTTTTTCCCTGACCCTCCTCCCCACATGAAATTTTAATGTTTTAGTGTCATGAATATATTGTATATGTTTATATATCGTGTATATCTGTGATTATGCATAAAAAGAGGGAGGGAGATTTTCTTCATTGCTCCCTGTCCCAGAACCAATTTTCACCCTCTTAGGGCAGTATCACTCCTTTTGAGAATGCATGGTCTAGGGGACAGCAAATCTACTTTAAGGTAGATACAAATCTACTGCAAATCTATAGTGTATTTTAATACCACCATCTATCAGAAGTCCCCAAGTGACTGAATGCATCTAGGGTGATAAGTGCTTGAAACTCCACCACGAAAGGGAAGTATATTTGAGATCTTCAATTTAAATCTTGAAGCATATGAGGAAAAAGCTCCAACTGTCCTAATTTCAAGGTGATTCTAATAGTTCATAGATGTTTTAAATTTTTGTGTTTACAAAAAGCTAGTAACAGCTAACTCACCTATTCCAAATATTATAATTGTCAGAAAGCCAGCCATCATAAAAATTACTTTTCAGCCAGCTGTAGTTTTCACAAAAAGGGAAGAAAACGTTGCAGTGTATCTTTGATCTAATTAATTTCACATCTGTGGGTTGATGTTCAATGACAGAAAGATTGAAGTCATGTTATCTGAGATAAAGCTTTCTTCAGATATCCAAATGTTTTCTCCAAAACACAATGCCGTCGGGTTTTGATGTGTATATTTGTTTGTTTCTTCTTATTAGCAAGAGGTTGGAAAACAAATTCATCCACTACAAGTAGAGAGTGGTGAGTTGATTCCCAAATCACAGCTAGGGCGTTGCCTGTAATGAGATGACCATATTCTTGCCCTTTCCTTTTTAAAACCTTGGTGTAGAATGACTTCGTAGGCCATCTTACTAGTTTTTTCACCTGTTGGACCTGGTTAAAGATACAGTTCCAGGTGAAGAGAGTAGAACCTTATAAAGTTGGAAGAGATCTTAGAAATAATTTCCTTTTTTATCTTTTAAGTTCAGGGGTACATGTGCAGGTTTGTTATATAGGTAAACTTATGTCATAGGGGTTTGTTGTATGTGTTATTTCATCACCCAGGTGTTAAGCCTAGAACCCATTAGTTATTTTTCCTGATCCTCTGCCTCCCACCCTTCACCATCCAGTAGGCCCCAGTGTGTGTTCTTCCCTCTATGTGCACATGCGTTCCTATCATTTAGTTCCCACTTACAGTTTTAGTAGCTAACAAATACTTATTGACAATTATGCCAGCACTGAGATAAGTGTACTTCAAAGGAAAGTGTAAGGGAATACTTATAAATATTAAGTAATACCTGTAAGGGAATATTTAGTAGTGGGGAATAGGGAGTAATTTTACTAAACTGTGAAGAATGAGTTGAAGATAGCTAGGCTGAGAAAAGATTAGCTGCCCAAGCAAAGGAAATAGAATATACAGTGGCCTTGAAACACAGTCAATGGTATATCTGTGGGACTGAAAGACCAGTTTGGCTGGAAGCAATAGAATGGCAAAACATAGGCTGAAGAGGAAAGTAGGGTATGAAGCAAGTAGAACCTCATACGATACGTTAAAAATTTGGAATCATAGGCCGGGTGCAGTGGTTCACGCGTGTAATCCCAGCACTTTGGGAGGCCTAGGCAGGCAAATCACCTAAGGTCAGGAGTTCCAGACCAGCCTGGCCAACATGACAAAACCCTGTCTCTACTAAAAATATAAAAATTAGCCAGGCATGGTGGCAGGCGTCTGTAATCCCAGCTACTTGGGAGGCTGAGGCAGGAGAATCACTTGAACCTGGGAGGCAGAGGTTGCAGTGAGCCAGGATCGCACCATTGTGCTCCAGCGTGGGTGACAAGAGCAGGACTCCAACTAAAAAAAAGAATTGGAATCATATTTTTTTCATCGAGATACAATGCACATACTACAAAATATAAAATTGGTTGGTTTTCAGGGTATAAAAATCCAGGATATTTGTGGATTCATAATGTGCAGATATCACCACTTATTTCAACATTTCCATCACTCCAAAGAGAATCCTTATACTGTTAAGTCACTTCCAATTCCCCCTTCTCCTGTCCTCTGCCAACCACAAATCTACTTTCTGTATCTATACATTTGCCTTGCCTGGACATTGCACATTAATAAAATAGAATGTTTGGCTTTTTGTGTCTGACTTTCACATAGCATAATGTTTTCAGCATTATTCCATGTTGTAGCTTTTTATAGCTGAATATTTCATTATATGAATATGCCATATTTTGTTTGTCCATTCATTAATGGACACTGTTATGAAGAATGCAGGCCAGGTGTAATGGCTCACCCTGTAATCCCAACGCTTGGGAGGCCAAGGCAGGAGAATTGCTGGAAGCCAGGAGAGCGAGACCAGCCTGGGCAGCATACTGAGACACCCCATCTCTACCAATAAATAAGTAATTAGCTGGGCATTTGTTTGGTGGTACATGCCTCTAGTCCTAGCTACTGGGGCGGCTGAAGTGGGAGGATCAACCCAGGAGTTCAAGATTATAGTGAGCTATGATTGTGCCACTCTGCTCCAGCCTGGGTGACAGAGTAAGACTCCGTCTGTGAAAAAAAATAAACTGACCATAAATGTTTGGATTCTATGCTTCAGAATTGACTAGATAAATAAGAAAAGAAAGGTCTGGATTTTTTATTTTGTTCCACTAATTTATGTGTCTTAACCTCATGCCAGTATATCGTCTTGATTACTGTAGCTTTATAGTAAGTTTTGAAATAGATAAGTGTAAGTGCTTCAACTTTTTCTTCATTTTCAAGAATTATTTTGGCTATTCCAGCCCCCTTGTATTACCTTATGAGTTTTAGGATCAGTTTGTCAATTTCTGCACAAAAGGCAGTTGAGATTATTATAGGAATTGTGGTGAATGTATAGGTGAATTTTGGGAGTATTGAATTTTTAACAGTATTGAACCTTTCGGTCCATGAACACAGTAGGTCTTTGCATGGATGTAGGTCTTTACATTCCTCCATTGATGTTTTCCAGTTTTTAGTATGCAAGTCCTTTACTTTTGTTAAACTTATTCCTAAGTATTTTATTTCTTTTGATGCTATTGTAACTAGCATTGCACTCTTAATTTTTGGTTGTTCATTGCGATTGATTGACTTTTATATATTCATTGTGTGTTCTGCAACCTTGTTGAAGTCATTTATTAGCTCTAATAGTTTTTGTTTTGTTTTGTTTTGTTTTTGAGACAGAGTTTAGCTCTTGTTGCCCAGGCTGGAGTGTAATGGCTCAATCTCGACTCACCACAACCTCTGCTTCCCGGGTTCAAGTGATTCTCCTGCCTCGGCCTCCGGAATAGCTGGGATTACAGGCATGCGTCACCTTGCCCAGCTAATTTTGTATTTTTAGTAGATCCAGGGTTTCTCCGTGTTGGTCAGGCTGGTCTTGAACTCCCGACCTCAGGTGATTTGCCGGCCTCGGGCTCCCAAAGTGCTGGATTACAGGCATGAGCCACCATGCCTGGCCTAGGGAGGTTTCTTCTCTTTTTTGAAACAGAGTCTCGCTCTGTTGCCCAGACTGGAGTGAGGTGGCACCATCTCGGGTCATTGCAACCTCCACCTCTCTGGTTAAAGTGATTCCCCTGCCTCAGCCTCTGTAGTAGCTGGGATTAAGGTGGACGACACCATACCCGACTCATTTTTTTGTATTTTTAGTAGAGACGGGGTTTCACCATGTTGCCCAGACTGGTCTTGAACTCCTGACCTCAGGCAATCTGCCTGCCTTGGCCTCCCAAAGTGCTGGGATTATAGGCACAAGCCATGGTGCCCAGCCTCTAATAGTTTTTTTTATGGCTTCCCTAGGATTTTCTATATAAGACATGTCATCTGCAAATAGGGGTAATCTGACTTTTTCCTTTCCAATCTGGATGCTCTTTTTTTTTTTTTTTTTGAGATGGAGTCTTGCTCTGTTGCCCAGGCTGGAGTGGAGTGGCACTGTCTCAGCTCGCTGCAACCTCTGCCTCCCAGATTCAAGCGATTCTCCTGCTTCTGCCTCCTGAGTAGTTGGCATTACAGGCATGCGACACCACACTGGTTAATTTTTATATTTTTAGTAGAGATGGGGTTTCACCATGTTGGGCAGTCTGGTCCGGAACTCCTGACCTCAGGTGATCTGCCCACCTTGGCCTCCCAAATTGCTGGAATTACAAGTGTGAGCCACTGGACCCATCCTGGATGCTTTTTATTTCAAGTTTTTTCCTAATTGCCCTGGCTAGAGGATATATGCGATGTTGAATAGAAATGACAAGAACAGACATTCTTACCTTTTCCCTGATCTTATGGGGAAAGCTTTGAATTTTAAACCACTGAAGATGATGTTACTTGGCTTTTTTTTTTTTTTTTTTTAAGATACCTCTATCAGGTTGAGGAAATTTCCTTTTATTTCTAGTGTTTTTATCATGAAAGGGTGTTGGAATTTGTCTTTTTTGGTTTCTTTGGTAGTGTTTTGTTTTGTTTTGCTTTTGAAACACATTCTTACTCTATCATCCAGGCTGGACTACAGTGGCATGATTATGGTCCACTGCAGCCTCAGCCTCCCAGGCTAAAACTATCCTTCTACCTCACCCTCCCAAGTAACTGGAACTATAGGCATGTGCCACCATGCCCAACTAAATTTTTAATTTTTTGTAGAGATGGGGGTCTCACTATATTGTCCAGATTGGTTGGATTTTGTTCAGTTGCTCTTTTTCCATGATAATGTGACTTTTGTGTTTTACGCTGTGAATATAGTATATTACACTGATTTATTTTTATTCAACCAACCTTGCATTACTGCATTAAATCCCACTTGGTCATGGTGCATCACTGTTTTCATATGTTGCTGGATTTGAATTGCTAGTGTTTTGTTAAGGATTTTTTTTTTCCTGGAGACAGGGTCTCACTCTGTCACCTATTCTGGAGTGCAGTGGCACAATCACGGCTCACTGCAGCCTTTACTTCCCAGGCTTAAATGATCCTCCCATTTCGGCCTCCTGAGTAGCTGGGACCACAAGTGCATACCACCATGCCCAGCTGACTTTTGTATTTTTTGTAGAGATGGTGTTTTGCCATGGTGCCCAGGCTGGTCTGGAACTCCCGAGCTCAAGCAGTCCTCCTGCCTTGGCCTCCCACAGTGCTGGGATTACAGGTGAGAGCCACTGTGCCCACCCTGTTGAGGACTTTTATGTTCACTTTGTGTGTGTGTGTTTTTTTTTTTTTTAGACAGAGTCTTGCTCTGTTGCCAAGCTGGAATGCAGTGGCGTGATCTCGGCTCACTGCAACCTCTGACTCCCTGGTTCAAGCAATTCTCCTGTCCCAGCCTCCCAAGTAGTTGGGATTACAGGCACACCCCACCAGACCCAGCTAATTTTTGTATTTGTAGTAGAGATGGGTTTTTACCATGTTGGCCAGGATAGTCTGGATCTCCTGATCTCGTGATCCGCCTGCCTCGGCCTCCCAAAGTGCTGGGATTATAGGCATGAGCCACTGACCCTGGCCCCTGTGTCCACTTTCATAAGGAATATCGGCGTGTAGTTTTGTGATGTCTTTCTCTGGTTTTGGTATCAGTAATATTGGTCTAAAAGAATGAGTTGAGAAGTCCTCTCCTACGATTTCAAAAAGAGTTTGTAAAGGATTGGTGTTTCATTCTGTGTTTTGTAGAATTCACCAGTGAGGGCATTTGATTCCAGCTCGGCTTTTCCTTGTGAGAAGTTTCTTTATTACAAATTCCGTTTCTGTACTTGTTATAGATCTATTCAGATTTTCTGTTTCTTGAGTCCTCGTAGTTTGGGTCTATTAGTCTGTTCTTGTGTTTCTATGAAGAAATACCTGAGAGTGGGTAACTTATAAAGAAAAGAGATTTAATTGGCTCACAGTTCTTTAGGTTTTGCAGGAAGCATGGTGCTGGCATCTGCTTGCCTTCTGGAGGCCTTGGGAAGCTTAACAGTCATGGCAGAAGGTGAAGGGAGAAGCTGGCCTCTCACATGGCAAGAGTGAGAGCAAGAGAGAAAGAGGTGTCACACACTTTTAAATGACCAGGTCTTGTGAGAACTCACTATCTCAAGGATAGCACCAAGGCATGAGGAATCTGCCCCTGTGACCAAAACACCTCCCACCAGGCTCCACCTCCAACATTGGGGATTACAATTCAAGGTGAGATTTAGCAGGAGCAACATCTAAACTAGATGAGGGTCTTTCTAAGAATTACTCATTTCTTTTAGGTTCTCTAAATTGTTGAGATAACAACTGTTTACACTATTCCTTTACATTCCCATTTATTTCTATAATACTGATAGTAATATCCCGTCTTACTTTTCTGATCTAGTATAATTTGAGTATTCTCTTTTTTTTTTTGGTTGGTCTAGCTACAGAATTGTCAACATTGTTGACCTTTTCAGAGAACTAGCTTTTGTTTTTATTCATTTTTCTCTATTTTTATTTGTTTCATTTATTTATACTCTGCTTATTTCCTTCTGCTTTGCTCTTTTTCTAGTTTCTTAAGGTAGATGATGCAGTTATTGAATTTTTTTTTTTTTTTTTTTTTTTTTGAGATGGAGTCTCACTCTGTCACCCAGGCTGGAGTACAGTGGCGTGATCTCCGCTCACTGCAAGCTCCGCCTCCCAGGTTCATGCCATTCTCCTGCCTCAGCCTCCCGAGTACCTGGCACTACAGGCGCCTGCCACCACACCCAGCTAATTTTTTGTATTTTTAGTAGAAACAGGGTTTCACCGTGTTAGCCCGGATGGTCTCGATCTCCTGACCTCGTGATCCACCTGCCTTGGCCTCTCAAAGTGCTGGGATTACAGGCGTGAGCCACCGCGCCTGACCCAATGTGGTTATTGATTTTAAATTTTAAAATTTTTGTTTGTTTGTTTGTTTTGAGACAAGATCTCAGTCTGTCGCCGTGCTATAATGCAGTGGCATGATCATAGTTCACTACAACCTTGAACTGAACTACTGGGACTATAGGCATATGCCAGCACACCTACCTAATTTAAAGAGACTTTTTTAGACACAGGCTCTTGAACTCCTCACCTCATGGTACCCTCCTGCCTCAGCCTGCCAAATAGCTTGGATTATAGGTGTATGCCACCATGCTTGGCTTATATTTTATTTATTTATTTTATTTATTTTTGACATGGAGTCTTGCCCTGTCACCCAGGCTGGAGTGCAGTGGCACGGTCTCAGCTCACTGCAGCCTCTACCTCTCAGGATCACCCAATTCTCCTGCCTCAGTCTCCTGAGTATCTGGGATTACAGGCGCCTGCCACCACACCTAGTTAATTTTTTATATTGTTAGTAGAGACAGAGTTTACCATGTTGGCCAGGCTCATCTCGAACCTCCTGATCTCAGGTGATCTTCCTGCCTCAGCCTCCCAAAGTGCTGGGATTACAGACATGAGCCACCGTACCTGGCATCTCTTTTTTAAACACAAGTGTTTATAGCTGTAAATTTTCCAGTGTGCACTGCTTTAGTTGCATCTCATAAATTTATTGACACTTATTTCATATCCTAATATATGGTTGGCCCTGGAAAATGTTCCATTTACAGTTGAGAAAAATACGTATTATGCTGTTTTTTACTGGAGTGTTCTATAGATATCTGGTAGGTCTAGTTGCTTTACAGTTTAAATTTTCTGTTTATTAATCTTCTGCCTAGTTGTTCTATGTATTACTGAAAGTGTGGTATAGAAACCTTCAACTTTTATTGTTGAATTATCTGTTTCTCCCTTCCCGTCCATGAGTTTGCTTCATACTTGGGCTCAGTTAGGTGTATTTGTGTTTGTAAGTGTTATTTCTCTTTTTTTTTTTGAAGACAGGGTCTCACCCGGTTGCCCAGGCTGGAGTACAGTGGTGCAGTCATGGCTCACTGCAGCCTTGACCTCCTGGGCTTAAGCTGTCCTCCCACCTCCACCTCTAGAGCAGCTGGAACTACAGGTGCACACCACCAAGTCCAGCTGATTTTTAAAAACCATAGAGGTGGGTTCTCACTAGGTTTCCCAGGATAGTCTTGAACTCCGAGGCTCAAGCGATTCTGCCGCCTCAGCCATTGTTATCTTTTTGTGGATTGACCTTTTTTGTCGTTATCTTTGTCTCTAGTAACAATATTTGTCTTAATATCTACTTTGATACAGGTTGAGTATCCCTAATTCAAAAATTCAAAATGCTTCAAAACCAAAACTGTTTGAATACCAACATGACCCTCAAAGGAAATGTTCATTGGAGCATTTCAGATTTTCAGATTATCAGTGCTCAACTTAAGTATAATGCAAATGTTCCAAAATCTGAAACACTTCTGGTCCCAAGCATTTCAGATAAGGGATACTCAACTTGTATTAATACAACAACTTTAAGTCTTACTTGATTACTGGATGGTATAATCCAGTAATCTTTACTATCCTTTTACTTTCACCCTGTTTGTGTCTTTGAATCAGTCTGGAGCAGCTGGTGCCAAGACGCCGGCTGCAGCGCTGGAGGTGTGGCCAGGGCTGTGTGCTCCACAACGGCAGCGGGAGCTGGAAACAGATGGGTGCCCTGTCCCGTTCCAGGTTGGATGGGCAGGAGCCCTGCCCTCCCAGGTGCAGCTGCAGCTGTGGAGCAGGCATCCCTGCACTCTCGGGGGCCCAGGAAGCCCCCCTTTCCCCGCAGGCTTGGAAGTGCCTACTCCCACTGCCTGGCCTCTCCCCGCTCCCAGTGTCCACTCCGATTTCAGAGTAAAGTTGAGGCTGAGCCTGCTGCTGTCAGGACCTGGCCGGGTGTGTGCACACTAGGGACAGCACCAACACACCAGCCTCATGCTGCCTTGGTCCCCCTCCGTACTTTCAGCTCTGATGAGCATGTGAGGGAGGCCGAGGGTGAGGCTGAAGGCAGCTCGGCATGGACCTGCCCCTTGGCATGAACAGCCTAAGCACTGTGAGCACCTTAGATGTCAGGTTGATGGTGGCAGAAGGCAGATGGTCACCTAGGCGGAAAGGGGTGGGTCCCCGGTGAAGCTACACCTTCAAGCCAGAAACATCTAAAGCCTGGAGGCCAGACTGCAGATCCAATGCCCAGAGTAAGAATTTATGGTGCTTTTTCTGGGCCCACCCGTGGCTGCCCATGGACCCATCAGCACATACTTCCTTCCATATGAGGCCTGTAAAAACCCCAGACTCAACCAGACTCACAGAGATGTTGGGACTACCAGCTGTGAGAAGGAACTACTCACTATGCGTCTCCTCTCCACTGAGAACTGGTCACTTATTGGGACAACCTGCCTGCAGAAAGGAGCTACCCACTGCAGGTCTCTTCTCCACTGAGGGTTAGACACTCGTCAGGATGACCTGCCTGCAGAAAGGAGCTACCCACTGCAGGTCTCTTCTCCACTGAGGGTTAGACACTCGTCAGGATGACCTGCCTGCAGAAAGGAGCTTCCCACTGCGGGTCTCCTCTCTGTTGAGAGCTGGACACTCGTCAGGATGACCTGCCTATACAGAAAGGCACTGCGGAAAGGAGCTTCCCACTGTGGGTCTCCTGAGGACTGTTCTGTCACTCAGTAAAGCTCCTGTCTGCCTTGCTCACCTTCCAGTTGACCGTGAACCTCATTCTTTCTGGACGCAGGATAATAATGTGGGACCCACTGAAAGGCGGCACTGAAAGATCTGTAAAACAAACAGGGCTGAAACATGCCCCCTCGCTCACCACATTGCAGACAATGAGAAGGAAAGAAGAGCTGAGGCCCTTTGGGGAGCCCAGACCTAAGAGCTCCCCAAACCCGGGCTGTGACACCCTCTTTGGGGCTCTGGGGTTCCTGATGTCTCCAAGCTTCAGGGTGCCACTACGTTCCCCAGTGCCCACAGTGGAAGCCACAGTGGTGTGCCTGATCCAGATGCAACCTCACAGGGAGCTATTTCCTGGATGTGCCCGCCCACTGTATCCAGCATGCCTGGCTATGCTCAGTGGCTGGACCCCACGCTCACTCATACACCCCCTCACTGCTTCATGCCTGGCTCACCCCTAGCAGGCATGGGATTAGGCCCAGTAGCATGAGCTGAACACAGCCTGTTGGGCCAAGTGAGTGGAACAAGCCCAGCAGGCCCTAGCAAAACTCAGGCAAAGGCACCACCAGCCGCAGAAGTTTCAAACTGGAAAAGCGACTCTCTGAGGATCCTGTAACAACAGCATATAGTTGGATCATGTTTTTAAGGTCATATAAATTACACCTTCATACATTGTATGCCCATATTGTTGTGTACAGTTATCTTTTTAAGCAGAGATGGGGAAGAAAGTTTACATACAACAAATGCTTGTACTCTTTTATTTTTATTTATTTATGTATGTATTTATTTTTGAGACAGTCTCGCTCTGTCGCCCAGGCTGGAATGCAGTGGCATGATCTCGCCTCACTGCAGCCTCTGCCTCCCCAGTTCAAGAGGTTCTCATGCCTCAGCTTCCCAAGTAGCTGAGATTACAGGCGAGTCCCACCACGCCTGGCTAATTTTTTTGTATTTTTAGTAGAGATGGGATTTTGCTATGTTGGCCTCAAACTCCTGGCCTCAAGTGATCCACCCGCCTGAACTTCCCAAAGTGCTGGGATTACAGGCATGAGCCACTGCACCTAGCCTATACTGCTTTATATTATGTTGTTATCAAGTTACTCTCCAATATCATCTCATTTTAGCCTGAAGGAGTCCCCCTTTAGTATTTCTAACAGGGAAAATCTGCTAGCAACTAATTCTTTTAGTTGTTTATCTGATAACATAATTTTTAAGTTTTAATTTGGAGTCTTGCTAGATATAGAATTCTTCCTTGAGGCTGGATGTGGTGGCTTACTCCTGTAATCCTAGCACTTTGTGGGGGCCAAGTTGGGAGGATTGCTTGAGGCTAGGAGTTCAAGACCTACCTAGGCAACATACAGTGAGACACCATCTCTATTAAAAATTTTTTTCTCTTAATTAGCCAGGCATAGTTGTGAGTTCCTGTTATCCCAGCTACCTGGGAGACTGAGGTGGGAGTATCGCTTGAGCCCCAGCATTCAAAGCTACAGTGAGCTATAATGGTGCCACTGCTCTTCAGCCTGGGCAACAGAGACCCTGTCTCAAAAAGAAAAAAAAATTCTTGGTTGACCTTTTTTTGCTATCAGTTTTTTATCTTTTATCTTCAACAATCAAAGTAAACATCAGGTCTTTGAATATCATCTCACTACTTCTGGTTTCTGATGAGAAATCAGCTGTGAGTCTTAGAAACCCTTGTTATGTGTTGAGTTGTTTCTCGCTGCTTTCACGATTTTGTTTGTCTTCATATTTTTAGTTTTATTATGGTCTAGGTATGGATCACTTAGTTTATCCTACTTGGATACTGGAGCTACCTTCATGTGTAGATTTAAGTTTTTTCTCAAATTTGCACATTTTTGGAAATTCTTCAAATATTCTTTCTGGCATTTCTATCGTTCTAGGATTTCCATTATGCTTATGTTGGTACACTTGATGGTGTCCCTTAGGTTTCTGAGGCTCTGTTCACTTTTCATCATTCTGGATTTGTTTCCATTCCTCAGATCAAAGGACTGTTACAACTCTGTCTCCTTCGTGCCATCCACAAGGCAGCGAATGATAGGGGGCTGTGTTTCAGCTCATTTGTGTTATAGCTCGTTCAGTCCCACTGCCCTGCTCTGGCTTGTGGCTCCTGGGCCTGCTTGACCCTGCCACTGCTTCCTGTCATGTGGGGCGGCTATCCAGTCCTGGCAAAGGCAGTGAGGGCTACAGTGTTACAGCCCCTTTCCCACCGGCAGGTTCCGGGGTCTTGTCCCACGTCCAAGAAGAGTGAGGTTACACAGACATGAGAGACTGAGCAAAGTGGAAAACGGTTTTTGTTGAGCAACAGAACAGCTCTCAACATGAGAGGGGACCCAAAGTGGATAACCCTCTGTGTGATAGGGGGCCCAGAGGTAGGTAGCCCCCACATGTGGCTGAGTCTGGCATTTTTATGGGCTCAGAATGTGGGAGTGCATGTTGAATGGTCTATGGTCAGGCCTGGAAAAAGCATAATTGGATTGGCCTTAGGCATCAAGGAAGTTCTCATTCTAGTTGTGGACTCTGCCTGGAACTGGCATCCAGTTTTCAGGTTTCAGGCTGTCTTTGACTTGAGTTTTGGGTTTCACCATGTACCTGCCCCTGTCTGCCTGGGAATTTGTCTCTTGCTGCTATCAATCCTCCCTCTGAAGAATATGTCTAACTGCCATTAGGATAAGGACAATGACCACAATTGCTGCTTTCTGTTGACAGGGGTGCCGTTTTGCAAAAATGGCAGTCCGATCTCTCTCAGAGGCCTATCTAAGAGTTCCTAGTAAAAGGGAGCCATCATCTGAGGCTCCATTGGCACGACCATATGGAGTTTGATGATCTCTAATTGAGAAGAAACAAATTTTACAAGGAGGTTAAATATATATGGACCAAATAGTATATTATACAAAAAGGAGCTGGAAGAGAGAAATGTAGTCCCAAAATAACAGAAATAAGGAGCAAAACAGACTAAACATGCTGAAACAATGTTATGGCAAGGGCTGTTTCACCCTGGTGAAAGAAATTAAATCTTGTATGGGGGCAGTTAAACTTTAGAAGAAAAATAACTTTTTAGGGGAGTATATAATCCCTTGGGAGTTCAGGATTAAGGGATCCTTGGCAAAGATGCCTTGTGGGGAACAGAACTAGGGTGAGAAGAGCAAGCATAGGAGAGACTATAAAGAGGATGTCCATGATAGGTTAATGACACTTAACCTTTTGTCATATTTAGCTTGAGGTCTCTGATTTTTTTCACAGTGGTACTTCGGGTACTGTTCCGGGTCAAGAGAGGTAATTCCGTCAGTTTTCCTAGGCCTTTAGTCATATAATGAATATATATAATGAATCTAATGTATATATATACACACATATATACGTATATATACACACATATATATTCATTATATAATGAATATATAATATATATTCAATATATATTCATATAATGAATATATAATGAATATATATGTGTGTATATATACGTATATGAATCTAAGATACATATAGATGTGTATATATAATGAATATATATATAATGAATCTAAGAATCTTTTCCGGTGACATTTACTGGCGTAGGAGTAGAAAGGAGTATGGTGTAAGGTCTCTCCCAGTGTGGACCTAGAGAGGGAGAGAGGATAGGAAGTGCCTTTACCCAGTACTGTGCCCCCTGGGTTGAATAGAGATGGCCCTAGTTCCCAGAATTGGGCTTCTGACAGTTGTTTCAGTTCCTATTGGAAGTGGACCAAAGATGTTATACATGTAATCTAATCAGAGGTTTCTTGGTCTAGCAAGAAATCATTGGTGAGAAAAGGTCATCTGTATATCATTTCGAAGGGAATTAAACCCAGCTTTGTAGGGGTGTTTCTAACATGTAGTAGGGCTATGGGAAGAAGGGTAATCCAGGGCAGATGAGTCTCTCAAGACAGTTTTCTGTGGTACCTTTTGATAATGTCATTTGTCTTTTCTACCTTTCCTGAAGATTGTGGTCTCCAAGCACAATGAAGATAGTATTGTATGCCTACTGCCTTTGAGACCCCCTGGGTGACAGCTGCCTTGACGGAAGGGCCATTATTACTCTGGAGGTGTTTAGGAAGTCTAAAGCAAGGAATTACATCATTAATTAGTACTTTTATCACCTCAGAAGCTTTCTCTGTCCAACATGGAAATGCTTCTACTCAGTTAGTGAAGATATCTACCCACACTAGGAGGTATTGGATGCCTCTTGTCTTCCGCATGAGGTGAAATCTGTCTGCCAGTCTTCCCCTGGGTAACCTCCCATTATTTGGGTTCCGGAAGGGAGAAGATGTTGCTTGAGGGGATTACTTCTAATATTAACAAGTATTTCTAATACTTCTAAGGCAAGTCTCACAAGCATTAGTGACCGGTTTGACCATTTTTAGCAGATTTTTACCTGAAAACATTTGGGCCAATTGATAGGTTTTATGCTTACCTAGGTGGAGGGCTTGCTGAAGGATTTTAAGAACTTTTAAGAACTACCTGGCCGGTAGCTGGTATATAAAGTTTGCTGTCCTCTGATTTTAGCCATCCCGAAGGCCAAAAGGTGTGTCCCTGAGAGGTGGCCCATTCTATTTCTGCAGGAGAATATTGAGGTTTTATTTCTCTTGGAGCCCTTCCAGATCAGAGGGGCCTCAAGTGGATCAGAAATCTGGGGCCCTCTTGCTGCCAATTTAGCTGCTCAGTCTGCCAACTTAGTTCCTCAGCTATTTCATCTGTTCGCTTTTAGTGGCCTGTACAATGTATTATTACCACTTCCCATGGAAGGAAAACTGAGGATAATGATCTCTTAATTTCCTGGTGGTATGAGAGACCTATTAGCTGTGAGGAAGTCCCTTTCTTTCCATATAGTGGCATGGGCAGGGAGAACTAGGAAAGTATACGCAGAATGAGTATAAATGTTAACTGCTTTCCGTTTGCTTAATTCACCCTCGTGAGGGCAGTTACCTCAGCTAGTTGATCACTTGTGTCTGAGGAGAGAGGCATGCTGTCAATAATATCATTTAGGGTGACTGTTGCATATCCTGCTTTATTGATCCCTTATTCCACAAAAGAACTTCCATCTGTGAAGAGAATCCAGTCTGGGTTCTCTAAGGGAGTTTCTTCGAGGTCCTCTCTGGCCACATAGGTTTCCCCTCACTATCTGTTCGCAGTCATGTTCAAGCTCCCCAGCTTTCTCTGGGAGGAAAGTTGCTGGGTTTAGGGAGGGACAGGTTCTTAACTGGGCTGCAGATCTCTCTAATAGCACTGCTTAATATTTGAGGAGACGATTGTCCTCTACCCAGAGCCTCCCCTTAGAAGACAGCAGTCCTGCCATATTATGTGGGGTATAAATGGTTACGTTGTACCTCATGGTTACCTTAGTGGCCTCTGGTACTGACAAGGTTAGTGCTGTGACTGCCCGGAGGCAGACTGGCCATCCTTTAGCTACCAAATTAAGCTCCTTGCTTAGGTAACCTACAGGTTTCTGGGCTGGATCTTGGGCCTGAGTTGGAACTCCCTGGGCCATTCTCTTCCTTTCTGATACGTAAAGATTGAATGTCTTCCCTATGGGAAGACTAAGGGCTGGTGCCTCAAGCAAGGCTTGTTTCAGTTGGTCAAAGGTCCTTTTAGCCTCTGGTTCCCAAATTAGGGAGTGAGTCTTAGTCACCTGAGTCTCCTTTATTGTGTGACATAAGGGACAAACTATTTCACCATACCTGGGTATCCATAGTCCTGTAATCCCCAAGAATCCTCTCAGTTACTTGAGGGTTTTGGGGAGAGGAAAAGAGGAGATGGACTTAATCCTTTCTTCACGTAGTTCGCTGGTCCCCTCTGACAAGACTAGACCTAGGTACTTCACTGAAGTCTGATAGAGCTGAGCCTTAGATTTTGAGACCTTATATCCTCTGTTAGCCAGAAAATTAAGACAAGCCTTACGCTCGTCCTGAGACTTCCTTAATTGGAGCGCAAAGGAGAATATCATCATCTACATATTGTAAACCGGAGGATAAAGGAACTCAGATCTTTTGACAACACCTGCCCAAACAGCTGGGGGCTGTCTTAGAATCTCTGTGGTAACACCATCCAGATTAGCTATGTAGTCTGGTTGGATGGATCCTTGAATGCAAACAAATACTGGCAGTTGGGGTGTAATGGTATGCAGAAAAAAGACGTCCTTTAGGTTCAGGACTGTGAACCATTTAGTTCTCCCAAGTATTTGAGTTAGGGTATAGGGATTGGGAACCACCATATGGATTGGAACCACATCCTCATTAATGAGGCAGAGGTCTTGGACCAGTCTCCTTCCTTTATTGCGTTTTTGTAAATCCAATATTAGAGTATTACAAGAGCCGTTGCAGGGTATAAGGAAGCCCTGCATCCTGGAGTTATCAGTGATGGCTTCTAGCCCTTTCCTAACTTCTGGTTTTAGGGGATATTGTCTCTGGTTAGAGAAGCTGGGATCCTTAAGGTGGACCCAGACCAGTATGGCAATTATGGCTGCACCAATTTTCCTTTGAGTTGCCCAGACTTCTGGGTTAATTAATATCAGTCTGCACTAAGGTGAGACAAAGAGTCTGTCCTGGAGCCATAAGGATGGTGGGTCCCATACCAGCTAAAATAGCCCTGCCTAGCAGAGGAGTTGAGCTTCCAGGCATGATTTAAAAGTCATGGATAAACAAAAGGTCACCTCAACTATAACTAAGGGGTTGCGAAAAACATCATGTTAAAGGCTTTCCTGAGACATCCCTAACAGTCATACTAAGAAAGGAAGGGAGGACTGGCCTAATAAGTTGCCTCCCAAGAGGGAAAAAAAATCAGTCCCTTACACAGCAAAGCTCCCTGTAGTCACAGGACTATGCTGACTCCTGACAAGGTTGGGGCGGGGGAGGGGAGGGCGGGAACAACTTAAATGCAGGGAAGGGAAGTTGCCTGAGGGAAATAGCCTCTTGCCCGATGCAAATGAGTTCCTTCAACAGGGGAAAGAAAACTCTCAATCATTACATCCTTCTTCTAAGAACAGACAAAAACCAAGTTGTTCTGAATTACACTGCTGATGACTAAGCAAAATGCTCATTCCACTCAGTAATATTGTCACTGTGGTTTGCAACAACACCCTTAATGTTGTATATGAAGACGAGATAGGAGCCAGGAAAGAGAGAAAGAAAATGCTATAGGAAAGACTGGAGGTCTTGACTGACACCCGAACGGGCTCTTGGGGATTGAGGCCAGTCCAGGAGCCTTCAGGTAACACTGAGGTGTAGCCTCAGCCAGATGCCTTCACTTGCCGGAGGACCTTATTCTGACCCTATGCAATGGCTAGACCTCTGTGAAGGCAGACTGGATTGAAACAAAGCCAACATTCCCAGTACCTGAGGGTGATGGCAGAGGCTTGGCAAAGTCTTCCCCAGCAAGCCTGTCCTTTGCAACTGTGCCATTCGCTCTTAACTGGCTGACAGAGGTCCAGTGCTTCATCCATTTTTGGAAAAAAAATGTGAAGGCAAGAAGCCTCAGAAATGAAAGTGTAAGAGGTCCACTCTTACCCTTCCACAGATCCCAGACAAGCCTCCAGAAATGACACAGGATTCATTCATTGCCACTGTGCTGGAAGCATCTCCGTGTCCTGTGGCACACCTGTCTGGGCCTCACTCACCTCTAGGCTCACTGCTGGGCCCTCTGCCCACTCGACCCAGCAGACTGCTTCTGGCCCGGATTCCATGCCCACTGCAGCTCTGCATTCAGCCCACAACTGGTCCAATTGTGCCATGATTGTCTTCTACCTTGGGAGCCGGCATCTGGATGAGGGTGACATAGCGGGACCCAAAAACTTGGAGATACCAACAACCACAGAGCCCCAGCTGTTGCCCAGGGAGTCCCCAAGGACCATTACAACTCTCTCTCCTTCCCCCCGCCCACAGCATGGCAAACGGAGGTGGCAGGGGAACGCACGTTTCAGCTTGTTTGTGTTACAGCTCGTTCCATCCCCCTACCCTGCTTCAGTCTGCGGTTCCTGGGCTGGCCCAGCCCCACTGCTGCTTTCTATCGGGTAGCTGCCCAGTGCCAGCAGAGGACTGGAGGGCTACAGTGTTAGAGTTCCTTTCATACCCACCGTTCAGCAGGTTCTGGGATCTTGTCCTGCGTGTAAGAAGAATGAGATTATGCGGACAATGGAGAGAGAGCAAGGCAACAGCTCTCGACACGAGAGAGGACCCGACATGAGTAGACCTCCATGTGAGAGGGGATTCCAAAGGCGGGTAGTCCCCATGTGTGGCTGAGTCTGAGGTTTTTATGGGCTCAGAATGGGAGAGTGCAGGCTGATTGCTCCATAGGTGAACCTGGAAAAAGCACCATTTGATTGGCTAAAAGGCATCGAGGAAGTTCGCATTCTGGTCATGGACTCTACACAGAACTGGCAGTCCAGTTTTCAGGCTTCAGGCTGTCTTTGGCTTGAAGGTTGTCAGGTTTCACCGGGTACCCTACCCCTGTCTGCTTGGGAGTTTGTCTCCTGCTCTTATCAACTGTATTATTTCTTTATTCATATTTTCTATTTGGTGAGAGATTATTCTCATAATTTTCTAGACATGGATTCCTGTAGCTTTTCCAGCTTATTTAAAAATAGCTCATTTATAGTCTCAAGTCTAATGTCTGGATTTCTCTGGGCAGACTTTTGGTTTTTTGACTCTATGAGCCATACTTTCTTATTTCTCTGTGTATCATAATATTTTGTGAAAAAATTGGATGTTTTAAATAATATAATGCGACAACTCTTGGAGTTAGATTTTTCATCTTCCGTGTTTTTTGTTGTCTTAGATGTTGCTGTTTGTCTAGTGAGTTTGCTGAACTAATTTTATGCAGTCTATATTCTGTGAAGAGTTGGTATTCTATGATTGGATGATGATTTCCTTAACTACTGGGAGCAAATAAATATCCCATGGTTTGCCAAGGGGGTCTGTGTGTGCATTGGGACATGCTTTAGTTCAGCCAAGCAGTTGACCCACTCTGCCTTAGCCTTCCTTCACTAAAGTTAAGGTTCTTCTTGGAATTGGTAATGCTTTGATTCCCAAAAGGCATAAATTAAGAATTAAGGGAGTTCCTGTCTCACTTTTCATGCAGAGTAGGTCTTCTGTTCATTCCTTTTTTTTTTTTTTTTTTTGAGACGGAATCTCACTCTGTTGCCCAGGCTGGAGTGCAGTGGCGCGATGTTGGTTCACTGCAAGCTCCGCCCCCCAGGTTCACGCCATTCTCCTGCCTCAGCCTCCCATGTAGCTGGGACTACAGGCGCCCGTCAACACGCCCGGCTAATTTTTTTTTTTTTTTTTTTTTTTTTGTATTTTTAGTAGAGACGGGGTTTCACCGTGTTAGCCAGGATGGTCTCGATCTCTTGACCTTGTGATCTGCCCGTCTCGGCCTCCCAAAGTGCTGGGATTACAGGCGTGAGCCACTGCGCCCGGCTGTTCATTCTTTTTATAAATCGTTTGGCAAATAAATGAAGTATACAAATACACAGCATTGTTGTGAGAACATAGTTTTCTGATAACCCAGTAAGTGAATTTATACCATCAATTGACCTGGTCATTATGGAAGTTACGCAGTAGAGGAACATAGTTATTTATCATTAATTTATTGGTCCTCCTGTAAGTACTGTGAAATAATTATACTTGGTTAAACACTTTATTTTACTAATTTAGCTAGAATTGTTTCCTGTGAAAGGGCCATCTGTTCTATGAATTATACTTTGTATTGCAGCACAACCTGGTGTTTCTGTTCAAGGCTGCCAAACACTAGAGCATTCCACCTAAGGTTTAAATTGTGATATCAGTACATGCTATAGCATTTTCAATAGCAGTTTTAACCAGAAGTACAGAATTCAATGTAAGTACTTAAACTTTTATTTTTTATTTAGGTTACTTACAGCAAGAAAACCTCATTTCTACCTGCCAGACTTTTATTTTGGAAAGTTCAGATTTAAAAGAATATGCAGAACACTGTACAGATGAAGGGTTTATTCCAGCCTGCTTACTGGTGAGTTATTTATTCCTTAAGGGAAATACTTCATCAACACAAGAGACTACATAGTCATAAAATCAGCTTATCAGAAAAAATACTGAAATTGGCAGAAATTTAATGGTTTATATTCATGCATGACTGGTAAGACCCAAAGACGACCAGCTGTTCTTTTTACAAATTTATGCCAAAACTATTAAATGAATTACAACTTTGACTCTGAGAATTAGTTTCAAAATGACACCCTCGTTTATGATTAGTTTCGCTGCTGCTGTCTCCAAGCCTTTTTTTTTTTCCCTTCCTGACCTGTATCTGGCTGCTCCTTTCAGACAAATACAAAACAGATATTTTGATTTATTATTGTCATTTCTTTTGTTAAATATCACTAGACCAACAAACCATCATTTGGCACGTAGTGGATACCTTCCAGAACTACATTATTTCACATGGTGTTTACTATTTTATTTTAAACATGGCTCCTTGAAGACTATCACAGATAACATCAATGTCTGCTTAGGAAACTGAAAATGACGCAAAACTAAAGTTAAGCAAGGTCATAGAATACAGAGTATACACAAATCCATTGTATTCTGCATGCCTGCAGTGAACAATTGAAATTTGAAAAATTTTTGAAAGTACGCATTTATAATAGCAACAAACAAACAAAATGCTTAGAGATAATCTAACAAAATATGTGTGAAATCCAAATGCTCCAAATTGCCTGAAATCTAAGGCCTGAATAAAAGGAGAATTGTACGGTGTGCACAGATCGAGAGACTCAATATTGTTAAGGTGTTATTCCCCCCAATTTAATTATAGATTTTTTACAGTCAAAATGCCTGCAAGCATTTTTATAGGTAACACGGAGCTGAATTCTAAATGTTAAATGGAAAAGAAACTAGAATAGCCTAAAGAGTTTCTGAAAAAGAACAATTTGGAGGACTCACATTACCAGATTTCAAAACTTACTAAAAAATATAATCAAGATTAAGGGACATTTTTGATAGTTTAGGCACGTAGATCAGTGGAACCAAATACAAAGTCCATATAGAGACCCATACATCTGATTTTGACAAAGGCTTAAAGGCAATTCATTGCAGAAAGGATGGTCTTATCAACAAATGTTGCTGGAACACTCAGACATCCATATGTAGAAAAAGAACCTCTACAAATACCTCGTACCTTATGCAAAAATTAACCATAAAATGGTTCAGAATGTAAAACACAAGACTCTAAGACTTCTAAATGAAAACATAAGAAAAAAATTGTGCAAAGTTGGATTTGACAATGAGTTTTTTATATGACACCAAAAGCATGGGCTATAAAGGCAAAACTTAGCCCAATTTATAAAAAATTAAAAACTTGCTCTACAAGAGGCATGTTAAAAGAAATGGGCTGGGCCAGACACAATGGCTCATGCCTGTAATCCCAGCACTTTGGGAGGCCCAGGCAAGAGGATTGCTTGAATTCAGGAGTTCTATACCAGCCTGGGCAGCATAGTGAGACTTCATCACTAGAAAACAATTTTTAAAAATTAGCCAGGTGCGGTGGTGCACTTAGTCCCAGCTGCTTGGGAGGATGAGGCTGGAGGATCGCTTGAGCCCGGGAGGTGAAGGCTGCAGTGAGCCACAATTGCACCGCTGCAATTTAGCCTGGATGACAGAGTAAAACCCTGTCTCAAAAAAAAAAAAAAAGGTTGGGTGCAAATTTGTATCTTACATGTCTGAAAAAGGGTTTATACCCAGAACATATGTATAGAACTCTTAAAACTTAACAACAAAAACCAAACAATTTTTTTAAGTGGATAAGAGAACTGAAGATACTTTTACCAAAGAAAATATACAAATGGCAATAAGCGTATGAAAAAATCTTCCAAATCATTAGTCACTAGGAAAATGCAAATTAATACCCCACTGAGATACGAATATCTATTAGAATGGCTAATATAAGAAAACAGGTTTAAAAACTGGCAAGTCCTTGACCACAAATATGCAGAGCAGCAGGAACTCTTGTTTGTTACTGGTAAGAATTAAAGATCATACAGTTGCTTTTGAAAACAGTTTGCATTCCCCATGTGAACCAACACTCACATTACCCAAATCAGTTGAAAAACTTGTGTTCACACAAAAACCTAGACACTGGTGTTTGCTAATAGTGCCTAAAAACTGAAAACAGGCCAAGTGTGGTGGCTCACACCTGTAATCCCAGCACTTTGGGAGGCCAAGGCAAGCGGATAGCGAGATCAAGAGTTCGAGACCATCCTGGCCAACATAGTGAAACCCCATCTCTACTAAAAATACAAAACTTAGCCAGGTATGATGGTGCGTGCCTGTAGTCCCAGCTACTCAGGAGGCTGAGGCAGGAGAATCGCTTGAACCTGGGAGACGGAGGTTGTGGTGAGCCGAGACTGTGCCATGGCACTCCAGCCTGAGCAACAGAGCAAGACTCCATCTCAAAAAAAAAAAAAAAAACTGAAAACAGGCTAGGCGTGATGGCTCACACCTTTAATCCCAGCACTTTGGAAGGCTGAGGCAGGAACATGGCTTGAAGCCAGGAGTTCGAGGCTATAGTGAGCTGTGAGCAGCCATTGTACTCTAGCCTGTGTGTCAGAGCAAGACCCTGTCTCTAAAAAAAAAAAAAAAAAAAAAATTAAAAACTAGTGACAATCGGCCGGGCGCGGTGGCTCAAGCCTGTAATCCCAGCACTTTGGGAGGCCGAGACGGGCGGATCACTAGGTCAGGAGATCGAGACCATCCTGGCGAACACGGTGAAACCCCGTCTCTACTAAAAAATACAAAAAACTAGCCGGGCGAGGCGGCGGGCGCCTGTAGTCCCAGCTACTCGGGAGGCTGAGGCAGGAGAATGGCGTAAACCCGGGGGGCGGAGCTTGCAGTGAGCTGAGATCTGGCCACTGCACTCCAGCCCGGGCGACAGAGCCAGACTCCGTCTCAAAAAAAAAAAAAAAAAAAAAAAAACTAGTGACAACCAAGATGTCTTTCAAAAAGTGACAGACTCTGATGTGTTCATAACAAAGCAATACTACTACTCAGCAATAAAAAGCAACATGCTATTCACACAATAACATGGATGAATATTAAATAAATGCTTCTAATTTCTTCTAAATTAACAGTTCGGAACAAATAACAAATTGTAGATAGTGGGAGCCAAATTCCTCACTGTGTGAGAAAGAAGATATAAATAAGCATAATAATGAAACCAGTGGTGTTGGGTTATAATCTGAGATATTAGTATGACACTGTGGTTATTTTAATATATATACAGATAGATGCAGAAATACAAATGCTTGTGTATATGCATTTGTACGTGTATGTGTAGCTGTCTGCTGAGAGGGTCTAGAAGCAGTAATACCCAAGTAGCTATAATGTCCTAGTCAAACGGGCAAGATTCTTTAGAAGCTTGGATGCAAACCCTAATGTCAGTGGCTATTTTCATTTTCGATTACCTGCTTCTTTACCCTTTCCTCATCAGCTACTCTGCAGTTAGATCTTTTATTAACTTGAATGGTGGAATCTTTTCTTGTGAGAAATTATTGGTAGTATTATACACTTTTGGTAATATTTGATCTTTTTCTTTTCAGTCCTTATTTGGAAAAAACTTGACAACAATTTTAAATGAGTATGTAGCTATGAAAACAAAAGGTAAGAGTTCTGATTTGGAGTTTTTTTGCTGATGTGTACAATATTTATCTGCTTGATTTAGTTAAAAATAATTTTTAAAGGTGTCTCATAAAAGCCTTGAGAAAACTTGTCTCCGTTGTGATGACATAAATTTTTCTGGGACACATCTAATTTGTTTGTGGGTTTTGTTTTTTGTTTGTTTGTTTTTGTTTTTTGTTTTTGAGACAGAGTTTCACTCTTGTTCAGGCTGGAGTGCAATGGCATGATCTCGGCTCACTGCAACCTCCAGCTCCTGGATTCAAGCTATTCTCCTCCATCAGCCTCCCAAGTAGCTGAGATTACAGGCCTGCACCACCATGCCCGGCTAATTTTGTATTTTTAGTAGAGGTGGGGTTTCTCCATGTTGGTCAGGTTGGTCTCAAACTCCTGACCTCAGGTGATCCACCACCTCAGCCTCCCAGAGTGTTGGGATTACAGGTATGAGCCACTGCCCCCGGTCATTTGTTTGTGTTTATATTGAGTGATACATAAATTGCAACAATCTTTATATTAGCAAAAATAACCCAAAAATTACCTTTAAAAAATATATAAAATAAAACTCTTACCTCTATGTTATCTATACTGATAAACAGACATCACTATGTGTTAAAAAGTTTTAAACTGACATTTTAATTTTAATTCTATGTAGTCTAAGTCTGAACATAGAAGCCAGTCATAAACTGGCTTATACTTACCAGCATATAAAATTCTACTTGCCTTAATTAAGGATGTTTTAGAGAAAAAGTTTTGACTACTTATTCTCTAATATTGATTATTTTCAATAGCTTATAATATTAACAAAACAATTAGCATTAAACAATTTGCATAAGATAACATAAAAAGAAGCTTGACTTTTGACGTTGTCACTGTGTATAAGCATTGTGCTATGTGCTTTCATATGGTTTTTTTCATCATTTAATATTTTGTGGTTTTTGTTTGTTTGTTTTTTTGAGACGGGGGTATCTCTCTGTTGCCCAAGCTGGAGTGCAGTGGCGCGATCTCGGCTCACCACAACCTTCTTCTCCTGGGTTCGAGCAATTCTCCTGTCTCAGTCTCCCGAGTAGCTGGGACTATAGGCGCACACCACCATGCCTAGCTAATTTTTGTGATTTTAGGAGAGACAGGGTTTCACTGTGTTGGCCAGGCTGGTCTCGAACTCCTGACCTCATCATCTGCCCACCTTGACCTCCCAAAGTGCTGGTATTACAGGCGTGAGCCATCATGCCCAGCCTCTCATTTACTTTTTAGAATAACCCAGTGAGAGAGATTGTTTAAAGCCATTTTTAAATATGAGAAAATTGAGGATTAAATTTCCACACTTACAAAGAATTTGCATAACCTTTATGGTAATTATTATAAGACAAATTTTTTTTTTTTTTTTGAGATGGAGTCTTGCTCTGTCGCCGAGACTGGAGTGCAGTGGCCGGATCTCGGCTCACTGCAAGCTCCGCCTCCCGGGTTTACGCCATTCTTCTGCCTCAGCCTCCCGAGTAGCTGGGACTACAGGCACCCGCCACCTCGCCCGGCTATTTTTTTGTATTTTTTACTAGAGACGGGGTTTCACCGGGTTAGCCAGGATGGTCTCGATCTCCTGACCTCGTGATCCGCCCGTCTCGGCCTCCCAAAGTGCTGGGATTACAGGCTTGAGCCACCGCACCCGGCCAAGACAAATTTTTTAAATTCACTTTCATATGTCATATGATATCAGATAGAACAAAGACCAGAAAAAGTGTTTCTCCCTTTTTTAATAAAATGAAGGTGTAAAATTATTGGCCAAAAAATGCTCAAGAGATTTTACAGATGTCCTTTTCTACTCATATTTGTATCTGATACTCAGTGACTTTAGAAGAGAAAGCAACCTTATTATAGCTTTGCAAGCTATTTTACAAAGTAGATGGATTTCTCATTTTCCAACATACTGTCAATAATCGAGAGACAAGGTTTTTTTGTGTGTCTTTGTTCAAAATGAATGATGAAATTTCTTCACCTGGGTTTATTAAGAACTTTTTCCTCCTGTGATTTAGAAACATCAAATAATGTCCCAGCAATAATGTCATCTTTATGGAAGAAATTGGACCATACACTTTCTCAGATCAGGTAATAAGCTATTAGAATGTGCCTAATGATTTTGGAATTCAAATACACTTTGGGTTTAAATCTTCTTGAGACCTACACAGTATACTTATGTAACACTTATGCAGTTTTGAAATTACTCTAGAGGTTGCTGGTACTGTGGAGGCTACTGACTGACATAATTTAAAATAAATAGCATATTTTTAATAAAATACTTAGAAAACTAAGCTATGTAGTAGTTTAATGACATTTCCAAGTTTCCATAGCAATTTAGAGGCAGATATATTGTTAGAATACAAATCACCGTGAATTCCCTTAGGCAGCTGTCTCTTTATTACATATTCACAGAATTGATGCATTGAACCCATGCCCACTTGATTTCTTAACTTGAAATAAGCTTGAAGAATAATGCTAATTCTGAAATCTTCTGGTATCAATTTTATGAAAATCTCCTATTTGACAATAGAATTTGTTATGAAAACCATAGTCTCTTAACCTTTCTTTCAGAGATATAAGTGACTACCCCACCTAACTTCAGCATGGGTTTCATTTTCTTTCTCTGCTTAAACTTCTAAAATGGCTCCAAATGCTTTCTACTTAACTCTGGACACATCTTACTTGGTAGTCTTATCTTTATATTTCTTTTTCCTGACTCGAGTTTTATGGATCTTGTTGGAGACTTACTTGACATATTTTTTATGATAATGGCACGGTGTCTGTGACTTTATCGAATAAAGGGATGGGCCACTCTGATTCATACTAAAATAATTAACTTGTACTGTGAATTTTTCCATGTTTGTTTGCATCTTCTTTAGGGGTTCAATAAAATAATTTCATAGCCATAAATTTAATAAAAGCTGGATGTCCTCTGACATTAACTTGGGGATTCCGAAGTATTTATATATGGAGTCATGGAAAATCAGAATTTCTCTATGGGAAGGCATCTCTGTAATTGTGAAAGATAATAAAAAATGTATACTTTGTATATTCTTACTTAAAAATGTAATATGCAGAGTTTCTAAAGTTAAATTATATTCTTTTTATTTTTTCAAGAGGTAGGGTCTCGCTCTGTTACCTAAGCTGGAGTGCAGTGGTGTGATCATAGCTCTCATAGCCTTGAACGCCTCAGCTCAAAAGTTTCTCCCACCTCAGCCTCCCAAGTACCTAGGACTACGGGCGCATGCCACCTGGCTAATTTTTATTTCGTTTCATAGAGACAGTCTTGCTATGTTGCTCAGGCTGGTCATGAACTCTCAGCCTCGAGTGATCCTCTCACCTCAGCCCCCCAGCGTGCTGGGATTACAGGCATGAACCACCGTACCCAGCCCAGATTGCATTCTTTTTTTTTTTTGAGACGGAGTCTCGCTCTGTCGCCCAGGCTGGAGTGCAGTGGCCAGATCTCAGCTCACTGCAAGCTCCGCCTCCCGGGTTCCCGCCATTCTCCTGCCTCAGCCTCCCGAGTAGCTGGGACCACAGGCGCCACCACCTTGCCCGGCTAATTTTTTGTGTTTTTAGTAGAGATGGGGTTTCGCCGTGTTAGCCAGGATGGTCTCAATCTCCTGACCTTGTGATCCGCCCGTCTCGGCCTCCCAAAGTGCTGGGATTACAGGCTTGAGCCACCGCGCCCGGCCCCAGATTGCATTCTTAATGTAATGTCAAGGCACTCTAACGCATATTACGTTGGATAGAAACTTGTTAATTAAAATTATGTGTGTTGTGAGTGTGTCTACATGCCACTATTTTTCTCCTAAAGCAAATCAGAGTTGCTTACCCAAAAAATGTGTTTGTCTTTTTTGTCTGAGAGAGATTTTTTGCTTTTTACCTCATAACTAACTTCTGGTCTGACTGTAACTAAATCATAGTGGATGTCGGCAACAAAAATTTTTTGATGGATAACTACTTTGTTTTCTTTGTTAGGAGCATGCAAAGTTCCCCAAGGTTTGCTGGCAGTCAGAGAGGTTGGTATCCAACTTTAAACAATGTTCACAATTACTTCAAACTTACACTGTCAGATGAACATTTTAATTCATTGTACATATGTGCTAAGTGTATATTTTGCTTAAACTACTGTTTTTCTTTGTGGTGTTTTGTTTGTTTGTTTTTGTTTCTGTTTTTGTTTTTTGAAGTGGTGTCTCGCTCTGTTGCCCAGGCTGGAGTGCCATGACACGATCTCAGCTCACCGCAACCTCCACCTCCTGGGTTCAAGTGATTCTCCTGCCTCAGCCTCCCAAGTAGCTGGGACTACAAGCGTGTGCCACCACACCCAGCTAATTTTTTGTTTATTTTTAATAATTATTTTTTGTATTTTTGTATTTTTTTTATTTTTGTAATTTTTTTTTTGTATTTTGCCATGTTAGCCAGGATGGTCTCAATCTCCTTACCTCATGATCTGCCTGCCTCAGCCTCCCACAGTGCTGGGATTACAGGCGTGAGCCACCGCACCTGGCCAAACCACCGTTTTTTATGTACAGTTATGTTAATATTTTCATTTATCATAAAAATATTTTGTAAATACTCCCTACATTTCACATAGACTCATGTAGAATGTTTTAATTCTCATGAGTTTAGTTTTATTAATTCATGGGGGTATTATCAATATGAATTATTGCAGAACAAATACAATCTTGGATTTATAAAGCTTGAGTGTATTCATTTTAGTTTCTTCTGAAAGTCACATAAATTTAGTTGATATATTTAGGGGTCATTCTTCAATCTGTTGATGTAACATGTTATATAATAGGATGCATCATATTGACTTCTTATAATTCCCAAACTACCCTGACATTGAATTTGTTTTTTAAATGCTTATATGTTTCAGCCCGAACAAGAACTGGAATTGCAGAAATCAAACGGCAGAGAAAGCTTGCATCTCAAACAGTTCCAGCCAGTGCAGAGTTGCTCACTTTACCTTACCTTTCAGGACAGTTTACCACTTCTTCCACAGGTACACAAGTTGCTCGACCAAGTGGCCAAATTTCAGATCCATCAAGGTCATATTTTGTAGTGGTCAACCATTCACAGTCACAAGATACTGTAACCAGTAAGTTTACATTTTGTTCTCTTAAATTTTGTTGTTAATGAAATCGTATGAATGAGATAATATACTAATGTCTTTATACTCAGTGTAAAAATATGGACCGCCCCCCAAAAAAAAGATGAGAGAGACTAAAAGTGGAACAGACTTCTAGATTTGCTATAAGCATATAAAATCTTTAAGGCATTTTAATCTAGGATTCTTCCTATTTCTACTCTAACTGAAGTCCACCTTGAACTCTCTAATTCTCCATTTTTGGCATTAAGAGAAAAGGACCTTGTTGCATTTTATTTTAAATGGAATGTACATTATATTTTCTACCTCCTTGCCTTTGTTGATGTCAGTCTATCCTCCTGGAATGAGGAATGCCTTTCCACTTCTCCTGTATCTTTACATGTTAGAAATCCTACATATGCCTGGCTGAACCTTAGAGTTAGGAATATCCTTAGAGAGCGTGTGGTATATCTTATTTGTTGCATACTTGAAACTTTTGAAAACACATGATAGTAAGCGATAAGAAGCTAGTTAATAACAGAGTTGGGATTAGAATTCAGGAGTTAGCAGTCTCAGTTCACAAACCAGTTATCTTTCTGTGCAGCTAAAATTTATTGCCATCAAGATCTCCCCCATTTTCACCTTTTCCAAATCCTTTTCTATACCCAGAATGCTTAGTTTATACTTCTTAGACTTTTTCCATTCTACCATATTATTTTTTGTTGAGACTATACTGTACTTTGGATTTTATTGTAAAACCTTAAGGCATAAAGACTATATTTTATTGATCTTAATATCATTTACCGTGCTTTATACATGGTAGGCACTCAGTACTTGTTAATTGAATTTAATATAAAATAGTAATCACTATTTAAAGCTTTTTATCCCATTACAAGTTTAGAAAATTATTCCATTTCTTTGGCTTACTGTTATGTTTTCTTGAAATACAGCTGGAGAAGCTTTAAACGTCATTTCTGGTGCTCCGGAAAAGAAAGCACATGCCAGTTTAATGTCTCCCGGTAGACGCAAAAGGTAAATGCTTTTTAAAAGAGACAAGTTACCTGTATCCATTAAAAAAAAAAAATTACATCAGGAGATTTACATTGTGAATAATAAGACCAGGTTATGTTCTGATCTGTTATTAGAACTATTCCAAAATTTTGTCTTTCTTCACATTCTAACCCGCCTGAAATTGGGTTGCATCTCTCAATTAATGGCATATCACTGTTTCATGGAAAATATGTTTATTCTGTATTGGTATATAAAATAATGGTATATCTTACAAATGATGTTATCCCAGGTTTTTTGAAGTCCATGTTTTTTAACCGAATGTAAATAATACCATTATGTTCTATGCTGCACACACATTTAAAGTCCTAAGATCAATTGATGGAATTTTTCCAGGCACAATCTTTGAGAAAAATGTTTTTCTGTCTTACTTACTCTGTGTGTCTTTGTTTGAAGAATATTTTTAAAAAGAAATAGTAGTTTTAAAATGTTTCTTCTAGTTTCTTAGCTGCCAAGCCCTGGGTATTTTTGTTAGAGTTTTTACTTTTGGTTGTCTTTCATTCAAGACTGACCTCAGCCTCCTTTATTGGAGCCTTTCTCACTTCACCATATAAAATAGTAAACAGTAATATCGATTTATTTAATTTTAGAGATAGGGCCTTGCTCTCCTGGCCACGCTGGAGTATAGTGGTGCAATCATAACTCATTGCAGCCTTGAACTTGTGGGCTCAGAAGATCCTCCCACCTTAGCCTCCCCAGTAGCCAGCACCACAGGCACATGCCACCACACCCAGCTAATTTTTTTATTTTTTGTAGAGATAGGGGTCTCATTTTGTTGCCCAGGCTAGTCTCAAACTCCTGGCTTCAAGTGATCTTCCCACCTTGGCCTCCCAAATTGCTGGGATTACAGATGTGAGCCACCACACGCAGCCATAAAAGAGCAATATTAATATTTAACATTTATAGGAACCTTGACTTTTTAAATAAAGTATATATACTTTATTTCATTCCATTCTTTAGTAAACCCAGTAATGCAGTTGGTCATTATAAAGTGGGTTAGAGAGTCAGAGCTTGCTGTGCTTCAGACCACATAGGTAGTAAGTGGTAAAGCTAGACTTCAAACTCATTTTTTTGAATCCAAGACTAATACTTTTTGTATTTCCCTTTGTTCCTACCACAAATAGAGAATATACAGTTGACCTTGAACAACACGGGTTTGAACTGCATGGGTTCATTTATACTCAAGTTTTTTTCAACCAAACACAGATTGAAAATTTAGTAGTAAAACCTACCTAGATGCAGTGTGCTGACTTTTTGAGTACATGGGCTTCCTAGTGCAGACTGTAGGACTTGAGTACATGTGGATTTTGATATCCTTGGGGGTCCTGAAACCAGCCCCCTGCAGATACAGGGACAACCGTATCTGTTCTGCTATGGTGATCTTAAAATTTATGTCTGTATATGTATTTATCTTTAAATCTGTTAAACATAGTGGTTAAAAGAAAAGTTTTTAAAATGTGTTTCAGTGAATCTCAGAGAAAAAGTACCACTTTGTCTGGCCCTCATTCAACAATACGGAATTTCCAAGATCCAAACGCATTTGCAGTAGAAAAAGTAAGTGACTCTGCCAAACTTTGCAACTTAAAATATTCCTGAGTTAAAAAATACAGATATATACACAAATGTATGTATATATGTATCAAATAAAGAAACAGGGGTAAGTTTATAGATATCTATAAATACTTTGTTGTTGTTGAATCATTTAATAAAATACCGGCCAGGTGCTGTGGCAAATGCCTGTAATCCCAGCACTTTGGGAAGCTGAGGCGGGCAGATTGCTTGAGCTCAGGAGTTCAAGACCAACCTGGGCAACATGGTAAAACCCCGTCTCTACAAAAAATACAAAAATTGGCCAGGCGTGGTAGCACATGTCTGTAGTTCTTGCTGCTTAGGAGGCTGAGATGGGAGGATTGCTTGAGCCTGGGAGATCGAGGCTGCAGCGAGCCATGATCATTCCACAACACTCAAGCCTGGGTGACAGAGTGAGACCCTGTCTCAAAAAAAAAAAAAAAAATCTGTCTAATGAGTAGTGGCTTATACCTGTAATAAGAGGTATTGAGAGGCCAAGAGGAGCAGATCTCTTGAGGCCAGGAATTCAAGACCAGCCTGGCCAACTATCTCTACTAAAAATACAAAAATTAGCTAGGTGTGATGGCGCACGCCCATAATCCCAGCTACTATTCAGGAGGCTGAGGCACAAGAATTGCTTGAACTGGGAGGTGGAGGTTGCAGTGAACTGAGATCGTGCCACTGCACTCCAGCCTGGGCTACAGAGCGACACTGTAAAAATAGGGCATTTACTGGGGTTTGATGATGAGTGTGGAAGTGTGTAAGAAAGAGTTGTTGAAAGATCTGTGAAAACATTTGCAAATTACAGTGTTGTATTCAGGGATTAATATGGAGGGAGCTGCCACAACTTCTGAGTTTCCATTTAGGTTTATTAAAACTATCCAGCTCTTATCGGTTTGTTATTTTCTAATAAATATTAAATAGCAGAATACTCTTTATTGTCCTTTTGCTAACAGTGGCTTTCTTTTCCAGCAAATGGTTATTGAAAATGCACGAGAAAAAATACTAAGCAACAAATCTCTTCAAGAAAAGCTAGCAGAAAACATAAATAAATTTTTAACTAGGTAAGCTATATATGTTTAAAATGCCTAATTGTTTTTGCCTAATTGCATAACTATAATAAAGATTTTTCTTTCTTTGTTAACAGTGATAATAATATTGCCCAAGTACCTAAGCAAACAGATAACAACCCTACGGAGCCAGAGACTTCAATTGATGAATTCTTAGGACTTCCGGTATGGGTGGTTGGGGTGCGCATGTGTGCGTGTGTGTTACTTATAGTTAAGATTGATGGTATTTTGGTTTCATTTCAAAACCATTGCCAACATAAGATGTTATGATTTGCCATCTAATTAGATAAAATGATTTACAATAGTAAGATCAAACTTTTCTTCATTCATTGAATGTAATCTGTTCCTGAAAAACACATCGGATGACGACTTAAAATAGAATCTATATTGCATCCACAGTCATGGATTCCTAAGTATTTAATACTTAAAAATTTGTTAGGGTATATTTGTGTGTAATAAACAGTAATACAGTGTTTATATAAATTACATTTCTTCTGCACTGCTACAAACTGTATAATACTTTAGAGAAACAATGAAATGATATATTAAAGATATGTAATGGGGCCAGGCATGGTAGCTCAATGCCTGTTATCCCAGCACTTTGGGAGGCCAAGGAGGGCAGATCACTTAAGGCCAGGAATTCGAGACCAGCCTGGTCAACATTGGCGAAATCTCATCTCTACCAAAAATACAAAAATTAGATGGGCATCATGACATGTGCTTGTTATCCCAGCAGTTGAGGTGGCTGAAGCAGGAGAATCCTTGAATCCGGGAGGTGGAGGTTGCAGTGAGCGGAGATCGCACCACTGCTCTCCAGCCTGGGTGAAAGAGTGAGACCTTGTCTCAAAAAAATAAGAAAAAAAGATATCTAATGAATCCAAGTAATAGTTAACTAAATAAAATGAACAAAACTTTTTTTTTTTTTTGAGACGGAGTCTCTGTTTCCCAGGTTGGAGTGCAGTGGCACAGTGTCAGCTCACTGCAAGCTCTGCCTCCTGGGTTCACACCATTCTCCTGCCTCAGCCTCCTGAGTAGCTGGGCTACAGGCACCCGCCACCACGCCTGGCCAATTTTTTGTATTTTTAGTAGAGACAAGGTTTCACTGTGTTAGCCAGGATGGTCTCCATCTCCTGACCTCGTGATCTACCCACCTCGGCCTTCCAAAGTGCTGGGATTACAGGCGTGAGCCACCATGCCCAGCCAATAAAATGAACAAGACCTTTTTAAAAAGAAAGATTGCTAACCAAATGACAGTTTGCCTGTGAGGCTTAATACTAAGAGAAGAAAGATGGGGACAATGGTCACTGTTGCTATTCATTGGTAGTAAATACAAAGGAGAGTGAGCTAGTAAGGGAGAAATATAACAGTCTGTGTTTTAAGATTTGTCGATGTGCAACTATCCTTTAATATACTTTTTTCTTTTTTTTTTTTTTTTTTTTTTTTTGACAGGGGTCTCACTCTGTTGCCCAGGCTTGAGTGCAGTGGCTCAATCATGGCTCACAGTAGCCTTGATCTCCCTGAGCTCAAGTGATAACTCCCACCTCAGCCTTCTCAGTAGCTGGGACTACAGGCACATGCCACCATGCTCAGATAATTTTTGGGTTTTGTTTGATTTTGTTTTTTGAGATGGAGTATCACTGGGTCGCCCAGGCTGGAGTGCAGTGGCACAATCTCTGCTCACTACAACCTCTGCCTCCCGAGTTCAAATGATTCTCCTGCCTCAGCCTCCCAAGTAGCTGGGATTATAGGCATGTGCCTCCACGCTTGGCTAATCTTTGTATTTTTAGTAGAGACTAGGTTTCACCATGTTGACCAGAATGGTCTTGAACTCCTGGCCTCAGGTGATCTGCCTTCCTCGGCCTCCCAAAGTGCTGGGATTATAGGTGTGAGCTACCTCACCTGACCCAAATATCCTTTTTGAAGAGCAGCTGCAATTGTGATTTTAGGACATCTTTTTACTTGGACCATTGGACAATGGAAATATTTTTATTGGCCTGCCCATGTGAGTGTATTAGAGCAGGTTTTCTTTCAGTTGAATTCTGAGAAAGCCATTGAGCCCTTGAATTGTTTTTCTCTCTGTCAGTTCTACCAGTACTTCTTTTAAAAACCTCTCTTATCTTACCATTTAATAAATATGGGCCAGGCACAGTGGCTCATAGCTTTAATCCCAGCACTTTGAGAGGCCAAGGCAGGAGGATGCTTGAGCCCAGAGGTTCAAGACCAGCCTGGACAACATAATGAGACCTCATCTATACAAAAAATTTTTTTAAAAATTAGCCAGGTGTTGTTGCATGCACCTGTTGTCCCAACTACTTGGGAGGCTGAAATGGGAAGATCACTTGAGCCTGGGTGCTTGAGGCTGCAGTAAGTTGTGATTTCACCACTACACTCCAGCCTGGGCAACAGAGCAAGACGCTGTCTCAAAACCAAAAAACAAATATGTATGCTCTGTTTTAAGTTTTTGTATCCTCTAACTTTTTGCTTATTGTTTCTCTACAAATACATCAGATGCTTACCATAATCAGGGTACTTGGTTAAATACTGTGAAGGATTGTAAGAAAGTAAAGGCACAACCTACTGTTCTTGGTTGTTCATAATACTGTATTTGTAGAAAGTTAAGAATTAAGATTTAGCTGGGTGCGGTGGCTCACGCCTGTAATCCCAGCAGTTTGGGAGGCTGAGGCAGGTGGATCACCTGAGTTCAGGAGTTCGAGACCAGCCTGGCCAACATGGTGAAACCCCACCTCTACCAAAAATTAGCTAGATGTGGTGGCACACACCTGTAATCCCAGCTACTCAGAAGGCTGAGGCCAGAGAATTGCTTGAACCCGGGAGGCGGAGTTGCAGTGAGACGAGATCGCGCCACTGCACTCCAGCTTAGGCGACAGAGTGAGACTCCATCTCAAAGCTAAAAAAAAAAAAAAAGAATTAAGATTTAAATAACAGTTTTTAAGACAGTATAGGGAATTTTGTAACACAGAAATCCCAAAAGGCTCAAGAAGTAGCACCAGGACGTCTGAAAGTGACTCTTAAAGCTGAGGCTACAAACAGGATAATAAGGTGCAAAATTAAGGAAGGAGTTAAACCCTGTATCTACTCCCTATTTCTCATGCTCCCCCAGAAACACTGTTGTCAGTCATGAGCCCTCACAGCAAGAAATCTGACTAACTCAAAAGAAAAGAACTAAAAATACAAATGGTTCTACAACATTATTCCATAGCTTAGCTTGTAGTTGACAAGCTCACCCCTGCCATTGGTACAGGGCTTTTGAGGTAGGTTTTGGCATGTTAGTTTTAAAGCTGAATAGATAAGAATTGGCAACATTCAAGGAAAGCATTTTACATGAAGAACCCATAGCAGACAGATAAAAGGGATAAAATAGATATATATTGAAGGACCTATAAAGCAGTCTACAATAGAGTAATGTAAAGAAAGTAGATTATAGAACTTTATAGTGTGGGCCAGGCACAGTAACTCATGGCTATAGTCCCAGCAGTTTGGGAGGCTGAGGTGAGCGGATCGCTTGAGCCCAGGAGTTCAAGACCAGCCTGGGCAACATGGCGAAACCCCATCTCTACCAAAAATACAAAAACTAGCTGGGTGTGGTGGCACATGTGTAGTTTCAGCTACTCAGAAGGCTGAGGTGAGAGGATCACCTGAGCCTGGGAGGTCAAGGCTGCAGTGAACTGTGTGCCACTGCATTCCACTCCAGCTTGGGTGACAAAGTGACACTGTGTCTCAAAAAAAAAAAAAACTTTATAGTATAATATTATTTCCATTTATATACATATATTCATTTTATATCATTTTAATGTTTAGGAATATATTCACCAAAGCTCTTACCTCTAAGAAGTAGGATTAGGAAACCCTCACCTTCTGTCTAGTTTTGTTTTAATTTGTTTTAAATGAGCATATCATTGGAAATTGTCTTGGAGTGGAGGAATGCTACTACATAAAAAGTCAAAAATAGTCAAGTGTCTGCTAATTATTTTGCTGGTATTAAATCATATTATTCAAACTGGGCACAGTGGCCCACGTCTATAATCCCAGTGCTCTGGGAGGCTGAGGCAAGAAGATCACTTGAGCCCAAGAGTTCAGGACTAGCCTGGGCAATTTAGCAACCCCATCTCTACCAAAAATAAAATAAAATAAAATAAGCTGGGCATAATGGTGCACCTGTAGTCCCAGCTACTCAAGAGGCTGAGGCAGGAGCATCAGTTGAGCCCAGGAATTTCAGGTTATAGTGAGCTACAGTGACTATATCACTGTACCACTACTCTCCAGCCTGGGCGAAAGAGTGAGACCTTGTCTCATATATACATATAGTATGTAAATATATATAAATTCAGCTAGAATCATGCCTTCACCCTACTCCTTTCTTGCAGAGTGAAATTCACATGTCTGAAGAAGCTATACAGGACATATTGGAACAGACAGAATCAGACCCAGCATTTCAGGCACTCTTTGATCTCTTTGACTATGGTAAGGAGACTATTTCAAGACAAAAAAGGCTTCTCCAGTTTCTTTGGTAACTTAACTGTAGTGAATCAGCATTCTCCAGAGTATCTAAAAAAGTTCTTGTTTTCATTTCATCAGATATATGGATATGTTAAAGGAGTTTTTGTTGTTTTGTTTGTTTTTACCTGAGAAACTTCAGCTATTAAAGTGGAGAGTAGTTTTGTTTTTTATTTTTGTGGCATTTTTGCCAGCCAACAGGGAATGTGTTGATGTCGACCGCTCTACAGATGTACTGAACACAATTGAATGGTACAAAGGGAATACAAAAAACTGGCCATTGTCCTCAATCTTATGATTTAGTGCAGTAGTTCTCAAAGTATACTCCCCCAAACCAACAATCTCAGCATTATCTGAGAACTCGTTAGAAAATGCAAATTACTGGTTTAAAGTTTAAGAAACACCTATTTGGTGTAAAAATCTTTGTACTTGTAAATGATATTAAAAGCAACATTTTTTAATAAAACCCTAAATCAAAGTTTAACATTTGCTTAATCCCCACAAGCTGTATTCATTGATGTTTATTTTTTGTTTTGGTCATTTAATTATTTCCCTATTCGCTTTTTAACAGGTAAAACAAAGAATAATAAAAATATATCACAAAGTATTTCCAGTCAACCTATGGAATCCAATCCCAGTATAGTCTTAGCAGATGAAACTAATCTAGCAGTTAAAGGTTCTTTTGAAACAGAAGAATCTGGTAAGCATTTGGTTTTGTTAATATCATCAATCCAAATCTTAATATTCGTCTCAAAATTCAAAGGCAGAAAATACTAATTTGGAAGTAGAAGTTGTTCAGATTGTTACAAATCATTTTTGTATTTTTCTCTCCGTTAAAAACAATTATAAATCTTTGGTAGTTTGATTAAAAAGAAAATTTAGGGTATTCATTCTTTTACTGTAAGCTTTTTTTGTTGGTGTGTTTTTGTTTCTTGAGACAAGGTCTCCCTCTTGTCATCCAGGCTGGAGTGCAGTGGCACAATCATAGCTCACTGCATGCAGCCTCAAACGATCCTCCCAACACTTTAGAAGCAGAGGTAGCATTACAGGTGTGAGCCACCACACTTAACCTCATTCCTTTATAATTCAGTCTATTCTTGACATGTGCAATTTAGTATTAATGTTGTTCAGTTGCTCAAAAGTCTGTAACATTTATTTTTATTAAGGCACATCTTTTCTGCTCACCTGTTTTTAAATGTTATCATTGCTCCCACCACTAGAAAATCTGATGGCTTCCAATGTTCATTCACATCCTGTCCTTCAAGAATCTCAGACTACGTGTCTCCTTTAATTCCTCTGCCAACAATCAAGTCCAATTCTCCATTTCTTCTTAGGCTGAATTATAGTGGGTTTTGTTTTTGCAGTATATATTATGTCTAGAAGGTTGTGTTCTACCCTGTACAAAGTGAAACTTGAAATTCTGTTTTCTGAGAAAGTCTTCCTACTTCACTGAGGAACTACTTATCCTGAATTTATGTGGCCTGTATACAATTTCCACTGTTTTCCCCACAATAAGGATTCCGATGTGCTCTGTACTCAACAGCAGGTGTCACATTTAACAGAATTAGAGTAGTCCCCCCTTATCTGTGGGGGATATATTCCAAGCCCCACAGCGGGTGCCTGAATTGGGTGGTACCAAAACTTACCAGTATTTACTGTTTTTTCCGATTCAGGCATACCTATGGTAAAGTTTAATTTAAAATTAGGCACAGCAAGAAATTAACAATAACTAATAAAATGGAACAGTTATAACAGTATATTGTAATAAAAGTTATGTGAATGTAGTCTTCCTCAATATCTTATTGTACTATACTCACCTATTTTTAGACTGTGGTTGACTGTAGGTAACTGAAACCACACGAAGCAAAACTGCAGATAATGGGAGACTGCTGTATATGCTAGTTGACATAAATTTTCTGGTTTTTTAAAAAATATTTTTCATACTGATTCAAGTTAATGTTTTCTGTCCTAAATTGTGAATGCTGTATTGTTTTCTGAAACACTTTTTCCAGGCCGGGCACGGTGGCTCATGCCCGTAATCCCAGCACTTTGGGAGGCCAAGAAGGACAGATTACTTGAGGTCAGGAGTTCAGGACCAGCCTAGCCAACATGGTGAAACCCCGTCTCTACTAAAAATATAAAAATTAGCCAGGTGTAGTGGCGTGCGCCTGTGATCCCAGCTACTCAAGAGGCTGAGGCAGGAGAATCACATGAACCCGAGAGGCAGAGGCTGCAGTGAGCTGAGAATGGTACCACTGCACTCTGGCCTGGGCGACAGAGCGAGACTGTCTCAAAAGAAAAAAAGGAAATACTCTTTCCTCTTACTCATGTCATACTCTCTTTATTTTTTAAGATCTTCTCATACAGTGCCTCCTTTATAATGCTTTCTCGTGGTGCGTTTTGTTGCTATGCTATTACAGTTTTTACCATGCTTTGTTATATGACTTTCTGTTCTATAGTTGGTTCCTTGACTAACCTCTCCAAGATTAGAGATTGGATCATTCATCTTTGTATCCCAGTAACAAAGCATGGTTGGTCTTCAGTAAATATGTGTTTAATGTTAAAGAGTACACAATGAGATCGAGTGTCAATCATGCAAAATATACTTGGCCCCATCTCACCTTTAAGAATATGTCAGATAAGTCAGGTGTGGTGGCTCATGCCTGTGATCCCAACACTTTGGGAGGCCAAGGCAGTAGATAAATTAAGGTCAGAAGAAATGTTAGAAGTTGAAAAGTTAAGTGTCTCAAAATTTCATGTTTGGAGCCAGTATGTTTTTTACCTATTGAAATACTAGATTTTTTTAAACCTCTTTACTTTTTCCTTCTTTGTGTCATCTGTCTTCCAAGAAGCTTAGAAAACAAATTGACACTTGTGTAAAAAAGTCATCAGTCACTAGCGAGTACCTGTAAATTTTTTGATACTCAGTTAATGGGAAGCACAGCATATAGACTTCCACTTACTGGTATGCAAAGATAAGTTATTTCCTTGGCAAAGTATGTTTTATGGCAAAGATGACTACCATAGAAGCTGAACATATTTACCTTATCTGTCTACCTGCCTGATATTTTGCAGATGGTCAGTCTGGTCAGCCCCCATTCTGTACATCCTATCAGAATGACGACCCATTAAATGCTTTGAAGAATAGCAACAACCATGATGTGCTTAGACAGGAAGACCAGGAAAATTTTTCCCAAATAAGCGCCAGCGTACAGAAAAAGGCCTTTAAAACAGCTGTACCCACTGAACAGAAATGTGACATTGACATTACCTTTGAGTCCGTGCCTAATTTGAATGACTTTAACCAAAGAGGGAATTCTAATGCTGCATGTAATCCACATTGTGCTGAATTATACACCAATCAGATGACCACTGAAACTGAAATGGCTATAGAGATTGAAAAGAACTCTTTGTCTTCAAATGTACCGAGTGAATCTCAATTACAGCCTGATCAGCCTGATATACCAATAACTTCATTTGTTTCACTTGGTTGTGAAGCTAACAATGAAAACTTAATTCTCTCTGGGAAAAGTTCTCAACTTTTATCCCAAGATACTTCATTAACTGGAAAGCCATCTAAAAAAAGTCAATTTTGTGAAAATTCTAACGATACAATAAAACTTAAAACTACTTTTCATGGTTCCAAGTCACCAGATTCTAGTGAAATTCACAAGAGTAAAATAGAAATTAATGTGTTAGAACCAGTTATGTCACAGCTGTCAAACTGCCAAGATAATTCTTGTCTTCAAAGTGAAATACTACCTGTGTCTGTTGAAAGTTCACATTTAAATGTATCTGAACAACAAGTAGAAATTCATCTTCGAGATTCGCTATCTTCTGCTAAACAACCATCTAATGATTCAACATCTGCTGAGTTAAATCATACAGAAAATGAAGCTCAGCCATCCAAGTCTGAGAATTCACAAGAGCCTTCATCTTCTGTAAAAGAAGAGAATACTATTTTTCTGTCTTTAGGTGGAAATGATAACTGTGAGAAAGTTGCAGTGATGCCTCCAGAAGGCACTCCTATAGAAAACAGTCACTCTCTTCCTCCAGAATCTGTGTGTTCTTCAGTGGGAGATTCTCACCCTGAGTCCCAAAATACTGATGATAAACCTTCTAGCAACAACTCAGCAGAGATAGATGCATCAAATATCGTCTCGCTCAAAGTTATCATTAGTGATGATCCATTTGTTTCCTCAGATACTGAACTTACCAGTGCTGTTTCTAGTATTAATGGAGAAAACCTGCCAACTATAATCTTGTCTTCTCCTACTAAATCACCTGCTAAAAATGCAGAATTAGTTAAATGCCTGTCTTCAGAAGAAACTGTAGGTGCTGTTGTATATGCTGAAGTAGGGGATTCAGCCTCAATGGAACAGAGTCTTTTAGCATTCAAATCTGAAGACTCTGCAGTAAACAGCACCCAGAATGAAGATGGCATTGCTTTTTCAGCTAATGTTACACCGTGTGTTTCCAAGGATGGAGGATATATACAGTTGATGCCGGCCACAAGCACAACTTTTGGCAATTCAAATAACATTCTGATAGCTACCTGTGTGACTGATCCAACAGCCTTAGGAACATCTGTGAGTCAGTCTAATGTAGTGGTGTTGCCTGGAAATTCTGCACCTATGACTGCCCAACCTCTGCCACCTCAGTTACAGACACCACCAAGGTCAAACAGTGTATTTGCTGTCAACCAAGCTGTGTCACCAAACTTTTCACAAGGTAACTTTAATAACATAGTTGAAATTCGTTTCTCTGGGTTGGGATCTAATTTCTTTTGTATGTGTTATTATTGACTAGGAAGTAATAACTCATGGGTAGATGGTATGAGAAAAGATTCTGAAATTTGTGATTATGCTGCTTCTTTATGCTAGCTAATTCAAACTTTTTTTTTTCTTAATCTAGTAAGCTGTGGGTTTTAGTGGGTTTTTTTCTTTTTTCTGTTCACAAATACTTCTCAATCTATGTGCTAATAAGTTACAAGAAACAGAAAAGACAGACTAATTCATCACATAGCTGTATAAAACCCAGTGGTGTGGGGGAATTGTTAAAAATAGCTCTTATAGGCCGGGCGTGGTGGCTCAAGCCTGTAATCCCAGCACTTTGGGAGGCCGAGGCGGGTGGATCACGAGGTCAGGAGATCGAGACTATCCTGGCTAACATGGTGAAACCCCGTCTCTACTAAAAATACAAAAAACTAGCCGGGCGTGGTGGGGGGCGCCTGTAGTCTCAGCTACTTGGGAGGCTGAGGCGGGAGAATGGTGTGAACCCGGGAGGCGGAGCTTGCAGTGAGCCGAGTTCGCGCCACTGCACTCCAGCCTGGGAGACACAGCGAGACTCCGTCTCAAAAAAAAAAAAAAAATAGCTCTTATAGTCATGGTCTTCAGGGAACTTATCTATTTGGAGAAACTTTCCAGAAAAACTTGAATTTCGGCCTGGTGTGGTGGCTCACGCCTGTAATCCCAGCACTTTGGGAGGCCGAGGTGGGGCGATCACCTGAGGTCAGGAGTTTGAGACCAGCCTCACCAACATGGTAAAACCCCATTTCTACTAAAAATACTAAAAAATGAGCCAGGCATGGTGGCAGGCGCCTCTAATCCCAGCTACTCGGAGGCTGAGGCAGGAGAATCTCTTGAACCTAGGTGAACCCAGGAAACAGGTTTCAGTGAGCCAAGATCATGCCATTGCACTTCAGCCTGGGCAACAAGAGTGAGACTCTGTCTCAAAAAAAAACAAAACTTGAATTTCTTCTTTTATAAAATCCTAATTTTTCACTGCCTTTCACCTTCTAGAATTGATCTCTGTCTTTAAAATCCTTTGTTTATGGCTGGGCGCAGTGGCTCATGCCCGTAATCCCAGCACTTTGGGAGGCCGAGGTGGGCAGATCACCGGAGGTCAGGAGTTCGAGACCAGCCTGGCCAACATGGTGAAACCCCGTATCTACTAAAAATATAAAAATTAGCTGGGCATGGTGGCGGGCACCTGTAATCCCAGCTACTTGGGAGGCTGAGACAGAAGAATCGCTTGAAGCTGGGAGGCAGAGATTGCAGTGAGCCAAGACCGAGCCACTGCGCTTCAGCCTGGGCAACAGAGTAAGACTCTGTCTCAAAAAAAAAAAAAAAAAATCCTTTATTCATAGGGGCTCTTGTGGCATTTATTGCCTGCTGTGTTATATGTAGTTAGTGATTGATATGCCTGTCATATTGATAATTTTTTGTTGTATATTCTTCAGGGATAGCGCTTATGGCACATTTATTTACATTTCCTTATGTGTTGGTTCCCAAGCTTCTCTCCTTTCCCTTTTTGTTACATTATAGACATACAATAAAATTTCATTAAATATCAACAATTAGTATTAAACCTAATGGGTCTGTTTTAAGTGCCGTTACAAATTACATAAAGGAGAGGTTGGAATTAGTGGAGAATGTGGGGCTTGAGCTAAAGCTTAAAGAATGAAGGTAGGATTTGGAGTTAAAGCAAGGAGGTTTTTATAACTTACAAAATCTATAAGGTATAAAGAGAAGCAGTACAAGCATAGATAGACCATAGTGGGTTGCATGAAAATGAGGGGATCAACCTGGCAGTAATGTATTAGGCAAAAGTTTGTTTATGGGACGGGACTAAATTACGGTAGCCACAAACTATGTTGTTGACTTCTAAGGACCATATAGACATTGTAATTTTCCCTCCATAGTTTTGTCCAGTTACGTGCTTACCTTACTTTTGATCAATACCATTGAGATATGTAATAGGTTGGGGTTATGAGCATAGTCCTGGCTATAAATATTCAGTTGGGGTTCTAATTTTCTGGCCTAAGGTTCAGACTTGAAACATTCACCACTCATTTTCTAACTAGTTTCAGTATTTCTAGAGGAATCCAGATATGATTGTAATGTGTCTTGGCTGTAGAGTCTTATGCTTGATCAACGTGGTTCACTGACTGAATAACATAAGACCACCTTAATATTTGGATTGACTTTTTCTTAATTTGTTAGCCTTGCTGTTTTTCCTAAAACTGTTTCAGTTTTGTTTTTTGTTTTGTTTTTGGAGAGTGGATTGTAAGGAAGAGGGATTGTTGATAGAATTTATTTCAAAGCAGTAATTAATTTGTGCCAAACATTTGTTTGTTTTGTGCCAAAGTATTTGAGAGGAAATCTTATTTTAACAGTAACTGTTTTTTTAGGATCTGCCATAATAATTGCCTCTCCAGTCCAGCCTGTACTCCAGGGAATGGTAGGGATGATCCCAGTATCTGTGGTTGGACAGAATGGAAATAACTTTTCTACTCCTCCTCGGCAGGTAAGATTTATGAACTGAAAATGGTGTGGTGATGCTTTTCAAGCTTAGTGTAATTAATGACTTTTTCTCTTCTAGGTTCTTCATATGCCTTTGGCAGCACCTGTATGCAATAGAAGTATCCCTCAATTCCCCGTCCCTCCAAAATCTCAGAAGGCTCAGGGACTAAGAAACAAGCCTTGTATAGGTACCATTTTTAAATTCATTAATGTCAACTTTGTTTGTATGTTCATTTGTTTGCAGCAACACCTAAATGTTTTCTTTTTGAATACCTAAACCGTTTTACCAACAAGTGATCACCCTACATTTGCTAGTAACAGATGTCATAATGCAGCCAACTGTCTACTGAACAGCTTTGGTTCTGAGAAAATTGTTTCGTTTGTTGAATCTGTTAGGTTTTGCCCAGTAGTCCTTGGTTTGTTCTTTGCAGCTTCCCTAAGTTAAGTATAATCCCTATTTTTCCCAACAACTTTCAGGTGTTTAGTGAATGCCTCATATAATTGTTTGAGACTTTAGAGCAGTTCTTCTTGTATTTTAGAGTGTATATGAACTACTTGGGGATTTTGTTAAATGCAGGTACTGAATTAATAGGACTGGTACAGCGCCTGAAATTCCTCGTTTCTAACAGCTTCTAAGCAATGCCAGTGCTACTGGTACTGGACCACACTTGAAGCAAGGCTTTAAAGTTTGCAAATTACCTTCCTGTGTTTCCTGTTTTAGCCATTGTCCCAACCACCTGTTTACTTATTTGAAAAACCTGGTAGTCACTCTTAAAACACATTTTTCCTCTCCTTCTTAGTTCAAGTATTTGTCATTTTTCATCTAAGTTGTATCAATAGTGTCTTGTAGTCTCCCTTTTAGTCTTTGTTGTTTCGGTTCACCTTATGTCTGCTGGCTGAGTGACTTTTTTTTCCCCTAAAATACAAATCTGAATATGTTGCTTCCCTGCCTAAAAACTTTCAGCAACTCCCCTTTGCCCACAGGATAAAATTGAAATTTCTCAGGGTGACATATATGCATACATTTATCATCTAGTCACTTCGACCTCTCCATTCTCATCTCTTACCACTTCTCAGCATGGACCCTTTGTACAGACTATAGTTGCTGCTTACCTTATACTTGGTGATCTTTCTTGTCCCTCTACCTTTACCAATGCTATCTCTTCTACCTAGAATTCCCCCTTCTTACCCAGCTCTTACCCTCAATCTGGTTCTTATTTATCCTTCAAACTTAACTTAAATGTGACTTTATCCTAGGAAGCGTTTTTAACCAGCAGTGGCTAAGGTGGATATTCCGGTTTTATTTTTTTCTTTAATTCTTATTGATACCTATGCTATAGCACTTAACACATTACATTGTATTTCTTCTCAGTAGTGTGTCTCAAATGCGCTCATTATACAGAGAACTCACTAAATGCTATCATCAAATCAGCCTTTCCTTAAGCTAAACAGTATATATCTATTGATGTAGGCTTAAGTTGCATTTTGACTTATTGAGGCACCCTCTTAGACTTATGTCATGTTATAGCTACTCTATATGATCTCTATGTTCTTTCTCATAACTAGTTCATTCCTTTTAATGGCCATTTGATAGCTATCACATAAATGTATTTTATGTATCTCCTATCAGTGGACTTTTCAGATGTTTTCAAGGTTTTTGATCTGACATGCAATGATAGGAGGAACACCTTTGTAAATGCCTCTGTGTGAACCCATATGAGAGTTTCTTTGGGGGCTTATTCCCAGAAATATTTGGATACACTGGATATTCATAGAGAAGAAAGTTTATACTTCTACCATTATTTTCCCTGCTTCCCTCACAACACTACCAATATTTGATACCATGTGATATTTTTAACTTTTGCCACTTGATGGATGTAAAATGGTAGTATCTCATATCATTCTTTTGCTCTATTCTCATTACTAATAAAATTTGGAATCCTCTCTTATAACTATAAATAATATTTTCCCTTCTGTGAATTGCTTATTCATATCCTTTTCCTACTTCTCTATTAAATTTCCTGTCGAGGTGTTATACTTTTATTAGTAACATATCACAGATGTCTTCACAGTCTGACTTGTTTTTATCCCTTACAAAGTTAATACCAGAAAAAAACATTGGTGAAGTTAAGCATCCACTTATGATAAAAGCTCTTAAAGGCTATCTATAGTAAACATCATGGGTTCCCTTTAAAGCTGTGACTAACACAAGGATACTGATTCCCATACTGTATGTAATAGGCCAGTGTTTCCAACACCAGTAAATTAATTATTAAGTAATCAATCTTTTCCCCCAGACATCTGATTATACTTCCACCATAAACAAGGTCCCATACATATGTGGTTCCAGACAGTACAGTAAGAAAATGGAACTGGGCCTTGTGGCTTATTCCCATAATCCCGCACCTTGGAAGGCCGAGGCAGGAGGATTGCTTGAGTCTAGGAGTTTGAGACCAGCCTGGGCAATATAGTGAGACCATGTCTCTAGAAAATAATTTTTTTAAAAGTAGCCAGCTGTGGTGGCAGATAGTAGTCCCAACTATTCGGGAGGGTGAGGCAGAAGGATTGCTTAAGTCCAGGAGGTTGAGGCTCTAAATGAGCCATGATCGTGCCACTACACTCCAGTCTGGGCAACAGTGAGACCCTGTCTTAGAAAAGAAAAGAGATAGGTGTAAAGATTTGAAGAGAGGGAATTAAACTGTTACGGCAAATGAAGTGATTTTTATACAATAAAGCCACAGGGAGTTAATAGAAAAATTAATAGAACTAATAATTCAGTAAGGTTGCCAGGTATGATTAATTTATTAAAATTGTGTTTTTAGTTGCCAGCAATAAACACCTATTAAATGTAATAGAAAATAAGATACTGTTTATAATGACCACAAAAATGATAAAGTATAAAGGAAGTAACTTAACCAAAAATGTTAGAAATCGGGAATATTTGAAATTTTTCATAAAGGATATGTAAATAGAACCATGTTCATAGGTTTGAAAATTTAACAGTGTAAAGATTGCAGTTCTTCCAAGTTGAATCAAAAATTCAATATAATTTTCCTTTAAAATCCCAGTAGAATATTTTGGGAGGTGGGAAAAACTATAAAATCTATGAGAAAGAATAAAAGTCCATGACTAGCCAAGATAGAAGAGCAGAGGACAGACTCATTCTACCAAATAATAAAATGTTGCAAAGCCACAGTAATTAAAAGAAAAAGACAAATGGAACAAGATAATTTAGAAAGAGACCTTGTACATGGTAATGTTAACATCAGAAGTCAGAGCAAGATGGATGGTATAATACATGAAATGTATTGATCATTAAATATATAATATATAGAGAAGAAAGTAGATCCCTTCCTCATACAAAGATGAAGTCCAAGATGATTAAAGACCTAAAAGTAAAAAGTCAAACAATTAAATGATAGAAGAATGTATGAGAGAATATTTTTATGACATTGGGATAAAGGATTTCTTTCTTTTTTTTTTTTTTTCTTGAGATGGGAGTCTTGCTCTGTCACCCAGGCTAGAATGCAGTGGCATGATCTTGGCTCACTGCTACCTTCGCCTCCCAGGTTCAAGCAATTCTCCTGTCTCAGCCTCCTGAGTAGCTGGGATTACAGGCGCATGCCACTACACTCAGCTAATTTTTGTATCTTCAGTAGAGATGGAAAGGTTTCACTATCTTGGCCAGGCTGGTCTTGAACTCCTGACCTCTTGATCCCCCAACCTTGGCCTCCCAAAGTGCTGGGATTACAGGCATGAGCCACCGCTCCTGGCCTGGGATTTCTTTTTTTAAAATGAGAAAACTTCAGGCACAATGGCTCACTCCTGTAAATTCCAGCACTTTGAGAGGCCAAGACAGGTGGATCACTTAAGTCCAGGAGTTTGGGACCAGCCTATGCAACAAAATGAGACTCTGTCTTTACAGAAATTTTTTTTTTTTTAATTAACCAAGTGTGGACCGGGCGCGGTGGCTCACGCCTGTAATCCCAGCACTTTGGGAGGCCGAGGCAGGCGGCTCACGAGGTCAGGAGATCGAGACCATCCTGGCTGACACGGTGAAACCACATCTCTACTAAAAATACAAAAAATTAGCCGGGCATGGTGGTGGGCGCCTGTAGTCCCAGCTACTCAGGAGGCTGAGGCAGGAGAGTGGCGTGAACCCAGGAGGCGGAGCTTGCAGTGAGCTGAGATCGTGCCACTGCGCTCCAGCCTGGGCGACAGAGTGAGACTGCACCTCAAAAGAAGAAAAAAAAATTAGCCAGGTGTGGTGGCGTGAACTTGTAGTCTCAGCTACTTGAGACGCTGAGGTTGGAGGATCACTTGAGCCCAGGAATTTGAGAGTGCAGTGAGCTGTCCTCATGCCACTGCACTCCAGCCTAGGCAATAGAGCAAGACCCTGTCACAACAACAACTAATATATATATATAAATATGTGCATGTGTATATTAATAGAAGAAAAGAAAAGAAACTGGGTGCGGTGGCATGTATCTGCAGTCCTAGCCATTGAGAGGCTGAGGCAGGAGGATCGTGAGCCCAGGAGTTTGAGACCAGCCTGGGCAACACATAGTGAGACCCGTCTCAAATAAAATTTTAAAATGAGAAATACATAACTTATAAATGGAAAAAATTGATAGAGTGAACTACTCCAGAATTTAAAGTTTCTGTTTAACAAAAGACACCATACACAAAATAACAGCAGATTTTTACTCAGAACCTTGATGACTATGCTACCTGGTTCTCAGACTTTTCTCCCTACATTTTTTCATCATCATGAATGACAAAATGCCCATGTTGTAAATCTACTCACCACCCTAACCCTCAGAGGTTTTTTATCCTTTCCGCTCCTTATTTACTTTATTATTTATTTGTTTATTTTTGAGGTGGAGTCTTGCTCTTGTCGCCCAGGCTGGAATGCAGTGGCACAATCTCGGCTCACTGCAACCTCCACCTCCTGGGTTCAAGCAGTTCTTCTGCCTCAGCCTCCTGAGTAGCTGGGGCTACTGGCACTCACCACCATTCCCAGCTAGTTTTTGTATTTTTAGTAGAGATGGGGTTTCTCCATGTTGGCCAGGCTGGTCTCGAACTCCTGACCTCAGGTGATCTGCCTTCCTCCGCCTCCCAAAGTGCTGGGATTACAGGCATGAGCCACTGCGCCCAGCCCGTGCCTTTCCACTCCTAAGACTTATTTTTGCTTCAACCAACCTCTCCCATAGCCACATCTTGAATTTTTCACCTTTTTGTTAGACTTACAAGATTTTTAAAGGCCAGTGATGTGTCTCAAAACACACTCGTTTCCATATACCTATTGAATTCCTCTTCAACCAGTGATAGCTTTTCTTACTTAAATCTTCACCTTTCACCTGAGCTTGTATCTTCTTTCTGGATTCACTTCCTTTACAAAACAGCCTAGAGCCCAGAAGCCACCACATCAGCTACTTTTGCCAGTACTTTTGATAACCTGCATATACACATTCTTCTACATATGCACTGGCTACTCTACAGCCCTTGATCTGTCCAGCCAACCATCTCAGCTTTTATACCTGGGCTTCCTAGTATTGCCTTAGAAGTGCTACCATTCCCTACCACTTAAAAATGCATTTCTCACACACCTTCCACTTAGCAATCAATTTAAATGTCTGCCTGTCTGCTTTCTCTTCTGTTCCTCCTTCAAACTATTCCAGTCTTGCACAGCACATCTCAAATCTAGTCCTGCTCCTCCTCGCTCTTAGCTCCTGGTTTTATTTTCCATCTTAACCAGTATTAAACTTCACTTTCTGATCATCACTTTCATTCAGTACATACCTATTCTGCTTCCAAAATCATCCTTTCTTAAATAACTGTCTTTCATTCTTTCTAAGGTTAATGCAGTCTACATGTGCTCCAGATTCTTCTATATATCTTTCATCTTTTCCTGTTGGGCTTCTCTCCCTAGCTATAAACATAGGTTTGTCCCACCTGCTGACCTTTTATCTTAATCTCTTAACCTCTCTTAATCTTCCATTTCTTCATTCAAATTATTGTCTTTTCTCATGTATTTACTGAAACTGTCTACACAAAGGTCACCAGTAGCCTCCTAATATTGCATTATGCATTGAAACTTTTCCATTCTTACCTTACTTTGCTTTCCCTATACTGTTGATACTGCAGTGGCTTCTGGAGCCATAACTAAACTATTCTCCTCCCTTGCTAATTTTGTGTAACTCAGGGCCTTCAAACTCTACATATTTCTCACCTCTCTTCCTTAAAGACTTCTGCCTAGTGTTTTTCCCCTTGGTTAATGTCACAATTTATTTTTTTCCTTTACTTTTTGTAATGCAAATGCCCATTATTGTCTCTCAGACCCTCATCATCTCTTACCTGAAATATAACCATCTACACAGAGTTTCTATTTCCAGTTTTCTGTCTTCTCAATTCCATCTTCCACATTATTGCCAGATTGATCTTCCAAAAACATAAACCTATTCATGCATCTTCACTATTTAACACTCTTAAAGGGGCCGGGCATGGTGGCTCACTCCTGTAATCCCAGCACTTTGGGAAGCCGAAGAGGGTAGATCACCTGAGGTCAGGAGTTTGAGACTAGCCTGGCCTACATAGTGAAACCCCTTCTCTACTAAAAATACAAAAATTAGCCAGGCGTGGCAGTGTGCACCTGTAATCCCAGCTACTCGTGAGACTGAGGCACTAGAATTGCTTGAACCCAGGAGGTGGAGGTTGCAGTGAGCCAAGATCATGCCATTGCACACCATCCTGGGCAACAGAGAGAGACTCTGTTTCAAAAATAAATAAATACATAAATAAATAAATCTCTTAAAGGATTGCCTCTGAAACCTTTTGCATAATACATAAGATTCTTCATAATCTCATCTTTGCTCTTCTTTTTAGTTTTGATATCTTGCTGCTCTCACACATAAACGCTGAAGCTTGTGGAAATTAAAATATGGCTATTGAAACTCCAGAGCATGTGCTCTGAGTGACATAGGCTTGTAAACATGATAGGTACTTGGACAGAATTTTAAAATAGATATAATCTGTTGTTTTCTTAAAGTGACTACCTGGATGTAAGTAGTACGTTATATGCTGTATTGAGCATTGTAATTTGTAGATCCAAAGACTGGATTTATAATATTTGCCTGAACCAGGCGTGGTGGTTCACGCTTATAATCCAGCCATTTGGGAGGCCCAGATGAGCAGATCACTTGAGGCCAGGAGTTTGAAACTAGTCTGGCCAACATGGCAAAACCCCATCTCTACTAAAAACACAAAAAATTAACTGGGCGTGGTGGTGGGCGCCTGTAATCCCGGCTACTTGGGAGGCGGAGGCAGGAGAATCGCTTGAACCCGGGAGGCAGAGGTTGCAGTGAGCTGAGATCGTGCCACTGCACTCCAGTCTGGGTGACAGGGCATGACTCTGTCTCAAAAAAAAAAAACAGACAGACAAACATAATGTTTGCCTGAAGTTGACGCATGTCATTTGTTCCATATCTGGATTTCCTCTGTAGCAGTGGGGAAATAGCCATCTTGTACTTATTTCAAAACTACTTTTTAAAAGCTACTTTGTCAACATGTTCTATTTGCACGTTAGCTGTCATTTATTATATGTGATAATTGTCATCTGTTCCATCCTCTTTCAGAGGAGTGTATTCTTTTTCTCAGGAATGTTCATTTATAATTTCAGGAAAACAAGTAAATAATTCGGTGGATTCATCAGGTCATTCAGTTGGATGTCATGCCCAAAGGTGAGTATAAAGTAGTTTCTATCATAGATTATTTGAATGCTCAGATTTAAAACATAAAGGATTTCTTTATGCTGCTAGAAATAGTTTTGTTTTGTTTTGTTTTAGAACTGAAGTTTCTGACAAGACTATTGCCACAGATCTTGGGAAGAAATCAGAAGAAACCACAGTTCCCTTCCCAGAAGAGAGTATAGTTCCAGCTGCTAAACCATGCCACAGACGTGTGCTCTGTTTTGACAGTACTGCTGCTCCCGTGGCAAATACACAGGGGCCAAATCATAAGATGGTGTCCCAAAACAAAGAAAGGAATGCAGTCTCTTTTCCTAATCTTGACTCACCCAATGTATCCTCCACCTTAAAACCCCCTTCTAATAATGCTATCAAAAGAGAGAAAGAGAAGCCTCCTCTGCCTAAGATTTTATCTAAGTCGGAAAGTGCCATTAGCCGGCATACCACCATAAGAGAAACTCAATCAGAAAAGAAGGTGTCACCAACAGAAATTGTGCTTGAATCTTTCCATAAAGCAACAGCTAATAAGGAGAATGAATTATGCAGCGATGTAGAAAGGCAGAAAAATCCAGAAAATTCGAAACTATCTGTTGGGCAGCAAAATGGGGGTTTGCGAAGTGAGAAATCTATAGCTTCACTGCAAGAAATGACCAAAAAACAAGGCACATCTTCAAACAATAAAAATGTCCTTTCAGTAGGTACAGCTGTGAAGGATCTAAAACAAGAACAAACTAAATCCACCAGTTCTTTGATTACCACAGAAATGTTACAGGATATACAGAGGCACAGCTCAGTAAGTAGGCTTGCTGAGAGTAGTGATTTACCTGTACCCCGGACACCTGGCTCAGGGGCAGGGGAAAAACATAAAGAAGAACCTATAGATATTATCAAGGCCCCCTCTAGTAGGCGTTTCAGTGAAGACAGTAGCACATCAAAAGTAATGGTCCCTCCTGTCACCCCAGACCTCCCTGCTTGCAGCCCTGCCAGTGAAACAGGCAGTGAAAACAGTGTAAATATGGCTGCCCACACATTAATGATTCTCTCCAGGGCAGCCATTTCTAGGACTACTTCAGCAACTCCTCTGAAAGATAACACACAACAGTTTAGAGCATCTTCAAGGAGCACCACAAAAAAGCGGAAAATTGAGGAATTAGATGAACGTGAGCGAAACTCTCGTACTTCTAGTAAAAATCTTACAAATTCATCAGTACCAGTGAAAAAGAAGAAAATTAAGGCAAGTTTAAAAGTTTTAATTTCCAAACCACACTTTTTTTCCCCTTTAATAATTAGAGAATTCAGCAGTTCTTGCCACAACTTAACTGAATGTTATGGCTAAGACAGCTTTTAGATTTCATTGACAAAGTACATTGTCCAGCAGTGTTAATGTGGTATGCGCAGGGTGTCCAGGTTAAACAGCATTTTCAGAACAACTGCTGAGGCATTTGTTTATAAACATCTTTCCAGGGGAAAAAAAATATAGTTTTTGTTTCTTGGTAGAACTCAAGTTTTTTCATGAGCATGACATAGTCATGAAAGATTGGGAAACACTATTAAACACTTGTGTGGAATTACCAAGTAATAAAGGACTTCGTTCTTAGATCTTCAGTTTTTCCCCGCCCCCCCCCCCACATCTTGTAATCTCTTCTATAGGCCCTTAAAAATGTTAGCATATGGCTGGGCGTGGTGGCTCATGCCTGTAATCCCAGCACTTTGGGAGGCCAAGGCAGGTGGATCACAAGGTCAGAAGATTGAGACCATCCTGGCTAACACAGTGAAACCCCGTCTCTATTAAAAATACAAAAAATTAGCCAGGCATGGTGGCAGGCACCTGTAGTCCCAGCTAATCCGGAGGCTGAGGCAGGAGAATGGCGTGAACCTGGGAGGCAGAGCTTGCAGTGAGCCAAGTTCGCGCCGCTGTGCTCCAGCCTGGGTGACAGAACGAGACTCCTCAAAAAAAAGAAAAAAATTAGAGCACTGGAAAAATTAAATTTACCTATGTTTTTCTTTTTTTTCTTTATTTTGAGACAGGGTTTCACTTCCGTCACCCAGGCTGGAGTGCAATGGTGTGATCTCAGCTCACTGCAGCCTCCACCTCCCAGGCTCAAGCGATTCTCCTACCTCAGCCTCCCAAGTAGCTGGGGCTATAGGCATGTGCCACTGCGCCTGGCTAATACTTTTTCCCTTTTTTTTTTTTTTTTTTTTTTTTTTGAGATGGAGTCTTGCGCTATTACCCACTGGAGTACAGTGGCACGATCTCGCCTCACTGCAACTTCCGCCTGAGTTCAAGCAATTCCCTGCCTCAGCCCCCGGAGTAGCTAGGATTACAGGTGTCTGCCACCACACCAGGCTAATTTTTGTATTTTTAGTAGAGATGGGGTTTCACCATGTTGACCAGGCTGGTCTTGAACTCCTGACCTTGTGATCCACCCGCCTTGGCCTTTCAGGGTGCTGGGATTCAGGCGTAAGCCACCACGCCTGGACATTTTTTCTATTCTTTTAATTTTTTTTATAGAGTCAGGGTTTTGCCATGTTGCCCAGGCTGGTCTTGAAGTCCTGAGCTCAGGTGATCTGCATGCCTTGGCCTCCCAAAGTGCTGGGATTACAGGCATGAGCCATTGCACCTGGCCTTACATATGTTTCTTCTTTAAGCATGGTTGTCTCTAGGAAGGCAATGCAGGGATAGCATTGATAAATGAAATCCATTTATTTTCAATTTGGTTAGCTATTTAGTAAGTGAATTGAATAGAAAGTGTTTAAAATATCATAGAGGAAGTATGGTATCAGGGAAATAATGTAGGCTTTGTTGCCCTACAAGTCTGGATTTGAATCCTGCATCTACTGTTTTTTGGTCCTGTGATCATGATTAAGTCTGTAGCCTCTCTGAGTTTCAGCCTCATCACTTGACATGATATTACCAGATTATCTTAGGCTGTGAAGTCTAAATGTAGTATATACATAAAGTATCTGATGTATATTAAGTTTTGGAACTGACAAGTAGTACCTGTTACTCGAAACATCTATTAGTAAAGCTTTCTTAGCAGTAATAACCACCTAACATAGAAAGCATGTTCTATCTTGTCTCATTCAACATTCAGATACTCTGGATTTGTATAATGTCTTTTGCCGTAAACTAACATTCAGGTGCTATAGAAGTATATTTAATTAACTTTGGGTTTATAAAACTTGTCTCTACTTCTCTATAGAAGTAAAATTCTACTAGACTAAAAAAGTTTGACAATTTCAGTAGTATGTGAAAGAACCCAATACGCTGTTTTAGGTGACTTACTAAGAAAGCATTTTGGCTTTGTTTGAGTTTATTTTTTCTTTCTCTTTTTCAACAGAAAAAGAAGCTTCCCAGTTCATTTCCAGCAGGAATGGATGTAGACAAATTTTTATTATCATTGCATTATGATGAGTAAACATTCTGGGCACATAAGAACAGTAGGTGTTCAAAACTCGTATCCCTTAAACTGAGTGTAGGGAATGGGATATTGACAGAATTTGAAAGCGTGACCTGCACTTTGATTGTACTGAAATTTCACTTTATATCTAAATCATGCTGTTTCTAAAACAGCTTCCTAGTTTGTAAATAGACTTACTTGGTTTATTTTTATTTTGGGAAAAACATTTGCAGAAATGTAAGTAAAGCCAATCTGCAAAACTGTATAGCTTTGACAATTCCATATTGTAATGTAAATACTGTGTAAATCTTGTTGAAATAGAGGTTAAATCAACCTAATGTGTTTTTTGACTTCTTATCATCCCTAATTCTAAAACTTATCTGCAATAGTTTCTCACTTATTTTGGAGGAAAATGATGCTTACTCTTATAAATTACCTTCAGTAACTGTTCAACAAGACATTTAAATACACAACCACTAAGTACTACAAAATGATAACCACCTCAACTGATAGCAAAATATCTAATTAGAAATCAATAGTTTGATGAGTTTTTTCCTAGAGTGAATACTACCCCTTTCTTATAATTGCTGTAAGTATTATATTTCTGGAATTTTACACTTTACCTATTTCTTCTGATCCCTCTGTTCTCTGTTTTAAAGAGAGAATTTTGTAAACCATTTATTGAATGTTCTGATCTTTCATTTATAACTTTTAAGATTTTTACAGTACTTTAAGTGGTTAGACTATTGAGCCATAAAAAGTTTGGTTTGTAGTAGAGATTTCTCGGTATGTACTTTTCCCCTAAATGCTGGGGATTTAAAGAATTGCACTAATTCATAGAACTCTTTACATTGTAGTGACCAATGCACATATAATTTAAATCTTGTATTCTATGTGAAAGTTTATGTGGAGGATTATCTTCTGGTGTTGTGTCCATCATAAGATGTAAAAAGAGAAATCATAGTTTTATATTTTAGTTTCTCCTACAATGGGGTATGTTAAATAACTATATCTATACTTAGATACAGTGTATTGTCTGTGTCCCTTAAAGTGTTAAAAAGAGTTTCTCTCAAAAGGTCCTTAAGGAGAGTGAGAGATGAGAGAGGTGCCTTCTCTGTATTAGACTCACACACATCAGTCAAGTTGACGAATTGGTTTAAACTTTTAAATGAGAACAGAAATTATAATTAGTACCTGACCAATTGTGCCTAGATATTAAAGTATGTTCTCTTTAGTACTTTCCGTTCAATTAAATGTCAGTATATTAGAGATTTTTTTCTACAGGTATATATTTTGTTAAAGAGTCACTTTCCTCAACCATTTTTTTGTACTGGGCCTTAAAAAAAATCCATCCAACCTTAACACAACATTTCTCAGTGTAGAAATCATGTCTTCTTAATTGCTGAACCTTACTGCAAAAACTTGTAATGTAAGAAATTTTTTGATGTGGCAGTGGTCTATTCCTGAGGAACTAAATATCATATAGTTAATGTTTATTTAACTCAGCTTGAGATTGTACTACAGTTAGGTTTGAATAAATATTTTCATTAACTTCAAAAGTTTGAATTACTTTACATTGGCAGTCTTGTTTAGAAACTGATTAAATTCCTTTGCAAGTCAATTCTTCCTCTTTTTTGGGAGTTTGTACAATGCTGAAAATCACATTTTCTTATTCAATTCATACTTGGGTATGCTAAGTACTGAAAATTCATATGCAAATAAAATAAGTTGAGTTTCTTCAAGATTCATAATTAACTAACCAGGAACCGCTAAATAAAGTCAAAAGATAACTTGCATTTGGAGCTTTTATGTTCAAAGGCAAGATCATATCCCCATTTTACCTTAAAAGTCCACAGGTCCTGGACTTCATTATACTATTGTACCTGGTAACCTATTTGAATACTTAAATGCCCAGTGGCTGCGTTTCAGGGTTGATGTATACTACAACAATCCATAGCCATAGCTGTTTTTATAATTACATGTAAGGATCCAGTCTATTGTTTGGATATTACTTAGAGGTTAATGCAGTCAGTGTATGCCAAATCTGAGAAGTGTTTTTAAGTAAAATCTTGTTACAGATTTAGCCCTGGATATTATTAGAACTATAGTATGTTGAAATTGCACATGGAGCATCCATCAGCATTTGTGCAAAGGCTACATGTCATGAATATTAGGAGTAATTTCAAAAGCATATTACTATATATTCTGCATTCATCCTTTCTCTGGTCATCTTTCAGGCTCAGGCCCAGCTTTCTGAAATTACATAAGTTTTGACTTTATTATTATTTATTTTGCTGCTTCCTTTAAACAATGGACTCATTGTGTAGTTTTTTTCTTTTTATAAATGTTACCATTTTGTCATACTTTTGTCTTTTTTCGTAAATTTGTATCTACATTGTTGAATTCATGATACATATAGTTTCCTAATGCTTTTTGTTTTTTTGAGAGAGGGCCTCACTCTGTTGCCCAGGCTGAAGTACAGTGGCAAAATCATGGCTCACTGCAGCCTCGACCTCCCAGGCTCAAGTGATCCTCCTACCTCAGCCTCCCGAGTAGCTGGGACTACAAGCATATTCCATCGTACCCAGTATTTTTGTTTTTTGTTTTTTTGTCTTTCGGAGAGATGGTGTCTCACTATGTTGCCCAGGCTAATCTCAAACTCTTGGACTCAAGCAGCCCTCCTGTCTCAGCCTCCCAAGTGTTGGAATTACAGGCATGTGAGCCACCTCATCCAGCTGCTACTTTTACTTCCAATAATATAAAGCTTTTTCCTTTTTTCAGCTATTACAAACAAAAACAGCAGTGAGCATTTTTGTAAATAAACATTTGTTAGGCCGGGCGCGGTGGCTCAAGCCTGTAATCCCAGCACTTTGGGAGGCCGAGACGGGCGGATCACGAGGTCAGGAGATCAAGACCATCCTGGCTAACACGGTGAAACCCCGTCTCTACTAAAAAATACAAAAAACTAGCCGGGCGAGGTGGCAGCGCCTGTAGTCCCAGCTACTCGGGAGGCTGAGGCAGGAGAATGGCGTAAACTCGGGCGGCAGAGCTTGCAGTGAGCTGAGATCCGGCCACTGCACTCCAGCTTGGGCGACAGAGCGAGACTCCGTCTCAAAAAAATAAAAAAATTAAAAAAATAAACATTTGTTTATGTTAACTATTTCCTTAGAAATTTTAGAGAGTAGAATTACCAAATCAAGAAGTTAGTGTACCTTTTTTTAAGGATCTCAGTATATTTTGCCATATGCTGCTATTAAACTTGCATCAATTTACATTTCTACCAGCAAATTGTCATTTTTTTGCATAGCATATGCTTATCCATTTCCAGAGGCATATTCAACTATATCATCACCTGTTTCTAGGTTTGTATTTCCTGATTTGGTAAAATTAGGAGTTAGCTCGTAATCTATTTGTTACTTGTTTTGGTACCTGATAGGAAAAAAGGGTCAATGTACATTTTTTCCCTAAATATTTAACTGCTTGATAATTTGTTCACTTGACAATTTAACCACTGCACAGTTTGTTCAGATAAGCTTTCCTTTCCCCTGCTCATTTATTTAAGATGTCTGTCTTATCCTACACTGATTAACAATCTCTTATTCACAATTCTGAAACCCAAAAGGTTCTGGCAACCAGTTTTTTTCCCCTAGATTTAACATCAGAACTCATTCTGTGGCAAACCTGACCTGAAATGACACGAGGCCACTTAACAGTCTTTATCTCATTTATAGTAATGTTGATTAGTCTGCTGTTCCAGACTCAACTGGGGGGGCATATGGCACATACATTTAGTTTTTAGAAATCCAGAGTATTCTGGTTTATGAACCCCAGCTAACCCCAAAGGTGTATGATCAAAGATTTTGGACTTGTATTAAATGTATACACACATATACACACTATATGGTATGTGTATAGTCTATTCTGTGCCACTGATTAAATCATAACTTTTGTGTCCACTGTTACTGTTTTTGTTTTTTCAAGTACTCACCCTTTTATGCTTCCTGATGAACTTTAGAATTACTTGTGTTATTTCAAATTAAAATTTCTATTGGAATATTTGAACTACATTAATGTCATAAGCTAATTCATAAAGAAGCAAAGGGTAAAGATCATATGGTATGTATCAAAGTGTTATACAGTTACCCCTATCAGAAATGTCTTGCTAAACTGGGTGTTTTTGTTTGTTACTATTTTTAGAAAGCTCTTCTTTTCATAGTTTTAACTGGTTATTGCTGTTATGTAGGGATGGTCCTGCTTTATTAATATAAAATTTTTATGGAGACATATAAAGAGAAAAGTGCACCACTATAAATTCATGCCCTTCAGTGAATTTTCTTTAAGTAAATACATCCACATAATCACTATGAACATTACCAGTACCCTAGAATAGTCATTATTGTGACTTCTAGCACCAGAGATTAATTTAGCTTTGTTTTCCTTAACGATATCAATGGATACATGGAATATATAATCTGTGAGAAACACTCATGTTTTGTATAATTCAGCTCAGTCATCCTCAATGCTGTGTATATATTCATTGTATTATATTACGGTTAATCCATTTTATAGATGGAAACAGTTTATTATGAACAGACTGCTGTGAATGTTCTTGCACATTTTTTTGTGAATGCATTACACTTCTCAGTTGGATAGATACTTAGGAATAGGGTTGCTGGAACACAGCTGCATATATTCAGACATTCAGATTTTTTCATTTTCTATAATGGTTATAACAATTTATGCTATACTCACAGTATAGTAAGTTCTCGATACTCCGTGTTATTTCCAATGTTAGATATTTTCATTTTAGCGGTGTGTATTGGTATGTGTTGTAGTTTTAATTTGGTGTTGGTTTTTTGGGGTTTTATTTTTTTTTAATGAAGTTGAACACCTTTTCAAATACTATTTGGGCATCTTTTGTGGACAGTACAAGGTTTTTGCTCATTTTAGTATTGGGTTGTCTTCCTTTTTCTTACTGATTTTTAGTTGTTCTTTCTGTATTCTGGATACAGGTCCTTTTTCGGATGGATATTAGGTATCTGAGTATTTTCCCTTGTTATTCTTCTAAAAGCTTTATGGTTCAACCTATTTCATTTTGATTTGACCATCTATCTGGAATTGATTTTCCACATTGATGTACAATTAACCCACACTATTTATTACCAAAGATTATCCTTTGCCAACTACATTGCACACTTTTCTCATAAGCTGGGAAATGTGTAGGTTTGTTTCTGGACTGTATTCTGTTCCATTGGTCTGCTTTAAGATGTGCTAATAACACACTGTCTTAATTACTGTAGGAAATCTTTTTTTTTTTTCTTTTTTTTGAGACACAGTCTCACTCTGTCGCCCAGGCTGGAGGGCATCGGTGTGATCTCTGGTGACTGTAACCTCCACCTCCCAGGTTCAAGCAATTCTCCTTCCTGAGCCTCCCAAGTAGCTGGGATTAGAGTTGTGCTCCACCACACTCAGTTAATTTTTGTATTTTTAGTAGAGACAGGGTTTCACCATGTTGTCCAGGCTGGTCTTGAACTCCTGACCTCAGGTGATCCACCCACCTCAGCCTCCCCAGGTGCTGGGATTACAGGCGTGAGCCACCATGCCAGGCCCAAAATCTTTTATATTTTAATTGCTATTTATTTTCTATACTGAGTGAAGTCTGTTAGTACTAATGGATTTACCAGTGCTACTTTTTAATTTACGAAGTATTATCTAAATAATTATTTTCCAATTTTATTTGTTTTTACTACACTGATATTTGCACTTCCAGTGCAACTAAAAATGATCAAAGTCTGCTTCATGGTCTTGTTCCTCATTTTAATGGCAATGTTAAGTATGTTTGCTTTTGTTAAGTATGTTTGCTTTTGTTTGTAGAATTTTACGTCAGAAGTACCTGTTCAACTTAATTGCCATGTTTAAGCATCAATTAAAATATTTTCATTGAACTCATGAATTTATTTTTATATTAGTGATTATTTTAAGTAAATTTGTTTTGTGAACATTTTATTTAAATGTTTTTGGTTTTTGTTTTTGAGACAAGGTCTTGCTATATTGCCCGGCTAGAGTGCAGTGGCTGTTCATGGGCGCAGTCATAGCCCACTATAGCCTTGAACTACTGGGCTCAAAGGATCCTCCTGCCTCAACTTCCTGAGTAGCTGGGACTACAGGTGCACACCAACACACCCAGTGAAAAGTTTACTTTTAATGAGATTGGTTTCAAACTTATGCCAGTTTTTAAAATGAATTTTAAACCTTTCCTTCTTTTTCTAGTTTATTTGAATATTGAGGATAATAAATAGTACCAGTGCTAAAATATGAAGTTTAAATTTTACATATATGTAAAAACACTTAGATTAATGCCTGGAACATAATAAGCACTTTAAGAACTAGTTGCTATTATAGCTGATGCTGTTTTTTATTTCTTTTTTCTGCAACAGTTTATTTAGAATGGGAAATAACTGTTCCTTGAGACTAAATCACTACTAAATTATCTAGGCCTGGAGGCTTTTGCTTAAACAGTTTTCCATTTTTTTTTTTTCTCCTAAATTTCTTCCTAGCTGATTTATTATCTATTGAGGCTTTGAGCTTTTTTTTCCTGAGTCAAATATCACATTTTTTTCTAAATTTTGCTTTTGTTCTCTTTTAAATTAGATGCGATTTCTTTTTTTCTGTCAAAAACACTTCTTAGATTCAACAGTTATATAGGAGTCTACTTTATTCTTTGTGCTTCCTACTTTCTCAGGGTCCTTTTTGCATGTTTATTTAACTTAAATTGAATAAACAGTTATCTGATTTTTTTCCCCCCCTTAAACCATGTAAGCATTTAAGGCTATGAATTTGCCTCTGATTTCAGCTTTCAGCAAAATTTGGAAGATGGGGTAAGTACTTTAATATTCATACATAATTATTTGTTAATAATGTAATAAATGATACCAGGCTCTTTTTTGCCTAAAATTTTTTTTATTGTGGTCAGGGTAAGTTGCAGGTTTTATAAATGTTGCATGGGTGCTTAGAAACAGGTATTCTTGGCTGAGCATGGTGGCTCACACCTGTAATCCCAGCACTTTGGGAGGCCAAGGCAAGCAGATCACTTGAACCCAGGAGTTCAAGACCAGCCTAGGCAACATGATGAAACCACATCTCTATAAAAAATTAGCTGGGCGTGGTAGTGCGCATCTGTGGTCCTAGCTACCAGGGAGGCTGAGGTGGGTGTATCACTTGAGCCCAGGAAGTCAAGGCTGCAGTGAGATGAGACCATGCCACTGCACTACAACCTGGGCAACGGAGCGAGACCCAATCTCAAAAAAAAAGTTTTGAAAAAGAGAAATAGGTATTGTTTATAAAGGTAAAATTTGATATTTATTCAGTCTTATACTATTTGAATCCTGTCTTTCATACTTTTTTCACAAATGTTTAATCCATGAAACATTATTATCTTGATCATAGCTTTGGCTTTGTTTTCTGCATGGTCTATAGCCATCATAAAAAGTAGTTCTTTCCCGATTTTAACAGTTTCTGCCTTCTCATAATTTATGATACATGCCAACCCTTTTTATCTTTTTGTTTGTTTGTTTGTTTTTGAGACAGAGTTTCGCTCTTGTTGCCCAGGCTGGAGTGCAGTGGCGTGATCTCAGCTCACTGCAACCTCCACTTCCCTGGCCCAAACGATTCTCCTGCCTCAGCCTCCCATGTAGCTGGGATTACAGGTATGTGCCACCACGCCTGGCTAATTTTGTATTTTTAGTAGAGATGGGGTTTCTCCATGTTTGCCAGGCTGGTCTTCAAACTCCTGACCTCAGGTGATCCACCCACCTCGACCTCCCAAAGTGCTGGGATTACAGGCGTGAGCCACCACGCCCAGCCTCTTTTTACTTTATAATTGGATTTTTAAGCTTTTGTCTTACAGTAACTTAAGATGTGGAACTGTAACAGTAACAGTCCATTGTGCGTGACAAGTCAGTGTGCAAGACCCTGGGCTGCAGCAAAGAAAGATGTTTAATTGCAGGGCCACCGAATGAGGAGACTAGAGGAAACTTCAGATCTGTCTCCCTGAGGCTTTAGGAAGTGGGCCAAGGTACAGCCTGTTTATTGCCTAGTTATAACTATATTTCTGTCCAGGACACAGCATGCAATTCTTATAAGTCCTGTGAGGGCAGTCTCAGAACTTGTCCTACTGGCATTTACCTTTATTTAGCAGATAAAGATACACGTTACCGATATTTCACCATGTGAACCAAGGGGAACCAGGAGCTAGGTAAAATACGAGAAAAAAAGGAAAATACAAGGAAAAAAGGAAACTTAACACGTTTTAGAATACTTCACTGAAGGTAAGCAGTGCCTCCAAAGGTCAATGATCTGGAAAACATTTGAAAAGTGCTCTTGACAATTCTGGGGAAAAAATGGAAAGGAAGAGAGAAAACACAGAGAACCAGAAAGTAAATGGTATTTCTTTTCTTTGTTTAAGAGACAAGGTCTCCCTCTGTTCCCCAGGCTGGAGTACAGTGGCAAGATAATTTCACTGTAACCTTGAAGATCCCCCTTGGCCCTCTGAAGTTTCGCTGGAAAATAAAATTGTTTGCAAAAGGCAGATTAATTGGAGAAAAGGAATATACATTTATTTAATGTGTATACATGGGGGCCTTCAAAGACCTGACCCCGCCCCCAATGGGGTGTAGAAACTTTTCTTTTTTTTTTTTTTTTTTGAGATGAAGTCTTGCTCTGTCGCCCAGGCTGGAGTGCAATGGTGTGATCTTGGCTCACTGCAACCTCCGCCTCCTTGGTTGAAGCGATTCTTCTACCTCAGCCTCCCGAGTTGCTGGGATTACAGGCATGCGCCACCACGACCGGCTAATTTTTGTTTTTGTAGTAGAGACGGGGTTTCACCATGTTGGCCAGACTGCTGTCGAACTTCTTACCTCAGGTGATCCGCCCATCTCAGCCTCTCAAAAGTGCCGGGATTACAGAAATGAGTCACTGTGGCTGGCTGGGTGTAGGAACTTTATACCATCTTCAGGTTACAGAAGTAATGTGAGCTCCCAGCATGGCCAAAAACATGTTCTTTTGGTAAATCAGGTTTTAGTGGCAAGACAGCTTAAGGGGAGGGAAAGGGGACCTGACTAGGAAAGGTGGTCTTGTTAGTAGCTTTCTCAGAGAATGGATGTTAAATGTTTAAGACCTTTAAAGGTGTCAGACAGGCTCTCATTTACCCTTTTCTAGATTCCAGACAAGGGAAGTCCTGGCTGCATTAATGGAGATTCTCCATAGATGCAAATTTCTTCCACAAAAGAAAGCTTTGCAGCACCACTTCTGTTTGCTGGGCCTCTGACAGCCATCTCAAAATATGTCAAATAAATATAATTTGAGGTAAAATATTTTTATTTCCTTCAACCACTACCTCTCCTTCTTCCCCAGCCAGTCCTTAAGCAGTCATTTAAAAAATGAAAAACTTTCACCTAACTGAATTCTTAATTCTTCATTCCGGCCGGGCACGGTGGCTCAAGCCTGTAATCCCAGCACTTTGGGAGGCCGAGGCGGGCGGATCACTAGGTCAGGAGATCGAGACCATCCTGGCTAACACGGTGAAACCCCGTCTCTACTAAAAAATACAAAAAACTAGCCGGGCGAGGTGGCGGGCGCCTGTAGTCCCAGCTACTCAGGAGGCTGAGACAGGAGAATGGCCCGAACCCGGGAGGCGAAGCTTGCAGTGAGCTGAGATCCGGCCACTGCACTCCAGCCTGGGCGACAGAGCGAGACTCCGTCTCAAAAAAAAAAAAAAAAAAAAATTCTTCATTCCATGGGCTTGCCTAAACCTTTGTCATTTTTGGAGGAAACATCAGAGTACTTTATTTTCTAAACTCTTCCGTGTTTGAGACACACCTTTTAGTATCTTATTTTGTTTCATTAAAAACAGTTAGCTGTTCTGTCACTTGTTTTCTTGGATTGAATGTAATAGAAATAAGAACTACGGCTACCTATTTTTCTAACTAGATATTAGAGGAATTTAATACATTTTCTCCAGAATGTCTTAGTATGATTTTCTGCTAATTAATTTTGCCAATAAAATACGCTCTATAGGGCCGGGCGTGGTGGCTCATGCCTGTAATCCCAGCACTTTGGGAGGCCGAGGCAGAAGGATCACCTGAAGTCAGGAGTTCGAGACCAGCCTGGCCTACGTGGCAAAATTCTTGTCTCTATTGAAAATACAAAAATTAGCTAGGTGTGGTGGTGTATGCCTGTATACTCAGGAGGCTCAGGCACGAGAATCACTTGAACCCGGGGAATGGAGGTTGCAGTGAGCCAAGATCGAGCCACTGCATTCCAGCCTGAGCTACAGAGCGAAACTCTGTCTCAAAAAAGAAAAAAAAAAGAAATACGCTCTTTAAAATCTTCCCCCTTAGGACTTAAAAATCTGAGTTTTTCTATTATCTTTATGTTTTCTGTTATGTTAGATTATTGCTTCAGAGTACCTTTTTTTTTTTTTTTTTTTTTTTTTTTTTTTAAAGAAACACCATTTAAGCTGGGCATGGTAGCATGTGCCTATAGTCCTAACTACTTAGGAGGCTGAGGCAGGCAGATCACTTGAGAACCCAGGAGTTCAAGGTTACAGTGAGCTATGGTCATGCCACTGCACTCCAGCCTAAGTGACACAGCAATACCTTATCTCTTACAAACAAACAAAAAAATCTTACTTGTTGGTTCTCTGTTTCTTCTCTTTTTCCATTTTTTCCCAGAATTTTCAGAGCACTTCTCAGATGTTTTCCAGATCAATGACCTTTGGACGCAATGTTAGTTTCTGCTTATCTTTAATGAAGTATTCTCATGTTTTGGATTTCCTTTTCTCATCTTATCCAGCTCCTGCTTCAGTTATAAGTTTTTGTAAGTCGGGGCAGATAATTATTGAAAGGCATTTAACTAAAGTATAGGAAGTTAAGAACGTGGGCTCTGGAACTCGACTAACTTGGAGTTGAACCCTAGCCAGCTTTTTGCCCTTGGAATTTATTTAGCTACTCTATGTCTCAATTTCCTTATTTATAAGGGAGGGATAATAATGGTACCGACTCTTAGAAGTTTTTGCCACAATTAAATGAGTTTATACATACAAAGCACATAACAAGCCTCAAAAGTTGTTGATGATTACAGATGTTTTTGAAAATACTTTTCCTCTGAATCTTAAGAGCAGTTGATTTTTCCCATATATTGTCATTTTGCTCCTTCAAAGGATCTACAATACATTATTTGCCAACAGATAATGTGTACACAATGACCTTTACTGCCCCCTCCTCTTCCTGAGGGGGAGTTTTCCCTCTTCAGAGCTGCAGTTGAGGTTGGTGTGCATAGCCCCTGCCTGTAGTGTTTTAATTTTTTCCCAGATAAAATGCAATGCAAGATACTTGTGCTACAGTCTGTCCTGCTTAAGAAAAGGCATTATGGTTTATTGGAAGTGGTGATCTGTTCCCTTTTTTATAAATCCATTCAGTTTATCAGTTTCTACCTCCTTTCCCACTCTTTATGCTGCTGTAGTAATTCAGAGCCCAAACTGCAGGGTTTTCTATTTGACCTCCCCCAACCCTGAATGTTGAGGTTACAAGAAATTGCCCCCACTTTAGACCCTGAGCACATGGGCTTCTGTCTTGTTTTGTAGTACTGTTGCACACACTGTGGTTTGAGTGATTATATGAAGCACTGTTAGTTTGTCCAGAATAGCCAACTCTTACTGTAAAGAAAAGTAATTTACTAAATGTAAATTACCTACAGAGAACATTCACTTGACCTTTAACAATCCTCAAAAATATAAATTTGTTCTCACAAATGGAAGCTTCTAGCTGCTTACATAAGTCACTAATATTACACATTGGTATTTCTACTATATTTCGATTATAAGTATAGACTCAGAATGCAAAGATGTATCAGACTTTTCAAGGTTACCAAAAAGCAGAAGAAAAAATTTAATTTCAAAAGGTTTTGGGATTTTATTTTGATTTTTAAAAGTTAACATAGAAAATAATATAAATGAAACAGCTTATCTGAATATAAGCTAACCCACAGTAGTCACACTGATTACAGCAGGCCTTCTGGTCACATAGGGTTGTCTCCTTAAATAGCAGGTTGTCTACAGCTTCTGAATTAGCATGGCAGAAGCACCTCCTCCTCCATTGCAAATACTGGCAAGACCGTATTCTCCTTGCTTCAAGGCATGAGTCAAATGACCAACAATCCTGGCTCCAGACATTCTAAAATTTAAAAAGCATTTACTTCTTTAATGAAGTACAGAATTTATGAGTAACCAAAATGTTTCTGTTCCAATTTAACTTCATGAAAACCTTACTAGCCACTACTTCTTGCTGAATTAACTACTACTATTCTAAAACTAAAACTTGGAGGACTTGTTTCAGGAAGGGTCACAGATCTTAGATCTTTCATTTATTTATTTTTTTTTATTTATTTTTTATTTTTTTTTATTTATTTTTTTTTTTTGAGATGGAGTCTTGCTCTGTCGCCAGGCTGGAGTGCAGTGGTGCATCTCAGCTCACTGCAACTTCCGCCTCCCGGGTTCAAGCCATTCTCCTGCCTCAGCCTCCCAAGTAGCTGGGACTACAGGCGTGCACCACCACACCCAGCTAATTTTCGTATCTTAAAGTACAGAAGAGTATAATGGAAGATGGAAGGGGGATATGGAATAAACTACATATTGGGTACAATGCACACATTTGGGTGACAGGTGCACTGAAATCAGCCCCCACCACTATAAATTCATCCATGTAACCAAAACCCACAGTACCCTAAAGCTAATGAAATAAATAGGAAGGAGAAAGAAAAAGGGGGGGGAAAGTCTAAATGTACACTTTATTTTTCTTCTTCAACATAAAAGGTTATTAGGTTTCAAGTAACAGATGTGACAGGTCTCTGTTCAGTATTGGATACCATCTATCAGAAATGATTTTTGCCTTATGAAAGATGGGTAGGAAGGAAAACTTAAGAGCAATAGGAATTATGAGTTTTAAGTTTAGCTAGAAACACAAAGGCAGCTATTAACCTAGATATAGTTATTATTTTTACCTACCCAATTGGATGCCCCAGAGAAACAGCTCCTCCATTGATATTCACTTTTTGGGGATCAATCTCCAACATTTTAATGTTTGCTAGTACAACCAGACTAAAGGCTTCATTTACTTCCCACATTGCAATATCTTCTTTTTTTAATCCCACATCTTTAAGAACCTAAGATTTTTTTAAAAGACAGATGATGTTCAAATAATTAGCAATCACAACTTACTGTCATTTCCTTGAAATACTACAATTGGAAGTTCTTGGTTTCAGATGGAAGGATCTCTATTTTCAGATTTTTTTTTTTTTTTTTTTTTTTTAGACAGAGTCTTGCTCTGCCTCCCAGGCTGGAGTGCAATGGCGCCATCTCGGCTCACTACAACCTCTGCCTCCCAGGTTCAAGCAATTCTCCTGTCTCAGCCTCCTGAGTAGCTGGGATTACAGACGCCCACCACCATGCCCAGCTAATTTTTGTATTTTTAGTAGAGATGGGGTTTCACCATGTTGGCCAGGCTGGTCTCAAAACTCCTGACCTCAGTTGATCCGCTCACTTCAACCTCCCAAAGTGCTGGGATTATAGGCATGAGTCACCATGCCCGGCCTATTTTCAGATTTTTAGTTGCTTATCCTATTCCATTATATCAAAGAATTTTGTTTGCATTATGTCTATTTGGACATAGAGGACAGAAAATTTGGTTTTCTTTCCACAGATGTTTGAAAAGGTGCATTTTCTATTTAGGGGTACATAATGCTTTATATATTCTTAAGCTCTGCTTTACTGATTGTGTGTTGCTTAGTTCTACATTCTTTGTTGTTGTTGTTGTTGTTGTTGTTGTTGATTTGTTTTGAGACAGGGTCTTGCTTTGTTGCCCAGGCTGAAGTGGAATGGCAGAGTCATGGCCCACTGCAGCCTTGATCTCCCAGGCTCAAGCGATCTGCCTGCCTCGGCCTCCCAAAGTGCTGGGATTACAGGCGAGAGCCACTGCACCCAGCCAGTTCTATGTTCTTGACTGTTAATGAAAGAGGTGTATTCGTTTCTACTATAAGTAATATTAATGCATCCCCCGCAGTTTCTGCTTTATAAAAGTTACTGTAGGGTTATCCGGGCCACAGATACTTACACCTGTTGCAGTTTCATTGTAAGTCATTTATTTAAAATCTTACACTATATGATGTGTTTTGTTTTGGTAGTTCCTCAGCTATGCAGGAAGGTGTATTTGTGCCAGTATTATCCCTATGCTAATACTTTTTAAAACATTACTAGTGAGTGCCCTTTTTCTTTAGAGAAGAAATTTGATTGTTGTGAGCAATAATAAAATTAACATGGAACTCTTCCTCCACCTTCCTCTCTTCAACTAGTGGACTAAGGTAGCTTTCTAGCCTATACAGCTCAAACAGCTTCCACTGTTCCAACAACACAAAACAAAATATGGTGCCCATATATAGCCACATCTGTAGCTCTCAGAAGTTATTCTACCTTCAGAATCCAGAATTGTGTAGTACCCTTGCTTTCCGATGTGATGCGCTCACTTTCAGAAGCTACATGTTCCTGTCATTTTCTGAGATCTGCCAGCTCTGAGCAGATCATTACTCCACTGGCCCCTTGTTTCTGATCCTTCTCTATTCTTGTTTCCTACTGAGTATGCAGTTTTTTTCATTGTGGGGGTTGGGGGCAGTGGGGAGAATCTCGATTTTACTAAAATTCTGCCATTTTTTTTTTTATCTGGGTGCTTACAGAAGTTTACTGTCAGGGTGAGGCCCTCTCAAAAGGAAATATTTACTTAAGATTTCTAAGAACCTGAACCCCTAAAAACTTTCTTTTCCTGTGACTGCTTAGCAATTTCCCACTGAGACTTGTTATTTCTCCTTTGATAGCACTTACTGACAATTTGGAATATGTAGGTTCTCTGTCTCTAGTTTCACTATTTACTCTGAAGACCTGCTGCCAGCTGTTCCCTTTCAGAATGGAGTCCTCTCCTGGGGAGTGACTAGTTGCTTTCCGTTCTAGATTTGGAACTACCAGCCAGCATTCCCTTTTCTTTGCCAAACCAACCTCCCCTTTGTGGTTACCACACCAGGTGTGTGAGTTCTGTGTGATACTTACAAATAATTCAGATGTGTAGTTTTACCTGTTCTACTGAAGATGTAGTTTGTGGGCTGTTCTTTATTTATTTTTTTGTTATCCTTGTTGCTCTTACTCTTTTCAGGAGAGGACATGGGAAGATTTGAAACCAAGCTATCTCTCTGCTTTGGCAGATAAACAACATTTAAATTCTAAAAACTGCAGCATGGGTATAAGCAAACTGGAAGTTGGCATAATGGAGTATCATCCCTCACTTTGTTCTCACCATAGATACAGCATGTACAGGAGCAATTGGAAAATCAATAGGTTCTACAGCAGCGTCAGCAAATGCTGTTTAAAAAAAGGGGGAGGGTGAGTTGTTAAAATCTTTTTTTTACTACATAGAATATGCAAAAGTCAAGTTTAACCCATTAAATGCACATTTCCTAACCCCTTTAATATATGTAAATACATTTCTTCCTTTTCTAAGATTCTACATTTTATAAAATTACTCCAGTAATCTAAGACACTGATTTTCATTGGGAGGGAGTTTGGGAGTATTTGCCTCTAGGAACATTGGCACCATCTAGAGATGTTTTTGGTTGTCAGAATAGTTCAGATGCCACTGTGTAGAGACTAAGGATTCTGCTTAACATCTACAATGCATAGAAGAGTCCCTACGACAAAGAATTATTTAGTGCAAAAGTCAATAGTGCTGAGGTTAAGAAACCATGATCTAAGCTAAGAAAAAAATGAAGTTATAAGGCTTTTTATAAATAACAAAACAGCATCTGTTTAAGTCCTTAGGAAGAAGGCAAGACAGATTTTTGCAGCTAAAAATCAGCTTAAGGACATTGAGAACTTACCCAGGGCCACAGTGTTAATATTAAAATGCCACACATCTACATTTTGTATTTCTGGACTCCTAATCCCATATTCTTTTTTTCCTACATAGCTGCCTCTCTAGGAAAATGCATGTACTTTATTTTCTTCTATTTATCATAAAGGACAGGAAGGTTTTTAAAGCTTAATCTTTAAAAAAAAAAAAAAAAAAAAAAAGAGACAAGATCTTGCTCTGTTGCCTAGGCTGGAGTGCAGTGGTGCTGCAGCTTTGATATCTTGGGCTCAAATGATTGTCAGCCTTAGCCTCCTAGGTAACTGGGACTACAGGCATGCCACCACACCTGGCTAATTTTTTTCTTTCAGAAATGGGGTCTCACTGTGTTGCCCAGGCTGGTCTCAAATTCCTGGCCTCAAGCAGTCCTGCCTTAGCCTCCCAAAATGCTGGGGTTACAGGCGTGAGCCACTGTGCCTAGCCCTTAAAGCTTAATCTTATATAAAGTATAATGAAAATATTAAAGGAGCTTCTATCTCAATTGAAATATGTATTAAATTCTGCCACAAGTACAACCTATAGATAGTAATACTTAATATTGGAGTTGGCTATATCTAACAAGTAAACTTAATTTCAGGAAGAGCTTATAGATGTTTAAAAACCTTTTTTTTTTTTTTTTAAAGACAGGGTCTTACTCTGTCACCCAGGCTGGAGTGCAGTGGCACAATCTCAGCTCACTGCAACCTCAAACTCAGGAGGGCCCAAGGCATCCTCCCACCTCAGCTTCCCAAGTAGATGGTAGTACAGGCACATGTCACCATGCTCAGCTAATTTTTTAACTTTTTGTAGAGATGAAGTCTCACTATATTGCCCAGGCTGATTTTGAACTCTGGAGCTCAAGCAATCCTCCCGCCTCCACCTCTGAAAGTGCTAGGATTACAAGTGTGAGCCACCTCGCCTGGCCTTACCTACTATTCTTGCCAGTGGTGTAACATTGAGCCTCTTGGCTGCACCTGCCGTCATCAGAACCAGAGCAGCTGCTCCATCATTCAGTGTACTGGCATTGGCAGCTGTTATTGTACCTGAAAGCAAAAATAAGCATGAAGTCAAAACATTACTTCACAATGAACGCATTTGATTCAATTTAACAAATACTGCCTGGGCTGCTAAATGTTTAAAGAAATTACAAATATGGGTGGAGACAATTCCTGCCCTCAGGAAACACATACATATAACTACAAGACAATTTAAGAATACCTTTTTGTGTTCATAAAACTAAGTTTTCTCAAAGATCAGAAACATGCATGATGGCACTGGGTAAATGCTGGTCTACAACTCTTGAACGATAGGGACCAGTTAATATTTTTGTATCCAGGGTCTAACTTTCCTTATTCAATATATAGCAGATACTCACTACATATTTTTCAAATCAGATATTTCTTCTTATCTAGAATCACCTGAAGTTAAGTATCAATGAATGCTAAAAACTACCAAACCACTTTAAATAGGAGAATGTTATCATATATAAATTATATCAATAAATCTGTTTTTTTCAGTGCCAGTGAAGACCCTATCATAGACTGCTACATATGAAAAACTGAATTCTATAGCCATGTTATACATCTCTTCCCTTAGATTTATATATTGAAGGTATAAACTAACAGTTTTATACTTTCAATTAATCTTACATGAGCCTGATATATTGAAAATGTTAAATAACATCTAGATGTTTTCTAGAATTACTTTTTAAAAATCCTTAGGCAGTTCTAAGAATTAGATATGGTATACTGGCTCAATTTTTTCTTATGCTTCATTTCTTAACACTAACCATTTTCTTTCTGGAAAACTGTCTTCAGCTTTGGAACTTTGCTAAAATCAACACGTTTATATTCTTCATCTTCTTTCACCACTACATCTGGTTGACCTAAAATAAAAATATTTTAAGTGAAATCGCTCAAAACAAGTAGTCATTCAGCAAGCAACTGTTGTACAAGATGCCCAGTGGTCTGTGCCTGCCTTTGTATCCCTGCCTCCCTTAAACCATCCCAAATAAACACTAATCTAGAATTTATTATCTATAATCTCTATTATGTTAGCATCTTAAAGAGAAACTTATAAAGTAGCTTCACAAATTTTTTTTTTTTTTGAGGCAGGCTTTTCCTCTGTTGCTTAGGCTAGCATGATCACAGTTTACCTCACTCTCTCCAGGCCCACGTGATCCTCCCACCTCAGCCTCCCAAGTAGCTGGGACTACAGGTGTGAGCCACCACAGCCAGCTAATTTTGCTTGTTTGCTTGCTTGCTTGTTTGAAATGGTCTTGTACAGTCTCCCAATAGAGTACAATGCTGCACTCCTAGCTCACTGCACCCTTGAACTCCTGGGCTCAATTGATCCTCCTCCCTTGGATTCCCTAGTAGCCGGGACTACAGGCATGTGTTGCTACACCCAGTTAATTTTTAATTTTTTTGTGTGAAGGCCAAGTCTCACTTTGTTGCCCAGGCTGGTCTCAAACTCCTGGGCTCAAGCAGTCCTCCCACCTCGGCCTCCCAAAGTGTTGGGATTACAGGTGTGACCCACTGCACCCAGCCACAAAATTTAAATCTACACCTCCACATCCCATTCTCTTCTTCCTCAACTCCCTTCTATGATCACAGACTCCACTCTCCTGACCCCAGAGGTAGCTATCTGACCTATACTAGATAAGTTCCAGTATTCTATCTAGAGCACAGTAATCATTCCTGGAATAGAACTGTAACCTAAAGCAAGTTAATGAGTCTTTATTGTGGATTTATTCTGCTGGAACTGGTGAGAAAGTCTCTTTCCTTTTTGAGAATCGCATATATGTGACCCTAGAGGTAGAGACAGCAACTTTAGAAAGGCTGACAGAATAAAGCACAAAAGCCTGCAGGTGTGAGAAGCCAGGAGTGCATGCCTTAGTAGTAGTGAACACCCAGTTCCAATCCCTGAAGTTCCCAGAGCTGAATGGTTGCTACTGTTCATCCTTCAGTTCTTGGAGGCACTCCCAGTAACCTTCTAGTAAATCCCTTTTCAATTTAAAATACCGTGTTGACTGTCACTTACAGGAAAAAGAGTTCTAATAAATTTCTCAAAATAATACTCTTAGGGATCTTATAAATGGATTGAAACCTGACATTAAGTTGGGTGGATTTATGTTCTCTCTGAACTGGCAACTCTTCACTTTTTATTAACCATAAGCAGTGTCCTCAGTTGAAATGAACAAAGATAATGTCCTAATTTAAAACTTAAGCATAAAACATTCAGCAACATGAAAAGTCTATTCATCCTTTTTGGAACTTTTACCTTTTACTGTAACTGTGACAGGAATAACTTCATTTCCAAATTTCCCAGCTTCCCATGCTGCTTTACTTCTGGTATAAGAATTAATAGCATAAGCGTCCTGTTCATCTCGTGCAATATTCAGCTTCTTTGCTGTATTCTCAGCACAGCTGCCCTGATGAAAAGTTGAAATAGTTTAAAGTTAGTTAACTTTGCGTAATTTAGAAAATATCTTTAACTTTGCATAGCTTATAAAATAGTGTTTAGTAGTTACATTTCTTAAAATATATTTCTTAGGCCGGATGTAGTGCTCATGCCTGTAATCCCAGCACTTTGGGAGGTCGAGGCAGGCAGATCATGAGGTCAGGAGACCAAGACCATCCTGGCCAACATGGTAAAACCCTGTCTCTACTAAAAATTAGCCGGGCATGGAGGCACGCACCTGTAGTCCCAGCTACTCGGGAGCCTGAAGCAGGAGAATTGCTTGAGCCCAGGAGGCGGAGGCTGCAGTGAGCCAAGATTGTGCCACTGCATTCCAGCCTGGGCAACAGAGCAAGACTCCATTTCAAAAAATAAAAATAACAGCATATACACACACACACATTTCTTTCTGTACCAGGTCACTTTTCACTCATGTCTTGTTTTGAGATGGAGTTTCACTCTTGTCACCCAGGCTGGAGTGCAGTGGTGCAATCTTGGCTCAATGCAACCTCTGCCTCCTGGGTTACAGCAATTCTCCTGCCTCAGCCTCCCGAGTAGCTGGGATTACAAACACCACCACCATGCCTGGCTAATTTTTTATATTTTTAATAAAGACAGGGTCTCACCACATTGGCCAAGCTGGTCTCAAACTCCTGACCTCAGGTGATCTGCCTACCTCGGCCTCCCAAAGTGCTGGGATTACAGGCCAGAGCCACCGCACCCGGCCCACTCATGTCTTATCTTCAAATACTTGAATTAGCCAAGCAGTTGCTAGCTGAGCGTCAGAAAATACTGTATTTAAATGTGGGACAATTTCTTTAATGACTGAGCCATGCCAATGCAATAGGCATACAAAAATATTTTCCGAAAGTACATGGCTAAAATCAACATTTATAGAGCCCATCTTTCAGTTCAGTTTGTAAAGTACATACAGTAAGAAAAATCAAACAGTATTGGACACTAGATAGCATTTATCCACTAAAAATCACATTTACCATATGAATTTTATTGTAGACATCAGTTAGCCCGTCTTTAACGATCAAATCTTCAAGCTTTACCCCGCCGTATGGTGTTGATCCTCTGTTCATTACATATGGAACATTGGACATGCTCTCCATCCCACCTGCCACCATCACATCCTGTGCAGCAACACCAGAAAAACGCAATGTTAATTCAAACAGTTGCAAACCCATGACATCCTTTATACAGCTGCCACCAAACAAGTATTCTACATGCATTTATTAAACATTTGTTACACAGTGAATACAGGAAGTACCCTCTTTACCACTTCACCCTGATGAAAAGAAGTGGTGTAAAATAACATAATGAGAAGTAAGTTGGCTGTGTGCAGTGGCTCACACCTGTAATCCCAGCACTTTAGGAGGCTGAGGCAGGTGGATCACTTGAGGTCAGGAGTTCAGGATCAGCCTGGCCAACATGGTAAAACCCCATCTCTACTAAAAATACAAAAATTAGGTGGGTGTGATGGTGGGCGCCTGTAATCCCAGCTACTCAGGAGGGCAAGGCAGGAGGATTGCTTGAACCTGGGAGGCAGAGGTTGCTGTGAGCTGAGATTGTGCCACTGCACTCCAGCCTGGGGGGCAGAGCAAGACTCCTCAAAAAAAAAAAAAAAAAAAAATTGGAGGCGGAGGTTGCAGTGAGCTGAGATCGTGGCACTGCACTCCAGCCTGGGCGACAGAGTAAGACTGTCAAAAGAAGTTCACAACCAGACATTAATAAGAATACCAGAAATCTGGCCGGGTGCGGTGTCTCATGCCTGTAATCCCAGCACTTTGGGAGGCCGAGACGGGTGGATCACGAGGTCAGGAGATCGAGACCATCCTAGCTAATTGAGTAAACCCCATCTCTACTCAAAATACAAAAAATTAGTCAGGTGTGGTGACACGCCTGTAGTCCCAGCTACTTGGGAGGCTGAGGCAGGAGAATGGCGTGAACCCAGGAGGCAGAGCTTGCAATGAGCCAAGATTGCACCACTGCACTCCAGCCTGGGTGACAAAGCAAGACTGTCTTAAAAAAAAAAAAAAAACAGAAATCTTTCATGTAAAGCCATCTTCTGAAATTCTTAAGTTTTCTTTTAGACAGGGTCTCGCTCTTGCCCAGGCTGGAGTGCAATGGCATGATCTCAGCTCACTGCAATCTCCGCATTTTGGGCTCAAGTGATCCTCCCACCTCAGCCTCCCAAGTAGCTGGGACTACAGGCATGCACCATCACACCCAGCTAATTTTTGTATAATATTTTTAGTAGAGATGGGGTTTCGCTATGTCACCCAGGCTGGTCTCAAACTCCCAGACTGAAGCGATCTGCCCACCTCGGCCTCCCAAAGTGCTGGGATAACAGGCGTGAGCTACCGTGCCTAACCTGAAATTCTTACCTTCTAACCCTTCATTTCATTCATGCTGCTAAAAACTTAATGTGCTCTAGAAGATTAGAAGTAATCTCAGTTCATGAAAATAATCCTACTTCCTTGACTGAGATCCTCATCATCTCTTTCTGGACAGCTGAAATAATTTTCCACTTGATCTTCTGACATGCAGCCTTTCCACCAAAGCATCATCGACACTCATCTGACTCATTTTGGCTAGAATGTAAGTCTGATCATTTCACACTTTAGAGAACTCAGCATAATATATAAAGCCTTTACAGTATCCCTTCGCTCCCCTTTTTCAGTTTCACGGCCTAACCTATACCCCAGGTCACATGGAACTAGTTAAAGCTCTCCAGAGACACCATGCACATTTCACACACACACCTCTGCACTTTCCCCATCCACCAACATGTAAAACATCTGCGTTTCCTTTAAAACTATTCAGAACACTACTTCATGTCTGCCTTGACCATTTATTTCTATCCTTTCTTGAAACCGTTTCTCTTCCTTTGTGTTCCCCAATTACTATGCAATGCTTTTAATATTATTATATGTTTATATGTCAAGTCTTCCCACTAGACTATGCTCCTTTGAGGCCAGACACCCTGTCATATTTTTACATCCTTGGCAACTGACATATAGAGGTTTAATAAATATTAATCAACTTACTACTTTTACAAGTCAACAAAAAAATCACTTGCAATATAAGGACTAGTTAAAAACACAGTTTAATATAAAACATTAATGTAAACATAAAGCCAATAATATCTTCTTACAGTCTTTAATCAGGCATACAGACAAGCAAGCTCTATACCAAAGAAACCTAAATATTTTGCCTATTCCGAAATATAGAAATTCTTAACCAGTTCTCATCTAAGTTTTATTCACTTGTACTTTTTACTGGGGTTGATGGCAGTAATAAGTGACAGAAAATAAGGTATCAATTCTTCATTATAAAGCAAAACTGACCGTTTTCCAAGGTCATAAATATTCAAAACAAAGCACTTGCAAGTATGCCTGTAAGTCACTCTATATATTCACAAATGAATAAAATAATATTAAAGTATTTCCATATAGTACAAATGGCATTTGCTAGAGAACCGCAATACATCGATTAAGACAAAATTTTCCATGACAAAGAGTTTTGAAACTAAATCTCGTGACCATTTTTCACCCACTGGTTTGACGAGGGTTTGGTACCACCCAGTGGTGGTGCAGATCCAGACAAGTCACACAACTTTTGGAAAGTATAACTGGTACAACTTTTATGGAAAGCATTTGCAGATGCCAAAATGTTCAAATCCTGACTCAGCATTTCTTTTAGGCATTTTTCCAACAGAGACCTGCACATGTACAGATTTTTTTTAAATGTTTTGTTTACCACTCTATTTCCAGTGACTGTCACATGGTAGATGCTCAGCCCTGTAACTCTGTGGCTGTCTCAGACACACTGAAAAAAAATCTTCATCTGAAAAATGAAGGGCTCAGATCTGTGAGAATCTTGGTTCTTCTGTGTGTCCAGGTCTCACCTCCTGATATGACAGCATATATTTGCTAAGGAGCCTGTCTCTTGCTTGATCTCAAGTAAAGACAAGATACAGATCAGCAAGGCCAATTAGAAAGCCTGTAGAACTTAAATGAGTTCAGGCATTGTAGAAACTACAAATTAGTCATCAAGCCTGGGCTCAAACAATGATTTGATTCCCAGGGTTAAGCACCTTGTTCTCCTTTATAATGAAAACATTTATAATAAATTCTGGCAAATATAGTATTTATGAATTTTTAGTCACCCAGCCTCAGAAAAAGACCCAAATGCCTGGGCTAAAAACTATTTTTTTTTTTTGAGAGTCTTGCTTTGTCTCCCAGGCTGGAGTGCAGTGGTACAATCTCAGCTCACTGCAACCTCTGCCTCCCAGATGCAAGTGACTCTTGTGCCTCAGCTTCCCGAGTAGCTGAGATTACAGGCGCCTGCCACCATGTCCAGCTAATTTTTGTATTTTTCATAGAGATGTGGTTTCACCATGTTGGCCAGGCTGGTCTTGAACCCTGGGCCTCAAGTGATCTGCCCCCAGCCTCCGCCTCCCAAAGTGCTGGGATTACAGGAGTGAGCCACTGCACCCAGGCCTAAAAACAACTTTTTAACACAAGACACTCAGGCTATCTTTTTCTTTTTTAAAGAACAGGGTCTCGCTTGCTATGTTGCCTACACTGGTCTCAAACTCCTGGGATCCTCCTGCCTTGACCTTCCAAAGTGCTGAATTACGGGCATGATACCCAGCCTATGCTATCATTTTGACCATACTTCAGATGGACTTAGCAAATCCAGACACTCTTGAGCGTGTGAGAAAACATAGTAACTTATGAGAAAGAATCTCATTTCTAAAGCATGAATATGCCTAGATTTTTGTGTCTTTTAGCCATAGGTATTACTCTGATTAATAAATGGAAAGGATGGTGTTTCTTACCTGATGTCCACACATAAGACTTTGAGAGGCCATCATGATGGCTTTCATTCCTGAAGCACAAACTTTGTTTATGGTGGTACATGGAGTAGAAATAGGTAAGCCTAAAACCAATATAAGTCACTTTTGAAAAACAGATACTCAAACACAACTGCAGAACTTAATAGAGCATGTTACTATAAACTACAGCATTTCTTCTGCCAATATAACTACAAATTATATAATGCATTTAATATTTAAGCTTCAATAACCTTCATTTTGCCATTTTATACTTTTTTTTTTTGAGACGGAGTCTCACTCTGTCGCCCAGGTTGGAGTGTAATGGTGCAATCTTGGCTCACTGCAACCTCCGCCTTCTGGGTTCAAGCAATTCTCCTGCCTCAGCCTCCCAAGTAGCTGGGATTACAGGCATGCACCACCACACCTGGCTAATTTTTGTATTTTTACTAGAGATGGGGTTTCACCATGTTGGCCAGGATGGTCTCAAACTCTTGACCTCATAATCCACCCACCTCGGCCTCCCAAAGTGCTGGGATTACAGGCGTGAGCCACTGCACCCGACCCCTTTTACACATTTTAAGTATAAAAGCAAAAATGTCTTCCAAGTACCTGCACCCAATACTGCCTGCCTTGCAGGAGCTTGTCCTTCACCTCCTTGTAGAACATTACCCATGTATGCTTCTTTCACTTCTTCTTTTGGAATCCCTTTATTTAAAAAAAAAAAAAAAAAAAAAAGACAAAAAGGCATTTAATGATTAGTGGTTACCTAATAAGGTATGTGACATTACACAATAGGAATGGTTTCTTTTTTTGTTTTTTTTTTTGTCAGTTTTGAGTTTCAATCTAAACTGTATAGTAGAAAGACTTCTTTGCAAAGGAAAGCAGAAATTGAGGCATTAAGTCATTTCTAAGTGTTACATACATAGTTAATGCAAAATAAATCTTTTCCATGAAATATTTTTGCTCCCTTAACACGAAAAGCAAAGCAACTACTGACCTGCCTTTTCAATGGCTCCCTGAATTGCAATGGAACCAAGCTTAGTGGCTGGCAGCAAGGAAAGGCTGCCTAAAAAAGATCCAATGGGTGTTCTTGTAGCACTTACTATGACCACTTCCTGGCAAGACACAAGATGGTAAAAATTATAGGTATTTTACCCAAATCGTATTTCATTAAACATAATTCATAAATATATTATCAAAAAAACACTTCTATGAATGAGTAGTCATCAAAAATTAAAATAATCTCAATAGTTGAACAGCTGTAAAGATAATCAGTTCAATGCTAGTGCTTTATGATTTAAAACCTTATAGAAACCAACTCTAAAACAGATGTAGATCCTCCCAGTTCTCTACAGGAAGTTTGAGGACAGAAGCTTAAGTTTCCTTTCTATTCCTCAGTCAAAACTCAAGAAATGGTCACTGTACCTTGTTTTTTTGTTTTTGTGTGTTTGTTTTTGAGACAGGGTCTTGCTCAGCTGCCCAGGCTGGAATGCAGTGGCACGATCATAGCTCATTGCAGCCTCAAACTCCCCGGCTCAAACAATCCTTCTGCCTCAGCCTACCAAAGTACTAGGATTAAGGGTATAAGCCACCACACTCAGCCACTTTACTCTTGTTAACTGCATAATAAACAACTCTAACGAAGAGGGTCCCTTACTGAAAGGAACTCTGGCTAGGAATCAAGACCTGTATCCTAGATGGGGCTATACCACTTAACTAGGACACAGCAAGGGCCAGAATTTCTTTTTTTATATATAATTTAAGATGGAGTCTCACTGTGTCACCCAGGCTGGAGTGCAGTAGTATGATCTTGGCTCACTGCAACCTCTGCCTCCTGGGTTCAAGCGATTCTCCTGCCTCAGCCTCCTGAGTAGCTGGGATTACAGGCATCTGCCACCACACCCAGCTAATTTTTGTATTTTTAATAGATACGGGGTTTTGCCATGTTGGCCAGACTGGTCTTGAACTCCTAACTTCAGGTGATCCACCCGCCTTGGCCTCCCAAAGTGCTGGGATCACAGGCATGAGCCACTGTGCCCAGCCAGAACCATAATTTCTTTTTTTTTTAAGACAGAGTTCCGCTCTGTTGCCCAGGCAGGAGTGGGCAGTGAGGCGCCCGAACTCAACTCACCTCCCGGGTTCACATCATTCTCCTGCCTCCGCCTCCTGAGTAGCTGGGACTACAGGTGCCCGCCACCGCGCCCGGCTAATTTTTTATATTTTTAGTAGAGATGGGGTTTCACCATGTAGGATGGTCTCAATCTCCTGACCTCGTGATCCACCCACCTTGGCCTCCCAAACTGCTGGGATTACAGGCGTGAGCCACCCCACCCAGCCCAGAGCCATAATTTCTTAAACAGTAAAACAATAATATGAACATTAAGCAAAAGAAGATAAAAGCTCTCTTGAATACTGTAGAACAGCACTGTGACAGTTCTCTCCTCACACTTGTCTCCCATAGTCTCCTATTAAGTTTAGAGATAAATAACAGAATGGTTGCCTAGATTTTGGTAGAAGATCTTAACTAAGTCACTTTAGTGACCCTTACAGAACAGAGAGGACTCCTCAGAAGGTCCTAGGAGATGTTGTAATGGCCCTCCTTGTCTAATTCCCAGCTGGTCCACTCCCTCTCTTCTAGGATCTTCTATATGGTCTCTGCTTGTACCACACACAATACAATGGGAGTCCCTGTGAGTAACGGAAGAACACTGCCCAGTTCTAGAGGGAATGTTGTTTTGCAGCAGAGTATGAGGAAGCAGCAAACATTGGCAGAGACTAACTGAAATGTTTTTCTATTATAGTCATCTACTTTAACTGAATATTTGAATAGTTAGCTATTCCTAACTGTTGGATAATCCTGCTTTGACTTTCACATATACCCAAATCATAAGTATATGCATTTTTATTGACATTTCCTTTAAATTCTGGAACTTTTAAAGCACAATTTACTTACCTTCAAAGTGGGTTTTGAGACATAACTCCGTTCCACATATCTTATTTCCTGTAATATAAATATAATGTTATAATGTAAAAATTATTAAACTATGTCATTTTATATTTCTCAGTGATAAAGTTATAGTGATTTCTTCCTATATCTTTATGCTTTTATTTCCAAGTTTTCTGCAGTCAGAATATATCACTTTTAACAATTAGAAAAAAATGACTGCTTTATAAATAAACTTCTGATTATTCATTGGAAATGTACGTTTTAACTCTTAAGTTTACTATCTTAAAATTTCTAAGTCTTGGCCAGGCGTAGTGGCTCACGCCTGTAATCCTAGCACTTTGGGAGGCCAGGGTGGGTGTGAGTCACCTGAGGTCAGGAGTTCAAGACCAGCCTGGACAACATGGTGAGACCCAGTCTCTACTAAAAATACAAAAGTTAGCCCAGCGTTGTGGCACATGCCTGTAATCCCAGCTACTCCGGAGGCTGAGGCAGGAGAATAGCTTGAACCCAGGAGGCAGAGGCTGCAGTGAGCCAAGATGCCGGCACTGCACTCCAGCCTCAGCAACAGAGCAAGACTCCATCTCAAAAAAAAAAAATTCCAAGTCTTTCTTAAATATAGCTTTCTAAAATGTAGTTTTGAGTTAAAGCTAGGTTCTAAATTATTTAGTCTTAGAATCTAACAAGACATTCTCATTTCTTTAAGACTGTTTTCAAGTAAAACTTGCTGTTTCTCCCCATCCACTTCCAACAATTGTCTTTGATTTATATGAGGCAAACACATCTCATATAAATATGACCTATAATAGCAGATAAATTATTTCTTAAAAAAGGAAAGAGTAAACATCTTGCCCCTACTACTTCTCAGTTCTTTCCACACTTCTTACAAACAAATGTCAACAGTAGGCTGGGAGAGTGGCTCACGCCTATAATCCCAACACTTTGGAAGGCTGAGGTGGGCGTATGACTTGAGGTCAGGAGTTAGAGATCAGCCTGGCCAACTTGGCGAAAAAACCCCGTCTCTACTAAAAATACAAAAATTCGGGCGGATCACAAGGTCAGGAGATCAAGACCATCCTGGCTAACACGGTGAAACCCCGTCTCTACTAAAAAATACAAAAAAAAAAAAAAAAACTAGCCGGGCAAGGTGGCGGGCGCCTGTGGTCCCAGCTACTCCGGAGGCTGAGGCAGGAGAATGGCGTAAACCCGGGAGGCGGAGCTTGCAGTGAGCTGAGATCCGGCCACTGCACTCCAGCCTGGGCGACAGAGCCAGACTCAGTCTCAAAAAAAAAAAAAAAAAAAAATACAAAAATTAGCCAGGCATGGTAGCGGGCGCCTGTAATCCCCGCCACTCGGGAGGCTGAGGCAGGAGAATCGCTTGAACCCAGGAGGCGGAGGTTGCAGCAAGCCAAGATCACACCACTGCACTCCAGCCTAGGAGACAAGAGTGAAACTCCATAATAAATCAATTCTGACAACGCAGGACATAATTCAAAGACCTAACTGATCTGAAATTAGACTATCAGTAACTGGGTGAGATGGCTCATGCCTGTAATCCCAGCACTTTGGGAGGCCAAGAGGAGTGGATCACAAGGACAGCAGTTCAAGACCAATCTGACCAACATGGTGAAACCCCGTCTCTATTAGAAATACAAAAGTTAGCTGGGTGTGGTGGTCCATGCCCATAAGCCCAGCTAATCAGGAGTCTGAGGCAGGAGAATCACTTGAACCTGGGAGGCAGAGGCAGTAGTGAGCTGAGATCACGCCACTGTACACCAGCCTGGGCGACAGAGTGAGACTCCATCTCAAAAAATGATAATAAATTTTTAAAATAATAATTTAAAGACTTAAAAAAAAAGTTCCTAATTGTAGTAAACATGCCGGTCACTGCCTCTCCAAACACATGTCTTTCTCAAAGGGCAAGCCTAAGTACTTACAGGGTGACTCCCCTGCCTCTGGCCAGAGCTGATGGGATCAGGAATGGAATAGACGCACCCAAGCTAGCACCCTGAGAGACTGGGTCAGTTGGATGACGGTGGGGACTGGGACTGAAAAGTCAAAAGGGCTGGAGCTCACCAGCCAATGCCACAGAAAAGCAGCGGTTAGAACAAAGAGAAAAGCCATGAATATGCTGAGAAGCAAAACAATGGAACATATATACTCAGAGACAGGAGAAATAGACCATGGCACACCACAAGAGGCAAAAGATGGCTTGGTTAGTGATTTTCTGGCTTGGGTTCTGGCAGGGTCAGTTGCACTTTATTTTGTTTAAAAATTTTCATATATAGGCCGGGCGTGGTGGCTCAAGCCTGTAATCCCAGCACTATGGGAGGCCGAGACGGGCAGATCACAAGGTCAGGAGATCGAGGCCATCCTGGCTAACGGTGAAACCCCGTCTCTACTAAAAAATACAAAAAAAAACTAGCCGGGCGAGGTGGCGGGCACCTGTAGTCCCAGCTACTCGGGAGGCTGAGGCAGGAGAATGGCGTAAACCCGGGAGGCGGAGCTTGCAGTGAGCTGAGATCCGGCCACTGCACTCCAGCCTGGGGGACAGAGTGAGACTCCGTCTCAAAAAATAAAAAATTCATATATAGAAGTAAAAAATAAACCAGAACTCCTGGACTCAAGTACTACTCCTGCCTCAGCCTCCCAAGTATCTGCGACTACAGGCATGTGTCCCTGCACCCGGCCAGCTGCACTTTATTTCCTATCCTTGGATGTCCTAGTGCTTGCTCACTGTATCTCTTCAGAAAGTTCCCTTTCTGGAGATTCCTTAAAGAACTAAAACTAGAACTACCATCTGGTCCAGCAATCCCACTACTGGGTATCTACCCAGAGGAAAAGAAGTCATTACACGAAGGCCAGCCTTTACGCAGCGGCTCACGCCTTTAATCCCAGCACTTTGGGAGGCCAAGGCAGGTGGATAATGAGGTCTGGAGTTCAAGACCAGCCTGGCCAACATGGTGAAACCCCATCTCTACTAAAAATACAAAAATTAGCTGGGCGTGGTGGCGCACGTCTGTAATCCCAGCTACTCATGAAGCTGAAGCAGGAGAATCGCTTGAACCTGAGAGGCAGAGGTTGTAGTGAGCTGAGATCAGGCCACTGCATTCCAGCCTGGGTGACAGAGCAAGACTCCATCTCAAAAATAAAGTCATTATATGAAAAAGACACTTGCACACGCATGTTCATAGCAGCACAATTCGCAATTGCAAAAATATGGAACCAGCCCAAATGCCCATCAATCAACAAGTGGATAAAGCAAATGTGGTATATATACCATGGAATACTACTCAGCCATAACAAGGAATGAAATAATGGCATTCACTGCAACCTGGATGGAATTGGAGACTATTATTCTAAGTGAACTAACTCAGGAATGGAAAAACCAAACAGCATATGTTCTCACTCATAAGTGGGAGCTGCGCTATGAGGACACAAAGGCATAAGAATGATACAGTGGACTTAGTGTCTCAGAGGAAAGGGTGGGGATGAGGAATAAAAGACTATACATTGGGGACAGTGTATACTGCTCGGGTGATGGGTGCACCAAAATCTCAGATATCACCACTAAAGAACATATTCATATAATCCAACACCACCTGTTCCCAAAAGCCTATTGAAATAAAAATTAAATTTTAAAAGTCCCCTTTCTACTTAGCTAGTTTGTTCCTTGTTTACTAAGCCACTTATTTCAAGCTTCTGGTCCAGTTTAATGGAAGCTTCCGTGGTTCTCTCCACTTTGCTCTGGATCCCATTTCCAGTTGCCTTTTCAAAGACAGCACAGTTATCCTTTCCCTCTCCTCTACATCATCCATCCCTTTTACCTCTGGATAATTCCATAAGCATACAAACAGGCTCTGATTCCCCCGACCTAAAAAACAAAGTAAAACCAAATAAATGTCTCCTCACCCACATTCCCACTGAGCTTTCACCTCATTTCTTTTTTTCTTTTTGAAAAAAGGCTGGAGTACAGTGGCGCGATCTCAGCTCACTGCAACCTCCACTTGCCAGGTTCAAGCAATTCTTCTGCCTCAGCCTCCCGAGTACCTGGCATTACAGGCATGCACCACCACGCCTGGCTAATTTTTGTGTTTTTAGTAGAGATGGAGTTGCACCATGTTGGCCAGACTGGTCTTGAACTCCTGACCTCAAGTGATCCGCCTGCCTCAGCCTCCCAAAGTGCTGGGATTACAGGCGTGAGCCACCACGCCTGGCCTCACCTCACATTAGTTCTCTTTGGCAAGAAAGGTTCTCCAGGTTACCTACAATGTCTGTTTGCTTGTCCTCACTTCCTCTTTACAGTTCAACCCACTCAGATCCGGATTTTATTTCTGCCAGTTTACCACGGTTGGTTCTAAGCGACATCAACAATGTCTCTGAGTAGCAAAATCCAACTCACTTTAATTGTCTCACTTAACCTTTTAACACATCAGCAAGACTGGGCTCACCTTTCTTTGAGAAATATGCTGAGCAGTTAAGAGCCTGGGCTTACCAGCTCAGTGTTCTTTGTTTTGTAGAGACAGAGTCCCACTATCTTACCCAGCTGGCCTCAAACTCCTGAGCTCAAGCAATCCTCCTGCGTTGGCCTTCCAAAGTGCTGGGATTACAGGCGTGAGCCACTGTGCCCTGCAAGCTGAGTATTCTTGAGCAAGTTACTCAGACACACTTACCTTGGTTTTCTCAAATACCCTCCACGGGCTGTTATGAGAATAAAATGAGGTAATATGTATAATCTACTGCAGAAACCCTTCCTTGTCTTGGTTTCCATTACAAACGTGGACTCCTACCTCATTAGTCATATTTACCTCAGTCTCCTTTACTATTTCATCTTCCCCTTTCAACCTCCAAGTGCTCAGTGTCCCAGGGCTTTGTTCCAGGCCTCTTTTAATTTAACTTCACTATCTCCTTAGATAATCATATCCAGTCCCATGGCTTTAAAAAGCATTTATGAGGCCGGGCGTGGTGGCTGGCTCACGCCTGTAATCCCAACACTTTGGGAGGCTGAGGCAGGCGGATCACGAGGTTGGGAGATCGAGACCATCCTCTGGCTAACACAGTGAAACCCCGTCTCTACTAATAATACAAAAACAAAATTAGCCGGGCGTGGGGGCAGGCACCTGTAGTCCCAGCTACTCGGGAGGCTGAGGCAGGAGAATTGCATGAACCCGGGAGGCGGAGCTTGCAGTGAAACAAGATTGCGCCACTGCACTCCAGCCTGGGCGACAGAGCAAGACTCTGTCTCAAAAAACAAAAGCATTTATGTGCTGATGATTTTCCAAATTCCTATCTCCAACCCTGACCTTTCAATTGACCACCAGACTCACACCCAAGCGCCAACCTGGCTGCAGGTGAATGTCTAAATCATAGCTCTCAATTTCCAACACTACAAAACCTGTTGGTGGCCGGGTGCAGTGGCTCACCCCCATAATCCCAGCACTTTGGGAGGCCGAGGGGGGCAGATCACGACGTCAGGAGTTCCAGACGAGCCTGGCCAACATGGTAAAACCCCGTCTCTACCAAAAATACAAAATAATAGTAATAATAATAATAATTTTAAAAAAATAAATTAGCAGGGCATGGTGGCACACATCTGTAATCCCAGCTACTCCAGAGGCTGAGGAAAGAGAACTGCTTAAACCCGGGAGGCAGAGGTTGCAGTGAGCCGAGATTGCGCCATTGCACTCCAGCCTGGGTGACAAAGCAAGACTCCATCTCAAAAAAAAAAAAAAGAAAAGAAAAATAAAACCTGTTTGTTCCTGGTATTCTTAGGTGCTCAAGCCAAAATCACCTTCATCCTTCCCTTTATCACAATCCCGAAAGCCCAGATCTGTCAACAGCGTCCAAAACATAACTACATTAGTCCACTGCCTCATCTCCACCGCTGCCACCTAGTCCAAGCCACCATCTCCTGTTCGTATTAATGGCCTTCTACCTAGTTCCCTGCCTCCCCTGACACCTCTCTACAGACCATCCACTTTTGAAAATGTAAATCAGATCATATCACTCTACTGCTTAAAATAATTTAATGGCTTTTCATTGCTCTTGGAATTATATCCAAACTCTTTACCTCATCCTACAAGGCCCTGCATGATCTGGCTCTTGGTTTTCTCTCCAAATTTACATCACTCTTGCTCTGTGCCAGCCACTGGCATGTCTTTGTCCTAAACCCTATCCTGATACCTCAGGGTCTCTGCAGTGTGCCTCTGCCAGTCATAGCCTCCTCAGGCTGGGCACGGTGGCTCATACCTGTAATCCCAGCACTTTGGGGAGGCCGAGGCAGGTGGATCACTTGAGATTAGAAGTTTGAGACCAGCCTGGCCAACATGGTGAAACCCCGTGTCTACTAAAAATACAAAAATTAGCTGGGTGTGGGGGTGGGCACCTGTAGTCCCAGCTACTTGGGAGGTTGAGGTGGGAGAATCGCTTGAATCCAGGAGGCAGATGTTGTAGTGAGCCGAGATCGTGCCACTGCACTCTAGCCCGGGCAACAGAGTGCGATCCTGTCTCCAAAAAAATCAAAAACAAAACAAAAAACTTCCCCAGCAATCCATGGCTGGCTCATTTTTATTCTTCATGTCTTTTCTAATGACACATTCCCAGAGTGGTCCACGCTAACTACTCTATCTAAAGTTACCCTCTACTTTTTCCTCTCTTTAATATGAATATCTTTATTTCCTTCAAAGCACCTCTCACACTGTAAGTATGTGGTTCACATCTTTGTTTTATTATCCACCCCTCCAACATAATGCAGGCTTCCTGATGGCAGGACGGTGTCTCTTGTTCACTGCTACATCCCTATGACTTAGCGCAGTGCCTAGTACTCATTAAATATCAGAAATGAATGACAAAATTATAGTATGGTCAGGACACTGAACCATACAGTGTACAATAAATACATGCTGAATGAACACTACCCATTAAGTTTTATCTACATAACACAATTATCTTTCAGGGAGGGTTCTAGTTTGTATTAATGGCCTTCTACCTAGTTCCCTGCCTCCTCTGACACCTCTCTACAGTCCATCCAGTTTTGAAAATGTAAATCCTCTGCCATGCCAGGCAGAGGTCAGCACTCCTACTGCAACTTCCATAACGCCCATGCACATTCTAACTGTTCCAGAACATATAATTTTGTAACTTTCAGGTGCCTTGATTGTCTCCCTACTAGACTGTGAATTCCAAGAAGAGACTGATTTTATTTATTTTCTATCCCAGTGATGGCAAACAGACTGATTTTATTTATTTTCTATCCCAGTGATGGCAAACAGACTGATTTTATTTATTTTCTATCCCAGTGATGGCAGCAGACATGAAACAAATATTTGAAGACAGTCTGAAACTTACCAATTACTCAGAGAAACAAAATTTCAGCTACAATAAATATGTTATGAAACCAGCAAAACTGATCATGAACTAAAGAGTAACTGAGGGCCTACTTTACATGGGAGAGTCAGAAAAGGCCTTCTAGCAATGTTAGTGGAGCTGAGAAATGAATGTTAAAGAGTCATCCTTGGAAAGATCCAGGAAAAGCACATTTGAGGCATTAGGAACAAGTAGGACAAAGGCCATGAATTAGGAACAAACTTGGCACACATACTAAGTATAGAAAGAAGGGTCCTGTGGCAAAAGCAGAGTGAGCACAGCAACAGCTGAGGTCACAGAGTAAGTAGGGCCCAGCAGATCATGATAAGGGTCTAGATTCTGGCCTGAGGGCAATGACAAGCCACTGAAAGCTTTTATGTTATAAAAAGACCACTCTGGCTGCAGTGTAGAGAACTGAGAGTACTAGGGTAAGATTAGAAAAAGGAAAGGGGGCCGGGTGTGGTGGCTCACACCTGTAATCCCAGCACTTTAGGAGGCTGCGGTGGGCAGATCATCAGAGGTGGATCACCTGGTGGGCTGGTCAGGAGTTCGAGACCATCCTGGCTAACATGGTGAAACTCTGTCTCTACTAAAAATACAAAAATTAGCAGGCATGATGGCAGGTGCCTGTAATCCCAGCCACTCAGGAGGCTGAGGCAGGAGAACTGCTTGAACCTAGGAGGCTGAGGCAGGAGAACTGCTTGAACCTGGGAGGCAGAGGTTGCAATGAGCCAAGATTGCGCCCACGGCACTCTAGCCTGGGCAACAAGAGCGATAGTTGATCTCAAAAAATGAAAAAAAGAAAGAAATTAGCAACAGGAAGGAACTAGCATACAGGCTGGTAGGTCAAAGGGAAGAAGCAAGGTTACCAAAGCCAAGGGGTCAGGAACCCAGCAGAAGCAGGAACCACAAGAGAGACAGACACTGCCAGAGACAGACAGACAGACAGACAGAGAAATTATTCTGCCTTCTCCCTTCCTCCTATCTTCCAATCTTCCACCGGTGCCTCACACCGGTGCCTCACACTGGCTACACCCAGCCAGAAGCCAGCTGACATTGGTCAGCCTACAGTCATGCAGACAGAATAGGGGAGGGGAGAGAAATGAATCTGGGAGCAAATAGGCCCAAGACTGGCACAAGATAGGAAATTTTTTTTAAGTCTGAGTATTAAAAGAAGCTGAAAACTGGATCAAAACACAAAACAGGAGTTTCAAGGAGGGAGTGGTCAATAGTGTCAAATATAGGATAAAGGTCAAGAAGAAAAAACATGGGCCGAGCACAATGGCTCACACCAGTATGGGAGGCCAGGAGTCCAAGACCAGCGTGCGCAACAGAACCAGACTCTGTGTCTACAAAAACTAAAATAAACATAGATTTTAAAAAATAATTTAAAACCACAGAAAAAGGAAATCACTGGTAATTTTCAGCTTGAGTGGCACAGAAATTTAACTGCAGAGAGTTAAGGAGAAATGGATGCAGAATAAATGGGAGGTAATGAGTAAAGACCACTCCTTTGACTAGAGAGAGAAAAGTGATTCAAGCTAGAAAGGCAACACGCTCCAATAAAGTCCATAAAGATTTGTTGAACATAAAAGAGACCTGATAAGCAAAGGGAAAAGAGCCAATGTAATGAGAGGTCAAATTCTATTCTACAAAATAGCACAGAAAACTGAAAATCCTGTTTATTGATTCAATAAATGACCATTTAATTCAAGTATCCAATACAACTGCTTCCTAGAGTTCAGTAACATGAATGTCACATATCATACATGAGAGCATGTACAGGCATTTTTTTCATGAGGAGTATTTGTTTTTGATTGTACGAGTATTTGTGTTTCATTTTAAGATTTTTTTTTAAGATGGAGTCTCACTCTGTTGCCCAGGCTGGAGTGCAGTGGCACGATCTCAGCTCACTGCAACCTTCCCCTCCCGGGTTCAAGCGATTCTCCTGCCTCAGCCTCCCAAGTAGCTGGGATTACAGGCACCCACCACCACGCCTGGCTTTTTTTTTTTTTTTTTTTTTTTTTTTGTATTTTTAATAGAGGTCGGGTTTCACCATGTTGGTCAAGCTGGTCTTGAACTCCTGACTTCAAATGATCTACCCACCTCAGCCTCCCAAAGTGCTGGGATTACTGGCATAAGCCACCTCAACCAGCCTGATTGTAAGATCTTAATTAAACCATAAATTAAGAAGGTTCTGAACTTTTTTTTTTTTACATCTCTAGAGTACCTAGTTCACCTACCTCACTTAGTCAATACTGACTGAAACCCAAGATAACCTAATTACATTCTTGTGATTTCTCCACTCATCCCATGAGACTAACAAATGGCTAAAAACTATTCTTCCTTGGAAACCTACGCATTTTGACTTTTCTATTATCTCAGTCACCCAGGATCAGTTTTAGACTTTCTTTTCCCTTGGCTTCGCACCCTCACTCCATAATTGTAAAGTCCTACACTGGTTCTTCACAATCTCTTGCACAGCTCCTACCGCCAGCACCCTTGTGCAAGTGATGTTACTCTACGCCCAGACATAAGAACTAGAGTCATCTCCCACTGCAACAAAAACAAACACATCAATAATCCCTACTTAACTAGGGTCAAATCCATACACTCACAACATAACTGGATCCCCAAGCTTATTGCCCCAATCGACCTGGAAAACTCAAGTTTCACTAACCACACCCTGAAGGTCTCTACCTATTCCTGAGGCTTTGCCTGACAATCTGCGGTGCGTACTCCCTTGCTTACGCATGTGGAGAATAAATTCTTTGAGACTCCGCCCCTGTTGTGTTCTCTAAACACAATAATAAGAAGAGAGACATCCCTTGGAACACCCTCAGTATGTGAGCTTGCTTGATATATATCAAGTATATATATATATATTTGATATATATCCAGTATAATTTATTGTTTTTTTTTTTTTTTTTTTTGAGACGGAGTCTCGCTCTGTCGCCCAGGCTGGAGTGCAGTGGCCGGATCTCAGCTCACTGCAAGCTCCGCCTCCCGGGTTCACGCCATTCTCCTGCCTCAGCCTCCCGAGTAGCTGGGACTACAGGCGCCCGCCACCTCGCCCGGCTAGTTTTTTTGTATTTTTTAGTAGAGACGGGGTTTCACCGTGTTAGCCAGGATGGTCTCGATCTCCTGACCTCGTGATCCGCCCGTCTCGGCCTCCCAAAGTGCTGGGATTACAGGCTTGAGCCACCGCGCCCGGCTAATTTATTGTATTATCTGAGTAGTCATTAGCTTTCCCTGATAAATTTTAGGCTGCTCCAAAAAACGTCTGTTATGATCACATGGTGCCCTCTCCCCTTGTACGCCCAATGATTATCTATTGTATTAAAAAAGAAAAGGAACCTCTCCTGACAATAAAGCACACGAACATCTTTTAAAGAAAATCTCGGGAGCAGCTGCACAGGCCTGCAAAGAGGCTCTCCCCGATCCCACCGCTCAGGCCGGGCCAGCGCCAATCCCGGCCGTCCTGTCCGCCCAGACGCGTGCCCTCGTGTTTGACACCAGACACCTGCCCTGGTGTTTAACACGTACTGGTTAAACACACCAGTAACGCTCATTAAGATGATTACGCCGAGACCTCGGAAGTAGAAAAGTGCTGTAAAAATACGCGAGTCCCTGGGTGTTATGGGAGCACTTCGGCGGTTTTTGGACAAGACCCAGTCGCCTGCCTGTCCTGGGGCCTACGCCGCGCGCCCGGGCCGCCGGAGCTGCAACGGCCGCGGGCTGGAAGCTTTCGAGGCGGGGGACTCCTCGCTTCCCAGGTCTGAGCGCTGTGGGGACGAACCCCGCTCACCTGCACCAGCCTCCGGAGCAGGGGGCTGCGGCTGCGGGCGCCGCCGCGCAGAAGTGCCGCCAGCACAGCCATGATTGCAGAACGCGGAGGGGCTGCTGCACAGGCAGAGAACACCTCGGCGTCCTCCCCAACCCCGCACCCACAGCGACCCGGAGCGGGCACCGCCCATCCCGCCTCCTCCAATAGTAACCCCGGACCGTCACAGTCGGCAGCGATTGGCCGGCAGCCAAGGGTGGGGCGGAGCGTGGCGCTGGGACCCCGCAGCCTGGGCGAGGAAAGGTTGACAAGTGAATGACGTGGATGGAGACGCTGGCACCGGGGTCAACGAATACCTGACACGCTGCTGAATCCCGTGTCTACCACTTCTAACCCGCCGGGGCCGGTAGTTTATGTGTAATCCGAGATTTTTCGATTCACTGAGCATGTTTCCCTTAGGCCTACTCAGCACAAACTCATGAAAATATTTTAGGATTTTTTTTTTTTTTTTTTTTTTTTTTGAGACAGGATCTCACTCTGTCACCCAGGCTGGAGTGCACTGACGCGATCACAGCTCACTGCAATCTCGACCTCCAGGGCTCAAGCGATCCTCCCTCCCCAGCCACCCAAGTAGCTGGGACTACAGGCGCAAGCCTCCACAACCGGATAATTTTTGTATTTTTTGTGGAGACGGCGTTTCACCATGTTGGCCAGACTGGTCTTGAACTCCTGGACTCAAGTGAGCCTTCCTCCTCGGCCTCCCAAAGTGCGGGGATTACAGGCGCAGGCGACCACGCCCGGGTAATTTTTGTATTTTTTTGTAAAGACTAAGTCTCCCTATGTTGCCTAGGCTGGTTGCTAACTTCTGGGTTCAAGCAATCGACCAGCCTCGGCCTCTCAAAGTGCTGGGATTACAGCCGTGAGCCATCCCATCCAGCTGTGAAAATATTTTGAAGCAATCAAATTCCAGGCTCAGTCCAGATACAAATATGGGTAAAAGGCTTCAGGTGATTCCAGTCCCCAACCTTCAACCACTCCAGCTGAGACCCCAGACATCATGGAGCAGAGACAAGCCATCCCCACCATGTTGTCTGAATTCATGATCCACAGAAATGAGGGAAAACAAATGGTTGTTATTTTAAGCCATTATGTTTTGGAGTAATTTTTTTTTTTTTTTTAAGATAGGGTCTCACTCTGTCACCCAGGCTGGAGTACAGTGGTGCAATCATAGCTCAGTGCAGCCTCAAACTCCTGGTCTCAGGGGATCCTCCTTGTCTCTGCCTCCTGTAGCTAGGGGATCCTCCTGTCTCTGCTTCCCAAGTAGCTAGGACTACAGGCAGGTTCCACAATGCTAATTTTTTTTATTTGTATTTTATGTGGAGAAGGGGTCTTGTTGCCCAGGCTGGTCTCAAACTCCTGACCTTAAGACATCTTCTGGCGTTGGCCTCCCAAAGCACAGAGATTATAGGCATAAGCCGCCTTAACAGGTCTGTTCGGGGGTAATTTTTTTTTTTTTTTTTTTTTTTTTTTTTGAGACAATGTCTCGCTCTTGTCACCCAGGCTGGAGTGCAGTGGCGTGATCTTGGCTCATTGCAACCTCTGCCTCCTGAGTTCCAGCAATTCTCCAGCCTCAGTCTCCCAAGTAGCTGGGATTACAGGTGCACGCTGCCACGCCTGGCTAATCTTTTGTATTTTAGTCGAGACGGGATTTCACCATGTTGCCCAGAGGCTGGTCTCAAACTCCTGAGCTCAGGAAATCCGCCCCCCTCAGCCTCTCAAAGTACTGGGATTACAGGCGTCAGCCACCATGCCTGGCTGGAGTAATTTTTTAATATAGCTATAAATATAGCACCCTGTCTTTAATTTCCCCGTCACTCCAGGTTTGTCCCTTAAAGTCCTCTGTGATTCCTGCACCGACACGAACCTCTCTATTCAACAGCTCACCAAGGCCTACCTCCTTCCTTGGAATGTCACACTGACACCTTCCCCTTCTACCAAAGGCCAAATATTTTTCATACTGGGCTGCTTTGAGAATTATTGAAAGGAAGTCATTACATTGTATGTCAGTGTTTAAGCTGCGTGTGTGTGTGTGTGTGTGAAACCGATAATATTTCTAACTGAAAAAGCTGAATTTTTAAAGAAATGAATCAGAAAACTAAAGGTCTGGCCTCATAGAGATAACCAGTTGTGAGAGGCCAAGCTCATGAGTGGGGCATCACACTGTAAAAAATGACTGGTTAGGCTGGGCGTGGTGGCTCACACCTGTAATCACAGCACTTTGGGAGGCCCAGGTGAGTGGATAATTTGAAGTCAGGAGTTCAAAACCAGCCTGGCCAACACAGCAAAACCCCATCTCTACTAAAAATACACAAATTAGCTGGGCATGGTGGTGGGCACCTGTGATCCCAGCTACTCAGGAGGCTGAGGCAGGATAATTGCTTGAACCTGGGAGGTGGAGATTGCAGTGAACTGAGATCACGCCACTGCACTCCAGCCTGGACAACAGAATGAGACTGTGTCTCAAAAAAAGAAGAAGAAGAAAAAATAAAGACTGGTTATATAGCTATGTATATAGTTCTTAATATGAACCAGTTCATTCACAGTTTAATTAATTTAATCCTCACAAAAATCCACTGAATTAGGAAGTAGCATTATCCACATTTTCCAGAAGTTTGTCCAAGGGCACAAAGCTTGTAGTTAGTGACACAGTTGCAATTGGAATCTAGGCAGTCTGGTTGCTAGGGCTAAGCTTCTAGGCACTCACTACACTAGTTGTATCTTAGGAGAGACCTGCCCTAGGAGAAACCTAACTAGGAACATAGAAGTCAGCTCTAATTGGACAATTCTGCCATCAGAGGCACTACCAGGAAATATTGCCACCATGTTCATCAGGACAGCTTCTAGAGAAGTTCAGAGAGATTTAGGAGCATTGAGGGGAGAAGAACAGTACATTCACTTCTGGAGCTACAGCAGGCAAGCTGCTCTTTAAAACTGAACTTCAAAAAAAACAAGAGTAGCTTTATCACCAATATGAGCACCAGGCAAAATGTAGCTAATAATTTCACTTAAGAATCTAGGACTCGACCGGGCGCAGTGGCTCAAGCCTGTAATCCCAGCACTTTGGGAGGCCGAGGCGGGTGGATCACGAGGTCAGGAGATCGAGACTATCCTGGCTAACATGGTGAAACCCCGTCTCTACTAAAAATACAAAAAACTAGCCGGGCGTGGTGGCGGGCGCCTGTAGTCTCAGCTACTTGGGAGGCTGAGGCGGGAGAATGGCGTGAACCCGGGAGGCGGAGCTTGCAGTGAGCCGAGATCACGCCACTGCACTCCAGCCTGGGAGACACAGCGAGACTCCGTCTCAAAAAAAAAAAAAAAAAAAAAAAAGAATCTAGGACTCGACCGGGCGCAGTGGCTCACACCTGTAATCCCAGCACTTCGGGAGGCCGAGGCAGGCGGATCACGAGGTCAGGAGATTGAGACCATCCTGGCTAACACGGTGAAACCCCATCTCCACTAAAAATACAAAAAATTAGCCGGGCGCGGTGGTGGGCACGTGTAGTCCCAGCTACTTGGGAGGCTGAGGCGGGAGAACCCGGGAGGCGGAGCTTGCAGTGAGCCGAGATCCCGCCACTGCACTCCAGCCTGGGCGACAGAGAGAGACTCCGCCTCAAAAAAAAAAAAAAGAAAAGAAAAAGAAAAAAAAAGCAAGTGACTAGATTAACATTTCTTCTGTGAAATAGAAATGGAGTGTTGAAATGAAAATTAAGTACAATTAAGAGAGAATTATTTTTATTTTATTTGTATTTTAAAATTTGTTATTATTATTATTGGTAGTAGTAGTAGTAGTAGTAGTAGTAGTATTTTGGTAGACACAGGGTCTCACTATGTTGCCCAGGCTGGTCTCCAACTCCTGGGCCCAAGCAATCCTCCCTCCTCAGCTTCCCAAAGTGCTGGGATTATAGGTGTGAGCCACCACATCCGGCCAAATAATTTAAAAACATTTTTTGCATATCTGAATTTGTGGCTTTGGATTATCATCCCTGTCATAGCAGGTAATACAGCATCTGGACAGATATATTGATGAAGAGCTACTTAAAAAGTAGTTTATCTGGGATGCTGTTTATTACATTTGTCAAGGAGCTCTAGTCAATACCTCCATCTAGTGGCAAACTTGTAAGTGGAAACTTACGTCTTACAAAGTATATTAAGTCTTGATAAAATAAAGCCCTCTTTCTCTCTGAAATGTCCATAAGACCCAGAGTGGCTTTCTAGAAGCAGAAGTTAGTTTTAGGAATATTAGAACAATATTTTCACAGCAGGAAACAAGTGGAAAAATAAAAACATTTAAGGAAAAACTTGTGGGTATTATATTTATAATACAAAGATGTTTGATATTCACTTCCAAGTAAGTTCTTCTGCAATAAACAACTTCTGTCAAACTTAGCCTACTGGAATAACACATTGTACTAGGTTAAACAGTATCCTCCCAAAAGATGTTTGTTTAAGAGACGGTCTCTGGCCAGGTGCGGTGGTTCATGCCTACAATCCCAGAACTTTGGGAGGCCAAGGAGGGCAGATCACCTGAGGTCAGGAGTTCGAGACCAGCCTGGCCAACATGGTGAAACCCTGTCTCTAGTAAAAATACAAAAACATTAGCGGGTGTGGTGGTGGGCTCCTGTAATCCCAGCTACTCAGGAGGCTGAAGCAGGAGAATTGCTTGAACCCAGGAGGTGGGTTCAACTCACTGCAACCTGAGTTGAGATCGTGCCACTGCACTCCAGCCTGAGCAACAGAACAAAACTCTGTCTCAAAAAAAGAAAAAAAGAAAAAAAAAAAAAAAGCGAGACAGAGCCTTGCTCTAGTCACCCAGGCTGGAGTGCAATCATAACTCACTGCAGCCTCCTAGGCTCAAGTAATCCTCCTGCCTCAGCCTTCCAAGTAGCTAGGACTACATGTGTGTGTCACCATGCCCACCTAATTTTTAATTTTTGTAGAGATGGGGTGCGCACATTTCCACCAATTGTCTCTTCAAGGCAATCTAGGCTATCTATCATGTGCCTCAAAATTCTTCCTCTGCCCATCACCCCAATCTATCAATAAAGGCATTTCCATGTTTGTGTGTATTAATATGGCAGCACCCCACTTTTCAGTACCAAAATCTGTATTTGTTTCCTAAGGTTGCAGTAGCAAATTACCACTAACTGGGTGGCTTAAAACAACAGAAATGTATTTTCTCACAGTTCTGGAGGCTGGAGTCCACGATCCAGGTGCTGGCAGGATGAGTTCCTTCTGCGGGTTCTGAGGGACAGTCTGTTCCATGCCTCCCTCCGAGATCGTGGTTGTTGTTGGAAGTCCCTGGTGTTCCTGGCTTTGTAGAGGCATCAGTGTAATCCCTGCCTTCTCCCCTGTGTGTGGCTTTTCTCCACTCTTGCTATAAGGACATCAGTCATTGGATTTAGGGCCCATCCCAATCCAATATGATCTCATCTTAATTTGATTACACCTGCAAGTTCTCTATTTCCAAATAGTCACATTCATAGGTACTGCGAGTTCAGACTCTAATATATCTGTTAGGGGCCAGGTGTGGTGGGTCAGGCCTGTAATCCCAGCACTTTGGGGGGCCAAGGCGGGAGGACGACTTGAGACTAGGGGTTTGACACCAGCTTGGGCAATACAGTGAGACCACCATCTCTATGAAAAAAAAAAAAATTAGCCAAGGCCAGGCATGGTGGCTCAGACCTGTAATCCCAGCACTTTGGGAGGCCAAGGCGGGAGGATGACTTGAAGCCAGGAGTTGGAAACCAGCCTGCTTCCATTAAAATGCAAGTGGAGGGAGATAAATTGAGGTAGGAATTGTTAGCGGACGGAATGTCTTAACTATGAGTTGTCCAAGTTCTTGGTGTATTGGACAAAAATTGAACAAAATGCACTAACAAAGCAACAAAAGAACAGGCTAACGAAGGCACAGATTTATTGAAGCAGCAGTACAATTCAGAGGGTGGGAGCGGGCTTGAGCAAGCAGCTCAACAGCCTCTTCAATTGGGGTTTTTATTAAGCTAAAGGAACCAAGCAACATCCCTCGGTGCCCTTTAGAGGACTCCAATAGGCCGCACCCCATGAAGGATTGGCCTGCGACCACAGGCTGACGTGGAGCCTTGGCACACGATCAGAGGCAGATGTGGAAACTTCTGTCTCATTATCACAGGAACGAGGAGGTGGCCTGTGTGCTGTCCAATTTTGCCTAGAACTGGCTGCACCTGCTGTTCTTTTGCTTCTGCCTTAACCCTTGATTGCCCGAATTCCCTATTCTCCTGCCTCAGAATTGTTAAGCAAAAAGGAACCAGGACTTGATTATTTGGAAAATTCTCAGCCTAACTATACTGCTGCCAAGGATGAGAAGGTCTGGCCTGAAGAGTGTGTCTGGACAATACTTTGCTAAAGAGAGTTGTGTGTTGGCCGGGAGCGGTGGCTCACGCCTGTAATCCCAGCACTTTGGGAGGCCAAGACGGGCGGATCACGAGGTCAGGAGATCAAGACCATCCTGGCTAACACAGTGAAACTCTGTCTCTACTAAAAATACAAAAAATTAGCTGGGCATAGTGGCGGGCGCCTGTAGTCCCAGCTACTTGGGAGGCTGAGGCAGGAGAATGGCGTGAACTGGGGAGGCAGAGCTTGCTGTGAGCCGAGATTGCGCCACTGCACTCCAGTCTGGGAGACACAGCGAGACTCTGTCTCAAAAGAAAAAAAAAAAGAGAGTTGTGTGACTTATGGATCCACTCAGCCGTGTCAGCAGAAGCCAGGAATAGAGCTGGGGTTGTCCAGGAAAGATCTGTGGAGAACTTGAAAGTTCTAATGGTGTGGATCCCCTTGACATCCACAGAAAACAAGATTTTTGAGAATTTTATACCAGCAGAAATACTCCCAGCCTTGATGGAAAGGGACAGAGACAGAACAAATTGAAGGGAAAATGACTGACTCCCAGGGCAGAGCCATGGATGCAGAGGCCAGAGAGAGGATGGAGCTATAGGTCCAGAGGCCAAGGCCAACTGCACCCTCTGGACGCAGAGGCTGGATCGAGTCAGAGGGTCATTAAGGCCTTGAAAACCAATGTAGTTTTCCCTTTTGTGTTACAAACCTGTGTGAGACAGTGACCCCTTTAATTCCATGAAAATTCTGCCTTTCATAATGGAAATGTCTGTCCTATGCTTGCCTCATCTCAGTCCCTTTGTGCTGTTGTAATAGACATCTGATTATTACTGGGTAATTTATAAGTAATAGAAATTTACTACTCACAGTTCTGGAGGCTTGGAAGTCCATGATGCTGGCATTAGGTGTCTGGTGAGGGCCTTCTTGCTACATCCTCATGTAGCAGAAGAGCAGATGGGCAAAAGGGCACCTAAGCAGGTTCCTTCCAGCCCTTTTGTAAGGTGCCAATCCAATCATGAGGGCACAGCCCTCATGGCCTCATCATCTCCAAGGGGCCCACCTCTTAATACCACAGCAATGTGATTACGTTTCAACATGAACTTTGGAGGGCACACATTCAAACCACTGCACCCACCATTGTACTTTGGAAGCAGATAACTTGTTTCCTAGTTGCCCATGTCCACAGTTACGAGAGGAATTTTGCCCTAGAATGTATCATATCATACCTAGAGTCTCAGTGATACCTGGTTTGCATGATTTAGATAATGAGATGTGCAATGTTTTGAGCTGATGATACTTAGATGAGATTTTGGATTTACAGTTAATGCTGAAACAAGTTGAGATTTTTGAGGATGCTGGGATTAGGTGAATGTATTTTGCATGTGGGATGAATGTGAATTTTACGGGGCTAGAGGATTGACTGTACTGGGTTGAAGTGTTGCCCCCAAATTCACCACCACCAAAACGTCGGAATATGACCTTGTTTGGAAACAGCATCTTTGAAGATGTGATTAGTTAAGATGACATCACACTGGTGTACACTAGGCTGTAAATCCAATATGACTGGTGGTGTCCTTATAAGAAGATGGACGAAAAGATGGCCTTGGGAAAGTGGAGGTAGGAACTAGTGCGATGCAGCAATGAGTTAAGGAATGCCACAGATGCGAGCGACCCCCAGATGCTAGAAAAGGCCAAAAAAGGGCCCTTCCCTGGATTCTTCAGAGAGAGAGAGAGAACAGCATGGTCCCAGCAACACCTTGATTTCAGACCTCCAGCCTCTAGAACTGTGCAACAATAAATCTGTTGTTTTAGGTCACGCAATCTGTGGTAACTTTGTTACAGCAACTCTAGAAAACTAATACACTCATCCTGGAGGGATGCCCATAGCTTTTCCTTGTGTTTACTAGCTTATGTGCCGTAAGACACTTCATTCACTGAAATCCTGAGACAGGTACAAAGTGTCAACAGAGCTTCTTTAGTGGGCACATGGAAATATTTGTACCCTCTGTATCAGAATAAGAAAATGATTACGATATAAACAGAAAGACGAAAGACAACAGTAGAGTGTTCCTAAAAACCTTCATATGATTTATCTTGGGACTGTGAAAGTGGCAGATACCAGAATAAAGTCACTTTTGCTGGACCCAGACAAAACAGGGCCGGGAAGGAGGCACACGCATGCATGTCTGAGGTAAGAACGGCTTCCAAGGACTTACTAAAAACTGCTTCACGTGCTTCATGCATCTCCTGCTCTGATAAGGTTTTTCATTAAACATTCTTTAGGACTGCAATAATTCAAACAAGACATTCTCCAGAGAATACCTGCCCAGTAGCAGCATCTGCATCAATGAACTGGTAACAGCTCTGGCTTTGAACCTACGGAACCCACGGACTCTGCTTCTAAGCAGCTTATGAAAATCTTTTTTTTTTTTTTTTGGCTAATAAAAGCTCCCCTTACACAGAACACACTTGCCATTAATGCATTACAGATTGTAATTTTTCTTTTATCCCAAAGTAAACGCAACATATTTAGAGAGAATTTTCTCTAGTGTTTTTTTTTTTTTTTTCTTTTTGAGACAGAGTCTCGCTCTGTTACCCAGGCTGGAGTGCAGTGGCGCCATCTCCGCTCACTGCAACCTCTGCCTCCCAGGTACAAGCAATTATCCTGCCTCAGCCTCCAGAGTAGCTGGGAATACAGGCACGTGCCACCACGCCTGGCTAATTTTTTGGTTTTTTTCGTTTTGTTTTGTTTTGTTTTGTTTTGAGGTGGAGGCTTCTTCTGTCACCCGGGCTGGAATGCAGTGGCGCGATCTCGGCTCACTGCAAGCTCTGCCTCCCGGGTTCACGCCATTCTCCTGCCTCAGCCTCCCCAGCAGCTGGGACTACAGGCGCCCACCACCACGCCTGGCTACTTTTTTTGTATTTTTAGTAGAGACGGGGTTTCACCGTGTTAGCCAGGATGGTCTCGATCTTCTGATCTCGTGATCCACCCGCCTTGGTCTCCCAAACTGCTGGGATTACAGGCATGAGCCACTGCACCTAGCCTAGTGTCTTTTTAAAAAATGTTGACAGGATCTCTTAGAACAAAACAAAACAAAAACAAAGATCCAAGAGGGTATTTTAGAAAGTTGATTGTTTTTTGTTTTTTGGTTTTTTTTTGAGACAGGGTCTCACTCTGTCACCCAGGCAGGAGTACAGTGGCACGATCACTGCTCTCTGCAGCCTCAACCTCTCCCGCCCAGGTGATCCTCCCACCTCAGACTTCTGAGTAGCTGGGACTACAGGCGCACGCCAACACACCTGGCTACTTTTTGTATTTTTTGTAGAGACGAGTTTTCGCCATGTCGGCTCAAACTCCTCAGCTCAAGTGAGCCTCCCACCTCGGCCTCCCAAAGTGCAGGGATTACAGGCGTGAGCCACCACAGCAGGCTAGGAAGTTCTTCATTTCTTCAGTGTAAGACATTAGTCCTACTTGCCCAGATAATGCCTTCGGGCTTGTTACACGTTCCTCTATTTTAGAGGATGATGTGGTCTATTCAACAGTGATTCCCAAACCTATCAATTCAATTTCACAAATAGCGGGCTCATAATTAAGCAGAGAATTGTACTAGAAAGAGTGAGGGATTTATAAATGATAAAAGTTCGTGCCCTGCTTTTCTGTTTTAGATTTAGAGTGATCTCTCAGCCACAGGCTAAACAGAAATACTCCATTCACACCTTCTGGGGTCTTGGGACTCAGGCACAATTATAAGCTCAATTAAAGAGAAAATTTGAGATTAGGTCAATGGCTCAAAAATGTCAAAAGCAAACAATCTTACTGACCACAGCTTAACCCTCTGTACATTTAGGTAATCCACTGCAAAAATGTAGGCCCGCCCAGAACAGAGAAGCATGCAAAAGAAAAAATGAAAATAATAATAATAATAGCCGGGCGCGGTGGCTCAAGCCTGTAATCCCAGCACTTTGGGAGGCCGAGACGGGCGGATCACGAGGTCAGGAGTTCGAGACCATCCTGGCTAACAAGGTGAAACCCCGTCTCTACTAAAAAATACAAAAAACTAGCCGGGCGAGGTGGCGGGCGCCTGTAGTCCCGGCTACTCGGGAGGCTGAGGCAGGAGAATGGCGTAAAAACCCGGGAGGCGGAGCTTGCAGTGAGCTGAGATCCGGCCACTGCACTCCAGCCTGGGCGACACAGCGAGACTCCGTCTCAAAATAAATAAATAAATAAAATAATAATAATAATAATGTAAGCCAGAAGTAACCCAGCAGCTGGTAAAGGTGCATCATTCTCTACCTCAGATGGTATAAGCGTGTTACAGAGTGTGTGTATTCAGTGAACACAGGAGAAGCAGAGGTTTAAAAAAGGCCAGCTTCTGGAGATAAGACAGAAGTGGAATCAAGTGTGGTGTGGGCAGGGGAGCAATAGGGAATTACATCAAGGTTACTAACCTGGGCGACTGAGATAGTATTAATCAGAGCAAGTGACAGATGATATGTTCAAGAAGTAGCTAGAAATACATGCTGACTTTAGAAGAGAAACCTGGGCTGGAGACAGTCTGAAGCATCCCCATGCAGACAGTGTCAAAGCCAGGGAAGTAGATGACATCACCCAGGAAGAGTATGTAGCTTACCAAGAGTGGAGAGTTACGAGATGAAATCATGGGATGTGCAGGCAGAAGAGCCAGAGAATGAGACAAAGCTGAGAGAGAGAGAGGAATGACACCAAGACAGAATAGTGTCTTTGAAGCCAAGGAATGAAACAATAAACTTTTTTTTTTTTTTTTTTTATAGACGGGGTCTGGCTCTGTTGCCTAGGTTCTTCTCAAGCCACCTTCCCACTTTGGCCTCCCAAAGTGTTGGGATTACAGGCATGAGCCACTGCACCTTGCCAGAAACGAACTTATAATAACACTAATAAGGTCACTGATGACCTCGGCAAGAGGAATTGGCTCATGTCATGAAGACATGAGCCAATTCCTACCATATTGAAGATACGAAGGCCAACGTGGTAGCTCATGCCTAATAATCCCAGCACTTTGGGAGGCAGAGATGGGAGGACCCTTTGAGGCCAGGAGTTTGAGATTAGCCTGAGCAACATAGCAAGACCCCACCTCTGCAAAAATTTAAAAAAAAAAAGAAAAAGAAAAAGAGCCAGGCACAGTGGCATGTACCTGTGGTCCCAGCTACTTGGGGAGGCTGAGGCGAGAGCATTGTTTGAGCCCAGATGCTAGAGGTTGCAGTGAGCTGTGATCACAAAACTATGCTCTAGTCTGGCCTGGGTGACAGAGCAAGACCGTATCTCAAAAAGATATAGAGACAGTAAGACTGTGGAATGCTCTTCCAACACGTTTAGCAGAGAAGGGAAGGGGGAAAATAAGGCCATAGCATGACCGAGGTAAGACGAGGGAATTTTTTGAAGGATGGTGGGTACTTCAATATGTATATAGGCCAATGATTTTCAAAATTGACTGTCATCAGCATCACCTAGAGGGCTTGTTAAAATTCAGATTGTGGGGCTTGACCTGAACAAGTTTCTGATTGAGTAGGTCTAGGGTAGAACTCAAGAACTTACATTTCCAACAAGCTCCCAAGTGACAATGCTGCTGGTCTGTGGACCAAAATGGAGAACCACTGGAGTAGGCGAAGAAAAAAATATCCAAAAGAACAATGTTTGAAATATTTAGGCAATGGAGATATTTATAGGGTAAAACACAGCGGAAGGAGAGGATGGAATTCAGAAAAAGGTAAAATAGTTGGTCTTGAGCAACAAGTGAGGTCATCTCTTCCTCTGAGACAGGCAGGCAGATGAAGATGTACATGATTAGAGGTAAAGTTCACAGGTGGAGAAAAGGCAAGTTAAGAGTTCATGCCTGAAGGCCTTATTTTCTCCGCTTATTTTTTCAAAGCAGTATCATCTACTGAGAATTTAGGAGATAAGGTAGAGTAGGGGAGAATATTAATAATTATACATTTAACAGCTATGGGAAAAAACATGTTAAAGTATTCCCAAGTTCCACTTATTTTTAAGACAGAGTCTCATTCTGTTGCCTAGACTAGAGGGCAGTGGCACAATCACAGCTCACTGGAGTGGAGCCTCAGCCTCCTGAGTAGCTGAGACTACAAGTGTGTGCAACCAACCACCCCTGGCTAATTTTTACATTTTTGTGGAAATGGGGGCCTCACTATGTTGCCCAGGCTGGTCTTGAACCTGGCTTCAAGTGATCCTCCTGCTTCAGTCTCCTGAAGTGCTGGGATTAGAGGTGTGAACCACACCTGGACCATCAACCACTGCTGAAGAAAAATCTAAACAGTATCAGCCTGCCTCAGTAATTACAGCATAATTAAAGAAAAAAGGAAATACTCTATTTCCTTTATTATTAAGTAAAATAGCAAGAAGCCATTAACACTCAGAGAAGTCTTCCGTTCTCCTCTAGGTAAGTAGAGCAGACAAAGTTTGGATCAGCACTCCTGAGATTAGGTCATGACCAATCCACAAAGGAAGCTGTTACTCATTTTACTCACTCTAGGACATCACTATTAAAGTTTTTTTTTTTTTTTTTTTTTGAGACAGAGTCTTGCTGCATCACCCAGGCTGTAGGGCAGTGGCGCGATCTCGGCTCACTGCAAGCTCCGCCTCCTGGGTTCATGCCATTCTCCTGCCTCAGCCCCCCGAGTAGCTGGGACTACAGGTGCCCGCCACCTCGCCCAGCTAATTGTTTTGTATTTTTAGTAGAGACGGGGTTTCACTGTGTTAGCCAGGATGGTCTCTATCTCCTGACCTCGTGACCCGCCCACCTCGGACTCCCAAAGTGCTGGGATTACAGGCGTAGGCCACCGTGCCCGGCCTCACTATTAAAAGATTTTTAAGCTTGGGTGTGTTAAGTCTTAATATTTACATATGGAATTGTTTATATTTTTATATGCATGTATTTTGCCTTAATCAGATGTTCACAAAAGTCTAGAACTCTTCAACTCTCACCATCAACTGTTAATCTCAACTGTCACCCTGCTCTGGATTGTCCACTGTCAAAACAGGAGTTCAGTGACATGAAAAGTCCATATTCAATTGTGTAGCCCAGAACGGGGAATGGGAAATGGTCTCCACACTTAAAATGTAAAATATTGGCTGAGTGCAGTGGCTCATGTCTGTAATCCTGGCACTCCTGGATGCCAAGGGAGGATTGCTTGAACCCAGAAGTTTAAAACCAATCTGGGCAACATAGTGAGACCTCCTCTCTGCAAATAAAAAAACAAAAATTACCTGGGCATGGTGGCGTGTGCCTGTGTTCCCAGCTACTCAGGAGGCTAAAGTGGGAGGATCACTGGAGTCCAGGAGCTCAAGGCTGCAATAGGCTGCGATTGTGCCACTGCACTCCAGTCTAGGCGACAGAGAGAAACTCTATCTCCAAAAAAAAAAAAAACCTAAAATATTGAACTATGTTCTCAGGCACATGTGCTATCATTCATTCAATCCTACTATGTGCCCTTTTTACATTCGGGTTTAACAGGGATGAATCCAACTTGATATTTTGGGGACCCTCTTTAAGAAAAGTAATACAAAATTAAAAATACAAAACTCCAAGGGCACCCCCTCCCAGGGCCTTGTACAAGTAAGGGGCCCAAAACCTTAGGCTTAGTTTCTTGGTTTAAATGAAATCTGTTTCTTGGTTCAGACGAAATTTTACACTGAAAAAATACTTCTTCTAGCTTCATTTCTGAGTCAACTCCTCCCTCAACCCCAACCTCCCAAATGCCAGTGTAAGTTCAAGGTTGAGTTTAGAGTCATTATGAAGTCAAATGTGTTCCTCCATCCAGCTGTCCAAAACATTTATTGACTACTACAGTAGGAAAGAGATATGATCCCTCAATGTAAAGGAGCTCTATAACATTTATTTATGAACGAATGAATGAATGAATGAATGAGAACCAGGCCCTGTTGCCCAGGCTGGAGCACAGTGGTGCCATCTCGGCTCGCTGCAACCTCCACCTCCCAGGCCCAAGCGATTCTCATGCCTCAGTCTCCTAAGTAGCTGGGATTACAGGTATGTATTTTTAGTAGAAATGGGGTATTGCCATGTTGGTCAGGGTGGTCTTGAACTCCTGACCTCAAGTGATCTGTCCGCCTCAGCTTCTCGAAGTGCTGGGATTACAGGTGTCAGCCACTGTGCCCGGCCCAAAATTTCTTTTAAATTTTTAATTTCTCTAAAACTTTAAAATAAGTTTTAAATTTTAAAATCTTTTAAATTTAAATTTAGTTCCTCTGTGTAATTAAGTCCCTGGATGCAATTCAAGTTTCTTACAGAGTTTATTATTATTAAATTGTTCACTTGATCAGTAACTAATCGCTATTATCTGTCCTTATTGCTAAACTATTTCTAGTTTAAAAATAAGTATTTCACAAATTTTCAAATATATCCAAAATGTGAAATACTTTTTTTTTTTTTTTTTTCGAGACAGAGTCTCATTCTGTCACCCAGGCTGGAGTGCAGTGGCACAATCTCGGCTCACGGCAAGCTCCGCCTCCCAGGTTCAAGTGATTCTACCTTAGCCTTCCCAGGCGTGCGCTACTATGCCTGGCTAATTTTTGTATTTTTAGTAGAGACGGGGTTTCACCATGTTTGCCAGGCTGGTCTCGAACTCCTGACTTCAGGTGATCCATCCACCTTGGCCTCCCTAAGTGCTGGGATTAGAGGCGTGAGTCACGGTGCCTGGCCCATTTTTTACTTTTATCTGCTATAAAATTTGAATTTTGTTATGACAAAGCCTATCTAAGTTGATGAATATATTAATCATTTTCAGGTTGGAGTATTTTTTTTTTTTTTAACCTCTTCCAGGCATACGGCCACATGCTATCATCAGTGGAAAAGCTACATTCCTGACTGCTCTCATTTTGAATTAGGATTTGAAGTCTAATATAAATAAGTGGATTACTTTTCATATTTCTGATTAAAATAAGGCTGGCTGAGATTTATTAATTTACCTTGAAATTTAAAAATATACCTACTATAAAAATTTTAATTAAACTCTTTGAAACTATTTTACAGTAGAACATCAACATTTTCTGGATAGGTAAAAGCTTTTATATTACATTTTTATTTTGCAAGAAAATAAATTATACAACTTAAAAAATAAAATCCAAAAATTAAGCAGTTCATCAAAATATTTCAGCCTACTGCATACAGAAACTGCTACTACTTAAAATTGTACAGCATTATCATCTCAGTATGTAGTGGCACACATTCAAAATCGTATAGACCATATGAGGATAGATTACAACTTAGAAACTAAAATAAATTTGTTCAACACTCCAGACAACATATAGTGTAGATGACAGGAAAGCTCTCATGTAATGTTTATTTCACAAACATGACCTTGGAAGAATTTATAAGACAGCATCCCAGTCATTTACATGAGAATAGAAAAACCAGCTTGAGTTTAAGATAGCAAATCTTTCTGTAAAACTAGCAAATCTTTCACCCAGACTGAAGTGTTAAAATTTGCCCTTTGAGCAGTGCTAGAGATATCTTACTGCAAATAATGCAAAATACTTTTTAAACTACTCAGGTCATATTTTCTATTAAATTTAATAAAAAGTAAAACAAAGAAAGCTAACATTTCATTTTTGGAAGGTTTAACATTTATGCACAAAATAAGAGTGAGAGACTTAAATAAAAAAGTTGACAGAACTCAGGGACCCCCTCCAATAAATGTAAAAATTGGAAGACTTCAGAATTTATTTCAAGATCCTCATTTAATCATTGGAATAGTAATATTCTAATATTTATCTCATTGTGACCATCACAATTGTTCTATATTTTCACTACCTAAACTTTGTCTTATGTCTACTGTGGCAATGAGATGGCAACACAAGTTAACATTTCCCAGATGGAATGTCTCTGTCTTTGAACTAGAAGATGGGTATTCAGAGCTTAAGATAGCCTCCGAAGTGTCTTATTGCCATACCACTAATTTTTAAAAATTAAATGTATTTTTTTTTTTTGGAGAGGGAGGCTGGATTTTCTTTTCCCTTAACTGCAGGTTTTATCCCTGCTCGGCACCACTTTTAAGTGCACACTGGAGAGAAGAGACCTGAATAAAGGATGCCAACTGTGATTCCAGACCTTTACAAACTGCTGGTAAGATTTTTTTTTCTTTTTTTTTTTTTAATTTGCAAATCTGTTGTTAAAGAAAACTGAACAATGGCATAGGCACCTGGTCAACTAAATGGTTTTCATGAACACCAAAAAGTAGTTAAACTTTTGTATACATAACCCCCCCAAAAAAAAACTGCACGTTTACAGTATTTGCTGCTGTTCATTCCCCAAAATACAATTAGGACATAATTGGCTATTAAAAATTTATAAAAATTAAAAACTTTGCTATGAATTTAGTGTTACCCACTTTTGCATTAAATTCGCCTTCATAAATCAAAACATCATGACTCTCATTCTTAAATTAAATGACCCAAAATTAGAAGTTCCAAAAAAGTTCTGAGAACAATTATGGTTTAAAACAACAAACCTAAATTTTTTAAATGGACTACAATTTTTCCTCCTATTGTTTCCTCCTTTGGCATTCTTGTATTGGGACAAGCAAATACGCCAATGCTGAATTATCTGTTAAACATAAGGGCCACAATTACTACAAAATTATTTCTTCTAAATTTCAAATATACCCATTATGAACAGTCACCTAATTAGAGAAAACTCTGAGCACTAATTTTAATTCTTCACAATATGCTCAGTCTAATAATTGACATTTGCTCCCTTAAAGATGAAGTGTAAAATTTTAAACAAAATTCCAATTTCCTATGAGTTTCAGAACAGGCATTTGACTATACTCAGCAAAACTCTAAATGTTTTCAATTGCTTTCCTTCCATTCGGCAGGCAGTTCACAAAGCCTCTTGCGATGGGGACAGATCCCATGAAATGCTCTTGAAAGCACTCCACTGTAACATAACACTGTATGTCTTTCTGTACTCCATTTCCTACTATCTTCAAAAACCATACTCTAAAAATATTACTTAACATCAAACAAGATATAAAATAATTTGCAAGAAAATTTGAAACGTGCACCACAATGAATAAAAACCCAAGTTGAGCCATTCTTTCCCCAAGGGGGATAATTTTCTCTTTTAAGTTGTTCACGTCCTCAAGTCCTAAAATTTCCACTACTCTGGATATTCAGTTGCCAGCAACTAGTTAAGTTGCTACTTTGGATAGACTGAAAGGAACATGGTAAATGTTGCCTTCTGATGATTTAAAAAATGTTTATTTTTAAAATATATAAATATATATGTACATATATTTGGCAAGTTTACTGCTCGTATTAAGAGTGCAACAATTTTGCTTCTGTTTTTCAGGTCTTATGTTGTGGTTTTTCTCTTACCCCTAGGTGACTGATTCAAACCTGAGGCTACAAATCCCTAATCATGAGACCTTAAAATACCAAAATACTTCTATGCTACAGATTAAGAGATCAGTTACATAACTATATCAGAGCAGAAGATTTCTGTGGTGTTTTTAATAAATTCAGATATGGCATAATAAATATTAGGTATATAAATATTAAGTGTGTTAGTAAACACACAGTATGTTTAGTAAACACACTTAATATTTTTGTTTTGCTATTTTGACTCTGCAATCATAATGACCTACCTATCTCCATAAATTTTTTTAAACAATTGAAGCAACAATTAATATAAGCTTCACTTTTCAAAACAAGCTCTCCAGCCATATTAAAAAAACAAAACAAAACAAAAAAACAACTCCTTATCATTGAACAACAACTAAAATAGCAGTCTCCTGTTTAAAGAAAACCAACATTTGAAAGTTGAAAATATTTAATACCATTTTTAGGTCACCATTAAAATCCAGTTATTATACTGAGCAATGTTTGAACAATTTGATACTATTAAATACTTAACTTCTCACCTACATCTGCCCTTTCCCAATGTTGCATTGACCAGCTCACTCTTTTCATCAAAAGAAACCAAGAGTGCTATTTCTAGTTTTAATTGCATTTTTTAAAAACAAAAGATAACAGCATTTTTCAGTGCATGAATATCTGAAGATCCTTCCTTGTGCAAGTACATTTTTTAAGAGAGGAAAAAAGAGAAAAAAGCAACAAGAACCCCGCCCTCACCCTTCCCAACTGTATTTCTCCTGGTGGGTACAAATCAAATTCACTTTTAAAAGTTGATAATGGGCTCTTCATGAATGCAAGTTTCTCCACAAAACAGCATGCTGTTAGAGTGTGCAACATGAAGGGAATGCCATCATGCTAACTAATGTGATTGGCAAAATATAGTTGTTTCTGTAAGGTAAGGCAGAGATTTTAATATTTATGTAATCAAAGTCCAAATAAACCTTTCTCCAGCACAAACTTTACAACTTTCTGCCCAAGCACTCCAAAATTTGGGTTCTAAATATTGTCCATGATATTCAAACTTATGCCATATATATGAAAGTGTTGATATCAGATTCATCTCTTCTGATGTATTTGTGCTCTATTAGCCACTCTATTTGCTCTTTTATCATTTTCTTTTGTGGCAAGAACATGTTTTTCAAAATTTCTACTAATTCAGTCTGCAGCTGAGCATTACTAATTTTCTTTCTCATTTTCATTATTTGTATGATAGCTTCCTAAAAGAAAAAATAAAAATAAAAGTGCATTAATATATGAAATTTATTTTAAGTACAACAAACTGAAAAATGACTTTTTATGCATATTAATCCTCTATCCAACATCTACCCAAATGGATAACAATCACTAGGGGATTAATCTTGAGACCAGTATCTTTTACTTCACAAATAAAAACATCTTTTGTTTTTTCATTCCCCATAAAAGAGAATCTGCTTACTGGGGTGGGGGGCTAGGGGAGGGACAGCATTGGGAGAAATACCTCATGTAGATGACAGGTTGATAGGTGCAGCAAACCACTATGACACGTGTATACCCATGTAACAAAGCTGCACATTCTGCACGTGTATCCCAGAACGTAAAGTATGTATTTTTTAAAAATCTGATTATAGACATTTTGAAAAATAAGGAAAAGCAAAATTACTTCTGCTGCAAGAAAACTGCACCTAATGTTTTAATATTATTTCCTTCAATTTCTTTTTTCCCCATACCATTCACATTCTTTTTTTTTTTTTTTTTTTTTTGAGACGGAGTCTCGCTCTGCCGCCCAGGCTGGAGTGCAGTGGCCGGATCTCAGCCCACTGCAGGCTCCGCCTCCCGGGTTCACGCAATTCTCCTGCCTCAGCCTCCCCAGTAGCTGGGACTACAGGCGCCCGCCACCTCGCCCGGCTAGTTTTTTGTATTTTTTAGTAGAGACGGGGTTTCACCGTGTCAGCCAGGATGGTCTCGATCTCCTGACCTCGTGATCCGCCCGTCTCGGCCTCCCAAAGTGCTGGGATTACAGGCGTGAGCCACCGCGCCCGGCCTTACCATTCACATTCTTAAAAGTCATCTTACCTGTGAAAACAATACGTATATAACCTGGTATCATGTTAAACGTTAATTAAAATATAACAAACTCCTTACACCAAATTTTTCCCTTGTATTCAGTTATTTCTTTGTGTAGTAGTACAGGTCAGTTGGGGTCTGTTTTCAAAGTCATTAAGTAGCATTCTTTATATATATTTACCAGATTAATTAATTATATTTGCTACAAATATTATCTTCAGTTTATATTGACTCAATTAAATGTTTTTAAGGTTTTTTTTCTTTTTTCCCCCTTCTCTTTAAATACAGAGACAAAGTTTTGCTATGTTGGCCAGGTTAGTCTTGAACCCCCAGCCTCAAATAATCCCCTGCCCTGGTCTCCCAAAGTGCTAGGATTACAGGTGTTAGCCACAATGCCCAGTAGTTTTTAAGTTTCTAAAGAAATAATCTTTTTCATCTAGGTCATTTTATCAAAATTTTTCTTGATGATTTCCTTAATTACTGTTAAGTTTATAATAAGAGTTATTAGAAAATCATTAAATATTCTTTTCTCTTTTAATTTTCCAGCACAAGCTCTCTCTTTACCCAACAAAAGGCATCTGTATGCTGGGTGTGGTGGCTTATGTGTGTAATCCTAGCACTTTGGGAGGTTGCTGTGGGTGGATTGCTTGAGTCCAGGAGTTTGAGACCAGCCTGGGCAACATGGCAAAACCCCATCTCTATAAAAAATGCAAAAGTTAGCCGGGCCTGGTGGCATGTGTCTGTGGTCCCAGCTATTCAGGAGGCTGAAGAAAGAGGATTGCTTGAGCCTGGGAGGTGGAGGTTGCAGTAAGCTGAGATCGCACCACTGCACTCCAGCCTGAGACCCTGTCTCCAAAACAAAAGGCATCTATCTCTTAGCACAGATTAGAGTTTGCTGTAAAAGAAATGTCAAAATAGAAAAAGAAGTAACATTTGCTTTTAACATTTAAAAACATAATTTTGCTGCAAATCAACAGACTTGGGAGTCAGGCACTATTCAGTAAGAGAAAAAATTCCTTCAACTTCCCCTGTACAGATACGATAACCAGCCGGGGAGGGTGGCTCATGCCTGTAATCCCAGCAATTTGGGAAGTTGAGGGGGGCGGATTGTTTGAGTTGTGGAGTTTGAGACCAGCCTGGGCAACATGGTGAAACCCCATCTCTACAAAATATACAAAAAACATTAGCCGGGCATGGTGGCATGTACCTGTGGGCCCAGCTACTCAGGGGGCTGAGGCAGGATCGTTTGAGCCTGGAAGGCAGAGATTGCAGTGAGCTGAGATTGCACCACTGCACTCCAGCCTGGGTGACAGAGTGAGACCCTGTCTCAAAAAAAACAGAAAAACAGGCCAGGCGCGGTGGCTCATTCCTGTAATCCCAGCACTTTAGGAGGCCAAGGCGAGTGGATCACAAAGTCAGGAGTTCGAGACCAGCCTGGCCAACATGGTGAAACCCGTCTCTACTAAAAATACAAAAAATAGCTTGGCGTGGTGTCGAGCACCTCTAATCCCAGCTACTTGGGAGTCTGAGGCAGGAGAATTGTTTGAACCTGGGAGGCGGAGGTTGTAGTGAGCCAAGATCGTGCCATTCCACTCCAGCCTGGGCAACAGGGCGAGACCCCATCTCAAAAAATAAAACAAAAATAAATAAAAGATATGATGACCCCCTTCACTGACACCAGAAGGTCAAGTGAATTCCTCTCACCCTGGATGGTATTCAGATACCAGGCTCCTGATCATCATAAATTGGGGTTTATGTCAGGGGTTCAGAGAAGAAGAAGGAAGAAGGAAAGTCTGTTCCTTCAGGCACTTGAAGATTACAGGAACCCGGAGGAAAAGCAGAGGCATTTGTAAACATCCCAATTTCTCCTTAGGTAGAGGTGAAGGTGGTAGTTAGATAACCTAAGGGGAAAACAGAGCAGAGGGACACTGGCCCTGGTCCCCATTTGATATGCTGGAGGTCACTTAAAGAGTAGCATAGTATGATGGAAATAATCTGCACTTCTGACTCTCCCTCAGTTCCCACATGTGACAGCAAGAGTTTCGAGCTAATGGACCTGCCACAAGGCCTTTAATGACAGGGCAAGGTGATCCTGCCATTATTCTGCAGAGAATAATGACACTGTGCCATGTAGGCCAAGGAGCCACACAGAAGATGTAGTGGAGTCTCAGAGCCTTCAAGAGCTCAGTAAGAGCAGGGGAAAGACAGCAAGGAAGAGGCCATAGGGTCCTTAATAACTAGAAAAAGAATGAACCAGGCCGGGCGCGGTGGCTCAAGCCTGTAATCCCAGCACTTTGGGAGGCCGAGACGGGTGGATCACGAGGTCAGGAGATCGAGACCATCCTGGCTAACACGGTGAAACTCCGTCTCTACTAAAAAATACAGAAAACTAGCCGGGCGCGGTGGCGGGCGCCTGTAGTCCCAACTACTCGGGAGGCTGAGGCAGGAGAATGGCGTGAACCCGGGAGGCGGAGCTTGCAGTGAGCTGAGATCTGGCCACTGCACTCCAGCCTGGGCGACAGAGCAAGACTCCGTCTCAAAAAAAAAAAAAAAAAAAAAAAAGAATGAACCATAAATTCATCTGCTATAGACAACAGCAGCAGTTACCAACAGAAAGCCAAATTCCCAAAGATGATAAACTACTTCACAGCTGCCAAAACCAACAATCCAGGACACTGTCCTAACTGCAAAGATATGACGCTCCCTTCACTGTCATTACCAGTCAAGCAAATCCCTCTCAACCTCAATATATCCAGATGCCACCTATGCAAATAACAATCAATGGGGATGAGTGGAGTAGGATCAGGAGGAAATAAAGTCTGAGCATTACCTAAAGACAGCTTAGATTATTGGATTGTACATAATTATGGGTCACATTAAGACAAAAGGACCTCAATTTCTCTGTACATCTTATAGTATCATTACATCTGCTTATACATTTCAACTCTTTTTTATTTTATTTTTTTAGATGGAGTCTTGCTCTGTCGCCTGGTTGGAGTGCAGCGGTGCGATCTCGGCTCACTGCAACCTCCGCCTCCCGGGTTCAGGAGATTCCACTCCCTCAGCCTCCTGGGCAGCTGGGACTACAGGCATACACCACCATGCCCGGCTAATTTTTTGTATTTTAGTAGAGACGGGGTTTCATCATGTTGGTCAGGATGGTCTCGATCTCCTGGCCTGGTGATCCGCCCGCCTCAGCCTCCCAAAGCATTGGGATTACAGGCGTGAGCCACTGCGCCTGGCCTATTTTTCTATTTTTTTGAGACAAGGTCTCACTCTGTCACCCAGGCTGGAGTGCAGTGGTGCAATCTCAGCTCACTGCAACCTCTGCCTTCCAGGCTCAAGCGATCCTCCTGCCTCAGCTCCCTGAGTAGCTGGGACCACAGGCACGTGCCACCATGCCTGGCTATGTTCACACCATGCCTGGTTATGTTCACACAGGTATAATTTATCACAACTCACTGAAAATTATACTTTGAAAGATACATTTCATTGTGTCTAAATTACAACTAAAAATTGTAGCAACAAAAAAGAGCTCAACCTTTCTATTTATTCAACTCTCCTAAATTTCCCAGTAAAGGGCCACTCTCTTCATACAGCTCCTACACAGTAGTTTTTAAAAAATGTGTATGAATTTTTCTTATTTTCCTTTTATTTACTGCTACATAGAAATGCAAGTGGTTTTTATTCATCTTTTCTCTGCTACATCATCGTATTACATGATCTATAGGTAATAAGCATTTTTAATCTTTTCGTCTTGTTACATATTTTAAAAAGTACAGTGGGCTGGGCACAGTGGCTCACACCTGTAATCCTAGCACTTTGGGAGGCCAAGGCAGGCATATCGCTTGAGCCTAGGAGTTCAAGACCAGCCTGGGCAACATAGCGAAACCCTGTCTCCACTAAAAATACAAACTAGCTGAGTGTGGTGGCGTATGCCTGTGGTCCCAGCTAATCAGGAGGCAGAGGTGGGAAACTCCTTCGAGCCCAGGGAGTTGAGGCTGCAGTGGGTTGAGATGGTGCCACTGCACTCTAGCCTGGGCAACAGACTGAGACCCTGTCTCAAAAAACAAACAAACAAACAAACAAACAAACAAAAAAACAGAAAAAAAAAAAGGACACTGGCCAAAAGTTTCAAACAGTATTAAATGAAAATAGTAAACGTTGAAAGATTTGGTTTTAAAAGGACTATTTCTAAAGTTAAAACAATCTTACATAGGTGTTACTTATTACATTCAGATCTTAATCCTAGTTTTAAACTATTTTTAAAAGAATAAATGAATATTAGAGAACGTTTTTGGTTCTAAGTTTCCCAATTTCACATTATAATGCAATATGAAACTGGAATTCATATTCCAACTGGAATGGAAATTTTTAATATATTTTAAAAAAACTGATTGAGAAAAGATCTCACTGTGTTGCCCAAGAGATCCTCCTGTCTCAGCCTCCCAAAGTGTTGGGATTACATGCGTGAGCCACCGCACTTGGCCCCTACATGCTTTTAAATTCAAAATTTAAAAAACAAAAAAAAACTAAGTTTTTTTTTAAACTTCAGACATTCTGTCAATATTACAAACCTGGGTTCTTAGTATTCGTAGTTGAACTATTCCTTCATTCTCTTCTTCTCTCATCCTTTCTGTAGTGAGCTGCAAACGTCCAATCAAGTTGATTTTGCCCCTTTTCTGAACCTTTGCATTTTTTCTACAAAAAGAATTGAATCAAATATTTTATGGAAAAAACACTTTAAAAATCCTATTATAGCAACAATGTCTGAGAGAAAAGATTTTAAAATATTCAAAAATATCAGAACTGTTTAAAGGAAATATGACAAGCTACATATTGCTTTAAAACAAACTATTTTCCTTAAACATGATAACCTGTTAATAAAATGAGTGATTATGTTCTCTGTAAAAACAAGGTTAATATTTCATATTGCCATGAAAGTGACTAGCTATTGAAGACATATGGGTTATGATTCAGTGTTATTGCTTAACCGGGTCTTTTTTTTTTTTTTTTTGAGACGGAGTCTTGCTCTGTCGCCCAGGCTGGAGTGCAGTGGCCGGATCTCAGCTCACTGCAAGCTCCGCCTCCCGGGTTCACGCCATTCTCCTGCCTCAGCCTCCCGAGTAGCTGGTACTACAGGCGCCCACCACCTTGCCCGGCTAGATTTTTGTATTTTTTAGTAGAGACGGGGTTTCACCGTGTTAGCCAGGATGGTCTCGATCTCCTGACCTTGTGATCCACCCATCTCGGCCTCCCAAAGTGCTGGGATTACAGGCTTGAGCCACCGCGCCTGGCCCTAACCGGGTCTTAACAAAAACAAACAAATAAACAAAAAGCTTTGTCTGAATAAAGTTGCTTTATAGCACAAAAGGATATCAACCTGAAAGACGAAATGCAACACAGTATAATGTCAGAGACCAAAAATGTATCAATGAAAAATATAGTAAAGTAGTAAACATCTGATTAATATTTTCCATAAACAACTAAATGACGTAAGTTTAAAGTGATGACAGTATATAGTTATGTTTTAAATATAATGTAAGGAAAGTAATTATTTTGCAAAAAACAAAGTGCTAAAATTCAAACAAGGTGTTATTTTAGATCAACTAACAAGCTTACATTAAACTGAACTCCTGGTTCACTGAGAAGAGGGTACCTTCTGTAAAGTCTTTGGGTGAGTTGACTTGAGGTTCATACAATAAAACTTGCCGTTTGAGTTTTGGGAAAGCTACTAAAGACTAGGAAGAATAAGGAGAAAACAATTAGCATCTATAAACAGTATGGAATACTAAGATCAATTCTCCCACATAATCAATATAGGCAAGAAAAAGATTACAAACACAAACTTAAAATGTTTGGTACTTCCATGAGTATAACATTTGAATGCATAATGAGGAAAGAGAGGAGGTGAAAAGAGTTGGTTATGAGAAAGCAATAAATGCTCTCTTTACAATAAGACAAGAAACTGGGATTGGTCACGCAGGACCATAGTAGACACCATCTGCCAGTTATATACCAGCTATTTCCTCCATAGGTAATAATTAATTTTGGAACTTCAGGCCAAGTGCAGTGGCTCACGCCTGTAATTCCAGCACTTTGGGAAGCTGAGGCAGGCAGATTACTTGAGCTCAGGAGTTTGAAACCAGCCTGGGCAACCTGTCTCTACTGAAAATACAAAAATTAGCCAGGCATGGGCCATGCCCCTGTAGTCCCAGCTACTAGGGGGACTGAGGTGGGAGGATCGCTTGAACCTGGGAGGTGAAGGTTGTAGTGAGCTGAGATTGCGCCACTGAACTCCAACCTGGATGACAAAGCAAGCCTGTCTCAAAAAAAAAAATTGGAACTTTAAGAAGTTTATGGAGTAGGAATAAAATGTAGTTGTGAGCAGGGGGATAATGAGTACAATCTACAAGTCCTCAAACAGACCAAAGTTTGCTTTTAGATTTTTGGTCATCATAAAACCTCTGAACACATTCTCAGTATAAAAATTAAGTATATATCTGAGGTACGGTGGCTCAGGCCTTTAATCCCAGCACTTTGGGAGGCTGAGGCGGGCAAATTACCTGAGGTCAGGAGTTTGAGACTAGCCTGACCAACATGGTGAAACCCCATCTCTACTAAAAATATATAATTAGCTGGATGTAGGGGCACATCCCTGTAATTCCAGCTACTTGGGAGGCTGATACAGGAGAGTTGCTTAAACCTGGGAGGCGGAGGTTGCAGTGAGCTGACATTGTGCCATTGCACTCCAGCCTGAGTGACAAGAGCGAAACTGTCTCAAAAAGAAAAAAAAAACAAACCAAAAGTACATAGCTGGTCACAGTCCTCACAGGTAAAACTTAAATACCAACTCAATCTTTCTCTTTTTAAAAAAAAATTTTTTTGAGATGGGTCTCACCATGTTGCCCAGGCTGGAGTGCAGTGGCATGATTGCGGCTCACTGCATCCTCCTGGGCTCAAGCAATCCTCCCACTTCAGCCTTCCAAGTGGCTGGGGATACAGCCACCAAGCTGGCTAATTTTTGTTTGTTTGTTTTTAGAGATGGGATTGCACTATGTTGCCTAGCTAGTTGCAAACTCCTCAGTTCAAGCAATCCTCTCCTCCTACCTTGGCCTCCCAAAGTGCTGGGATCACAGCCATGAGCCACTGCTCCTGGCCTCTCCTTTTTTTTGAAGCACTTTTTTCTGCCTTGTTAACCCGCCTATTGGCAATTTATTTTTTTCATAAATATCTCACTAGTATGTGGGGATGTATATATATAATAATATACATAATTATATATATACATATTTTTATATATATATATATATATATTTTTTTTTTTTTTTCCAGACGGAGTCTGACTCTGTCGCCTGGGCTAGAGTGTAGTGGCGCAATCTCGGCTCACTGCAACTTCCGCCTCCTGAATTCAAGCGATTCTCCTGCCTCAGCCTCCCAAGTAGCTGGGATTATAGGCGCGTGCCACCACACCCAGCTAATTTTTGTATTTTTAGTAGAGATGGGGTTTCACTAGTCTGGTCTTGAACTCCTGACCTCAAGTGATCTGCCCACCTCAGCCTCCCAAAGTGCTGGGATTACAGGCATGATCCACTGTGCCCGGCCTCTATTTTTCATGATAAGACCTTTTGAAACTGTTATGAATTTAATAATATATTACAAGCCAATCATATATTTCCTGCTACTTGAGAGGATACAATCTTAAAAACAAAAAAACATAAACCAACCCATAAAGTCCTTCTAAGTTCAGCATCAGGGAGTTCAGTTGCAAGTTTAAGATTTTCAAAGCTGATTTTCTCTCTGGGTCTTTGGTTCCATGCAAACAACACAGCGAGCTGAAACGTGGTTACCTCCAAATCATACTGACCAACTTCATTCTTAAATGTTATCTACAATAGATAAAATAGATTTTTAATAAATAAGAATCTATGACATGAATTTATATATGAAAAAGGCTGCTGTCTTCCAATATCCACTCTTGCTTTCACAGTAATAAACATTTTAGAAGACGTTAATGACTGCCCAGAATACATGCTTATCTCCCAGCTTTCCATGTAACAAAATGTGGCCATGAGACTGAGTACTGGCCAATGTGATGCAAATGGAAATAACAGAGGAAACTTCTAGAAGTTGTCCCTAATGAAAGGTATAAGCTACCCTCACCTTTTGCTTTTTGTTGCCAGGAAGACTGAGATAGCTGGGATCATGTTGAATCCTGAGGACAAGGGCAGAAGCCTATGTCCCTAACAACTTCATGAAAAAATTTCACTATTTCTGCTCAAACTTTTACACATGAGAGAGGCGAAATCTATTTTGTTTAAGCAATTCTTCTGTGGAGTCCTGCTAATTTCATCCAAACTGAAAGCTGAAGTAACACACACACTATCTACTTACAATTCCATTTGACATGAGATGATGCCAATGTAATTTTCTACCACTATGATTTTTTTTGTAGAATTCTTCTACTTCTGGTATCAGGTCCTCCAGTTCAGTAGGAAGTGAGACAAAGACTTTCTCAGAACTTCTTGACCAGGCACCAGCATTCAGAATTTTTATATTAACTGAATCAGCTATAGAGAACAATATCAGGAATATAAAGTAAATTATCTTAACAATGGATAAAATTCAAAATAAATACAGGGTAACTTAGGGTGAAAAATCAGTAAGACTATAAAGATTTTGTTAAAAGTGTCCTTTTGTTTTGAAATAAAGATCTGTAAATCTAACACACTGCTTTGATAGCTGTCTCCAAGGAAATGGACTTCATAACATCTTTCGATCTATTACTGCTGAGGTTTATTTTTAATGTACTGGAAAACAAAGATATTCTTTTTTCTAAGTTTAAAAAATATATATGTAATTATAAAATAATACCTGGTAATGCCAATTTATTATTTTTGTGCATTTCCTTAAAAGCTTGGTTCAAATCTTCAGATACTTTTATGTCCTGAAACATTCTAGCAAGCTTGTTTACATAATCCGCTGGCATACCAACTTCCTATAAAAATCAAAGACGGAAGAGGTAATAAATACATAATCTGATATACCACTGGGAAAAATTTTAATGAAAAAACCAAGTCTTAGATGTTTGAATACAAAATTTTTCTTATTTATTAGAATTTTATTGTCTAATACCTATGAAATTTGCTCTTAGAAACAAAATACGGTATTACAAGGGGTCCCTGCTTTGTGCAATTTTAGTATGTATGAATTTCAGTTACCACAGTGCAGTTACATAATACCAATTCTCCAAGAACAAAGCTCAACTTTCAGTTGACACCATATAATAAATGTGTAACTGCATAAAGTAAAAACTTTATTTCTAGTTCTTCGATCCACAAATCATGACAAAAATAACAGTGACTAATCATAATACGTCTTTCAAAATCAATTAGTTGGCATGGTGTGTAATCCTAGCACTTTGGGAGGCTGAGGCAGGAGGATCACTTGAAGCCAGGATTTTAAGACCAGCCTGGGCAACACAGTGAGACCCCATCACTACAAAAAATTTTTAAAAGTTAGCGGGATATGGTAGCATACTGCCAATAGTCCCAGCTACTCAGAAAGCTGAGGTGGGTGGACTGCTTGAGCCCAGGAGTTTGAGCTCTGATTGTGTTACTGCACTCCAGCCTGGCCAACAGAAGAAGATCCTGTTTGTTAAAAAAAATAAAATAAATACATTAAAAAAAATGTAAATACAATTTATCAGTCATTTGTTTATTCAGTTAAACCACATTCAGTTAAACCACAGAGAGCAAAGTGTGCAGTTTTATTGTATCCTTGGCTTCCAGTAATAAACCTACATGACAACTTACAAAAAAGAATAATCAAACAAGAAAATTGGCACACAAAGATGACAAAAGTAAACTGAGGAAATGAAAAGTGATAATGCTGGAAATGGAAGTAAAATAGAACAAAAATGGAGTTACAGAAGAAAGCTGACTGTGGTTGTCAGGCTGATAATGCCAGTGTTGAGGAACTTAGTGAAGGCAAATTATCAACATAAAAGATAAAAGTGGTGAGTGACAAAAAAGATAAGATACCCTAGAGGAAGTGATCCTGGCAAAAAAGCTATAAAGGAATTTGCAGTATTTCATGCCACTGAAAGCCCAAAAGATAAAATGCTAGATGATCTAAATTACAGGGGGTATGACAACTCCCCAAGGCAAAGAAAAGATGCTTACTCTGTCAAGTTACACAAGAAGGCAAGAGCTATTCAAACTATTCTTTTTTTCTTTTTTTTTGAGGCAGAGTCTTGCTCTGTCGCCCAGGCTGGAGTGCAGTGGCGCGATCTTGGCTCACTGTTTAAGTTCCGCCTCCTGGGTTCACGCCATTCTCCTGCCTCAGTCTCCTGAGTAGCTGGGACTACAGGCGCCCGCCACTACGCTGGGCTAATTTTTTAATATTTTTAGTAGAGACGGGGTTTCACTGGGTTAGCCAGGATGGTCTCGATCTCCTGATCTCGTGATCCACCCGCCTTGGCCTCCCAAAGTGCTGGGATTACAGGCATGAGCCACCACGCCCGGTCTCAGACTACTCTTTATTTAACAGCTTTACTGAGTCAGATAATTTACCATAAAATTTACCCTTTTAAAGTATACAATTTGGTCGGGTTCACACCTGTAATCCCAGCACTCTGGGAGGCCGAGGTGGGTGGATCACCTGAGGTCAGGAGGTTGAGACCAGTCTGGCCAACACGCTGAAACCCATCTTTACTAAAAATAGAAAAATTAGCCGGGCTTGGTGGCACACGCCTGTAATCCCAGCTACTCAGGAAGCTGAGGTAGGAAAATTGCTTGAACCCAGATGGCCAAAGTTGCAGTGGGCCGATATCGCACCATTGCACTCCAGCCTGGGCAACAAAGTGAGACTCTGTCTCAAAAAAAATAAAAATAAAAATAAGATAAAGTACACGATTTAATAAAGTTTAGCATATTCCCAGAGGTGTGCAACTATCACCACTATCTAATTTTAGAACATTTCCATCACCCGAAAAAGAAACCCCATACTATTTACAGTCACTCCTCATTTCCCCTCCTGGCCCCAACTCCTGCAAGTCACTAATTTACTGTATGTGTCTGTGGATTTGCCTATTCTGGACACTTCATATTACTGGAATCATATGATATGGTCTTTGGGATTGGCTTCTTTCGCTTAGCATTATGTTTTCAAAGTTCATCTAATATTGTAGCATGTATTGGTACTTCATTCCTTTTTATCACAAAAAATACTCTATTCTATGGACAAATCACATTTTATTCATTAGCTCACTGACATTTTGGGATGTTTCCACTTTCTGACTATTATTAGTAATCTTGCCATGAACATTTGTTTACAAGTTTTCACATGAAACACATGTTTTCATTTCTCTTCAAATGAATTACCTAAGAGCGAAATTGCTGGGTCAACTCTGTTTAACATTTTAAGGAACTGCCCAACAGTTTTCCAAAGTGGCTGCACCATCTTATATCCCCACTAGCAACTTATGAAGGTTCCAATTTCTCCTCTTCCTTACTAACATTTGTTATTGTCTGTCTTTATTTTAGCTACCCCAGTGGGAATAAAGTAGTACCTCTTTGTGCTTTTTTGTTTGTTTGTTTTTGAGAAAGGGTTTCACTCTGTTGCCCAGGCTGCAGTGCAGTGGCACGATCTCAGCTCATTACAACTTTGAACTTCTGGGCTCAAGCGATCATCCCATCTCGGCCTCCCGAGTAGCTAGAACTACAGGCACACATCACCATGCCTAGCTAATTTCTGTAGAGATTCGGTATTGTTACGTTGCCCAGGGTGGTTTCTAACTCCTGGCTTCATGCGATCCTCCCACCCCAGCCTTCCAAAGTATTTGGGATAAGCGGGAGCCACCAAGTCCAGCCTCTCCTTGCATTTCACTAATGACTAATGATGTTGAGTATCTTTGCTTGCACTTATTGGCCATTTGTGTATCTTCTGTGAAGAGACGTCAATTCCAAACCTTTGCCTGCTTTTAATTATTTGTCTTGTGTGTGTGTGTGAGGGAGACAGGACCTGACCCTGTTGCTCAGGCAGGAGTACAGTGGTATGATCTCTGTTCACTGTAACCTCCACCTCACAGGCTCAGGCGATCCTCCCACCTCAGCCTCCCAAGCACCTGGGACTAAGGTGCATGTCACCATGCCCAGCTAATTTTTGTATTTTTTGTAGAGATGGGGTTTCACCACGTTGCTCAGGCTCGTCTCCAACTCCAAGCACAAGCCATCTGCCCCCCCACCCCAGCCTCCCAAAGTGCTGGGATTACAGGTGTGAGCCACCATGGCTGGCCTTATTTGTCATTTTACTGTTGGGTCTTCGTATTTTTTTTTTTTAACAAAGAAATAACGTAGGCCAGGTGTGGTGGCTCATGTCTATAATCTCAGTACTTTGGGAGGCTGAGGCAGGAGGATCACCTGAGCCCAGGAGTTCAAGACCAGCCTGGCCAAAACGCAAAACCCCGTCTCTACTAAAAATACAAAAATTAGCCAGGTGTCATGGTGCAAGCCTGTAGTCCCAGCTACTTAGGAGGCTGAGACAGGAGAATTGCTTGAATCTGGGAGATGGAGGTTTCAGTGAGTCAAGATCGCACCACTGCAATCCAGCCTGGGCAACACAGCAAGACTCTGTCTCCAAATAAAAAAAAAAAGAAAGAAAGAAAAAAGTAATTTAACTCTAAAGGTTTCTCGTAGTAAATACGTATTAGTTTTGCTATTTTTCCCTTTTTCCTATATATTTATAAGTGACAGTAAGAGTTTTGAGTCTTTTGACAGTAGTTTTTAAAAGTCACAGAATAATCATTCATTTTCCTACTAAGCAGTTTCAGTTAGCACAGTAATTTTTACTATCCTACAGTGCCATGCAAAGGGCTATCTATAAGTTAAAATATCTGTAGGTCTCTCTTGTGTGTGCTCGCTTGCACTCTCTCTCTCTCTCCATATATGTATATATGGAGAGAGATACATACACAGAAATGAAAGACATTTACTTTAATAATTAAAACAAAAAAAACTCAAAAATTTTTATATTGGAATTTAGTTATAATCAGCATTGATTCCCTAAATAGGCCATCATTTAAAAGTTCTTTTTGCTATACAGATTTGTTACTATTTATAAACATCTCTAAAGTTAAGCATTCATTCCTGAAAATACCTTAAAGATATAATAGTCTACTTATTTATTTATTTATTTATTTATTTATTGAGATGGAGTCTCACTCTGTCACCCAGGCTGGGGTGCAGTGGCACAATCTCGGCTCACTGAAAGCTCCGCCCCCTGGGTTCACACCATTGTCCTGCCTCAGCCTCCCAAGTAGCTGGGACTACAGGCACCCACCACCACGCCTGGTTAATTTTTTTGTATTTTTAGTAGAGATGGGGTTTCACCATGTTAGCCAGGATCGTCTCGATCTCCTGACCTCATGATCCGCCCGTCTCGGCCTCCCAAAGTGCTGGGATTACAGGCGTGAGCCACCACGCCTGGCCCCTGTAGTCTATTTATTAATAAGGTCAGTTTAAACAAGAGTTGAGGTACAAATGAGAGTGAAACAGTAGAAACAACTCAAGAACAAAGACACTTTTACTAAAAGTATTAAGAACATTTATTATATATCACTTTATTTTACATAATTGATGCTATATTCTTTTTTTTTTGAAATGCAGTCTTGCTCTGTCACCCAAGCTGGAGTGCAATGGCGTGATCTCAGCTCACTGCAACCTCCATCTCCTGGGTTCCAGCGATTCTCCTGCCTCAGTCTCCCAAGCAGCTGGAATTACAGGAGTGCACCAGCACATCCAGCTAATTTTTGCATTTTTAGTAGAGACAGGGTTTTGCCATGTTGGCCAGGCTGTTCTTGAACTCTTGACTTCAGGTGATCCACCTGCCTCGGCCTCCCAAAGTACTGGGATTACAGGTACGAGCCACTGTGTCTGGCCTAATTGATGCTATATTCTTATAAAATGTTTCCTACTTCTTTTACATTAACAATATCTCCGAAATGTATTACTTAAGCACATATATAAATGATGCAATATATTAGAAAACCAAATATTTTTAAAATTTACTTACTCTTAGCCACTCTACCATGTTTTCTTCAATTTCACTATCGGCAGAGATGTCTAATATAAGACGTCGTGTCAAATGAGCTTTATGATACCTCATAAAAACATCTTTGTTCTGTACATACTTAAGTACCAAGAGCTGTATGAAAAACAAAGTTACTTTCAGTTCTTATATACTCTTAGTCATCTCTCGAATTTAGACCTTCCTATATCCACCAATTGTCACAAGTCAGAAATTTTTATAAGCATATAGAGGCCTACTAAATTATCCATCTCTGAGAAACACCCAGTCTTGATATACTACTTTAAAAGTTAGCAAAATTAAGACTATAACCAAATAAAATTGTAGTTGCTCTAAATATCAGTTTTTTAGATTTTATAGAAAATGCAACGATATACTTTACATGAAAAAAATCAATGTTTTTTTCTCCCCCCGCAAGTGTCTCTTCTACTTATCTTTTCCACATTTTTTTCTGACACTAATTATCTCTCTGGGCCTTTCTGTCTACACTTGCCCAATATCTTATTTTTTTTTCTTGTTTGTATTCCTGGGCTTATATCATTACACTAACAACTGGGTGACAAAGATGAAAGCAGCTACTTAATCTCCTCTCGCTCATCCCTTGCTATCTATCTTGGACTCTCACCAAAAGGAAGGAGTGAAAAATTCCCAATCTCTCAACTATCATTCCAAATTTGTTGGAAAGATATGTCTTGTATTAGTAGCCAGAACTTAATTTCTAAAAATAATCAAGAAAGGAGAGGAATTAAATGGTATTCCCTTCAAGAAGCTGTAGAATAAACATTTTCGGAAAGAAAAATAACCCCCCTTAGAGGTCTTCCACTGTAAAACTTCATAACACTAGTTCTTTACACATAATACATTTTTAAATTGATACTATCACAGGAAGTCCTGTAAGCAAAACACAAATTCAAAGTAAGGTAGTTTTAAAAGTTGAAATACAAAACATTATGTACCACTTCTTTAAGCTTTGCTTCAATCTCTTCGGAGGTTAGTTTTTTGCTTAATGGTGTTTTTCTTAGCAACATGTCACAGTAATTGGCAAGCAGCTCAGGGCATTTTGATTCAGGCTGAGTTTTTAATCCCACCCTAAAAAACAAATTAAAAGCAGTTGATGGAAAAATGATTGATGTTTGCAATTATTTTTTTCTAAAGCCAATTATTCACATGCGAATTTCTTATGTTAAATAATCTAGTGACCAGGTTTGGAACTAGGATGAGCAAGCATCCTAGGGTGCCTAATTTAGGGAGGCACTCACTGTTAGGTACCCCTAAGTGCTGATGCTGCACTTGCAGAACCCTGAGAGTAAGAATCTCCTTCAATTTTGCACACTAGGTGCCTTCTTGCCTCACCCTAGTGCTGACCTTGGCAATGATAATTAAAATATTTTGTTCAGAAATCTGTTAAAATACTTTTGAAAAACTGTTAAGTTCTTGGAAACTTATGTTAACATTTAAAACTTTTATGATTAATATATTAAAACGGTTATTTCACTCTTTAAAATGTATCCAATATAACCTACATTCCATAATGATGATATATATACCATCATGCATTTAAAAAAAACTATACATGAATTCTTCCTAAGCAGTAAAGAATTTGTATCTCGATTTCATTTTCCTGATACAAATTTTTCTTTAGTTTGAGATGGAGTTTTGGTCTTGTCCCCCAGGCTGGAGTGTAATGGTGCCATCCTGGCTCACTGCAAACTCCGCCTCTCGGGTTCAAGCCATTCTCCTGCCTCAGCCTCCTGAGCAGCCAGGATTACAGGTGCCCACCACCATGCCCGGCTAATTTTTGCATTTTTAGCAGAGATGGGGTTTCGCCATGTTGGCCAGGCTGGTCTCAAACTTCTGACCTCAGGTGATCCACGTGCCTCGGCCTCCCAAAAAAGTGCTAGGATTATATGCATAAGCCACCGCACCTAGCTCCTGATAACAATGTAAACACAGCATACTGTTGTTTTTTAAAAAATAACTGAGACAGAAACACACACAAATTAAAAAATTTTAAAAATTGAGACAAGGTCTCACCATCTATATTGTCCAGGCTGGACTCCTCCTGAGTAGCTGGGACTATAGGTGCATGCCAGTGCACCCAGCAGTACATTGTATTTTTATGCTTGAAAGTCTTACATTTATTTTTTATCCTACTTCTCTAAAAATATACGTAAATAAATTTAAATTCGGGATTTTGAAATTTCTTGTGCTTATAAAATGCAAGTATTGTTTTCCAAGGATTGAGCTATCCAAATGTTAAGTATACAAATAATCCAAACAATTATATTGTGCATACACATACATAAAATATATGTATGTGTAGAATTTTACTGAATGTATCAACTCGTAGTGGAGTGGATGAAACTTTTTTCCTCCCAATTATAAATCCAGGAATCAGCATAGATTAATTTCTTTTATTTGTATAAATTTATGTCTTTGCCCTGAGAAATCTTATTCACATAAGTAGACGAGACTAGAATAAGTTTGTCTTCTTATATCAATTATTTGAGCACCTCCTGAGCCATATGCAAAACAAAAAATATCCATACTGATCTAATATTAAAAATTATTTTTAATGATGCATATTTAAAGAACGGCTAACATCTATCAGTGAGGTGACAAATGAAGAAAATACAATCCATCCATCTCTCCTTGCAATGCCTGGCTCAGGTGTAAACTACTGTAACAATCGAAGTGATCTACCTCCCTCCTTCATTCAACCTATTGAGAGGTCAGCTATCAGTTTTTATTTTTGTTTTGACATGGACATCTAGATACGTTGCTCAGGCTGGTCTTGAACTCCTGGGCTCGAGCAATCTTCACTCCTCAGCCTCCCAACTAGCTGGGATTACAAGCTAGCTATTAGTTTTATATTGTTTCTTTGAAGACAGGGTGTTATTTTTCCCCCTGTGACTGTTTTAAAAGTTTTATTATTGTTTTCAGTTTTAAGCTGTTTTACTATGATGTACCTAGGAATGGTTTAATTTGTATTTATCCCACTTGGGATTCAGAGACACCCTTAAATCTTTAATCAATTTTGGAAAATTTTAGTCAATACCATTTCAAATATTGGTTAATATCCTCTTTTCTATGATCTATGACTCCAATTATATATGGTTTTAGACACTTTCTTTCCTCAGATAACAATTTCCATCTAATTGTCCATTAATACGTATTATTTCTTCATTGCTATTATCTAAGCTTTTTTTTTTTTTTTTTTTTTTTTTTTTTTTTTTTTTTTTTTTTGAGATGGAGTCTCGCTCTGTAGCCCGGGCTGGAGTGCAGTGGCCGGATCTCAGCTCACTGCAAGCTCCGCCTCCCAGGTTTACGCCATTCTCCTGCCTCAGCCTCCCGAGTAGCTGGGACTACAGGCGCCCGCCACCTCGCCCGGCTAGTTTTTTTGTATTTTTTAGTAGAGACGGGGTTTCACGGTGTTCGCCAGGATGGTCTCGATCTCCTGACCTCGTGATCCACCCATCTCGGCCTCCCAAAGTGCTGGGATTACAGGCTTGAGCCACCGCGCCCGGCTATTATCTAAGCTTATTAATAATTACTGATACATAATTTGCAAATCATACAAATCACTCACTTAAAATGTACAATTCAGTGCTTTTAAAGTATATTCAGAAGGTTGTGTAATTATCACAATAATATTTTAGAACATTTTCATTACCCCAAAAAGAAACCCCATACCTGCTAGCAGTCAAATCCCATTCTCTAGCTATCCTACTCTTGCCTCCCAGGCCTGGGCAACAACTAGTCTACTCTATGGATGTGCTGATTCTGGATATCTCAGATAAATGTTTTCATACAATAAGTGGTATTTTGTGACCCGCTTCTTTTACTTAGCATCAAGTTTTCAAGATTCATCCATGTGTCACAGCATGTACCAGTAGTTCATCCCCTTTTTTTTTTTAACATGTATCTTTTATTGAGAGTAAAAAAGATTTATTATTTTCAAGTGTAAAATTCAGTGGCATTAAGTACATTTCACAATGCTGTACAAACATCACTGATATCTATTTTCAGAGCTTCTTCATTATCCCAAACAGAAGTCTTGTATACATGGAACAGTAACTTCCCATCCCCTGGTAACTTTTATTCTACTTTTTGTCTCAATGGATCTGTCTGTTCTTGATACCTCATACAACTGTATTTGTGCAAAATTTGTCCTTATGTGTCTGGCTTATTTGAATCACCATAATGTTTTCAAGGTTCATCTACCTTGTGGCATATAGCAGAATAATAATTCATTTCTTATGACTGAATAATATTCCACTGTATGGATATAGCACATTTTGCTTATCTATGCAACTAATGGACATTTGGGTTGTTTACACTTTTTGGCTATTAAGAGTAATACCACTCTACTATGAACATGTATGAGCATGTTTCTGAATGAAAGTATGTTTTCATTTCTCTTTGGTATACACCTCAGAGTAGAACAGTTGGGCCATACAGCAACTGTGTTGAACTTCTTTTCTTTGTTTTCAAAGACTAGTCAAGTGAAGCAGTGGGAGTGGAGAAGGAACAACTAAATCTGTAACTGGTTGTGATCAATTAGTTGTAAACACCACTGCACTTGGACCAGCCTATGTTGAACTTCTTGAGGAACTACCAAACTCTTTTCACAGCAGCTGTGCCACCAACAGTATGATTCCAATTTTTCCATATCCTAACAACACTTGTTATATCTGTCTTTTTTATTTTAGTCATCCTACTGGGTATGAAGTGGTAGCTCATTGTAGTTAAGCTATTAATCTTTTTTAAAATTTATTATTTTTTATTACACTTTAAGTTCTAGGGTACATGTGCACAACGTGCAGGTTTGTTACATATGTATACATGTGCCATGTTGGTGTGCTGCACCCATTAACTCGTCATTTACATTAAGTATATCTCCTAATGCTATCCCTCCCCCTCCCCCCTCCCCACAACACGCCCCGGTGTGTGATGTTTCCCTTCCTGTGTCCAAGTATTCTCATTGTTCAATTCCCTAATTAAAGTCCTTATGTGCTAACTCCAACATCAGGATCACCTGAGAATCTGCTTCTAAAATGATTATTTTAGTTAAGTCATTAATTTCTCTGTCTTCACAGGACTAGTAATGCTGTATCGAATACTGAACACTGCATATAAAAGAATCACACAGGCACAAAATGATGTTATCTTGCATTAAGAATGGGTTCACCCTTTGTTCTGCTATGAAGGGGAATCAGTCCCTCTCCAGGGTTAGCCACTGAATCGAAGATATGTCCCTCCTGGACTTTCAGTTCAGTGTCCAATGGGTTTTGTTACTCCAGTCCTGTGTGACCCCCAAAACATCTACTGCCCCCCAGCTGTATTGCTTAGCCTAGGCCAAAACTGCATTCTCAGCTGCAGCTTCTCCTTAGGGAAACACAGTTACAAATCCTCAAGTAACCTCTGAAAGGTTTATCTGGCATTTCTGTACATTTCAATCCTTTGCCATAGCTGTTTCTATAGCTCTTAAATAACATAAAATTACTATTTTCTATATTTACCCGATTTTCTAGCTGTTCTCAACAGCAGCATTGGTCTACCACAAATTACTACACTCCTCCTCAGAAGCAAGTCTTCCAAATAACTTGGATGCTACCACCAGTTTATTCTTCTAAAACGGGTGTCCAATCTTTTGGCCTCCCTGGGCCACACTGGAAGAAGGACTGTCTTGGGTCATACGTAAAATACACTAACACTAATGACAGATGATGAGCTAAAGAAAAAAAAAATTGCCAAAAAATCTCATAATGTTTCATGGAAGTTTACGAATGTGTGTGTTGGGCCACATTCAAAGCCGTCCTGGGGAGCATAAGACCCGCGGGGTTGGACAAACTTGTTCTAGAACATCACCTCCTCCACACCTCCAACAGCCACAACACCAATAGGTGCTGCCTGGATCAGCTAATGATACTTATTCTACTCCACAGAAATTTTCTACTTTGAGACAGGGTATCACTCTGTTGCCCAGACTGGAGTGCAGTGGTGCCATCATAGCTCACTGCAGCCTTGACCTCCTGGGTTCAAACGATCCTCCTGAATAGCCAGGACTACAAGTGTGCGCCATCATGCTCATCTAATTTTTTAAACATTTTGTAGAGATGGGTCTCACTATGTTGCCCTGATTGGTCTTAAACTCCTGGCCTCAAACAATCCTCCCACCTTGGCTCACCAAAGTGCTGAGATTACAAGCATGAGCCATGGCACCCAGCCTAGAAATGTTCTACTTTAATGTGGAGCTAAAAGTAGGACACAGTCACCTTAGAATCAGAAAACTAATAGAAACCCAGCAATCCTCACTTCTGGAAATCTATCCTGTAGATAAAGATTCACAAATATTAAATGTACAATATTATCCTCTGTAGCCCTAACAGTAATAGCAACACATCAGAAACTACTTAATGCAGCAGTAAAGGACCAGTTAAATAAGCTATAGTACATCTACCAGACAGAGTGCCATGCTGCTATTCAGCATAGGAGGTTATGAAAAACCAACATAAAACAATAGAATGGCAAAAGACTGAGAGCAAGCACCCTAAATCAGAAATAAGACAAGGATGCCTGAATTCACCCCTGCCATTTGTTACTATAATAGATGTTCCAGTCAGAGCAATTAGGCAGAGCAAAGAAAATAGAACCAAACTGGAAAGGAAGAAGTAAAAGTATATATTTGCAGACGTCATGACCTTATATACAGAAAAGATGAAAGAATCCATAAAAAAGCTATCTGAGCTAATAAATAAATTGAGGAAAGCTGCAAAGTACAAAATCAACACATAAAAATCGTTTGTGGTTGGGCACGGTAGCTCATGCCTGTAATTCTGCCACTTTGAGAGGCAGAAGCAGGAGGCTCACTTGAACCCAGGAGTTCAAGACCAGACTGGGCAACACAGCAAGATGCTGTCTCAAAAAAAAAATTAGCGGGCATGGTGGTATGGCCCTTAGTCCCAGGTACTCAGAAGGTGGAGGCTTGACCCCAGGAGGCGAAGGCTGCAGTGAGCTGTGATCATGCCATTGCACTCCAGCCTAGGTGACAGAGCGAAACCCTGCCTGAAAAAAAAGAAACAGGAAAAAAAAATCATTTTTTTTTTATACACCAGCAATGAACAATCCAGAAGGAAATTAAGAAAACAATTCCAGGTTCGGCACGGTGGCTCCTGTCCATAATCCTAGCACTTTGAGGGGCTGAGGTGGGAGAACCACTTGAGCCCAGGAGTTCAAGACCAGCCTGGGCAACACAGTGAGAGACTATCTCTACCAAAAATAATTAGCCAGGTGTGGTGGCCTGAACCTGTGGTCCTAGCTACTCAGAAGGCTGAGGTGGGAGGATCACTTGAGCCCAGGAGAGCAATACTGCAGTGAGCCATGACTGCGCCACTGCACTCCAGCCTTGGTGACACAATGGATCTTGCCTTAAAAAAAAAAAAAAAAAAGAAGATGGATGGGAAAGGGAAGAGGGAAGGGGAAGGGAAGGGAAGGGAAGGGAAGGAAAGGAAGGAGGGAGGAAGGAAGAGCAATTCAATTTACAACGGCATCCAAAGAAAATATCAAGGAATAAATTTAACCAAGAATGTGGAAGACTTGTACACTGAAAGCTATAAAACATTGCTGAAAGAAATATAAAAAACAAACAAAAAGAAATTCCATTTTCATAATTGGGAGACATAACATTAATACAATTCAATGCATTTCCTATCAAAATTCCAAAAGTCTTTTTCACAGAAACGGAAAAGCTGATTCTCAAATTCATACAGAATTAGAAGGGAACCCAAATAGCCAAAATGATCTTGAAAAAGAACAAAGTTGAAACATGCACACGTGTTGCTTTCAAAGCTTATTGCAAGGCTACAGTAAATCACAACAATGTGGCACCAGCATAAGGACAAATATATAGACCAATGGAACTGAACTAAGCATCCAAAAATTATCACATACATCCATGGCCAACTGATTTTTTTTTTTTTTTTTTTGAGACAGAGTCTCGCACTCTCGCCCAGGCTGGAGTGCAGTGGCGCCATCTCAGCTCACTGCAAGCTCTGCCTCCCAGGTTCACGCCATTTTCCTGCCTCAGACTCCCGAGTAGCTGGGACTACAGGCACCCGCCACCAAGCCCGGCTAATTCTTTGTATACTACATACGCCTGCCACCATGCCCGGATAATTTTTGGTATTTTAGAGATGGGGTTTCCCTGTATTAGCCAGGATGGTCTTGATCTCCTGACCTGTGATCTGCCCACCTTGGCCTCCCAAAGTGCTGGGATTACAGGTGTGAGCCACTGAGCCCAGCTGTCAACTGATTTTTGATAATGGAGCAAAGACTGTTCAATGAGTGCTGGAACAACTGGATATCCACATGCAAAAATATGAAGTTGGATCTATATCTCACAACATATACAAAAACTAACTCAAAATGGATCAATGACTGAAATATAAAAGCCAAAACTATAAAACCCTTTTTTGTTGTTGTTGAGATGAAGTCTCATTCTGTCACCCAGGGTGGAGTGTAATGGCATGATCTCAGCTCACTGCAAACTCTGCCTCCCAGAGTCCGACGATTCTCCTGTCTCAGCCTCCCAAGTAGCTGGGATTACAGGCATGAGCTACCACACCTGGCTAATTTTTTGTATTTTTAGTAGAGACAGGGTTTCACCATCTTGGCCAGGCTGGTCTTGAATTCCTGACCTCAAGTGATCCACCTGCTTTGGCCTCCCAAAGTTCTGGGATTACAGGTGTGAGCCACTGTGCCCGGCCCTACAAAGCTCTTTTTTTTTTTTTTTTGAGACAGAGTCTCGCTCTGCCGCCCAGGCTGGAGTGCAGTGGCGCAATCTCGGCTCACTGCAAGCTCCGCCTCCTGGGTTCACGCCATTCTCCTGCCTCAGCCTCCTGAGTAGCTGGGACTACAGGCGCCCGCCACCGCGCCCGGCTAATTTTTTGTATTTTTAGTAGAAACGGGGTTTCACCGTGGTCTCGATCTCCTGACCTTGTGATCCGCCCGCCTCGGCCTCCCAAAGTGCTGGGATTACAGGCGTGAGCCACCGCGCCCGGCATCAAAAAAAAAAAAAAAAAGTAACAACAAATCTTCATGATCTAAATATGAAACCAAAAGCAAAAATAACAAAAGAAAAAACATAGGTAAACTGAACTTAATCAAAATTAAAAGCTTTTGTGCATCAAAGGACAGTATCAAGAAAATGAAAAGACAACTTACAGAATGGGAGAAAATATTAGCAAATCATATATCTGATACAGATCTAGTACCAGAATATATAAAGAACTCTTACAACTCAGCAACAAAGACAAAGAATCCAATTAAAAATGGGCAAAAGGGCCAGGCACAGTGGCTCATGCCTGTAATCCCAGCACTTTGGGATGCCGAGGTGGGCAAATCACAAGGTCAAGAAATCGAGAGCATCCTGGCCAACATGGTGAAATTCCATCTCTACTAAAAATACAAAAATTAGCTGGGCATGGTGGCACACGCCTGTAGTCCCAGCTACTCGGGAGGCTGAGGCAAGAGAATCACTTGAACCCAGGAGGCGGAGGTTGCAGTGAGACAAGATCACACCACTGCACTCCAGTCTGGCGACAGAACAAGCATCCATCTCAAACAACCAAAAAAAAAAGGGCAAAAGGCCTGGGCATGGTAGCTCATGCCTGTAAGCTCAACACTTTGGGAGGCTGAGGCAGGAGGATCTCTTGAGGCCAGGAGTTCGAGACCAGCCTGAGCAACATAGCAAGACCTCATCTCTGAAAGAAATTAGTCAAGTATGGTGGTGTGTGCCTGTAGTCCCAGCTACTCAGGAGGCTGAACCAGGAGGACTGCTTAGGCCCAGGAGGTGGAGGCTGCAGTGAGCTATGATGACCCTTCATAAGGGAAAATATAGGAATGCCTCCTACCAAAAAAAAGATGAAAAATTGCTGAACATCAAGTCATGAGGGAGATGGGAATTAAAACATTAAGAATACTACTACATACATCCCAGATGACTAAAGTTAAAAGAACATGAAACATTGGTGAGAATGAGGATCAGCTGGTACTCTCATACTCTATTGGTGGAAGAATAAAACAGAATAACCACTTCGGAAAGCAAACTACTGTTACATGCCAAAACATAAAAGAATTTCAAAAACACAATGCTGAATGAAAGAAGCTTTACACAAAAAATACACAGTGTATGACCCCATTTATACAAAGTCCTAGATTAGGCAAAACTAATCTATATTGAGGGAATTAATCAGGACAGCAGATGCCTCTGGAAGGAGGTAGGGTGGGACTGACTGGGGATAGACATGAGGTAATTTTGTATGATGATAAAGACATCATACACATTAATAGGGGTATAGGCATTTGTCAAATCTGACTCAAATGTACACTTTAGATTTATGCATGGGACTGTATGTAAATTTTACCTAAAAACATAAACATCAAATTCAATAAATGACTGCATGCTGAAGTATTTAGGGACTAAAGGTTACTGATGCTTGCAACCTCTTTAGAAACACACTTAAGTTGACTGATGGTTGTATACAGGGAGATACATACTTGATAAAGCAACTACAGTAACTCTATTGTAAGTCTGAACATTTTCATTAAAAAAAGTGCTTGGGACTTGGTGCGGTGGCTCATGCCTGTAATCCCAGCACTTTGGGAGGCTGAGGTGGGAGGATCACTTGAGGTCAGGAGTTTGAGACCAGCCTGGCCAATATGGCGAAACCCTGTCTCCACTAAAAATAACAAAAAAATCAGCCGGACATGGTGGTGTGTGCCTATAATCCCAGCTACTCGGGAGTCGGAGGCAGAAGAATTGCTTGAATCCAGGAGGTAAAGGTTGCAGTGAGCTGAGGTTGCACCACTGCACTCCAGCCTGGGTGACAGAGTGAGACCCTGCCTCAAATAAATAAATAAAATAAATAAATAAATAAATAATACAAAAAATGGGTGAAAGAGAATGAAGAAGATCTATCTACTCATGTGAAGAGATGGTCAAGACGCAGTGCTATGTTTCACATATTTCACAGTTTATAAAAGAGAACATAATATATGCCCTTTTAAAATATGTCAGTATTATAATATGGTATGACTCAGATGTCTTTCACTGTAATATTACTCAAGCAACATACACTGCTCAAAAAAGACAAAATGAAAACACTAAATGAAAAATATCTGATTACTTTTCCTTCTTAAGAAACGCTATTTTTCAGTATTTTTCAAATATTTTAGCATTATATGTAAAATTTCTTTAAATTGGTAATTCTCAGAGGTACATCAAAAGATTTTTTTCGATTAACCTTTATTGCTATTTAGTACTACTCTGAAAGTGCTATAACTAGCTCAGATTTCAGTTGTCAGATTTTCTATAAGCTAGCTTAGCACAGGCATATTCATCTTACCAATTACAGAACAATTTTTTTAAATGGTAATAGGAAAATTTACATTAAAACTGAGTTCTTTTTATATCATTATGGTAAATTGAGTCATTTTCTATGCTTCCATGGGTAACAGAATACTTTTAGTGACTAATGAGGGAAAAACAAATAGATATCCTAAAAGATTAGGAATATTTTTTTTCTACTTGAAAAAATAGTCAATTTTTGTATTGTAAAATAATTTAATAAAAAATTATAAATGAACTTTAACAGCCAAAAGCAGCAAAAGTTATAAAACTAACAATAACAAAAACAAACCTAACAAGGTACTTTGCATACCTAGTTAATCCCTCTTACACTAAAGAAAATTTAAGTATTTTTAAAGTATGATTTTAAAAAACTTACCCCTTCTGCTTCAAAGGTAATTCAAGCTTAAATATGGTAGCATCATTAACAACTGCTTTATATGCCTGCAAAAAATAATTTGGAATAAAATATTTTTAATATTTAAAATATACAGATAAATTTTTATACATCCCAAAACACATAAAAATATGTTAGTTTTTATTTCTAATGGTATATCTGACCAAATAATTTGCCTAGTCAAAGACTTTAGCAAGTTCTCTGTCGTATCATAATTATCAATATTCTCAAGTGAGGCTTTTTTTTTTTTTTTTTCTGAGATGAAGTCTCACCCTGTCGACCAGGCTGGAGTACAGTGGCTGGAGTGCAGTGGCACGATCTCCACTCACTGCAACCTCCGCCTCCTGGATTCAAGCGATTCTCCTGCCTCAGCCTCCCGAGTAGCTGGGATTACAGGTGCCCACCACTACGCCTGGCTAACTTGTATTTTTAGTAGAGATGGAGTTTCACCATGTTGGCCAGGCTGGTCTCAAACTCCTGACCTCAGGTGATCTGCCTGCCTTGGCCTCCCAAAGTGCTGGGATTACAGGGGTGAGCCACCATGCCTAGCCTCAAGTGAGATCTTCTTCTCCTTTTTTTTTTTTTGGAGACAGAGTTTCACTCCTGTTGCCCAGGGTGGAGTGCAGTGGCACTGATCTCAGCTCACTGCAACCACCGCCTCCCGGGTTCAAGTGATTCTCCTGTCTCAGCCTCCTGAGTAGCTGGAATTACAGGTGCGCACCACTGTGCCCGGCTAATTTTTGTATTTTTAGTACAGACAGGGTTTCACCATGTTGGCTAGGCTGGTCTTGAACTCCTGACCTAAAGTGATTCACCCGTCTCAGCCTCTCAAAGTGCTGGATTACAGGCGTGAGCCACCACACCCAGCCTACACACAAGGTTCTTGTTAAAGTCACTTGCAATTCCATGTTGATGAAGACAACGGTTAATCTCCATCTTATTTGATTTATTACCAGCATTTTAACACAGCGGATCACACCCTCCCCCTGAAAGTACTTTTTTTCACTTGCCTTCTAGCACATAACATTCTCCTGGTCATTCCTCCCTTCTCATGAAAGATGACTCCTCATTTTTCTAACAATGAAATATCAGAATGCCCTAGGCCAATCCTTGGACCTGTCCTCTTTTCTATCTCCACTCATTATTTTGGTGATTACAGCCTGTGTCAGTGCTTTAAAAGCCATTTATATGCTGAAGCTGCCAAACATATTTTTCCAGCTCCATTCTCTCTCTTAAGCTCCAGACTCAACATTACCACATGGATGTTTAACAGATATTTCAAAGTTAACTTATTCAAAACTGAGTTTCTGATCTCTCTGCAACAATCTCTCCAAAACCTATTTCTCTTAGTCTTATTGCAGTGAACATATCCTTCTAATTGATCAGAACATGAATCTGAGTGTCATCCCTGACTAGTCTCTATCACATTCTACATCTGATTTAATAGCAAATCCTGAATAGTCTATCTTCATAACGTAATCATAATCCCAGCAATTCCTCTTCTAGGCATATACCCAAAGGAAATGAAATCACCACTTCACAAAGATAACTGCACTCCCACATTCACTGCATTATTCACAATAGCCAAAATATGGACACAACCTTAGTGTCCATCAGTGGATAAAGAAACTGGTACATATATACTACGGAAGACTGGAAGACCTTATGCTAAGTGAAATAAGCCAGACACAGGAAGAAAAATACTGCATGATCTCACTTATATGTAGAACCTAAAAAAAATTCAAATACACAGTGAGAGGAACAAAAGAGTAGTACCAGAGGTAAAATGGGTGGGAAAGAAACAAGGAAATGTAGGTCAAATGATACAAAGTAGCAGATACACAGGATGAAAAAAGTCTAGAGAGCTGATGTACAGCATGAGAACTATAGGTAGTAAAATTATACTGGGCTGGGCATGGTGGCTCATGCTTGTAATCCTAGCACTTTAGGAGGCTGTGGTGGATGGATCACTTGAGCCCAGGAGTTCAAGACCAGCCTGGACAACATAATGAGAACTCATCTCCACAAAAAAAATTACAAATTAGCCAAACATAGTGGTGCATGCCTGTAGTCCCAGCTACCCGGGAGGCTGAGGTGGGAAGATCACCTGATCCCAGAGGGGTCGAAGCTCAGTGAGCCATGTGATGCCACTGCACTCTCTCCAGCCTGGGTGACAGAGCAAGACTGTCTCAAAATAAATAAATAAAACAAAACAAATTAAAATTATATTGTATACTGGATTCATGCTAAGTAGACTTTGGGTGCTCTTGCCACAAAAACAAAACAAAACAAAACAAGAAAATGGGTAACTATGTGAGATGATGGATATGTTTATTTCCTTCACCAGTGAGATGACAGGACTGAGACAGCATCAGTGTGGGTGAAGAGTTCTCAAAGAACATGATTTAAAGGGAAAGCGGGCCAGGGTGATGGCTCACGTCTATAATCCCAGAACTCTGGAAGGCCAATGCAGGAGTTCAAGACCAGCCCGAACAACATAGCTAGATGTTGTCTCTACAGAAAAACTCTAAACACCTAGCCAGGTGTGGTTGTGTGTGCTCACAGTCCCAGAAACTCAGATGGCTAAGGCGGGAGGATTGTTTGAGCCCAGGAGCTCAAGGCTGCGGTCAGCTATGATTGCACCACTGCACTCCAGCCTGGGCGACAGAGCGAACCTCCCTGACAAGTCAATTCTAAAGCCTGCTGTCATTTTTATTTTCCAATTCCAAGCCACATACCTGGTGTAGCAGATGCTGTCAAACCTCCCCACATCCCTTAGACTTTTCCCACTATTAGTATCTGCACATGCACCCAAAGGTGTTTTTTGTAAAAGTGCAGAAATATGTGTTGCCTATGCAAATGACAGGCAGGAAATTTCAAGAACTCAACACTTGATAGGTGAGGTAATTTTGAGCAGTGTTTTTAGTAAGTTTCCTTGCAGAATTAAGTTCAAGTAGCTCACTGTACAACTGACTTAATAGTATGCCACACTATCATCCCTGCATTTCCCAAATAAGCTACTTGCATTTAAAAAAAAAAAAAAAGAGAGAATTATCAAACTACTTTTGACCACCTCTACCATCACTCTGGGACAAGCCTCCATCATCATTTAATTGAATTATTTAAATAAGTTCTTAACTGGTGTTCTTCCTTCTTTCTTCCCTTCAGTCTATTTTTTGCAACAGTCAGAGCGATCCTGTTAATACATAAATCACATCCTACCATTCTGTTTAAAATTTTTAAATGACTTCCCATCCTACTCACAGTAAAAACTAACTCCTTACCATGGCTCAGAGTCTTATATGATCTGGCTTCCCATGAAGCCTTTGCAGGCTACTCAATTTAAGACTTCACACCACCCCACCATTTCTATACTCCCTTAACTCCTTTCCTACTTTATCTACTTATATATTTGTTTTATTTTATTTATTTTTTGAGATGGAGTTTTGCTCTTGTTGCCCAGGCTGGAGTGCAATGGCACAATCTCAGCTCACCACAACTTCCACCTCCAGGGTTCAAGCAATTCTCCTGCCTCAGCCTCCTGAGTAGCTGGAATTACAGGCATGTGCCACCATGCCCAGCTAATTTTTCTTTCTTTTTTTTTTTTTTTTGAGACGGAGTCTCGCTCTGTCGCCCAGGCTGGAGTGCAGTGGCCGGATCTCAGCTCACTGCAAGCTCCGCCTCCCGGGTTTACGCCATTCTCCTGCCTCAGCCTCCCGAGTAGCTGGGACTACAGGCGCCCGCCACCTCGCCCGGCTAAGTTTTTGTATTTTTTAGTAGAGACGGGGTTTCACCGTGTCAGCCAGGATGGTCTCGATCTCCTGACCTCGTGATCCGCCCGTCTCGGCCTCCCAAAGTGCTGGGATTACAGGCTTGAGCCACCGCGCCCGGCCTTAATTTTTCATATTTTTAGTAGAGATGGGGTTTCTCCATGTTGTTCAGGCTGATCTCGAACTCCTCACCTCTGGTGATCTGCCCACCTTGGCCTCCCAAAGTGCTGGGATTACAGGCGTGAGCCACTGCGCCCAGCCTATTTGTTTGTTTTAAAATAGACAAAAAGAGGCTGGGCACGGTGGCTCAGGCCTGTAATCCCAGCACTTTGGGATGCCGAGGTGGGCCGATACCTGAGGTCAGGAGTTCGAGACCAGCCTGGCCAACATGGTGAAACCCCGCCTCTAGTAAATATACAAAAATTAGCCTGGCATGGTGGTGGGTGCCTGTAATCCCAGCTACACAAGAGGCTGAGGCAGGAGAATCGCTTGAACCCAGGAGGTGGAAGTTGCAGTGAACCAAGATTACGCCATTGCACTCAAGCCTGGGCAACAAGAGTGAAACTCAATCTCAAAAAAAAATAAAATAAAAATAGACAAAAAGAGTGAGAAAAAAATCCTACTGGAGAAAGTTGTCTTTTTAGAATCATTCAGACTTGGGAAGTAATGAAAGGTAGTCAAAGAAGAGAAAAAACTAGCTGCAATTTCTTGTTATAGGTTTATTACACTGAGAAAGATAAAATGCTAAGGACAGTATGGTGTTTCATTATCATTATCCTATACTAGTGAGGATGGAAAAAGATGGTATGCAATACAAATGCTTCCCTGGGAAACAAGGATAAGTATAACATAACTCTCGAAGGAGCCCCATGAAAGGATGGAGGATAGAGGAATCAGCTCTGCTTGTGATGAGCTGTGGAGTGAGGCAGGCTATCAAGGAAGCTCCAGGGGAAGTATTCTTTGAGCTGGGTCTTAATGGAAGGATGAATAGGAATTCAATAGATCAGTAATATTCAAAAACAGAAAAACATTATTGGAAAAATGAGAAAAAAGCAACTTTCTAATAAATTCTAATTCACAAGGCTATCAAATGCTTAACGAATGCTTACAAACAAAACAAATACAGTTGTTCTCCACTGATGAAAAATAACAGTTGCTAGATTTTTAAGTTTATAATAGCAAAATAATACAAATTGATTATTAGAAGTAAATTATGAGGGTAAAACTTTTAAAACAGTATTTTATATATATATAGGAATATATACCTTATCTCTTGCAGTAAGAAATCGTGGATCATCTTGAAAAGCTTCTTTGACGAGTTTACTAAATCTATTAAATAGTGTAAGTAACTGCTCAACATATTTCTCAGAGTCCTAGAAACAAAAGGTTTTATATTAAGTTTTTAAAAGAAAAAGAACACACAAAAAAATGAGAAAATATAAACATAATTTTTAATAAAACTCATTTAAAACTGGGGATATTTTTTCTTAAAAATAAAACTAAAAGGTGGTCCAATATTACTGTTTTGCCACTTCTTTTTTTTTCTTTCTTCCTTTGTGTTTTTTTTGAGACACAGTCTGCTCTGTCGCCCAGGCTGGAGTGCAGTGGTGCCATCTGGGCTCACTGCAAGCTCTGCCTCCAGGGTTCACGCCATTATCCTACCTCAGCCTCCCGAGTAGCTAGGGCTACAGGCACCCAGCCACCACGCCTGGCTATTTTTTTGTATTTTTAGTAGAGACGGGGTTTCACCATGTTAGCCAGGATGGTCTTGATCTCCTGACCTTGTGATCTGCCTGCCTCGGCCTCCCAAAGTGCTGGGATTACAGGCGTGAGCCACCGCGCCCGGCCCCCGGTTTTACTGAGAAAATAGTATCACTTTTCAATTCTGCATTTTTAAAAAGTTAATGTTCTTATTTGTAATCAACACATAACTGTACATATGAGGTACAATGTTATATTTCAATGCATGTATACACAGTATAATGATCAAATTGGGGTAACTACTATATCCATCATTTCAAACATTTATAATTTCTTTGTGGTAACAACATAAAAATCTCTTCTAACTTTCTTGAAATATACACTACATTCTTACTTGCTACAGCTGCCCTGCTGGGTCACAGAACACCAAAACTTATTCTTCCTATTGAACTATAACTTTATACCCCACTAACCAACCTCTTCTGGTCCCCCAACCCCCAGCCTCTGGTAACCACTCACTATTCAATCCTGCATTTAAAAAATAGCCTTGACATATCTCTATCATTGCCATTAAAAATAAACTTACAGTAGTAATAGTTTCAGCAGCTGCTACCATATCTGCCAGGCCAGCACTAATGATATGTTCCTCCAAGTCTTTCAACATTGGCTCTATACCATTAGGAACTTTGTCCATCAATGAAAACATTAAATGTAACTCTGGAAGGACAGAACACATTCATGTAATCATTTCATTTACTAGAATAAGAATTTAGAGAAACATTAGTTAAAAGTTTGTAATGTTAATAGTATTCTGTGGATACAATGTAATTAGGAGTAGTTTTTTTTTGTTGTTGCTGTTTTTCTGTTTTTGAGACAGGGTCCCACTCTGTCACCCAAGCTGGGTACAGTGGCTTGATCATGGCTCACTGCGGCCTTGACCTCTTGGGCACAAGCAATCCTCCCACCTCAGCCTCCTGAGTACCTGGGACCACTGGCTAATGTTTTTTGTAATTTTGTAGAGACAGCATCTGCCAATGTTGTCCAAGCTGGTCTCAAACTTCGGGGCTCACACAATCCTCTCGCCTTGGTCTCTCAAAGTGCTGGGATCATAGGTGTGAGCCAGTGCACTCGGTCTAAAAATTATGTTTAAAAAAAATCAAATTAAAAGTGATCAGGCTGGGTGTGGTGGTTCACACTTTTAATTCCAGCACTTTGGGAAGCCAAGGTGGGAAGATCATTTGAGCCCAGGAGTTAAAAAGACCAGCCAGGGCAACATGGCAAAACCCATCGCTACACACACACACACACACACACACACACACACACACACACACACAAAACAAACAAACAAACAAACAAATATTAGCTGGGTGTGGTGGTGCATGTCTTTGATCCCAGATACTTGGGAGGCTGAAGTGTGAGGACTGCCTGAGCCCAGGAGGCTGTGGCTGCAGTGAGCCATGATTGCACCATTGCACTCAGACTGGGTGACAGGGCAAGATAGTCTCAAAAAATAAAAATAAAAAAAGTGATCAAATACTGCAAAACCCAACTCCTTTCTTTAAAAGCTCAGTCATTTAGCCAGACGCAGGGGACATCAGCCTGGGCAACATGGTGAGGCTCTGACTCTACAAAAAACACAAAAATTAGCCAGGCATGGTGGTACACGGCTGTAGTCCCAGTTACTCAGGAGGCTGGAAGGTGGGAGGATCACTTGAGTCCAGGAGGTCAAGGCTATAGCGAGTTGTGATTGTGCCACAGCATTCCAGCTTGGGCAACATGGTGAGACCCAGTCTCAAAAGAAAAGGTGAGTCGGCCGGGCACGGTGGCTCAAGCCTGTAATCCCAGCACTTTGGGAGGCCGAGACGGGCGGATCACGAGGTCAGGAGATCGAGACCATCCTGGCTAACACGGTGAAACTCCGTCTCTACTAAAAAATACAAAAAACTAGCCAGGCGAGGTGGCGGGCGTCTGTAGTCCCAGCTACTTCAGAGGCTGAGGCAGGAGAATGGCGTGAACCCGGGAGGCGGAGCTTGCAGTGGGCTGAGATCCGGCCACTGCACTCCAGCCTGGGCAACAGAGCGAGACTCCGTCTCCAAAAAAAAAAAAAAAAAAAGGTGAGTCATTCGATTTTCAATGCAAAGGAATATTTATTTACACACAAGATTAGTATATTTCATAAGGTAGATGTAATATTAAATATACAGCCACATCATCAAAAGGTAAAAAATAACATGAGTAATAATTATGAAAGCAACTGTATTAGAGATTAGAATATAAAACTGTATCCATAAAGAATTTTTCAATTTACAAAGCACTTTTTCATGTTATGCCATTTTATTGACCTTCACAAAAACCCTAACTCACAGTACTGATTACCACTAAAAAAAACCTTTCAAAAAAAGTGCAACATAGATCAGACATAACTCTAACTAGACTGGCACAAAGAATACAAGTATTTTGTTTATGCCAATAAAGCAGCTTGCTTTTTACTACTGAATTACTCCTAAAAAGTGTATGAACTTAAGTGAATTGAAATACGCACTTTAAATGTAACTAGAGATTAAATAGGAGGACCTTGCAGTTAAATACAACAAAATCTGGAAACTTAGCAGAAGTTATTTTAAAAACAAAAGTAAAAAAACGTTAAAAGCAGTTTTACTGGGGTTGTAGGTATATGTGCAATTTTTGTTTTTTTTAGTTTGTTATATACTTGCTACCTCTCAAAACACATCTTTTTAAGAAAACATTGAAGCAATAAAAAAATCCTTTAGAAATCGTAAAAGTATTTTTGGGGATAGAGATGAAGACTATTAACATGGAGTGTTTTATTACTTTCTAAAAAGATTCATCACAAGGTTCCACACAAAAGTCAAATACCTGGTTCTAATCTATAACATATGTTTCCAGTTTAAATTGGCCTTTAAAAGCAGTGTCTTGTTTTTCAGAAAAAAGTAGAAATTCACCATACACATACACAGATGTCGATAGCTAAGAGGGAAAATGTTTAAAATTTAAGTTTATATACTCTTTAGCAGTTGCCTCTGTGTTAAATATTTTATCTATTTCCTTAAGTATAGTTCACTCTAACAGTTCCACATATACCTATGTGGAAAAGAATTATCTAAGAGCAACTTACTAAGTGATTTGTTTCAAAGATACCCTCTTAGAAGATTATGATAACTTTATGTGATGTTTTACCTACTTTCAGTTTCATTTCTCTTGATCATGCCTTGGCACTCAGCTAAGATAGTCTCTTTAAATGATGTCACCAGGGCATTTACACAGCATTCCATGAGCTGAAATACATCAAAAATTAGTCAAGGCTACTATATGGGCTGTATAGCACAAATCTATTCCAACTCACAAAATAAAACAATATTGTCCAATAGAAAAAAATAATTATACTGAAAGTAGATTTCACTTACCTTTACTATAGGATTATTGAAGATGGATATGCTACACTAGTTTACCAAAGTATATTTTCCCCTAAAGAAAAAAACTACAGAACTAGACTCTCTTTAGACATTTTAACAAAAGTCCTCAAGGAGAGGAGAGAAAAATATACAAAATAAAAATATACAAAACCAAACTTTGATTAACTCTTCCTGTCTGGAGAGAACTTGTTTTAGAATTAGGTTATAAAATTCTAGAAGTGTGAATACATTCATTCAACAAACCATTATTGGATGCCTACTACATGCAGGCACCAAAGAAGTATTTAGGAGACAAGAATAAGATACAATTCCTGCTCTCGAAGAGATCACTGTCTAACTGAGAGTGAGGAGGGCAGTAAACCTACACTGCTAACTAAGTATAACTCAGTTAAGTGGCATCACACATATACACAAACACACATAAAATAAAAACAAACTTAGAAACTACTTTTTTCTAGGGTAGTTAAAACGGCCTCATCCACAAGTTGATATCTAAAATGGGATCCTGTAAAGTAAGTACAAGCCCTAAAATGGGTTACATATTCTAGGAATACCAGGAAGCTTAAAATAGTAGAGAAGAGATAGACAGTGGAAGAGAAGGCTAGAAAGATAGGCTGTAACCAGATTATGAATGAAAACCTATGATTTGGGGTTTTATTTTATAGGTAGGGAAGGAAGAACAAAGGAAGGTTTTTTTGTTTAAGAGAAAGGATGTTGCTCTGTTGCCCAAGCTGGAGTACAGTGGCATTACTACATAGCTACTATCATACCTCACTACAGCCTTGAACTCCTGGGCTCAAGTGATCCTCCTACCTCAGCCTCTCAAGTAGCTAGGACTACCGGGATATACTATCATGTCTGGTTAACTTTTTAAACTTTTTTGTAGAGATGATGTATTGCTATGTTCCCCAAGCTGGTCACAAACTCCTGTTCTCAAATGATCCCCCTGTCAGCCTCCCAAAGTGTGGGATTACAGGTGTGAACCATCAGGCCTGGCCCCAAGGAAGTTTTAAACAGAGGATAAACACAATGAGATTCTCGTCTCCTCAAGTCATTATTAAAGATCAGTGTAATGGTAGCAAAAGGCAGGTGGTAAGGAGTGGGTGGTTGGGATATGGTAACGAGCCTGCTGAACTATTTCAGGTAAGACAGCCAGGGTCTAGTGCTCTAGGAGGCCATCAGGAAAATCTAAATGAGGCAGAAGAAATCATGTTCATCCCTGCTCCCTCATGTCATGTAATTATTTACTTCTCTTTTGGGGATGAGATGAAATTAATAGGTTGTGAGGACTAAAGCTAAGTACAATAAGGCTGCTATATCTCTTCTGAAAAACAGAGATCATCTATCTGTAAATTACGGGAGGGAATTATGTGTCCCTTAAAAATTTTTTATTAAAAATTCCTTTGGAATTGACACAATGTTGATAGCTACTGAAGTTGAATTTAGGTAATGGGGATTCATTATACTGTTCTTCCTACATTGTAAAAATGCTTAAAATTTTCCAAATACAGAATTTTCTGTGGTCCCTGCGAGTTGGGGGGCTAAGGAGGGAGGATCACTTAAGCCTGGGAGGTCAAGGCTGCAGTGAGCCTTGATCGTGTCACTGCAGTGTAGTCTGGGCGACAGAGCAAGACTGTCACAAAAAATAATAATAATAAAATAAAATAAAATAAAAAAGGTTTTTTTCAGGCTCCTCTACAAGAATGATGCTGATGACTTTTAAATGCACATATCCATGTATATTTCTGTACGAAGAAAGTAACACACATGGTTGGGAGTGGTGGCTCTCGGCCTATAATCCCAGCACTTTGGGAGGCCAAGCCGGGCAGATCACCTGAGGTCAGGAGTTCAAGACCAGCCTGACCAATATGGAGAAACCCCATCTCTACTAAAAATTAGCCAGGCATGGTGGGCGCCTGTAATCCCAGCTACTCAGGAGGCTGAGGCAGGAGAACTGCTTGAACCTGGGAGGTGGAGATTGCAGTGAGCTGAGATCGTGCCACTGCACTCCAGCCTGGGCAACAAGAGCGAAACTCCGTCTCAAAAAAAAAAAAAAAAAAAGAATACACATATAAAGTGGTAAAGAAACTCTTGCCTTGCAAGGTGGAAATCTCTGCCCCAACTGCTGAGTATCATATTCTATAACATCGCTGGAATAGGCCCAACTAAACACTTCCACCTTCAGCAGTGAAACCAGATTGAGCACAGGTAAATCTAACTATATAACTAACAGAGAACAAAGACAAAGTGGAATCTTAGTAAACTCTAAGCTCTGCGTTTTCTATTTCATTGAAAACTTTCACTTGAACATTACTCTGTTCAGCGGTAGTTGAAATTTTGCAGATTCTAAAAATCCCCAGTGTGTTTCAGACTATATGTTGTGAAATCAGTTTTAATGACTGTGACCAGGTTTTTCTTTTTTAAAAAAGTACACAGGATAGAACAAAAAATATCAGTGTATCACACATTGTAACAATGAATATTATTTCATAAGACTTTTGTTTCAGATATGTACAAATAAACAGTATATTCTAAGCCACAATATAAAATGTATTTCTTATTGTGAGTTACAACTAGGATTAAAAGGAGAAGCTAAATTGACAACATAATTAAACTGAGAAAAATTTGGTAAATGCTTAAATGAAAGGGATTAGGGAAATCAAAGGTTGTTGAATCCGTTTCTAGCTTGAGAGGTTAAACAAATTATTATAACAGGTATCTTTTAATGAGCACTTACTTTATACCAGGCATTATGCTAAATGCTTTACATATAGATCTTATTTAACCCACACGGCAACCTCATGAGGCAGATACTTACTTTATGAGGACATAGAGTAGCTACATAACTTGCAAAGGTTGCACAGTTGGCTCATAAGGTCTTGAGTTATAATTTAAGGCCAGGTATGTATCTCCCTAGCCTCCAACTTTTCTTACTACAGAAGTAGAGCATGTACATACTTAGTAATGGCCACATGCTCAGAACTGAGTTATGTGTTTTAAGGAATAGAGAAGTATAAAACATGGTTCATGCCCTCTATGATCTTACAATCCAGTTGGAAACCCATAAACTATATACCTAAAAACGTGTGTGTAGTTCATATGTACAGACGTGTATGAAAAGAAAATCAACTTCACTAATAAGCAAATAACTGGAAAACGCATCATTACTATACTATAAACTTAAGGACAAAGACTGTGCTCTGTCCACAGTTATACAGACTGTGCTGTGTCCTGGCATACAGCTGGTACTTGATAAAAAATACAAGGCAGTCTGTAATTTGCTACTAAACCTAGTGGTAGAAACAATAGTTACTGTGGGAATTCAAATAGGAAGAAACTGATGAAGGCTAGATGATCTGAGCTACTTTATTACAATTTTATTACAAGATGAGTTAAAAGAATCCTTATAAGATTTTGAGTAGGCAGAAGAAAACACTGCTAAAATGAATTCAAGAAAAAAAAGTAACAGAATGAGTTATATGAGTAAGAAAATATTTCTTACTGGAGTAGAGTGACTCTTGCTGAACCATATTAAGTTAGAAAAATAGGTTAGGGTCAAATTATGAAGGGTCTTAAAACTCAGGGGTATGAAATAATGATACTCTGGGTTTTTTTTTGTTTTGTTTTTGAGAAGGAGTCTCACTCTGCCACCCAGGCTGGAGTGCAGTGGCATGATCTTGGTTCATTGCAAGCTCCGTCTCCCAGGTTCACGCCACTCTTCCATCTCAGCCTCCGGAGAAGCTGAGACAACAGGTGCCTGTCACCACACCCGGTTAAATCTCTTTTTGTATTTTTAATAGAGACGGGGTTTCATCGTGTTAGCCAGGATAGTCTCGATCTCCTGACCTTGTCATCAGCCTGCCTCAGCCTCCCAAAGTGCTGGGATTACAGGAGTGAGCCACCATGCCCGACCAGTACTCCAGTTTTTGAATAGAAAAGTAAAACAATGAAAGTGATATTTACAAAAGATTATCCTGAATTCACAAAAGAATAAATACAAATGGTCAGTAATAAGAATAAATATGGGCAACATAGTGAGACCCTGTTTCTAAAAAAAAAATAGTAAAACATAGAGGAGTGGAGCAAGATGGCCAAATAGAAGCCTCCACCGATCATTCCTCTTGCAGGAACACCAAATTTAACAACTATCTACACACACAAAAACACCTTCATAAGAACCAAAAATCAGGTGAGCACTCACAGCACGTGGTTTTAACTTCATACCACTGAAAGAGGCACTGAAGAGGGTAGGAAAGATAGTCTTGAATCGCCAATGCTACTCCTCCCTCATCCCCCAGCAGCATCCGTATGGCAGCGAGAATCTGTGTGCTTGGGAGAGGGAGAGAGCAGTGACTGTGAGATACTGCATTGAACTCACTGCCACCCTTTCACAGCAGAAAGCAAAAGCAGGCTGAACTCAACTGACACATGCCCATGGAGGGAGCATTTAGACCAGCCCTAGACAGAGGGGAATCGCCCATTCCAGCGGTGAGGACTTGAGTTCTAGCAAGCCTCACAGTGTAGGCTAAAGGGCTCTGGGGCTCCAAATAAACTTGAAAGGCAGTCTAGGCCACAAGGACTGTACCTTCTAGGCAAACCCTAGGGCTGAGATGGGCTCAGATGCAAACAACTTACTGAGACACCAGCCAGCACAGCTAAGGGAGTGCTTGTACCACCCCTCCCCCAACCCCAGGCAGCACAGCTCGCAACTTCAAAAGAGACCCCTTCCTTCTGCTTGAGGAGAGGAGAGGGAAGAGTAAAGAGAATTTTGTCTTACATCTTGGATACCAGCTCAGCCATAGTAGGATAGGGTACTGGTCAGAATCATTCCAGGTCCTAGCTCCCAGACAACATTTCTAGACACACCCTGGGACAGAAGGGGGAACCTGCTGGCTTGAAGGGGACAATCTAATCCTGGTAGGATCTATCACCACTGACTAAGGAGCCCTTGGGACCTAAATAACCAGCAGCAACAACCAGGTAGTATGCCATGGGCCTTGGGTGAACCTCTGAGACATGCTGGCTTCAGGTGAGACCTAGCACATTCCCAGTTGTGATGGCTATGGTGACACACTCCTTTTGCTTGAGAAAAGCAGAGGGAAAAATAAAGGGGACTTTGTCTTGCATCTTAGGTAACAGCTCAGCCACAGGAGTGTAGAGCACCAGGTGGGCTCTCGGGCTTCCTGATTCCAGGTCTTGGCTCTTGGATGGCATTTCTGGACCTGCCCTGGACCAGGGAGGAGCCACTGCCCTGAAGGGTTAGTCCCAGGCCAGGCAGCATCTATCACAAGCTGACTGAAGAGCAGTACTAACAGCAAAGTTGACAGCTATAAGCACTTACATCAAAAAAGGAGAAAAACTTTAGGTCAACAATCTAATGATTAATCTTAAAGAACTAAAACAGTAAGAGGAAACCAAACCCAAAAGTAGTAGGAGAAATAATGAAGACCAGACAATAAATAAATGAAATTAAAATAAAGAATATAAAAGATCAACAAAACAAAAAGTTGGTTTCTTGAAAAGATAAACAAAAATCAACAAATCTTTAGCCAGACTCACTAAGAAAGAGAGAAGATCCAAATAAATAAAATCAGAGATGAAAAAGGAGACATTACAACTGATACTACAGAAATTCAAGGGATCACTAGTGTCTACTATGAGGAACGGTATGACAATAAATTGGAAGATGTAGAAGAAATGAGTGAATTCCTAGACATACCCAACCTACCAAGACTGAACCATGAAGAAATCCAAAACTTGAATAGATCAATAATAATGAGATAGAAGCCATAATAAAATTTCTCCCAACAAAAAAAAGCCTGGCACTTGATGGCCTCACTGCTGAATCCTACCAAATATTTAAAGTAGAACTAATATCAATTCTACTCAAACTGTTCTGAAAATAGAGGGAATACTTCCAAACTCATTCTATGAGGCCAGTATTGCCCTGATACCAAAAGCAGACAAAGACACATTTTAAAAAGAAAACTACAGGCCAATATCACTGATGAATATTGATGCAAAAATCCTCAACAAAATACTAGCAAACCAAATTTTTGTTTTTGTTTTTGTTTTGAGACAGACTATCACTCTGTTGCCCAGGCTAGAGTGCAGTGGCATTATCTTGGCTCACTGCAAGCTCCACCTCCCAAGTTCAAGTGACTCTCCTGCCTTAGCCTCCGAGTGGCTGGGATTACAGGCACCTGACACCTTGCCTGCTAATTTTTGTATTTTTTTAGTAGAGATGGGGTTTCACCATGTTGGCCAGGCTGGTCTCGAACTTCTGACCTCAAGTGATCCACCTTCCTTGGCCTCCCAGTGTGCTGGGATTACAGGCATGAGCCACTGAGCCCAGCCTAGCGAACCAAATTTAGTAACACATTAAAAAAATCATTCATCATGACCAAGTGGGATTTATCCCTGGATGCAAGGATGATTCAACATACACAAATTGATCAATGTGATACATCATATCAACAGAATGGCAGACAAAAACCATATGTTCATTTCAATTGATGCTGAAAAAGCATCTGATAAAATTCAACATTCCTGCATGATACAAACCCTCAAAACACTGGGTATAGAATGAACATACCTCAGCATAATAAAAGCCACATATGAGAGACCCATAGGTAGTATCATACTGAATGGAGAAAAACTAAAAACCTTTCCTCTAAGATCTGAAACATGACAAGGATGCCCACTATCACCAATTTTATTCAAAATAATACTGGAAGTTGTAGCTAGAGGAATCAGACAAGAGAAAGAAAGAGCATCCAAACTGGAAAGGAAGATGTCAAACTACCCTTGTTTGCAGATGATATAACCTACGATGAGATCTCATCTCATCCCAGTTAAAGTAGCTTTTTTTTTTTTTTTTTTTTTTTTTTTTTGTGAGACGGAGTCTCGCTGTGTCTCCCAGGCTGGAGTGCAGTGGCGTGATCTCGGCTCACTGCAAGCTCCGCCTCCCGGGTTCACGCCATTCTCCCGCCTCAGCCTCCCAAGTAGCTGAGACTACAGGCGCCCGCCACCACGCCCGGCTAGTTTTTTTGTATTTTTAGTAGAGACGGGGTTTCACCATGTTAGCCAGGATAGTCTCGATCTCCTGACCTCATGATCCACCTGCCTCGGCCTCCCAAAGTGCTGGGATTACAGGCTTGAGCCACCGCGCCCGGCCTAAAGTAGCTTTTATCTATAACATAGGCAATAACAAATATTGGTGAGGATGTGGAAAAAAGGGAACCCTCGTATAATGATGGTGGGAATGTAAATTAGTACAAGCACTATGGAGCAGTTTGGAGGTTCCTCAAAAAACTAATACAGAGCTACCTTATGATCCAGCAATCCCACTGCTGGCTATATACCAAAAAGAAAGGAAATGAGCATATGGAAGAGATATGGGCACTCCCACGTTTATTGCGGCACTATTTATAATCAAGATCTGGAAGCAACCTTACTGTCCATCAACAAATGAATGGAGAATGAAAATGTAAATAAACACAATGGAGTACTATTCAGCCATAAAAAAAGAATGAGATCTTGTCATTTGCAACAACACGGATGAAACTGGAGAACACTGTGTTAGGTGAAATAAACCAGGCACAGAAAGACACATTTCACACAATCTCACTCATTTGTGGTAGCTAAAAATTAAAACAATTGAACTCATGGAGATAGAGAGTAAAGGATAGTTACCAGATGCTGGGTAGGGTAGTGAGGTGGTGGGGGGGAAATAGGGATGGTTAATGGGTACAAAAAAAACCCAGAATGAATAGTCGGGCGCAGCAGCTCACACCTGTAATCCCAGCACCTTGGGAGGCTGAGCCAGGTGGATCGCCTGAGGTCAGGAGTTCGAGACCAGCCTGACCAACACGGAGAAACCCCATCTCTACTAAAAATACAAAATTAGCCAGGCGTGGTGGTGCATGCCTGCAGTCCCAGCTACTCGGGAGGCTGAGGCAGGAGAATCACTTGAACCTGGGAGGCGGAGGTTGTGGTGAGGCGAGATCACACCACAGCACTCCAGCCTGGGTGGGCAACAAGAGCAAAACTCTGTCTCAAAAAAAAAACAAAAACAAAAACAAACAAAAAAAAAAACAGGATGAATAACACATAGTATTTGATAACATAACAGGGTGACTCTAGTAAAAAATAATTTAATTGTACATTTAAAAATAATTAAAAGAATTGGACTGTCTATAACACAAGGATAAATGCTTGAGGTGATGGATACCATTTACCCTGATGTGATTATCATGTGTTGCATGCCTGTAACAAAATGTCTCATGTAACCCATAAATACATACAACTACATACACCATGTACGTATGCACAAAATAAAAAATTATTTTATATTTATAAAATAATTATTTATAATTTTATGTATTTATATTTATAGTTATACATATAATTAATGTTTAATATTTATAATTTTTAATATTAATTTTTAAATGCACACAAAAAATATTGTAAAATCTATGATACCAGGAGATTGGTAAAAATCAATAGACAAAACTCAGATCAGTGATGATATGGATAAACAAGCACAAAGTTGATGGGACTACATTCCTAAAAGTCAGTTTGGTATTTATTGTGTAGCAATTTGTAAAAGGTTCAGGGACTTTTACTTCAGCTATCTAATTTCCAGGAGATTCGATTCCAAGAGGAAGCCAAGTGTGAGAAAAGATGTGTACACAAGGATGTTAAAAAGATAGAGGTATTTAAGGATATTCTAGAAAGCACTATTTATAAGAAACTATAAACAATGAAATGGTCATCACTAGAGAACCAGTTAGTAATACTACAGTGTATATAGGTTATGTTACAATATAGATTGTAATATGCTTTGGCTCTGTATCCCCACCCAAATTTCATCTCGAATTGTAATCCCCACATGTTGAGAGAGGGACCTGGTGGGAGGTGACTGGATCAGCATGGTTTTCCCTCATGTTATTCTTGTGATAGAGAGGGAATTCTCAAAATCTGATGGTTTTAAAAGTGGCAGTTTCCCCTGCACACACACACACTCTCTCTCTCTCTCTCTCCTGCCGCCATGTAAGATGTGCTCTGCCTCCCCTTCGCCTTCCGCCATGATTTAAGTTTCCTGAGGACTCCCAGGCCGTGCGGAACTGTGAGTCAACTAAACCTCTTTCCTTTATAAATTACCCAGTCTCAGGTAGTATCTTTACAGCAGTGTGAAAATGGACTAATACAATGTAAGCGGAGTAAAAATGAGCAACATCATAAATTTATTTTTAAACGTAGGAATGCAGGAAGGAAGGGAGGCAAAATGGGGAGGGAAATAGGGAGGAATGGAAAAGAAAGGAAAAAAGAAAAAGAAGGATCAACAAAACAAGTATGACAAAATAATGATAATTGTTGAATCTGGAGGACTGGGTATGGCGGTAGGGTTCATTATAGTATTTTCTCTACTTGTGTAAATATTTTAAAACTTTCATTACAAAGCTCTTTTTAAAAATAAAGAGAACAATTATGGTATAGATTTCTATATATTAAAAAATCCTTCAGAAAATTATTTTACCTAGGCAAAAAGAAGGGAGATCGCTAGATAGAATTCTCTCCTTATTTCAAATGAGTCTTGTCCTAACAAGAGTCAGTTTCTTGAGGACAGAAATCATGTTATTCCTCTTTTGTATTTCTTCCCATTTACCAAATTACTATATACATAGTCGATCCTAAATATATAACTTGTTATTTGAAAATACATCTTGAATGGAAAGTATAGTGATAAGCCATCTCTCTCACCTTGTATTCCCTTTCTGTCTCCTTTTGCTAGATTCCGTGAAGAAAAAAACTTTTTGCCATATGCCATCAACTCCTGTATGTTTGCCTGAGATGAGCACAACTTCTAAATCCATAGCAATCTCTCCCCAGAGGTCTGCAAGGTGAAACACTTTAACTATCAATGTGCTTGATGTTTTAACCTCCTCTATAGCAAGACTATAAACTCTTCAAAAATAATGCCTGCCATAAAACACAGCAGGCACTCCAATAAGTACCTGTTGAATGAATGAATTCACAGGTCTGGAAGATGAAAGGTGAGACAGGTAGGCTACGAGACGTGGTAGATTCTTCTTCTTTTTTTTTTTTTTTTTTTGAGACAGTTTCGCTCTTGTTGCCCAAGCTGGAGTGCAATGGTGCCATCTCACTGCAACCTCCGCCTCCCGGGTTCAAGCGATTCTCCTGCCTCAGCCTCCCAAGTAGCTGGGAATACAGGAACGCGCCACCACGTCCGGCTAATTTTTTGTATTTTTAGTAGAAACGGGGCTTCACCATGTTCGCCAGGCTGGTCTTGAACTCCTGACCTCAGGTGATCCACCTGCCTCGGCCTCCCAAAATGCTGGGATTACAGGCGTGGGCCACCGCGCACAGCCAGATTCTTCTTTTAGTGGTATTCAATTTGCATAATTATTTCTACCTCGTTGAAATTTCATTTAAAAAAAAAAAGCATTTCTGATTTTCATTAGTTATATAGCTCTGTATAAGGAATAGTTTGCTTTGCCTCAGCTATGAAGTAAGAGTTGAAATAAAAATTATCTTGAGCTCCCCCACTTTATGATTCTACTCTATCATTACCAGGCCCTTAACCATACAAGGATATCTGTAATGTATTCAATCACTAATTTCCTGGCCTTTCTAGTTTGACTAAGATTCTTTCTGTACTATTATGATTAGTGGCACTACAAAAGTCTGGATCACCTTGCCTTTTTGAACACCAAGCTTAATTTTTTTTTAATTTTTGACCTCCTCTGTGGAGAGGATACTATGCCTGACATACTGAAATACTGAAGGTTAATAAGTGCTTATTTTAATGTTAATAATTTGTAACCTGTGACCTAGTTATCTACTCGGCTTTTTAAATCAGTTTTGCACAGATGGTAAAACAGTTTTTACTTGTCTTAGAATTAGTAAGTAGTTTTCTCTGAACCAGTGCCTAACAGTAAAAGCTATCATGCCAGGCACAGTGCTTAAATGCTTAATATATCATATTTCATTTAATTCTGCTAATACAAAAGGGTATTATTCAATTTTTTTTTTTTTTTTAGACGGAGTCTCGCTCTGTCGCCCAGGCTGGAGTGCTATGGCGTGATCTCTCCTCACTGCAACCTCCACCTCCTGGGTTCAAGCGATTCTCTTGCCTCAGCCTCCTGAGTAGCTGAGATTATAGATGCATGTCACCACGCCCAACTAATTTTTTTGTATTTTTTTTTAGTAGAGACAGGGTTTCACCATGTTGACCAGACTGGTCTCGAACTCCTGACCTCATGATCCACCCATCTCGGCCTCCCTAAGTGCTGAGATTGCAGGCATGAGCCACCGCGCCTGGCCTATTCCATTTTATAGTTAGGAAAAGAGAGACTACAAAGGATGAATAACTCGACAAAATGCAGACAGCTGGTAAAATAACATCTGTGGGATTCAAATTTTCATCTAATACCAACATGTATGACCCTAACCACTGTAATACACTCCCTCCCTATCGGTGCCCTGGTCATTCTGAAGTGATCAAGACTTACACTACCAATTCACTTTTCTATTCCTCTATTGTATAAACAATCCATTTTATTCTAGTGTCATCCTGAGGATAGGGACTAAGTCTATCTTATCCCCAACTAGCATACTGCCTTACACACTGTGGGTATGTAGTAAATACTACCTTAATTTCCCCAGGAAATACTAAGGTATGCAGGACTATCACCTAAAAACCAAACACAAATTTTAAGTCATTTTGGCTTAAAGCTGGGTGTGGTTGCATGCGCCTACAGCCCCAGCAACTCAGGAGGCTGAGGTGGGAAGATTACTGAAGGCCAGGAATTCGAGGATGCAGTGCACTCTGATCAAACCTGTGAATAGCCACTGCACTGCAGCCTGGGCAACATAGCGAGGCTCTGTCTCTTAAAACAAAAAAGGCATTTTGGCTCAATTTTTTTTTCTTGCTCTTTTCTTATGGTTGTGTTATTTTTTGCTGTCAACATGCCTGTTCAGCAGCACAGCCTGGAAGCCTATTACCTTGCTTTACTAATACATTCCTGTTCATCTGCTATAGGCCCACCCAGTGATAATCAAGCTTATTAGAATTGTATGTAAAATCAGATCTAAGTAGGGTCTAAGTGGCTCTCCTATAAGTAAAAATAAAACTGTAAGAGTAGGGCTTCAGACATCTAATGCAACACTTAACTGCTCAGAGCTCTTGGACTAATTTTTTTTTTTTTTTTGAGACTGAGTCTTGCTCTGTCACCCAGGCTGGAGTGCAGTGGCATGATCTCGGCTCACTGCAACCTCTGCCTCCTGGATTCAAAGAATTCTCCTGCTTCAGCCTCCTGAGTAGCTGGGATTACAGGTACATGCCACCAGGCCCAACTAATTTTTTTTTTTTTTTTTTTTTTTTTTTTTTTTTTTTTTTAGTAAAGACAGGGTTTCACCATGTTGACCAGACTGGTCTCAAACTCCTGACCTTGTCATCCACCCACTTCAGCCTCCCAAAGTGCTGGGATTACAGGCGTGAGCCCCCATGCACAGCCTAATTTACTTTCTAGATTTCTCCCCTGAATTGCAAATAGTTAAAATTTCTGAAACGGCTGTCCTCTGGATGAGTACTACTATATTATGCATACTACAAATACATGTATTTTGGCACTTAAACATGCTTACACACATGTGCAAAGAAACACACAGCAGTTGATCCAAGTTTGGGCCCCTGATCCAAGCCGGACCAATTAAAGTAGGGTCAATTAAAACCAGTGGAGGAAGACTCTTATCACCTCTTAGGTCACAAACTGGAAGGATAAGCTGGCAGCTCTCATGGTCTCCACTTCAAGCAAATGCCTATCAACTCTAAATGATAATAAAGCACACCAGAAGAAAAATTTCTCCAAATATATCATATTTATGGTATCACATCACATACCTAGAAAGTTCTCGCAGAGTCACGAGTTTCTGAATCCACATTTACTTCCTTTTAGTCTTACCCTAGCATTGTCCACGAGGAATTTTACATGAACCCATAGATCCACCTGTTTTTTTTGAGATAGGTTTTGTCCCTTGCAACCAAGAGTGCTAATTATATACATATATGTGCAATACATATACCCAAATAATTTGCCAAACTGTATGTCTCTTCTTCATATATTCTAAAGTGCTTAATAGTATCTTTAAGAACTCAGGATCTAGATTAGACTTAAATTGAAACCCAGCTTCACCATTTCCTATCTGTGTGAGGGCAACCTTCTGTACATTTCTGAATTTGTTTCCTCATTTGTAAAACAGGAACAACCTATTAGATATACCTCCCAAATATACTTTGAATCCATCTTCTTATATATCCATCTCTACTGCCACCAATACCTCTCATCTAGATTGTTAAATACCATACTGCAGACCAAACGCTATTTTGTAATATGGAAATCGAATAAGCTCTCTGCTTAAAATCTTTGATTGGCTTCTGATTGCACTGAACTCTGCTTTCTTGTCTATCCTTATCTTGCATCACTCTCCATCCCTCACCTGTGATGCTCTAGCCACACTAACCTTTTTCTGTTCCTAAAATATGTTAAGCTCCTTCCCCCTTCAAAGCTTTTACACTTGCTCTTCCTTCGGCCTGAAATGCTTTTGTCTCAGATCTTCACAAGGCTAGTTCCCTATCACTCAGGTCTTAACTCCAATATCATTCCCTCAAAGAGACCTTTTCTGACCATATTCCATAAAGTAAAAGCAGCAGCAGAAGCATTACCACCACCAATACACTCTATAGCATTACTCTTACTTCATTTAAAAAAAAAAAATCACTTTTGGCTGGGTGTGGTGGTTCACACCTGTAATCCCAGCACTTTGGGAGGCAGAGGTGGGTGGATCACGAAGTCAGGAGATCGAGACCATTCTGGCTAACATGGTGAAACCTTGTCTCTACTAAAAATACAAAAAATTAGCCGGGCGTGGTGGTGAGCACCTGTAGTCCCAGCTACTCAGGAGGCTGAGGCATGAGAATCACATGAACCCGGGAGGCAGAGGTTGCAGTGAGCAGAGATTACGCCTCTGCACTGTAGCCTGGGTGACACATCAAGGCTATGTTTCAAAAAAAAAAAAGGCACTCTTCATAATATTCCTTTTTTTTTTTTTTTTTTTTTGAGACAGAGTCTTGCTCTGTCGCCTAGGCTGGAGTATAGTGGCGCAATCTCGGCTCACTGTAACCTCTGCCTCCCAGGTTCAAGAGATTCTCCTGCCTCAGCCTCCTGAGTAGCTGGGATTACAGATGCATGCCACCATGCCCGGCTAATTTTTATATTTTTAATAGAGACAGGGTTTCACCGTATTGATCAGGCTGGTCTTGAACTCCTGACCAGGTGATGTGCCCACCTCGGCCTCCCAGAGTGCTGGGATTACAGGTGTGAGCCACTGCGCCCAGCCAATATTCTTTTTCAACTTCTTTGATTGATGATTACAGAAAAGTTAGCAGAAAAATAGCACCTCACTTCTCCCAACATTAACATCTTACATAACTACAGTACCACTATCGAAACCAGGAAAATAGTATTGATGCAATACTATCAATTTAACTCTAGCTCTTATTCATTTCACCAGTTTTTCCACTAATGTCCTTCCATTCCAGGATCCTATCCACAAGCCCATGTTGCATTTAGTTATTTCTCCTACTCTCATCCAATCTGTGGCAGTTCCTTTATCCTTCAGTCTGTTACAGTCTTGACACCTTAAAGAATATTAGCCATTTTGTAGGCTATCAATCAATTTGGAATTGTTTAATCTTTCCTCATTATTACAGTAAGATTATACATTTTTGGCAAGAATAAAACAGAAATAATATTGTATTCTTCTTAGTGCATATCATGGGGTATATCAGCATGTCCTACTACTGGTGATGCTCACCTTGATCACTTAATTAAGATGGCATCTTCAGGCTTCTCCTTTAGTAAACATCTTGGGGAAGATACTTTGAAACTATGCAAATACCCTATTTCATTTCAAACTTTTGACCATTATTGCCAAGTGCCGTGGCTCGTGCCTGTAATCCCAGCACTCTGGGAGGTCGAGGTGGGAGAACTGCTCGAGTCCAGGAGTTTAAAAGAAGCCTTAGCAACACAGTGAGATGTAATCTCAAAAAATAAAAAATTAGCCAGTCGTAGTGGCATGCACCTGTAGTCCCAGCTACTCTGGACTCATTCTTTTAGTTGGCCCTTTATAGTTGAAAATTCGTAAGTTTAATGTGGCTATGATATAACCAACTTATATAAATTGCAGTAGGAGATCAGAACAATTTCACCTTATAAAACTCTAACATCCCCATCCAGGTGCTACAGGTACATCAATCTACAACAAATACCCAAATCCTCCAAGATGAACTCATCCTTTCTACCTCACTAAGACTTATTTTTATACCTAATCTCTCAGTAGCAGCACAGCTCTCCATGGCTGAAACCTCAGAAATATTATTGGCTTGATTATGTGTGATATGTAGCCCCATCCATGTGAACAATGTTCCACCTCTAAGAAGTTTCTCTCTCTCCTTGTCTTTTCCATTCCCACTACTGTAACTCTACTTGGTCTGCCTAATACCTTGCCTGAATTACTGCAAACGCTTTCTACTTCTTATTCCCAGCTCTTCCCCATTCCAGTCTTCCATCTTTCCTGTCACCAGATTAATCTTCCTAAGGGACAACTCTGTGGCCCACCTGTTTTCAAAAAAAAGTCAATAGCCTTCCTGGCCTTCTGAATGTAGCCCAAGCCTGGATTTACATATCTATAAAGAACTTCTATAAATAACCACTAAATTATCCTTCCTTTTGCCAATATCAAAACTATTTCAACCGCTCAAAGAGGATGCATACTGCAAATCAAGGACAAGCAAAACAAAAACTAAAAGAACCAAAGAGAAAAGACATCCAGCTCAGCATGATTTCTGAACAAAGAATAAAATAAACACAACTACCACTTAAGATGGACAAAGCCAAAGAAAAGTCAAAAGTAAAAAAAAATTTTGAATCCCATTCATAGTTGAAAAATATTTGATTATGGGCAAGCTAGAATGTTATTCCTGAGAATGCAAATCTAAATCAAGTTCCTAGGCTCCAAAGACTGAAAGGAACCAGAGGAAATACTATTGTTGTGTTTCAACAATTCCAAGACTGTCCCAACTAGATTCTAACTTTACTTATACTAAAGCACCCTAAGGTCAGTCCTCCATGTAAAAGAAAACACCTACCATGGTACTATCACTGACCAGTTTTTTGTTTTTTAAAATATGCATTTTATCATACAACATGAAGTAAATAAAACAATATAAAAAGCTGATGCTTTCATCAAATTATTAATATTTTGAGGCCAGGTATGGTGGCTCATGCCCATAATCCCAGCATTTTGGGAGGCTGAGGAGGAAGGATTGCTTGAGGCCAGGAGTTCAAAACCAGCCTGGGCTACATAGCAAGACCTGCTCTCGATGAAAAAAAAAAAAAAAGAAAAACACATTAGCCAGGTGGCCGGGCGCAGTCGCTCACGCCTGTAATTCCAACACTCTGGGAGGCCAAGGCGGGTGGATCACCTGAGCTTAGGAGTTCAAGACCAGCCTGGGCAGCATGGTGAAACCCCATCTCTACTAAAAATAAAAAAATTAGGCATGGTGGCACGCGCTCATAGTCCCAGCACTTGGGAGGCTGAGGCAGGAGAACTGCTTGAGCCTGAAAGGCAGAGGTTGCAGTGAGCCAAGATTGTACCACTGCACTCCAGCCTGGGCAACAGAGACAGAGAGAGCCCTTGTCTCAAAAAAAAGATAAAGTATATATATTAGTCAGGCATGGTGACGTATGCCTGTAGTCCCAGCTACTTAGGAGGCTGAGGCAGGTGGGGCCCTTATGCCCAGGAGTTACAGTGAGGTATAACTGTACCACTGTACTCCAGCCTGGGCAACAGAGCAAGACTTTGTTTCTAAAAATAATAATAATTAATATTTTACCTCATGACAAATGAAGTTTGAAACATCTTCCCAAAAGGAGAAGAAATATCCCCTAGGAATAAATGATTCATTATTCACTAATTTGGTGTTTGCAGCCACTTCAGAGAACATAACTGGCACAAAAAAAGAGAGTCAATTGTATCTCTAAGGGAGCACATATTACTTGCAACATGAAAATCACAAAAATGGTTAACTTTAGATATCCATAAAACATAATAAAAGAAAACTTACCAAAAGTTAATTATATTAAATAACCTCTAGAACAGGTATGGCAAATAGATTTGATCTTGCATACCAGCTCCAAAGGACAACGTGTTCTGAATAAGATACCTCCTATGAAGCTGTGCTATGGTTCATAGGCAAAAAGAACTAAAATCAATTAACAATGTTGGCTGTTAAATAACGTTATTTGTGTTGTTTATTTGCCATTCCTATGCTTCTGTATTTCAAATAATCCCACAAAATGTACAATTACAACATTACTTACTGCTTCAACAGAGTTACATTCTCGTCTTGTTTCTAAATAACGTAGTGCTCGTTTTTCTTCTTCTTTTAATTTAGCATCTGCCTGTCCAGAAGCAAAATAGCAATCATTTTAAGAATATCAAGAGAATTGCTCAAATTATCACATATGCTAAGTTCTAACTTACATATTTCATATAATTCTGTACACCATTTTGTTGTAAATACGAGGGTGCTTGTGTTCTATAAAATCTCTCTGTTGAATCCAAGTATGCCTTCTCAAAATTGTCCCTATAAATTTGAAGCTTATCTTCAGGATTAGAACAAAGGTTAACTGAAAAACAGAAAATAAAGTATTACTCCAATTATGATTAAAATCAATATTTTGAGTATAATAAATGAAATAAATATCGAGGACTCACTATGTGCAAGGTAATAATGCTCAAGAGAACATATAATTATATAAGACAAAATCCTTCTCCATAAGATGATGATGACAGCACAAAGCAGTAAAGTAACAAATAAATAATACAAATATAGACTATTTTATTTTTGAATAGGTAAGAGACTGACTTCTAACTGAAAAATCAAGAAAACATTCACAGAAGCAATGGGATTTAAACTGAATCTTAAAGAATCAACTAGAATTTGCATAAATGGAGATTAGTAAGGTAAGTAAATATTCAGAAGCAGAAAAGCACAAGAAAATATGACTAGGTTGTCTAAGTGGATTGCAAGTTTAATAGAAGGTAAGGTAGAATGGTAAATTACAAATGGTTGTGAAGATGTCCTGGGCAACATAGTAAAATCATGTGTCTACAGAAAAATTAAGGCCGTGCACAAAGGCTCACACCTGTAATCCCAGCACTATGGGAGGCCAAGATGGGCAGACTACTTGAGGTCAGGAGTTTAAGACCAGCCTGGCCACTATGGTGAAACCCCGTCTCTACTAAAAATACAAAAATTAGCTGGGCATGATGGCACACACCTGTAATCTCAGCTATTCTGGAGGCTGAGGTATGAAAACTGCTTGGACCCGGGAAGTGGAGGTTGCAGTGAGCTGAGAGCATGTCACTGCACTTCAACCTGGGTGACAGGGTGAGATTGTCTCAAAAAAAGAAAAAAAAAAAAAAAAGAAAAACATTAGCCAGGTGTGGGGTACATGCCTACAGTCCCAGCTACTCAGGAGGCTGAAATAGGAGGACTGTTTGAGCCCTGAGAGGTGGAGGTTCAATGAGCCATGATCACGTCACTGCACTCCAGCTTGGGCAACAGAGCAAAACCCCATCTCTTTAAAAAAAAAAAAAAAAGCATGGTGTAGCACTTAAGGGGTAAGTAGAAAAAATACCAATAAAATAGTGCTTAAACATTTATGAACAGCATATGGGTTAAACAACAGCAATAAGATCATTATAAGAGGACTGTTTCAAAACTCTGCATGTAAAGTTTAATGTCTGGTGGCAGTTCAAATAAAAACAAATGAATTTCAGGAGCACTGCTAATGAAAATCTAAAGGCTTGATAACTAAAGGATTATGGCGCAATGAAGAAAAGCCAGTCAAAAATAACTCTATAGGTTCATTAACTCAATAAATACTTATCTAGAGTGATTTTGTGCCATGCATTCTATGTTCACTAAAGACACAGTGCTAACAACACTATTAAACAAAAGTACTACGCCAAGGAGGCACAGGTACTGTGAAGCACTAAATGACAGAACTTAACTTAGACTGGGAATGAAGAAAGGCCTCCAGGAGGAGGATGAAGCGTGGGGAAGAGGCATACTCTAAGTAACAGGAAACAGATTAGAAGTCAGAGGGAATGTGCTCCTACATGCTCTCCTTTTCATTACCTTTCATGGAAGTAACCTGCTTTCTGAAAGATGAATACCTAACCTTTTAATGAACTAGTTACCTTTTATAAGCTATACATTCAAATTTATATATCTAATTTACTTCACTAAAAAGACTTGCCAAGAAATTAATGGCATGAAGAAAATATTAACCACATTAATATGAATTTTTATACACTTTTAAGCAGAATTAATATCATTTGTGTACTCTTAAAAAAAAATCTAGTACAAAAAGTAGATGTAACTTTGTATGCTAATAAACACAACTTTGTGCTATTCCGTAATTGTTCTACAATTTCCATGAAACAGAAATTATGATCATAAAAGTTCAGAACATACCATACGATTCTCTTACTCCAATAACCAGCTGAGAATCAAAAGCTTCTCCCAATCTTTCAGCATGTACCAGCTTCATTGCACTATCTTGGAGTCTGTTTTTTATATTTGAAAAGATTGACTCATTCCATGTATCAAGCATAAGCTAGGAAAACAAGAACAAATTGTAACATAATTTTCAATTATTAATATACAAAGTATCATGTACAAACACTAAAAAAGGAAATCAAATTCGTAGGCCTGGGCCAGGTGCAGTGGCTCATGCCTGTAGTCCCACCAATTTGGGAGGCCGAGGCAGGTGGATTGCTGGAGTCCATGAGTTCGAGACCAGCCTGGGCAACAGGACAAACTCCTGTCTCTATAAAAAAAATACAAAAAAAAATAGCCAGGTGTGGTGGTACACACCTGTAGTCCCAATGAGCCGAGACCATGCCACTGCACTCCAGCCTGGGTGACAGAGTAAGACCCTGTCTCAAAATAACTTAGGTTGCATTCACTCAAATACTTCAGGGAAGCAGTATATTTAGCATAATGGTAAACAAGGGTCGACTAAGTGTGGTCTAATCCCAAAACCTTGGGAGGCCAACGTGGGATGATCACTTGAGGCCAGGAGTTTGAGAGCAGCCTTGGCAACACAGTAAGACCCATCTCAACGACAACAAAAAATACAAAAATTTGCTAGGCATGCTGGCATGCGCTTGTACTCCCGGCTACTTGGGAGGCTGAGGTGGGAGGATCACTTAAGTCCAAGAGGGCAAGGCTGCAGCAAGCCCAGAACACACCATTCCACTCTAGCCTGGGCAACACAGCAAGACCCCATTTCAAACAAAACAAAAGTAAATAAAGAACAAATGTTTCAGAATCCAACATAAGTGGAATTCAATCCCAGCTGTTACTTATCTGCTTTCTTATGTGTAAAATGGTCAAAATAATACTGCAAATTTCAGTGGTTGTAAAAATTAACTATGATAATACATGGAAAATGTTTATTCTCCTGTAGTTCCATTTCAGATATACTGGTGGTTGAATTTCAGATATACTGGTGGTTTGAAATAGACATATGCACATGTTTGTAAAGACACATAAAAAATGCAAAAAGGACCAACTGAAAATCTGATACTGGACCTTATAAAAGAGTATGCAAATCTACTGTTTAGATGTTCCATTAAATGATAAAAATGGTATCTAAACATTGGTGATTATACCAGTACTCCAAGAAACTTGGCCAGATGTAGGAGATACATTAATAACAGCAACAATAACAAGAGTTAACAGTTTTCTAACACTCATTCTGCACCTGGGACTGCTCTATGTATTGTCCGCATATAACTCATTTAATCCTCATAATCTTGATATAGGTACCATGATTATCCCCCCTTTAGATATGTGAAACCTGGGGTACAGATAGCAAAGCTAACTTTCCACATTTATGCATCTCATCAGTGGCAACACTGAGATGTGAATCCAAAAACTGTGGTCCCAGAATCGATACACTTAATCAGTAAGTGGATGTTGCTTCCCACAACCAATAGAGAATGTCAAAACTTCCCACAACCAACAGAGAATGGCCAAAAAAAGAGGATAAGATTATGAGACTACAAATTAAATAGCAGCCAGAAGTGTTTTTCACTTTTATTTTTTTCTCGGCACTACTTTCCCATATTGCAGTGATTTCTAACACTGAAGAACCACTGGGTATCTAAATTTACAGAATCCCTGTCAACATCAGAGCAAATTTTAAGGCTAGGATGGGGCAACAATGCCCAGGTTACACTATTGTAATGCCGGAGTGTGTTACTATAACCATCACAGCAAACAGCAAATTGACTAAAGTTCAAATGGCATTTTTTACTTTTCAAATCTATGGTTCCATTTGATTCTTACAAGTGGAAAGATACATGGAAAATGAGGACAGAGTTTGAAGAGTTGAAAGGGAAACCTAGGACCCTTCATATTCAGCACTGAGTTCTTTCCATTAAATCATGACTGGTTACTTGACACAAATTTTGAATAGAAAATAGGCACAGTACACACTGAATTTATAATAGAAGAATTAAGTAAAAGGGAAATTATAAAGATAGCAGTTTAGCCACAATTAAATATAAAGATATCAGAAGGTAACCTAATAAAAGGAGATTTTTGAGAGAGGAGAAAAGTAATTTAATTTCTAGTAAGGGTATAGGCTGGGTGTGGTGGCTCATGCCTGTAATTCCAACAGTTTCGGAGGCCGAGACAGGCGGATCACCTGAAGGCAGGAGTTCAAGACCAGCCTGGCCAACATGGTGAAACCAGGTCTCTACTAAAAATACAAAAAATAGCCAGGTGTGGTGGCGCATGCCTGTAGTCCCAGCTACTCATGAGGTTGAGGCAGGAGAACTGCTTGAACCCAGGAGGTGGAGGCTGCAATGAGCAGAGACTGCGCCACTGCACACTCCAGCCTAGGCGACAGAGTGATGCTCCAGTTCTTTAAAAAAAAAAAAAAAAAAAGTATAAAGAAAGAATAGAGACATAAAATACTGAAGATAATACCAGGAAAAGGAGAAAGTTAAAAGGGAAAGTAAAGGAGAAAATGGTTGAAGACACAGATCTACAGCTTAAGACCACATAAAAAGATGAAAGAAGATTGAAGCTAAAGACATAAATAAGAGTATTATTCAATAAAATCTAAGAAGAGCTGAAAAGCAATTTACATGTGAAGTAGAAAAACCCACTTAAAAGTTTAAATTACTTTCAAATGCTTCCAAATCACCCTCTTTCTGAAGAATATTAGGAAAACAATGAGAAAAACAGTCTTACCTTTCGAACAATACTGTCTTCCACATTTGATTTTTTATTGCTGCCCTGTTTACCCATTAAAGTAATCTCTAGTTGACAAAAAGGTTTTGGTAAAATATCACATTGTGTAAAGAACTTTCTCCATTCAACAATATATGCTTTTAGCAAAGCCGTATCATCTTGATGGCTCAGTACTCGCTGAAAAAAAGAGACGTACCAATTTGAAATAAATGCAGTTGCTTTGAAAAATTAAGAACAAAACATATCCATGCCAAAATTTAAATTGTACATAATTTTTAAATTATTGTACAAGCTCTTATATCCAAAAGAAATTAAAACATGTTCACACAAAAAACTTGTATACGAATGTTCATGGCGGCATTATTCAAAATAGATAAAAAGTAGAAACAACCCAAATATCCACTAGCTGAAATATGGATAAACAATATAGGGGCCAGGCATGGTGGCTCATACCTGTAGTCCCAGCACTTTGGGAGGCTGAGGCAGGAGGATTGCTTGAGCTCAGGAATTTGAGACCAACCTGGGCAACACAGCAAGACCACATCTCCACAAATAAAACAAAAAATTAGCTGGGTGTGGTGGTGCGTGCCTGTGGTCCCAGCCACTTAGGAGGTTGAGGATTGCTTCAGAGGCTACAGCAAGCTGTGATTTTGCCACTGCACTCTGGCCTGGGCGACAGAACAATATACTGTCTCAAAAAGAAAAAAAAAAAAACTAAACAAATGAAAAAAGAAACCAAAAACACCCACAATACATAGTATATCCAAACAACAGATACTATTCGGCCATAAAGAGAAACAAATATTGTGAAAGAAACTACTCACAAAAGGCCATACATTATTATTCTAATTATAGAAAATGTCAAATATAGACATATCCATAGGGACAACAGATCAGTGATTTAGTGGGTTGGGAGAAGGGACTGACTGTTCATAGGTATAGGATTTCTTTTTAGGGTGATGAAAATATTCTGGGATTACTGGGTGATGGTTGCACAACTTTATGAAATATACTACAACTCACTGAATCATATCCTTTAAGAGAGTAAATTTTATGGTATGTTAATTATATCTCAATTTTTTTAAAGGTGGTGGAGTCATGCCAGGTACAGTGGCTCATGCCTGTAATCCCAGCACTTTGGGAGGCTGAGGCAGGTAGACTACGAGGTCATGAGTTCGAGACCAGCCTGACCAACATGGTGAAATCCTGCCTCTACTAGAAATACAAAAATTAGCCAGACATGGTGGCATGCACCTGTAATCTCAGCTGCTTGGGAGGCTGAGGCGGGAGAATCACTTGAATCCGGGAGGCGGAGGTTGTAGTGAGCCAAGATCACGCTAGGCGACAGAATGAGAATCCATCTCAAAAAAAAAAAAAAAAAAAGGTGGTGGAGTCTATTTCTCCACTATTAGAGTTTGGGGTGGTCCTGTGATTTACTTTGACCAACAGAACACCACCGATGTAACACTGTGAGATTTCTCAGCCTATCCATGAACAGGTATTGTAGATTCTACTTTCATCTCAAAGGCTGGTTTCCTTGAGAATGAGAAACCACAGAGGGAAGAGAAAGCCGCAGCAAAAACCATGTATGTGTTTCAATGCTTTCTTAGACCACCTTGTCCAACAACTCACTGCTGCTGCATTAATAAGCTTAGGCAAAATCAGCTGAGACGGCCCAAACTGCTAAGCCACACAATTGTGAACAAATAAAATAGTTGTATTAATCTAGGTTAAAAAAAAAAAAAAAAAGACTCCACCTATGTTTATTATTTTTACTTCTTTTTTTTTTGTTCTTTAAAAAATGTTATAAACATTTCAATGAATATTGCCTTTCAACCATTTGGAAGATCTGGTCCTTCCTAACAAGGTACGTTCAATTGAAGATTACCTAGTAAAATGATTCACAATTAAAAAAAAAAATTCTTAAGCATTTAAAAATCTCTTTAAGATGGGTCTTTTTAAGACCCATGTCTGGCATTGCTATTCCTATTAACTGCTCAGAATCAGTGGTGCTAAATCCCATTCCTGGATTCTTGCTGATGTCTACATTTCTAGACTTTATTCAGTCATGTTACAGTGAAACCCTTCCCTACTTTTTTTTGCCAGTGTTCAGTATATTTTTTAACATCTGTTAATAACATCTAAGGTAATTCTTTATAAGTTTATTTCCAGACACTGAAGAATAAAGCTCTATCGATCTGAAATAAACATAATTTATCTTTATCAATAAAAAGAAAACATTGTACATTTCCCAATGCAAGTAGAAACTGTATCTCTAAATTAGTTCTAAGAAAATAGTTTTAAATTGTGACACTGAAACATTTAATTTTCTAAGTGCTTGAAAATAGAATTTATTTTCATTAAAAGGTAACTTCCTATAAAACTACAATTTAAAAAATTTGTCAAGAAATTATCAATAAAACACTTAATTTCTTAAGTAATATCCAATACATTAGTCTTACTCCATCATGGTAGTAGCTACTAGCAAAATTAAAATATATGCCAATCATATACTTGATTTCAGTATCTTTTTTTTTTTTTTGAGATGGAGTCTCGCTTTGTCACCCAGGCTGGAGTACAGTGGCCGGATCTCAGCTCACTGCAAGCTCCGCCTCCCAGGTTCATGCCATTCTCCTGCCTCAGCCTCCCAAGTAGCTGGGACTACAGGCGCCCGCCGCCTCGCCAGGCTAGTTTTTTGTATTTTTTAGTAGAGACGGCGTTTCACCGGGTTAGCCAGGATGGTCTCGATCTCCTGACCTCGTGATCCGCCCGTCTCGGCCTCCCAAAGTGCTGGGATTACAGGCTTGAGCCACCGCGCCCGGCGATTTCAGTATCTTAAGTCATATATAGAAAAAACTCATTTTTAATTTTCAGCTGCTAAGCACCTTTTAGTATTTAATAACACAATTTAACAAACAACTTTTACTAATGTTGTACAAGACATTAATGGAATGATCCAACTAAAGAATAAGAAATTCTAGCCTGGACTTCTAGCCATCAGATCAGACTTTTTTTTTCTTTTTCAGCCTCACCCTTCTGGGTTCACGCAATTCTCCTGCCTCAGCCTCCAGAGTGGCTGCAACCACAGGTGTGCATCATCATGCTTGGGTAATTTTTTATTTTGTATAGAGACGAGGTCTCACTACGTTTCCCAGGCTGGTCTCAAACTCTTCAACTCAAGCGATTTCCCTGCCTCAGCCTCCCAAAGTGCTGGGATTACAGTCCTGAGCTACTGTGCCCTGCCCCACACCTCATGTTATAGAAAGGAAAATAATCTCATGTCCTTAGGGTCCTCCTCAAAAAGGTAAGGGATTTATTCATAAGAAAGACTGTGGCTGATTTGAAACATTACAAGGTGTCAAAAAAAAAAAAAAAAAAAACACTAACTCTTGAATAACTGATCTAATGCCTCAATGAGCTTTGTCTTCCTTTTGATATTATTAGCCATTTATACATAATAGCAATACAAGAGTGCTGAATTTTGCCTCAGTACTAGCAATACAAAGGACCGTCTAAAGAATTTACAACTGGAGAAGGATCTGGAATTGAAATTACTGTCAACTTGAGAAGAGGTATTAGTAATGAGAGGAAAAAAACAGATTTGTGTGGACTGATGTGTAGCCAAAAAATAATGATGGTGGGGACTTCTAAAAAAATAAAAAATTGAATTCGCTATAGCATCTTTTAATTAAATATAATATGTACTCTCTTGACAGAAGTATCACTGTGGGAAAAAAATAATCCAACTAATGACGATCATTTCTTTAATAAATTTATTTAACAAATGTGTCAAAAGTCAATGCAATATTTTTAAATTACTTCAAGAAGTTCTACTTTCAAAATTATAAAATATGATATTATCTGAGAAGTTTTAAAACAAGTCTAAAATAAGCACGTAGAACTTACTGCCTGTGCTTGCTTAATAAACTCAAGAATATCTTCTTTTAAAGCCTGATGAATTTTTGCTGGGCCTTTATCATCCCAAAGACAGACTGCATGCACATCCCTGTGAATATAAAGCAAGTAAACAAACAATGACAAAACAAGAACTGAACAAAACATCTTAAATTCTATTTCAGTACAGTTTCCACGGACCATATTAGAACCAAGCTAATATTGTCTGAATTCATTCATATAAACCAAGCACGTTTGTAAATTGCCTAATATATACATGTGTTTCTATTTTTATTTTCTTTTGCCATTGTTTTCCTCTTTAATTCTCTGCTACTTACCACATAAAATTTACTTATGAAAGCATGTCTCCATCTCCCAATGTCACTGCCCAAAGTTAACTGCTAGTAATATTTTCCTGTGCAAAAACAACTACAAATCCTTTTAATTCTTTAACACGATAGTTGTATACTATTTTGTCCTTTTATTTCAATTATTTTAAAAATTTTTTTAATTTTTATTTTTTAGAGACAGGGTCTTACTCTGTTGCCCAGGCTAGTGTGCAGTGGCACGATCATGGCTCACTGTAGCCTTGACCTCCTGGGTTGAGGAGATCCTCCCACCTAAGGCTCCCAAGAGCTGGGACTATAGGAGCATGCCACCATGCCTAATTTTTTAAAAATTTTTTTGTAGAGACAGTCTTGCTATGTTGTCCAGGCTGGTCTTGAACTCCTGGTTTCAAGGGATCCTCCTGCCTCAGTCTCCAAAGTGCTGGAATTAAAAGTGTGAGCCACCATGCCCAGCCTTGTTATATACTCTGTCACCCAGGCTGGAGTGCAGTGCCACAACCATAGCTCACTGCAGTCTCAAACTCCTATGCTCAAGGGATACCCCCGCCTCAGCCTCCTGAGTAGCTGGGATTACAAGCACGCACCTGTCTAGTTTTTCTAATTTTTGATAGAGATGGGGTTTTGCTATGTTGCCCAGTCTGGGCTTGAACTCAAATCCTCAAGCAATTCTCCTGCCTCAGCCTCCCAAAATGGTGGGATGGTGGGAATGTGGGCCTATTTTGTCTTTTTAAAAGTATTAGTCACTTAAATCACAATAAAGCAAATCTCCTAGCTTCCCTATGTATTACCCATTTACACATCAATTACTGTTTCTCCTTTAAACAAAAAAAACAAAAACAAAAGTTATCATAAACTGATATACAAAAACTCAGAACTTACAAAGCTGACATAGTTTACAAAAAGGTCCTTCATTATAGAAATATATTTAATACTAGTACAGCATGTTCAGAAAATTTCTCATAACCTAGTTGTAGGCCAGGTGTGGTGGCTCAAGCCTGTAATCCAAGCACTTGGGGAGGCTGAGGTAGGCAGATCACTTGAGGTCAGGAGTTCAAGACCAGCCTGGCCAACATGGTGAAACCCCCATCTCTACTAATAATACAAAAATTAGCCAGGCATGGTGGTGCACACCTGTAATCCCAGCTACTTGGGAGGCTGAGGCATGAGAATCACTTGAACCCGCGAGGCAGAGGTTGCAGTGAGCCAAGATGGCACCACTGAACTCCAGCCTGGGCGACAGAGTGAAACTGTGTCACAAAAAAAAAATAAATTAATTAAAATTAAAAAAAAAAGTAAAAAAATTACCAAGTTGTAAGTGAAATTACCACACTGTAAATCAGAGAAACTTACAACAAAAGGACAGGGTCACAATGAAGAATCATTCATTCAAAAAATGTTCCCCACTGATTCATTCAATTCATAATGGAGCCTCTACCATTAAAAAAAAGTCAAAGAAATCCAAATAAAGCATCTCCAGAATTATAACATGTCAATAATCAAATTGTTTTATATTCTAACTATTCTGTTCTTTTTTTTTTTTTTTTTTGAGATAGTGTCTCACTCTGTTGCCCAGTCTGAGGTGTAGTAGCATGAACACAGCTCACTGCAGCCTCAACCTCCTGGGCTCAACCCTGCCTCAGCCTCCCAACCAGCTGGGACCACAGGTGTGTGCCACCATGCCTGGCTAATTTTTTATTTTTTGTAGAGACACGGTCTCCCTACGTTGTCTGGACTGATCACGAACTCCTGAACTCAAACAATCCTGCCACCTCAGCCTCCCAAAGGGCCAGGATATAGGCATGAACCACTGGGCTTGGCCTATATTCCAATTTTTAGAGACATTATTAGAGCCCAAAGTTTTGTCTCCATATTACTTCGAATGCTTTTTTCACTTGTTCAATTCAGCTTGATAATGGTATCTGGTCCAGTGCCTAGGATGCTATAAGCACACAAATATTTGTTAAATAACAATATAAAAGCATACCTAAAAGGTATGCATACCTAAAAGGTAACACCTGACTACTTATTATGTGCCAGATATTATTCACTCATTCATTCATTAATTCATTTATTTGTTTGTTTGTTTGTTTATTTTGAGATGGAGTTTCGCTCTTGTTGCCCAGGCTGAAGAGCAATGGCGTGATCTTGGCTCACTGCAACCTCCGCCTGCTGGGTTCAAGCGATTCTCGGGCCTCAGCCTCCAAAGTAGCTGGGATTACAAGCATGCGACACCGGCTAATTTTTGTATTTTTAGTAGAGATGGACTTTTACCATGTTGGTCAGGCTGGTGTCGAACTCCTGACCTCAGGTGATCCACCTGCCTTGGCCTCCCAAAGTGCTGGATTACAGGCGTGAGGCACCAGTCATATACTATTCTAAATTATTTTAACCTACTTTATCTTCATAGCAAGTCTTAAGTACTCCTATTTTATCCTTATTTTACAGATGGGGAAATTGAAGGAAAACAATCCTAGATTACACAGTATATGGTGGAGCCAGGAAATCAGGCTCCAGAACTCACACGAAACCAAATCTACTCTTGAAACTCTCCAATCTATTAAACAAGAAGCTAAAGTGATCTTTACAAAACTCAAGTCACATCATATTACCCTATACTTAAATCCTCTAATGGTTGCCCAACACTCTTAGAATAAATTACAAAATGATTAAATGACTCCTGCATACCTAATCAGTCTCACCTAATGACTAAAGGAATCTAGAGTCTAAAAGAAGAGACTGGCCGGGCATATTGGTTCATGCCTGTAATCCCAGCACTCTTGGAGGGCAAGGCAGGAGGATCATTTGAGGCCAGAAGTTCAAGACCAGCCTAGGCTGCATGGCAAGACCTCATCTATACAAAAATAAAATAAAATAATTAGTTGCGCATGGTGGCACATGCCTGTAGTCCTAGCTTTTCAGGAGGCTGATGAGGGAAGATCACCTGAACTCAGAAGTTCAAGGTTACAGTGAGCTACGATTGTGCCACTGCACTCCAGCCTGAGCGACAGAGTAATGCTCTGCCTCTAAAAACAATTTTTTTTTTAAAGAAATAGGTCGGGCATGGTGGCTCATGCCTTTAACCCTAGCACTTTGGGAGGCCAAGGTGCACAGATCACTTGAGGCCAGGAGTTTGCAACCAGCCTGGCCAACATGGTGAAACCCCATCTTTATTAAAAATACAAAAGTTAGCCAGGCGTGATGGTGCGCGCCTGTAGTCCCAGCTACTTGGGAGGCTGAGGCAAGGGAATTGCTTGAACCCAGGAAGCAGAGGTTGCAGTGAGCCAAGATTGCACCTCTGCACTCCAGCCTGGCCAACAGGGCAAGACTCTGTCTCAAAAAAGAAAAAAAAAAGAAACTGATAGAAAATTGATTGACTATAACTTAGTATGTTATAACTATTTTATGCATATAAACAAAAGATGGTTTAGGAACTCAGGGACAGGGTAAGGGTGAGTGAGAGGCAGAGAAAGAAAGGCTTTCTGGAATAGTTGGTTCCTGAGCTTAATCTCCAAAAATAGGACTTTGCCAGGCAAAGGTGTACAAAGATAGAAGAGAGGATATTTTATGAAATAAACGACAGTATAAAGAATTGTGGGCCAGGTGTGGTGGCTCACACTTGTAATCCCAGCTCTAAGGGATGCCAAAGTTGGTGGATCACTTGAGGCCAGGTGTTCAGGACCAGCCTAGACAACATGGTGAAACCCCATCTCTACTAAAAAAAAATACAAAAATTAGCCTGGTGTGGTGGTGCACACCTGTAGTCCCAGCTATTTGGGAGGCTGAGGCATGAGAATTGCTTGAACCCAGGAGATGGAGGTTGTAGTGAGCCGAGATTGTGCCACTGCACTGCAGCCCAGGCAACAGAGCAAGACTCTGTCTCAAAAAAAAAAAAAAAAAAAAAAAAGAATTGTGGATGACTATGGTAACTGCAGTGAACTATAAGCACATCAGTGTGGCTACCCTGTAAAGTGAAATGCGAAGTGATAAGTGATAAGAAATTGAGCAACCCAACCCCCTTTTATCCCTTATATTCAATCATAGTCCTATTATATCCATCATGCAAATGTCTCTCTAATATGGACATTTCCCTCCCATTACCATAATGAGAGTCACCATCATCTTTTATTTAGTTTACTATACCAAAACTAACATGTATTAACAGCTTACTACGTGCCAGACACTCCACATTGACTCGTGTTAGTTTAAGAAGCCTTTTAAGAAGCTGACAGCCGGGCGCGGTGGCTCAAGCCTGTAATCCCAGCACTTTGGGAGGCCGAGACGGGCGGATCACGAGGTCAGGAGATCGAGACCATCCTGGCTAACACGGTGAAACCCCGTCTCTACTAAAAAATACAAAAAACTAGCCGGGCGAGGTGGCGGGCGCCTGTACTCCCAGCTACTCGGGAGGCTGAGGCAGGAGAATGGCGTAAACCCGGGAGGCGGAGCTTGCAGTGAGCCGAGATCGCGCCACTGCACTCCAGCCTGGGTGACAGAACCAGACTCCGTCTCAAAAAAAAAAAAAAAAAAAAAAAAAGAAGCTGACGGGGCCTGGCGCAGTGGCTCATGTCTATAATCCCAGAACTTTGGGAGGCCAAGGCAGGTGGATCACCTGAGGTCAGGAGTTCAAGACCAGCCTGGCCAACATGATGAAACTCCGTCTCCACTAAAAATACAAAAAATTAGCCAGGCGTGGCGGCAGGCGCCTGTAATCCCAGCTACTTGGGAGGCTGAGGCAGGAGAATCGTTTGAATCCAGGAGGCGGAGGTTGCAGTGAGCCGAGATCACGCCACTGCACTCCAACCTAGGCAACAAAAGCAAAACTTTGTCTTAAAAAAAAAAAAAAAACACCAGGCCAGGTGTGGGCATGGTGGCTCACGCCTGTAATCCCAGCATTTGGGAAGCTGAGCCTTTTAAGAAGCTGATGGGGCCTGGCACGGTGGCTCACGCCTATAATTCCAGCACTTTGGGAGGCCAAGGCGGGTGGATCACCTGAGGTCAGGAGTTCGCGACCAGCCTGGATAACACAGTGAAACCCCGTCTCTACTAAAAATACAAAATTTAACCAGCGCGGTGGTGGGTGCCTATAATCCCAGATACTTGGGAAGCTGAGGCAGGAGAAACGCTTGAGCCCGGGAGGCAGAGGTTGCGATGAGCCGAGATCGTGCCACTGCACTCCAGCCTGGGCGACAGAGATTCCGTCTCAAAAAATACAAAAGAAAAAAAAAAAAAAGATGAAGAAGCTGATGAGATTATCAACGTAAGAGATCTACTAAGGGAACACCTGTGAAGGAAAATGGAAAATGGGCTAGAGAAAGCTGGGTGTAGGTCTGATCCCTGTAGAGGAGATAAGAAAGGAAGTTTGAAAAGTAAAAATCAGTGTAGTTCTAAGAAAGGTTGGTAAGGCTGTTGAAGAATTCTGGAGCCAAAGTCACCCATCAGAGGAGACCTGTGCATCCCTAAAACAAACCTACCCTTGTAACCCTGCCGTACTCAAATCTCTTCTGCATATATGTCAGAAAGGTTCAAACAGGACTTGAGTCTCATAGGACAACAGGGAATGGTGTGGTAAAGGGGGTGGAGTTAGATAGTTCCCTAGAAATCTTATCCAAAGAAGAGTCAAACTTAGAAGGGATTTGGTACATCTTCTCCAGTTCTCTTTTCTCAATTGCCAGTTACTTCTCTGCATTGCTATCCCAGGGAAGAATGTTCTCAACGTACTTTTCTTTGTTGAGACAGGGTCTCTCCCTGTCACCCTGCCTGGAGTGCAGTGGCATGATCAGCTCATCATAACTTAAAACTCCTGTGCTCAAGGATCCTTCTGCCTCAGCCTCCTGAGTAGCTGGGACTACAGGCATGTGCCACCATGACTGGCTAATTTTTGTTTTTTTTTGAGACGGAGTCTCACTCTGTCAGCCAGGCTGGAGTGCAGTGGCACAATCGCAGCTCACTGCAACCTCCGCTTCCCAAGTTCAAGCAATTCTCGTGCCTCAGCCGGCCAAGTAGCTGGGATCACAGTTGTGCAACACCACACCCAGCCAATTTTTGTATTTTTAGTAAAGACGGGGTTTCGCCATGTTGACCAGGGTGGTATCGAACTCCTGACCTCAGGTGATCACCTGCCTTCACCTCCCAAAGTGCTGGGATTACAGGCATGAGCCACTACACTCAGCCTTGGCTAATTTTTTGTAGAGATAGAATCTCGCTGTTTCTCAGGCTGGTCTCGAACTCTGGCCTCAAGCAATCCTCCAGTCTCGACCTCCCAAAGTGTTGGGATTACAAACATGAGCCATCACACCCAGCCCCAAAGTGCTTTTAAAAGGGAACATGATATAAGGTAAATCTTTTTAAAAATTTAACTATACTAGAAAAATCTAGGAGTTGGGAAATAGGAGAGAGAAGAAATAGAAGCTTCTCAAGTCTTAAGGAGGCAGACAGAAGTGACAGGAAAAGAAGCAAGAAGTAAAAACTATTCCACACGTTTTGACTTCCTTGTGTAGAAGATAAGAAGAAATAGTGTGACCTTGGTGTGGTAAAATGGCATGTATTTTGTTTCCAAGTAGGAGGACTATCACATGCTTCTAACTAAGAGCAAGAAACATGAAGGCAACCACTAATGAAATAAACTTTAAAATTAATAAAAACAAAGAAAGGAAAATGAAGAAACAACAACATCAGATCCATGATAAAAAGTTATAGAAGCAATAAAAGCAGGAATATCAGTCATAACATTAAACCTGAACTGAATAACCAAGCCCATTAAAAAACAGTATGCCTTTTAAAAGGACAAATACTGTATGATTCCATTTATGTGAGTTACCTAGATAAGCAAATTCATAGATGGAAAGTAAAATGGAGCTGGGGGAAGGAAGAATGAGGAATTATTGTTTAATGGGTACAAAGCTTCTGTTTCAGATGATGAAGAGGTTTGGGGAATGGACTGTGTTGATGTTTGCGTAACATTGTGAATACAATTAATGCCACTGAATTGTACACTTAAAAATGGCTAAAATTGTACATGAATCTAGAGCAGCAGTTCTCAATTGAGGAAGGTATTATTCCCCTAGAAGGGTATCTGGAAACATGAGAATTTTTGTTTTTATAATGCAGGGTGGGGAGAAAGACACAGAAGGAGTGTTCATGACTGGAGTTGATAAGCATGGACAGGCTGGGCGCAGTGGCTCACACCTGTAATCCCAGCACTTTGGGAGGCCAAGGTGGGTGGATCACCTGAGGTCGGCAGTTCAAGACCAGTCTGACCAACATGACAAAATTCCATCTCTACTAAACACAAAAAATTTGCCAGGTGTGGTGGCGCATGCCTGTAATCCCAGCTACTTGGGAGGCTGAGACAGGAGAATTGCTTGAACTTGGGAGGCAGAGGTTGCAGTGAGCCAAGATCGTACCATTGCATTCCAGCCTGGGCAACAAGAATGAAACTCTATCTCAATTAAAAAAAAAGAAAAAAAAAAAGAGAGAAGGATGAAAGTGATATTGTACAATATGCAGAACAATCTCTTATACCACCCAAAATACCAAGAGTACTTCAATTGAGAAAGAATATAGATCATGAGAAAAGGGGGGAAAATCTCAGATAGTCAATGTACGTTAACATCAATACATTATTTAGTAACTGAGATTTAGAAAGATATAATCATTAAACCTAAATGTTAATGATTAACATGATCTAAATAGGGCTAAAATTTACAAGGGTGTTAATTATTGTCAGTCTTGGTGATAAACAGGAATCCCTTTACCTAAAAGGACTATATATTGAACTGCTTTAGGTACTCCAAGGAGATGAAAGAACTTTTTTTTTGTGTGTGTGTGAGATGGAGTTTTGCTCTTGTTTCCCAGGCTGGAGTGGAATGGCACAATCTTGGCTCACTGCAACCTCCGCCTCCCGGGTCCAAGTGATTCTCCTGCCTCAGCCTCCCGAGGAGCTGGGATTACTGGGGCCCACCACCACACTCAGGTAATTTTTGTATTTTTAGTAGACATGTTGGCCAGGCTGGTCTGGAACTCCTGACCACAGGTTATCTACCCACCTCGGCCTCCCAAAGTGCTGGGATTACAGGTGTGAGCCACCACACCCAGCCAAAAGATCTTTAAAAACAATGTGTTAGGCCGGGCGCGGTGGCTCAAGCCTGTAATCCCAGCACTTTGGGAGGCCGAGACGGGCGGATCACGAGGTCAGGAGATCAAGACCATCCTGGCTGACACGGTGAAACCCCGTCTCTACTAAAAAATACAAAAAACTAGCCAGGCGAGATGGCGGGCGCCTATAGTCCCAGCTACTTGGGAGGCTGAGGCAGGAAAATGGCTTGAACCCGGGAGGCGGAGCTTGCAGTGAGCTGAGATCCAGCCACTGTACTCCAGCCCGGGTGACAGAGCGAGACTCCGTCTCAAAAAAAAAAAAACAAACAAACAAAAGAAAAACAATGTGTTGAGGCCTCTAACTTAGCAAGTATAAGGTTATTGACAATTTCTACTTTGAAGTCCACTTTAATAGGGAACACCATCAAACTATGCTCCTTTTCTAAGAGTACTCAGAGAACAAGCACTATTCTCAATAATAAATCTTATCAACACAGACTGGCAAAAACAACATAACAACAAAAAACCTCACCACACCCAATATATCATTCATAAAATAGTTTACTATTGAATGATTTACAAAAAACATATGTATACATGAATGTAATAAAACTTTAAAATGCCTCAGCTGTTTCTTACTGAACTTTAATTTCCCAAAGGCCAGAAGTATAAGTTAATTGATAGTATGCAACAAGGTTCTATATCATTTAGGAAATCAGAGCATTTTAAGTGATAAAGAGAGAAAATGATTACAATAGCTCAATGTGTACAGCTTATGCAATTACACATCTATAATTCATTGATACTGCATTTTAATAGTGTGTCTGAGACTGCTAGCCTAAGAAACACCTATGTGCAAGGCTGGCCTTTGGCTAGGATGTAGCAATCTGGATTTCTGGGAGGATTCCCATCATTCCTTAATGAGAACGTTTTACGTGCCTAAACTATTTACACAGTGTGACTTACGTTGAACACTTTCTTTTCTTCTGCCAGTCTCAAATTTTGGTATGTGCCAGGCATAAGTTGCTTACATGACCAGCCCCCAGTAGAAAGTTTGGGTGCTGAGTCTCTAATTAGCTTCCCTGGTAGACAATATTTTATATGTGTTGTCACTGTCAGTTGCTGGAGGAATTAAGCTTATTGTGTGACTCCTCTGCGAGAAGACATTTGGAAGTTTGTATTTCATTTCCCCTGGACTTTGGCACATGCACTTTTTCTTTGTTGATTTTGCTTTGCTTCCTTCACTGTAATAAATCATAGCCATGAATACAACTACATAGTGAGTCCTATGAATACTCCCGGCAATCACTGAGCCTAGGGGTGACCTTGGGATTGCCAACACAGCTGGTGTCAGAAGTTGGACTCGTGAAGAGAGAAGCAGTAGGATGACAAACATTTGCTGCTTCAGTGGCTATAAAATCATTCATAGTATGAAACAGCAGTTGAGTTTCTGTGTTTTGTGACAGGTAAAAATTACCTATAAAATTTGAAAATGATAGCTCTAACACCAGAATTGGCTACCTCATTCCCCTGGCAGTTTCTGGCCATGCCTACTAAAGTGAAGGGAGGAAAAAACAGAGCCTGGATGATGTCTCTGTTGGATTTTTTTTTTTCTTGCCTCCAGGTGGGAAGAGGCCCAAAAGTTTCCAAAGGTGAGTTTGGGTGGACCAAAAATGTTAAAAGTTTGTATGCTCTCTCCTCCAAATAGGAAAAAAATAATAGCGAAATCAGAGCCCAGTGCTGGAGCAAAGCTTTAGATAAACTATGGGAGAAACAGGAGTGGGGAGAGTGACAGCTGTCTCTTCAGCCTAGCTGCTACTGCTGCAGTCCCTCCCTACACCTTGCATGCCAGTCAGGATCTCCCAGCAGCTGTAAGGTTACTCTTATAAACACTGAATTTACTGCTGATGGTTGATTAAATTTAAAATAAGGAATAAGGATGGCCAGGCATGGTGGCTCACGCCTGTAATCCCAACACTTTGGGAGGCTGAGGTAGTCAGGTAACTTTGAGGTCAAGAGTTCGAGACTATCCTGGCCAACATGGTGAAACCCTGTCTCTACTAAAAAGACAAAAATTAGCCTTGTGGGTACCTGTAGCCCCAGCTACTCAAGAGGCAAGGCAGGAGTATCACTTGAACCTGGGAGTTGGAGGTTGCAGTGAGCTGAGATTGTGCCACTGCAATCCAGCCTGGGAAACAGAGCAAGACTCCGTCTCAATAAATAAATACATAAATTTAAAATAAGGGAAAAATGTGGTGGGGGGGTTAAGAGATGACTTTGTACTTTGCAGCTACTGCATCTAGATGTATAATCAAAACTGACATAAGATGTAATATGCTGCTAGTCATTTCACAAATGCTAAAGGGACTGTCCCAATCAGGAAAAATTAGTGAGACAAAACTTCTTGCTTTTTTCTGCTGAAGGGACTGGAATTTAAACTCTGTGAGTATTGGGAACAGAATAAGTTTCCACAACGGATGATATTTACTATGACTTTTTGAACTACTGATGCCCGGGGAAAAAGAGAGACAACATGAAAACAAAGGAAATCTCCAGATGAAGGAAATACACTTTTGGAATTTTAAATGCAGTTTTTCATTGTTATTGAATTCTTGTAAAATTAGATGTCTGACCCTTAGAAGCTGATGATTTTCCAGCCGTATGTGCGTATTTTTGGGCAGATCAAGTTGGATCCTAAGACAAGGTAAAAAGGACTTAGGATAGTCTTGCTGATCACTTGGACTTGAAATATGACTGCGAGCCTGCAGTATCTTGGCTTTGCTCCTGCCAAAGACAAGACACTAACTGTTTTGGAATCCTGAAATCACAGATCTCAACTACCTGGATCTGACGCTAGGCTGAAACCTGACACTGCTACCAGGCTATTTGAACCTCAACACGAGCTGTGCTGAACCAAAAGCAGGCATATACTCAATAAACAGGACTTTGCCTCAATTTTTTTTTTTTTTTTGAGACAAGGTCTCACTCTGTCACCCAGCCTGGAGTGCAGTGGCACAGTCACAGCTTGCTGCAGCCTCAATGCAGCAAGCAATCTGCCTGAAGACTCAAGCAATCCTCCCACCTCAGCTCTCAATTAGATGGGACTACAGGCGTGTGCCACCACACCCAGATAATTTTTTTTTTTTTTAAGAGACAGGGTCTCACTATGTTGCCCAGGCTGGTCTTGAACTCCTGGGCTCAAGTGATCATCCTGTCTCGGCCTCCCAAAGTTCTGGGATTATAGGTGTAAGCCACTTTGGCCGCCAAAGATTACTGAAGACTTAAAAGATATCCTCTTGTGGAGCCAGAAACCATGAAAACATCATGGATTCTGGCTGGACCACCTCAACCACTCACAGACACCCAAAGAAAAAGGCTTATTCTCTGATGGGACTATCCAAGATGAAGCTGCTGATTGGTCTTATATATCTGATATGGAGACTAACAGTATTCCCAACTGGTGGTTCCTACCAAAAGCTGTAGCTGGGAGAGGGCACATCACAAGAGTGTAGCCCCTTCGCCCACTTCTTACAGATTAGATTTTGACCCCTTCTTGAGATGTCTCACTGCTATTGACTTCTGTTTGCCTTTCCGGATTGGTTGCAGTTTGCAGCAACAGATTTAATAACCTGACTCTATTTCTCTCTTTCCTGTCACCCCTCCTGGTACACACACACCTTAGTAAGTCAGTCTGGTTACTAAATGCAGCTGTCCCCAGAAAGGAACTGCTATTTTCTAGGCTACCCACTAGATACATAATCACGACAAAAGGGAGATAACATAAGCCCATTTTGAAAAGTTTTAAAAATCCAGGATTTCATCCTGACCATTTCCTAAATATTATATGTCTTTTTAATTAAGTTGTATACAAATGTTTTTAGTAAAAAAAACTTTTGTCCCTCATGCAGATCTGGATGATGGAGAAGACACGAAATTTTCATTACTGAAAGGGATACACTGATTTTATAAGGAAGAAAAAACAAAACCTAGCATTTGGGAAGGGACAGTGGAGGAGGAGGAGATTAATGATTTTTGCTTCTCACAACTATTCCTGAAAGCTTTCCCCCTTTTCCTAAAGGAAATCTCTCAGGGTTGCCTTTCCAAGCTGCCACGAGTCCTTTTAATTCAAACTGGTGAACTTACAATCACACCTAACAGCACCAACTATGAGATGGCAAAGAACAGCCTCAAGCTTCTGCACTTTCCATGTAGAACACCTCCTGTTTGGAACTAACTGCCTTCAGGCAGTCCATCTGAAACCAAGGCCTGAACTGAATTATAAATCAACTACACTGAATTGGGAACCCCAGAATATAAGGTCCCACGGTGGGAGGCCATGGGGGGGCCTTGTTAACCTGTACTACCTGACTAATATCTTGCTTGGGGTATCTTAACAATTTTAATCTTTTTGTTTCTAGGAGAACTACATGTGCTCTCTGGGATTATATTTGTTAGTGTATGTACCCTAGCATGGCACTGTCTCAATCCTGGAAGGCTTTCAGGTCCGCTTCAACTTAATGCCCTGAGTTATACTGTGCCTGAGTTGACAATTGTGCCTGAGTTGACCATGTTAAAAAAAAGGCCTATACAGAACTGAAAGAGAAAGCCACATGGTTTTTTAAGATAAACTTTATGATTAATGGAGTTTAACTGGCTAAATCCAGGACCCCTAAAAAGGGATAACTCGCCAGGCGTGGTAGCTCATGCCTGTAATCCCAGCACTTTGGGAGGCCAAGGCGGGCAGATCACCTGAGGTCAGGAGTTTAAGATTAGCCTGGACAACATGGAGAAACCTTGACTCTACTAAAAATACAAAAATTGGGCAGGCATGGTGGCGCACACTTGTAATCCCAGCTACTCAGGACGCGGAGGCACGAGAATCACTTGAACCTGGGAGGCAGAAGTTGCAGTAAGCCAAGATGGCGCCCCTGCAATCCAGCCTGGGCAACAGAGCAAGACTCCATCTCAAAAAAAAAAAAAAAGGGTTAGAGGCAACTGAGACCAATACTACAGGTTGGTCTTGCCCTGCTACATGGGGGAATGCTGACATAATTCTGCTGTAAAGACAATTTGGCCAATGGCAAAAAGTTAAACCAGCACCCGAGACTGCATCCCCTAGAAATGCCTGCTTGTAAGATTAGCCCTTGGCTGGCATCTGAGAATTTGAATGGTCAACAGTTTCCTACACTTAAATAAAACTTTCCTGAAATAACAGTGGCTTACTGTACTTAAACTGTTTATATAAACAATATGGTTTACACTGATTTTGGTACATGTTGAAAGAGACTGCCTATGTGACCACCCCTATAAAAACCCTGAGTACCAAGTCTCCAATAAGCTTCTCTGGTAGACAACATATCACACGCTGTCCATCACTGCTGGAAAAATTAAGTGTGTCCTGTGTGACTCCCCTGGGAAAAGACTCTTCTTGGAAGCTTGTGCTTGTTTTTTCCTGCACTTCACCCCATGTACTTTTTCCCTTTGCTGATTTTGCTTTGGATCCTTTCACTGTAATGACTCATAGTTGTGAGTATGATTGTATGTTTGGTCCTGCGAGCCCCCTAGCAAATCATCATACCTGGGAGAGGTTTTGGAGACCCTCAGCATAACTAGTAATACTATTTAATAGGTAAACAGAACAACCTAGAGTTACACATTCCATTTGGGTATGGAAAGACATCACCAAAATTTACTTTATGTTAGCAAACTGGGTACTTACGAAAACAGATCAAACCACTGCTGTTTTGTAACAGATTCCTGGCGTAAAAGCTTCAAAACAATCGGGCGCATAAAATCCCATTTGTCTTCAAACTGAAGAGAACCTTTATTCTTGGGGGGGAAAAAAAAGATAAAAGGGAGTTTAATTTAAATGCAGTTAAATAAAAAGTATCCTGTAATTTTTATGAGACAGCTAGAGAAATGAAGGGCTCAAATTTAAATGAACCAGTTTTCCGTAATGGAATCCCTACAGGCTTAATCTGTTATTGAGGAATCACAGGAAGACAATCATAAAAGAGAAAAATTAATTGTACAAATGTGTCTAGTGAAGAATTTGGCCTTGTCCAAAGAGACAGTCTGGTCTTTCCTCTTGGCTTCTAGTAGATAATCTCTGGACACTTAGAAAGTTACGTCTAAAAAGTGTGTCTTTGTCTGGGAGGCCTTGGGTCATACTGGATAGGCTAATAATGCAATTCAGGGAGGGGACTGTCCACACCTATATAATCCTAGGTGGAGGCTGACCAATCGGAAAGACGAACAATGTAACTTGAGATAGGGGTCTGGGGTCACATAGGGTCAGTCAACATGGAGACTGAAATCCCTGTGAGCAATTAATCAATCACACCTATGTGAATAACCTCTACAAAAACTCGACAGTAAAGGTTGGGTAAGCTTCCCTATTTGGTGGTACTCATGCATACTGTCACACATTGATGCCGGGAGAGAAATGTGTCCTGACCACATGGGAACAGAGCAAGATAAGCTCTGTATTTGGACCCCTCCTAAACTCTGCCCTATGAGTCTCTTCCTTTGGCTGATCTTATCCAAATCCTTTCCCTATAACAAATCATAACTATGGGTACAACAGCTTTCACTAAACGCTATGAGCCTTTCTAATGAATTATCAAACCTGAGAGTGGTTTTGGGAATCCCCCAAACTAACAGTTGGTGTCAGAAGTGAGAGTGGTCTTATATGGAGTCTGTATGGTCTATTTTTGTAGTTGTCCTAAACTCCTCCCAAAAAGTATATTGGAAATCTATATAAACTCTGAAAACTGAGGAGAAAAAGAAAACAGAAAAATCCCCATCTCCTTTGATAATGCTAACAAAAAACCCTGACACTGAACTGTTGAGAAAAGCGTAAGAAATGGAAAGTCTAGGCCAATCTTACCAGAGAAGAAAGATGCAAAAATCTAAATAAATATTATCAAATCAAACAAGTGTCATATCAAAACAATCAGACCTCATAATCATACAGTTTATCTCTGGAATGTAAAACTAGGGCAATATTAGGAAAAAAATAATCAATTACATTACCAAAAACAAAGGGAGAGAGAGACCCCATATGTGTTAGTCATTAGTTTAATACTCCTTTTCAAGTTAAGTGTGACCATGTGATTTGTTTTTTGTTTGTTTTTGAGACAGGGTCTTGCTCTGTCACCCAGGCTGGAGTGCAGTGGAGTGATCATAGCTAACTGTAGCCTTGACCCCCTTGGCTCAAGCAATTCTCCTGCCTCAGCCTCCCAAGTAGCTGGGACTACACGTGCGCACTCACCTCGGTCTCCCAAAATGCTGAGGTTATAGGAGTGAGCCACTGAACTAGGACCATCTGATTTATTTTGGCCAATAAATTTCAACAAAAGTCATTAATTTTCTTTTTTTTTTTTTAACTTTTAAGTTTAGGGGTACATGTGTAGGATTTGCAGGTTTGTTACAAAGGTAAACTTGTGTCATGGGGATTTGTTGTACAGATTATTTCATTACCTAGGATTAACTGATTATTTTTCCTGATCCTCTCCCTCCTCCCACCCTTCACCCTCTGGTAGGCCCTAGTGTGTGTTGTTTCCTCTATGTATCCATGTGTTCTCATCATTTAGCTCCCACTTATAAGCAAGAACATGCAGTATTTAGTCTTCTGTTCCTGCATTAGTTTGGTAAGGAAAATGGCCTCCAGCTCCATCCATGTCCCTGCAAAGGACATGATCTCGTTTTTTTTAATGGCTGTATACTATTCCATGGTGTGTATGTACCACATTTTCTTTATCTAGTCTATCACTGATGGGCATTGGGGGTGATTTCACATCTTTGTTAGAATGAATAGTACTGTGATGAACATATGTGTACATGTGTCTTTATACTACAGCACTGCAGTAACCAAGAAACAGCATGGTACTGATACAAGAACATATACATAGACCAATGGAACAGAATAGAGCCCAGAAATAAGACCACACACCTACAACTAACTGATCTTCAACAAACCTGGCACAAGCAACGGAGAAAGGACTCCCTATTCAATAAATGGTGCTGGGATAACTGGCTAGCCATATGCAGAAAAGTAAAACCAGACACCTTTCTTACACCATATGCAAAAATTAACTCAAGATGGATTAAAGACTTAAATGTAAAACCTAATTTTCTAGTACACCAGCACCAAACACCCTACGAAACTCATGACTGTCCTTTTTTTTTTTTTTTTTTTTTGAGACAGAGTCTCGTTCTGTTGCCCAGGCTGGAGTGCAGTGGCATAATCTTGGCTCACTATAGCCTCTGCCTCCCAAGGTCAGGTGATTTTGATGCCTCAGCCTCCGAGCAGCTGGGATTAGACATGCACCATCACACCTGGCTAATTTTGGTATTTTTAGTAGAGACGAGGTTTCGCCATGTTGGCCAGGCTGGTCTCGAACTCCTGGATTCATGTGATCCGCCCTCCTCAGCCTTCCAAAGCGCTAGAATTACAGGCATGAGCCACTAGGCCTGGACTCATGATTATTTTTCAATTATACAAATCTGTTGAGGATATTGCTCAGGTTAAGAACCTGAAATGCATATAGTGATTGTGTGGAATATGCAAACTCCCTGAAATTATAACACTGAAACAGTTTCTCAACGTATGATCTGACAACAACCTACATGAAAATCATCTGAGGTGGTGATTACACATATAGATTCCTAAAACCTACCTCAGGCCTATTGGATCAGAATCTCTTGAAGTTGGTCCACAATCTGCATGTTTATCAAATTCATGATAAAAATGTTAGATGGACTATGACCCAAACTAGCTTAAGAACCACACATTTACATCATACTCTTACGAATGCTGCTTATATTCGCAAACATAGTTCATTCTGAAAGTTAATACACTGTCTTGTTCCAGGTGCCTGCTTCTATCACACTGTATTCTTTTTTTTTTTTTTTTTGAGACAGAGTTTTGCTCTTGTTGCCCAGGCTGGAGCGCAGTGGCGTGATCTAAACTCACTGCAACCTCCGCTTCCCGGGTTCAAGCGATTCTCCTCCTCAGCCTCCCAAGTAATTTTACAGGCATGCACCACCACGCCTGGCTAATTTTGTATTTTTAGTAGAGACAGGGTTTCTCCATGTTGATCAGGCTGGTCTCAAACTCTCAACCTCAGGTGATCCACCCATGTTGGCTTCCCAAAGTGCTAGGATTACAGGTGTGAGCCACCGCACCCAGACACTGTATTCTTATTATAAGGACCCATGGGAGATATCCACTAAAAACTTAGTACTGGTATTAGCTATGCTTCTTTCCTGAACAACTAGTTTCTTTTTACCTTATGGACTTAAATGAATCATGTAAGTAACTTCACTCTCCTCTTAGTATTGGCTACTGGGAAATTCAGAGTCAGAATTACGATCCTGTGGCATATACTTTGTATACTAACTCTATGCCTGGCCTCACATTACTTTTTCTACTTTTTATTATTTTCCTGTAACCCTCATTTTCTTCTTTTATTCTTCCCTACGAGGAAAAGGTGTGCAAATGAACAAACATGAAAGAACCATGGAAAGAACTCACTTTTCTTGACTGACATGGAGAAACAGAATACTCTCTTCATAAGAGGATACTTTCTAATTTCAACTAAGTCTACTTCTACAAGCACTTTTGTTAATTTTAATTATAAAATTAAACATAGTGTAAGTCCTGCAATTAAAATAAAAAAAGATGCAGAGGACCACAGTAGAGAGATACTAGAGATAAATTAAACCCTGGTTAGGCTCTGAAATCGCCTAACAGACATTGTTAAGTACCAGGGAACATATTTTTGCTCTCCCTTTTGATGGAACACATAATAAACTCTTTCCTCTAATACTCAATTTTAAAAGGAATTTAATAATTAAATGTTTTCTATTAAACTTTTATAATAGATTCCAAAAATGATGCTCAAGTAGTTCTTTGACCTATTCTCTATTAATCTGAAGAGCATATCATTAAATCATAACTAAGCGGCGGGACACCAAATCCAGTATCTACAAAAGAGAATGCCTTATTAATATGAAAGGAATCTTCAGACTATGAACCTTGATTTACATACATTTTCACTGACTGACTGAAGGCTGCCTCATCTCTATTAACTTGCTACAAAGTTTCTTGAATTCCTTCATTATTATTCAGAATAACAAATAGGCTGGACTCAACAGTCGCTAGTAAGTCTAGAATTCTCTCATTCACTGGCTCTTTAGAGAACTTCAACATTTGCCATACTCCTGCCCCTCTATCCTTCACTCCTTACAGCACAACTAATCCCCTCATAAGCACTCTTCTCACACAGATGGGCCGCAGGAAGTCAACAGGGAGTTGGCAATGGGGGAATATCTGGAAAAAAGAGTATTCTAGGCAGAGAAAGCAGCCAATGCAAAGAACATTAAGGTAGAAGCATGCTTAATATATTCAAGGTAGAGCAAAGTAAAGAAAGCGGAGAGAGCAGATAAGGTCATAGAAGTAACTTAGCTTACTGGATATTACTGAGCAGAATCTTGTAGGACCCTGAAGGCCATTATAAAGCCTTTGGTTTCTACTATAAGTGAGATGAAGAGCCATTAAAAGACCCTGGGCAAGAAGCGTCATAATCTCTTTTTTTTTTTTTTTTTTTTTTTTTTGAGACGGAGTCTTACTCTATTGCCCAGGCTGGAGTGCAATGGCACGATCTCGGCTCACTGCAACCTCTGCCTACTGGGTTCGAGCAATTCTCCTGCCTCAGCCTCCTGAGTAGCTGGGATTACAGATGCGCACCACCACGCTCAGTTAATTTTTGTATTTTAGTAGAGACAGGGTTTCACCACGTTGGCCAGGCTGGTCTTGAACTCCTGACCTCGTGATCCGCCCACCTCAGCCTCTCAAAGTGCTGGGATTACATGCGTGATCCACCACGCCTGGCCTGAAGTGTCATAATATTATTTACATTTTAAAATCTACCTCATTACTATGTTGAGAATGCACTATAAGGTGCAAGGGTTAAAACTGGGTGTAGGATTAGAAAGCACTGATGGTGACCTGGACTGAGGTGATAGCAATGGAGGTACGAGAAGTGGTTCGATTTCAGATGCCCAAGAGGTGGTACTAACAGGACTTGCTGACAGTAAGCATCTGAGATATGAGAAAATGGAGTAAAGCATGACTTTAAGGCTTTTGTTCAGTAAGTGTGGCACTACCATCAACTAGAATAAAAGAAGATTTGACAGGCTTATGATGGAAAGCTTGTGAGACTGGTTTTAGATGTATTACATTTAACGTATCTATTAGATATTCATGTGAAAATGTTGAATAGGCAGTTCAATATGGAAATCTAGAATTTAAAAGGCCTATCAGAAAATAAAAACTTGAAGTCATCAGAATACAAATGGGTTTTAAAACCTGTTATTGGATGAGATCACTGTGAGAGAAGTGATAAATAAAGACAGAGACCCAAGCGTGAGGTCTTAGGTATCCAACATCAAGAGGTGGAGAGAGGGGTAAGAACTAGCAAAGGAGACAGAAAGAGCAACCACAGCACAGGTGGCAAGAAAACCAAAAGTATGGTATTCTGGACAAAAAGTGAATAAAGTATATCGGAAAGACAGAATAATCAATTTTAAGAAATTCTCCTGACAGATTAGGTAAGATAACCACTGAAACAGCAATATGGAAATCACTGAAAGTTTGTCCACAGAAGTTTTTGCAGAGTAGTAAGGACAAAACCCAGGTTAGAGTGGAATAGAGTGGAATTAAGAGAGAACGAGGAGCCAGGCACAATGGTTCACGCCTGTAATTCCCAAAACTGGGAGGCCGAGGCGGGCAGATCACTTGAGCCCAGGAGTTCGAGACCAGCCTGGGCAACATGGCAAAACCCTGTCTCTACCAAAAATACAAAAAATTTGGCCGGAAACGGTGGCTCGCACCTGTAATCCCAGCTCTTTGGGAGGCCGGGGGTGGGTGGATGACTTGAGGTTAGGAGTTCAAGACCAGCTTGACCTACATGGTGAAACCGTGTCTCTACTGAAAATACAAAAACCAGCCAGGTGTGATGGTTAGCCCCAGTAATTCCAGCTACTTGGGAGGCTGAGGCAGGAGAATTGCTTGAACCTGGGAGGCGGAGGTTGCAGTGAACCGAGATTGTGCCACTGTACTCCAGCCTGGGCAGCAGAGGGAGACTGTCCCAAAGGAAAAAAAAAAAAAATTAGCCAGGCATGGTGGCACCTATAATCTCAGCTACTAAGGCTTGGAGGTGGAGGTTGCAGTGAGCCATGATGGTGCCACTGCACTCCAGCCTGGGCGACGGTGAGACCTTATCTCAGAAAATAAATAAGTAAATAAAAACAAAAATAAATAGAGAAGAGGAAAACTGGAAAGAGTACAGACAACTTCCTTCACAATTTTTTCTATGTAAGAGAGCAAAGAATTGGCGTGGTAATTGATAGGGCGAGAGGAAGTAAAAAAATAATAATTTCTTTTTTGTTTTTTTGAGACAGAGTCTCGCTCTGTCCTTCAGGCTGGAGTGCAGTGGCATGATCTCCACTCATTGCAACCTCCGCCTCCTGAGTTCAAGTGATTTTCCTGCCTCAGTCTCCCGAGTAGCTGGGGCTATAGGCGCCCGCCACCACACCCAACCAATTTTTGTATTTTTAGTAGAGACAGGGTTTCATCATATTGGCCAGGCTGGTCTTGAACTCCTGACCTCGTGATCCACCCGCCTCAGCCTCCCAAAGTGCTGGGATTACAAACATGAGCCACCACGCCTGGCCAAAATAATAATTTTTTAAAGCTAGGATACAGTATGATTGTATGCTGATAGGAACGTTCCAGGATATAATGAAATGTTAATGATGTGGGGAAAGGGAGAGAAACTGCTAGTGAATTTAAATTACACTGGGTAGGCAAGAGGGAATGGGATCTAGTGCGTACGTGGAGGAAGTGACTACAGGCTAAGAGGAGAAGGCAAAAGAATGTCCATGTAGGGGCTGGTACGAGGATAGATGTCATATGACTGAGAAGTTCATATTTTATTGCTTTAATTTCCCAGTGATGTGGAAATAAGGACAATGCCTGAGAAGATGGGGGAGGAAATGCCAGAATGTTGATAGAAAAGATGTGAAAAATACATCTAGGAAAGTGGAAGAACAAGTGACTCTGGAAATGCAGTATGACTGGCCTCACTGTGGTCATGAATTTAAGGTGCAAACAGCATGGCTGTGTCTTTTTGTCCAGTGACATTCAGCTGTGAGGTACTGGCACTGAAAAGTGGAGACAGATTTGACCAGGGCTGAACACTTTTCCCAAGCAGAGTAAGACAGGGGCAAGGAAGTGAAAGGTGTATTGAAGAGAATGATTATAATGATTGAGAAGAGAATTTTTGTTGGGTAAGGGGGAGAAAATGGACTTCAAGATGAAAAGAGAAAGAGACTTCTGCTTCCAATCATGACAGAATAACAGGAACCAGATTTTCCCTCCTGCCTAAACAACTAGAAAACCAAAAGGCAGGGCAGGACAGTGCTTCCTGAGAAAAGAAAAACAAATGAGGTGAGTGCTACAAATGTCCAAACATACTGCCTAGAAGAGTGTCTCCAGGCCTCATCTCAAGGAGGGTAAACCCAAACAGCGGCTGGTGGTTTCACTACGTTTAAGAGACAGAGTTCAGAGTTTGAAAAGGCTGAGGTGACTAGAATTCGTGGCACCAAGGGAGCTCTGGATATTTATAGAGAAGGCCCTTGCAGCCTGTGGCTGAGTACTAACCTGTACCTGGGTGTGAGAAGACTATATGAGATGGGGGAAGAACCATTAGGAAGGGACGGGCAGAACAATCAGCAGAGCACACACAGGGCCAGAAACAGTTAGTGTTGCCACCAGCCAGAGTGGAAACACTCCTTAAAGTGCCAGGTATTGGGTAGAGTCCACAGAAAGTTACTGAGTCTACAGTGGAGCCAAAGTAGCCCTACTCTGAGTGATATTCTGGACACACTCTAACAAAACTTAAAGGTAAGCTTCAAAAGGATCAAACTGATTCCAAGCTACCTAACTGAATCACAGCCAAATCCAAAACTATTTAGAGAAAATGTTTAAAATCAGGCCCCTAAAACATATACTCACAGTGTCTGACATCCAGTTAAAAACTACCAAGCATGCAAAGAAACAGGAAAATATAACCTATCACCAAGAGGAAAAAAAAAACATCAAAAGAAGCTGACCCAGAATGACACAGGTGTTACATTCAGTAAACAAGGACATTAAGTCAGCTATTATACATATTCCATATGACCAAAAAGGTAGGGGAAGGCATGAACATCACAGAAATAAAATATTTTTTAAATGAATATCAGTAAGCTGTGGAACATCAAATGACCTAACCTACACATAATTGGAATCTTGATGTAAGGGTATAGCGAATATTTGAAGAAAAATGCAAAAATGTTGTCTAATTTGATGAAAACTATAAACCACAGATATAAGACATTAAACAATAAGTTGGTAGAGTCAGTGAGCTGAAGGCTTTAGTAATGGAGGTGGACTGTGGGAACAAAAGCACTAGAGAGAGTCAGAAAGACAGCGTGGTACCAGGTACATCAAGTAGGATGCTTGAAACAGATTATGGAAAGATGGAATTTAGCAAAAATCTATCATTTCTATTGTCTTTGTTTAATCATTTCACTGCAAGATTTTCTACTATTTTTTTCACTGCAAATATATGGCATTTCACTAATTGGGGATCATAAAGGCCAACAAATTTTGTACGTGTGGTATTTGTTGTATAAAATACTTCTTTTGATTTTCCTTACATTTCCATGAACACGAATGGTTTGAATATCTGACATCTGTAAATACATTTTAGTTCAGCATTTGTATCTTCTATTATTTAGCTTCACAATAATCTTCAGTGTAGATGTGTAAACCACTGCATTGCTGTGATTATTTTACTTTATAATATCTGACTGCTAATTATGTGTTAGGTGCTGTACTGTTCCAAATAGTTTACAAGTATGAATTAATCTTTATAACTATCCTATGTGTTCAGTGATATTATTCCTTTATTATTATTATTTTTGAGACAGGATTTTGCTCTGTTGCCTAGGCTAGAGTGCAGTGGCATAATCACAGCTCACTGCATGTTCAAACTCTTGGCCTCAAATGATCAAGTAGCCCTCCTGCCTCAGCTTCCCAAACTGCTGGGATTACAGGCATGATCACTGTGCCTGGCCTATTCACATTTTATGCACACTGTACAACCTGAGATTAAGTTAGATTATTTGTCTAAAATTACAGGCAAAACAAGTGGCAGGGCAGGAAATCAAATCCAAGAAATTTAGCTCGATTAAAGCCACATTCTTAATTAACTATTCTCTGGTCCTTTCCTGGATAAGGAATGAATGGGCTTCTTTTTTTTTTTTTTTTTTTTTTTTTTTGAGACGGAGTCTCGCTCTGTCGCCCAGGCTGGAGTGCAGTGGCCGGATCTCAGCTCACTGCAAGCTCCGCCTCCCGGGTTCCCGCCATTCTCCTGCCTCAGCCTCCCGAGTAGCTGGGACCACAGGCGCCGCCACCTCGCCCGGCTAATTTTTTGTGTTTTTAGTAGAGACGGGGTTTCGCCGTGTTAGCCAGGATGGTCTCGATCTCCTGACCTTGTGATCCGCCCGTCTCGGCCTCCCAAAGTGCTGGGATTACAGGCTTGAGCCACCGCGCCCGGCCTTGAATGGGCTTCTCTAATCCATGGGCCAGATCCAGTCCTTGGCTTAATTTCGTCAGGCTTATAGAGTAAACTGCAAAGACCTATGATTATAAAATTTAGTGACAATTATCTAGAAACCATATGGTGGAAACATCACTACATAAGATACATTTCTTTCCAAACATGGTGTAGGAGGAGGAGGAGGACACTGTTTTCCAAGAAGTTAAATATCTCTTTCCACTGAAATAAAACATTTCATACCACATTCCCTTTAAACTTTTCAGTTCCTTTTATAAAGGAAAAAAATTTCAAACAAATTCTAGCAATACTTGTATTTTTTGAAACCCAAACAAATAATTTTAAGGAAAAAGCAAAAATAATAAAACTGATAAAAGAGTTTATTTTGGGGAGCTTGTCATTTATTACATTTATTCATTGAACAAACATCTGAGACTCTACTGTGCACCAGCGCACATAAATGAAAAGTCCTCAAGCAACTCGCATTCTAGTATAGTGTTCCTTTAACTGTAGTACACGGACTCCCGAAGGGTCCCAGTACATATTCTTTGTTTTTTTCTTTTTTCAAACACTAAGTTGAACCAGACACCCAAGATATATTCTTAAGACTCAATCTGTAAAAAGAATTTTAAAATTTTGTTTTTGCTTTTAAAAATCTAATAAAATATTAATACAAGTAGAAATCTGAACTTGTTCATATGACCTTAAAACCAAGCACTAACCATAAACGGAAAAAAATTTATAAACTGCACTATATTAAAATTAACTTTAGCCATTAAAAGACACCATTAAGGTAGTGAAAAGGCAGCCCACAGAGTGGAGGAGATATTGCCTTTTTTTTTTTCCTTTAATACAGAGTTTTGTTCGTTGCCCAGGCTGGAGTGCAATGGCAAGATCTTGGCTCACCACAACCTCTGCCTCCCTGGTTCAATGATTCTCATTCTCCTGCCTCAGCTTCCTAAGTAGCTGGGATTACAGGCATGCGTCGCCATGCCCGGCTAATTTTGTATTTTTAGTAGAGGTGGGGTTTCACCATGTTGGTTAGGCTGGTCTTGAACTCCTGACCTCAGGTGATCCACCTGCCTTGGCCTCCCAAAGTGCTAGGATTACAGGCGTGAGCCACCACACCAGGCTAGGAAAGGATATTTCTAATATGTATATCCAAAAAAGGCTCTCATCCAGAATATGTAAAGAACCAAAAAATCCATAAGAAAAGCAAAACAACTCAATTTTATAATTGACTTTTTTTTAGAAATGGGGTCTTGCTGTCACCTAGGCTGGAGTGCAGTGGCACCATCATTGCTCACTGTAGTCTTGAACCACTGGCTCAGAGAAAGTTAGAAAATTTATATCTCAAAAGCACAGAGCTAAGGCTTCAGGCCTAAATACTGTACCATCATTTGCCCAAACCAAGGAGGGAGGGTGGATTACAGAAGAATAACTTAATTTTTAAAAATGTGTTTGGGTCCTGTGTTAATTGGCTTAGAAAAAAAAAAAGTGTTTGGGGTGGGGGTAAGTGTTATCAGCCAGAAATATAAGATGTTATACAGATCTTTCTAGAACATATTATTGCTTACAAAAATGCACATCTCCCATTGAAATTTAAGAGTGCATTTTCAAGCAATTAGTGCATCTGTAACAATCCCACTTTACCAGGTTATGAGTAAAAGAGCAGATATATAATGGTGTAGAAATATAATATTTGGTATCATGTTAAAAATTAAGAATGTTTAAACACAAGAATGTAAACAAAAATAGAAAAATCCACTGGCTTGCAAAATGATTCAAATGGAATCATTTTTAAATAATTCACTTACTCTACAACAAAATAATACAAATGTTGACCGATTGGTTTGCCCTGAAAACACCCAGAAATCCCTACATAACTCATGGGACAAAAACATACCACATCAAATCATAGAAGCAATATTATGGCAATATTTTAATGACGTCAAATGTTTAAAAGAAAACATTTAGGCTGGGCGCAGTGGCTCAAGCCTGTAATCACAGCACTTTGGGAGGCTGAGACCGGCGGATCACGAGGTCAGGAGATGGAGACCATCCTGGCTAACACGGTGAAACCCCGTCTCTACTAAAAAATACAAAAAACTAGCCAGGCAAGGTGGCGGGCGCCTGTAGTCCCAGCTACTCGGGAGGCTGAGGCAGAAGAATGGCGTGAACCCGGGAGGCGGAGCTTGCAGTGAGCTGAGATCCGGCCACTGCACTCCAGCCTGGGCGACAGAGCAAGACTCTGTCTCAAAAAAAAAAAAAAAAAAAGAAAACGTTTAAAAGAAAACAGAGGGGGCTCATGCATATAATCTCAGCATTTTGGGAGACCAAGGTGGGAGGATCACTTGAGGCCAGGATTTCAAGACCAGCCTGGGCATCATAGCAAGACCCCATCTCTAAGAATGGATGGGTGAATGGATGGATGGATGGATGGATGGATAGACAGACAGCAGACAGATGGATAGACAGACAGACAGACAGATATAGGTAGAGAGAGAGAGCGCGCGATAGATAGATAGAAGGATGGAAGGGCATGGTGGGGCGCACCTGCAGTCATAGCTACTCCAGAGGCTGAGGCGTGACAACTGCTTGGGCCCAGGAGTTGGAGGCTGCAGTGAGCTATGATCATGCCACTGCATTTCAGACTGAGGAACAAAAGTGAGACCCTATCTCTGAAAAATAAATAAATAACTGGGTGGCGTGGCTCATGCCTGTAATCCCATTACTGTGGGTGGTCAAGGTGGGAGAATCACTTGAGTCTAGGAGTTTGAAACCAGCCTGGGCAACATGGTGAGAACCCATCTCTACAAAAATAACATAATGTAACATAACATAACATAACATAACATAACATAACATAACATAACATAACAACGTAACATAAAATAAAATATTAGCTGGGTGTAGTGGCGGACTACTACTCCAGAGGCTGAGGCAAGAGCACTGCTTAAGTTCAGGAATTCAACGCTGCAGTGAGCTATGATCATGCCACTGCACTCCAGCCTGAGTGACAGAGTAAGAAAAATAAAATTTAAAATAAAAATAAAATTTAAAAACAAAACAAGGAAACAAAGAATGTTATTATTGCTGTATATCTTGCTACATCTTGCTTATGACAAAGGTTTAAGAAAAGCTAAGGTGAAAACACAAGCTGAAGGAAAAGCAAGAAATAATGGCATCCATAGAATTAATGGCATTTTTAAAATCACCTTACTTTTACATGCCCATAACATTTTGAACACCACACAACCACAGTTTAGTTGTTTTAAGATTTGTGGCCGGGCGCGGTGGCTCATGCCTGTAATCCCAGCACTTTGGGAGGCCGAGGCGGGCAGATCACGAGGTCAGGAGATCGAGACCAGCCTGACTAACACAGTGAAACCCTGTCTCTACTTTAAAATACAAAAAACTAGCCAGGCGAGGTGGCGGCGCCTGTAGTCCCAGCTACTAGGGAGGCTGAGGCAGGAGAATGGCGTGAACCCGGGAGGCGGAGCTTGCAGTGAGCTGAGATCTGGCCACTGCGCTCCAGCCTGGGCGACAGAGCGAGACTCCGTCTCAAAAAAAAAAAAAAAAAAAAAAAAAAAAAAAGATTTGTGAAGTTCCCACCACACTGATTGTGGATTACAGCCATGCGTCACTTAATGACGTTCTGAGAAATGCATCATTAAGCAATTTCATTGTTGTGTGAAAATAACAGCATGTACTTAAACAAATCTAATGGTAGAGCCTACTACACACTTAAGCTATATGGTATAGTCTATTATCCTAGGCTACCAACCTATACAGCATGTAACTGTACTGAAGCTGGAGGCAATTAGAACAAAATGGTAAGTATTTGTGTATCTAAACATAGAAAAGGTACAGCAAAAATACAGTATGAAAAATAAAAAGTGGTACACCTAAATCGGGCACTCACCATGAATGGAGCCTGCAGGACTGGAAGATGCTCCAGGTGAGTCAGTGAGTGAGTGGTGAGTGCATGTGAAGGCCTAGGACATTACCATATATTACTGTACACTTCATAAACACTTAGGCTATGCTAAATTATACCAAAATATTTTTCTTCAATAATAAATTAATTTAAGCTTATTGTAACTTTTTAACTTTAAAAAACCTTTCCTCTTTTTGGAAAACTTTTTGACTTTTTTGTAAGTAACACTTATCTTGAAACACAAACACATGGCCAGGCACCGTGGCTCACACCTCTAATCCTAGCCCTTTGGGAGGCTGAGGTGCAAGGATCACTTGAGCTCAGGAGTTTGAGACCAGCCTGGGCAACATGGTGAGACCCTGTCTCTATTTTAAGAAAAAAAAACCAAAAACAATCACAAACACATTATACAGCTGCACAAACATATTTACTTTCTTTATACCCTTATTCTATAAACTTTTCTATTAAAAAAAGGTTTTTTATTTTTAAACTTTTTCATTAAAAACTAAGACAGACACACACACTAGCCTAGGACTCCACAGCGTCAGGATCATCACCACCATTGTCTTCAACCTTCACATCTTGTCCCACTAGAAAGTCTTCAGGAACACTATCCTGAATGGCGCTGTCATCTATGATAACAAAGCCTTCTTCTGGAATGCCTCCTAAATGACCTGACTGAGGCTATTTTACAGTTAACTTTTAAATTTGTTAGAGGGTACACACTCTGAAAAAACAATAACAAGTATACAACCGTAAATGGACTGCTACAGTTTGGATGTTTGCCCACCAAGCCTTATGTTGAAATTTGATCCCCAATATTGTAAGCGGGCCTAACGAAAAGTGTTGGGTCATGGTGGTGGATCCCTCATGAACAGATTAATGCCAGCGGGGGTGGGAGCAGGGTGGTGAGCAGTGAGTGAGTTCTCACTCTGCTAGTTCCCTGAGAGCTGGTTATTAAAAAGAGTCTGGTACCTCTCCCCGCTCTCCTGCTTCCTTTCTTGCTGTGTGATCTCTACACACACAGGATCCCCTTCACCTTCTGCCATGAGTAGAAGCAGGCTGAAGACCTCACCAGCCTACAGAACTGTGGGCCAAATAAATCTTTTCTTTATAAATTACCCAGTCTCAATGGACTAAGATATACAAAAACCAGTAACACAGTCATTTGTTATTATTAGGAGAACAATAATTTTATTATCCTATTATCTAAAGATTATGTACTATATACAATTATATGTGCTCGACTTTTATAAGAGTGGCAGCACAATAGGTTCAAGTACATCAGCATCGCCACAGACACAAGTGATATGTTACTGCGCTACTACATTATAAGGGCTACAATAAAGATTTCCAGACAATAGGAAGTTTTTAGCTCCCCCTCCTATAATCCTATAAGACCACCATTATGTATGTGATCCGTTGTTGACCAAAACATCAATATGCAGTAAATGACTGTATATCCAATTAATAGCACTCTAATAACTTTACCAAAGGAAGCCAATTGGCATGTTTTAGATAATTCATGTAAATTATGAGGTTAGCTATTTGAATGTGTGGGTTCCCTTACTGTTTATGAAGCCACTATTGCTCCCAGTTATGTGATTTTAAACCCCCATTTGCCAATCCCCACTATTCAAAAGAATCAAACTACTGTACAGTTGTCCCTTGGTATATGTGGGGAAATGATTCTAGGACCCACCTCATCACACCCCACCCCTCAGGACACCAAAACCCATAGATGTTCAAGTCCCTGATATAAAATGTCACAGCATTTGCTTATTACCCATGCACATCCTCCCATATACTTTATATCATCTCTAAATTACTTATAATACCTACTATAGTGTAAATGCTATGAAAATAGCTGCTATACTTTATTGTTTAGGGAATTATAAGAAAAAAGATCTGTACATATTCAATACAGATGCAATTTTTTTCCTGAGGTTTTTTTTTTAGATTACTGTTATTTATAGATACAGAAACTGAGGCATAGAGATGTTAAGTAACTTGCCCAATATCACACAGCTAGCAAATGGCAGAACGTGGAGACCAACCTAAGCAGTGTGGCTCCAGAGGCTGAGCTCATAACCACTGTTATATTGCAAGTACACTACTTGCATCTATTAGGGATTCATAAAACCTTTCTTATATCAACAAAAGTGAGGTGGCTTAATAAAAATAAATGTGTGCAGGTGCCATACTAAGTGCATATATGTGATATTTCTCGTTTGCTTTTTTTTTTTTTTTTGAGATATAGTCTCACTCTGTCACCCAGGCTGGAGTGCAATGGAGTGATCTCGGCTCACTGCAACCTCTGCCTCCTGGGTTCACATGATTCTCCTGCCTCAGCCTCCCGAGTAGCTGCGACTACAGGCGTGTGCCATCACGCTCAGCTAATTTTTGTGTTTTTTTTAATAGAGATGGGGTTTCACCATGTTGGCCAGGCTGGCCTTGAACTCCTGACCTCAGGTGATCTGCCTGCCTCAGCCTCCCAAAGTGCTGAGATTATAGGCATGAGCCACTGCGCCTGGCCTTTTCTGAGTATCTTTAATCTTTGGTTGGTTGAATCCATAGACATGGAACTCATGAATACTGAGGGCTGATTATATATATTTGAATACCAGTAATTCTCACTACGTTCCAGCCACAGCAACTTTTTTTTTTTTTTTTTTTGAGGCGGAGTCTCACTCTGTCGTCCAGGCTGAAGGGCAGTGATGCAATCTCGGCTCACTGCAAGCTCCGCCTCCTGGGTTCACGCCATTCTCCTGCCTCAGCCTCCGAGTAGCTGGGACTACAGGCGCCCGCCACCGTGCCCCGCTAATTTTTTGTATTTTTAGTAGAGACGGGGTTTCACCGTGGTCTCGATCTCCTGACCTCGTGATCCGCCCGCCTCGGCCTCCCAAAGTGCTGGGATTACAGGCGTGAGCCACCGCGACCGGCCCACAGCAACCTTTTAAAGGTGTTCCTCAAACAGGCCAAGCTCATCACTGCACCTTAAGACCTTTGCCTTAGAATGTAGATCATTCAGGTCTCAGTTCCAATGTCACCTCAGAGAGGCCTCCCAAACCAATCTAAGAAAAATGCCCTTCCTCCATTCCTCTCTGCACAACCAGAGACAAAGTCTTCAGATGGTAGAAGAGACACTCTGATTGGCTATGCAACTGTAATTTTAATTTGGAATAAACAGACTTTTAAGAAAAGCGCAGGAAAGCTATGGGAATTTGGCTGAAATGTCAACATGTGGCAGAGAAAGAACATTCAACAAAAAAAAGTCAAACGCAGTTTTTTGGGGAAAATTATTTTCTGTTGTAAATAAGTGAGTAAAATAGTGGCTCCACCTTCCAAACACTTTTTTTTTTGAGACAAGTGTCTCACTCTGTCGCCCAGGCTAGAGGGCAGTAGCATGAACATTGCTTACTGCAGCCTTGATCTTCTGTGCTCAAGCAATCCTCCTCCTCAGCCTCCCATGCAGCTGAGACTATAGGCATGTACCAACATGCCTGGATAATTCTTAAATATTTTGTAGAGACGAGCTCTTACTATGTTGCCCAGACTGGTCTTGAACTCCTGGGCTCATGCGATCTTCCCACCTGGGCTCCTCAAAATGCTGGAATTACAGGCGTGAGCCTCCGCATCTGGCCTTGAACATCTTATCATGTTGTTCTCGCTACTACCCTAATTACCAGCAAAAACTATGCAAGTGTATTCTTTATGTCTTTAGTGTCAGTATTCATCCAACAGGATATAAGCTCCAAAGTCTAAGAACTTTGTCATATTCACTGATAGTTTTTTTTTTTTTTTTTTTTTTGGAGACAGGGTCTTGCTTTGTCGCCCAGTCTGGAGTGCAGTGGTGCAATCTCAATTCACTGCAGCCTCAATCTCCTGGGCTCAAGCAAGTCTCCCAACTCAGCCTCCTGAGTAGCTAGAACTACAACTGTACACCACCACCCCCAGGTATTTTTTTTATTGTTTTGTAGAGACGAGTTTCACCATGTTGTTCAGGGTGGTCTAAAACTCCTGGGCTCAGGTAATCCACCCACCTCAACTCCCAAAGTGCTTGGATTACAGGTGTGAGCCACTGTGCCCAGCCTAACTGACATTTAAAATGGTATCCAGTCCACCATAAATGCTCAGATTTTTATGGAATGAACAAACTCCAGTTACACAGATCAATTACCTTTGATACTATTTGTATGTACTCCATGGATATGACCAACTTTTTTTTTAATTTTTATTTTTGTAGAGATGGTAGGTCTTGCTATGCTGCCCAGTCTAGTCTCCAACTCCTGGCCTCAAGTGATCCTCCTGCCTCAGCTTCCCAAAGTGTTGGGCATGAGCCACACTGCATCCAGCCTCTGACCAAAGTTTTAACCTGAGCTGTATCCTGCTTTTTTTTGTTGTTGTTGTTGTTTGTTTTTTGTACAAATGGGGTTGCCCAGGCTGGTATCAAACTCCTGGCCTCAAGGAATATTCTCACCTTGGCCTCCCAAATCACTGGGATTACAGGCGTGAGTTACTGCACCCAGCCCTGCTTTCTTTACAGAGTGTATCAGGCATCTATTTCCTCCACCTACTAACCAAGGCAGGAGGCAAATGGCTTTTAATGACACCTGGGTTCACCAGGACACTAGGCAAAATATTTATTAAGAGAAACCTCAGGTAGGCATGGTACCTCATGACTGTAATCCCAGCACTTTGGGAGAACGGGATAGATTGCTTGAGCCCAGGAAATCCAGATCTGGGCAACATGGCAAAACCCTGTCTCTAAAAATTTTTTTGAATGAGCTGGGCATGATGGTGTTGCACCTGTGGGAGGATGAGGTGGGAGGAACACCTGAGCCTGAGGAGGTCAAGGCTGCAGGGAGCTGATTGCACCACTGTACTCCAGACTGGGGGACAGAGTCAGACCCTGTCTCAACAGAAAAGGAAAAGAAAAAGAAAAAGAAAAGAGAAAAGGAAAGAAAAACCTCTCTGGCTGACTGGCTCTTTTGCTCATACCTGTAATCCCAGCACTTTGGGAGGCCTACACAGGAAGATCCCTGGAGCTCAGGAGTAGAGACCAGTCTGGGCAATATGGTGAGATCCCATCCCTATAAAAAATTAGCCAGGCCTAGTGTGGTATATGCCCGTAGTTTCAGCCACTCAGGAGGCTGAAGTGGGAGGATCGCTTGAGCCTGTGAGATGAAGACTGAAGCGAGCCATGATCATGCCACTGCACTCCAGCTTGTGTGAGAGTTAAACCTCCTCTCAAAACAAACAAAAACAAAAACAAAACCTCTCTTTTTACTAGAAAGATGCCTAGTATCCTCTTTCTACCTTCCAGCAGTCTAACATTCCCCTCCTCTAATCCACTGAAAAATGACTGATCAAAATTTATCCTGAGCTGCCACTTCCTTTTAGAAGTTTTATGTAACATACATTACCTCCAGATTATGGTAATTGTTCAATCATTTATTTTCATAGAACATGAAAGATTCTACCATTTACATGTATCATAAAGTTTTATAGTTACTGATTAGTCCATTATTCCCTCTCCCATTCCTTCCCATGACCAACAGAGACACCGCTGAAATTCGTTTGCTCCCTAGGCTGTGTCAAATGCAACCACCTCTCTAGAACAGTACACTGAAGTAGGGGAAGGCCGCTCTAAGGTTCATGTCCCTCTTAGATGTGCCTTTCAAGAGGGCAATTTCTATCAACCCAATGAAAAATTGACAAGTTCTTAATGAGGTTCTCATTTGTACTTAACTAGACATATTAAAAAGAATTCTCTCGTTATGTATCTTAACCACATTCACCAACAATATTCAAATCTTTGTATCACATCCATATTCCTTGCCAAGCACATCCTGACTCTGTGCTTTCACACTGGCTGTTCCCTCTAGAAGGAACAGCCTTCTAAATATTACATGACTTGCTCCCTTGCTTCATTCTGGTCTTACCTCAAATACCATCTCCTCAGAGGCATTCCCTCACTATCTTATCAAAAATAAGCCAGGTGCAGTGGCTCACGTCTAATCCCAGCACTTTGGGAGGCTGAGGCAGGCAGATCACTTAAGGTCAGGTGTTCGAAACTAGCCTGGCCAATATGGTGAAACCCCGTTTCTAATAAAACTGCAAAAATTAGCCGAGCTTGGTGGTGGGCACCTGTAATCACAGCTATTTGGGAGGCTGAGACAGGAAAATTGCCTGAACCCAGTAGGTGGAGGTTGCAGTGAGCCAAGATCATGCCATTGCACTCCAGCCTGGGCAAGAGAGTAAGACCCTGTCTCAAAATAAATGAATAAATAAATAAAATAATAATCATAATCATAGTACTGAGCACTCTACTCTCTCCTTTACCCTGGTTGTTTTTCTTCATAGTACCTATCACAACTTGAGCTACAGTATGTATTTAACTGTTTATGTTTATTGTCTCTCTTCCCAACAAAAATGTAAATTACACAAGGGCAGGAGCTGTCTGCCTAGTTCATCATTATCTAGTTAGAATTAGGAAATATTAAATTCTTGTTCAATGAATAAATTTATTTCCCATAGACTTAATTATTCCTGTTATGGTTATGGTTTCAATGAACAAGATGTTACTGGCACAAATGCCCCTCATCTATGGCCATCTCACAAGCAGAGTATAAATATACAGAAAATAGAAGTAATAACTTTTATGTGTAAAAGCCAAAAATAGATTGACGGCTTGAGAGTACCTCTGCTCACATATTTTTCAAATATTCCTCAGTAACTACAGAACTTTATTTCAAACCCCCTTGCCTAGCACTGAAGGCCCTTTGTAATCTGACCCGACTTCCCTTTTACTTCTATCCCTCTTGTTGTTTCCCTGTATTCTGGGTTTCTACGCTGCAACAATCCCAAGGAACACTATCCATACAGAATATCTAACACAGCATGCAGCCCTCCTTACACTGCAGCCAAACTGATCTAGCCTAGATTCCTACCAAATTTTCTCCTAATTACCACCTACAAAAGGTTTACCCATTATTCAAAATCCAGCTCCAACACTTTCTCCATAAAATTTTCACTGATCATCCCAAGAGAAATTATTTCCTCAATCTGTGAGGGAGCATAGAGCAATTGGTAACACATGTGAAACCTTTGCCTTACAGTAAATCATTAGTAACTTTTAATCTCCTTTAGTATATGGCAAATTCCCAAAGAGCATGGACATTGTTCTATATATCTTTGCATTCTCCATGGTGCCTTGCACACGGGTGTCAATAAAGTTATTTTAATAATGAATAAATTCTACAGGCACTTTTTATTGTTGTTGTTTTATAGAAACAGGGTCTTGCTATATTGCCTAGGTTGGCCTCAAGTAATCCTCTCACCTCATCCTCCCAAGGTGCTGGGATTACAGGCATAAGCCACCACGCCCGGCCTCTATACACACTCTGAATCACTGCTTTACATTTCCATTTTCTTTCCTCTTAAAGGATAAACAAAATTTCCACTCAGAGAGGAGAAGTAGTATGAATCATATTTCAGTTTAATGTTTGATTTCTCTTGTGGTTCAGTTATACACTACTGCCTTCTTGTGACTCCATCTCACTAGATCCAATTAGAAGGAGACAGAGTGAGAGTTAAGAGTTAGTTATTAGGCAGAAAATGACCTCTGGCATGCTAGTTAGCTAACAAGTAACCAGCCAGGTAGGGGTGTGTGCACACACATGTATGAGAGAGAGACAAGAGACAAAGAGAGAGGATACTAGTTGTTATCAGGAGAAGACCCAGCTGGAAAGATCTCAAATAATTTAAATCATCAAAGGTATCTGAACAGGAAAGTGATATGGTGAGAACTGCATTTTGATCTAGAGCTCAGATCAGAGCTAAGAGATAAAAATAGTGAAATCATGGGAGTTAAGACTGTCCCAGAAAAAAACATACAAAGATAGAAAAGGGCTGAAGATAAAATCCTAGGATATAATTCTACTGGGGGCAGGGGAGGGAAGTCAGTGAAAAAACAAAGGTGATTTGAGAGACAGCAGACCAAGAAGGGAATGTCATAAAAACCAAAAGAGAAGCAGAGGAAAGAGCAATAATGCCAGAAAAGAGGATAAATATTATCAGAGAAGAATCTCATTTGATAATCAGGACGTTGCTAATGCTTTTACGACTGACAGGTTCTATACAATTGAGTAGGAGAGAAGAGTGAGCCATATTACAGTAAGTTAAGGGGCTAAGAATTATAAAGGCAGCAAATGGGGGCTGCTTTTCCAAGAACTGTGACAGTGAGAAATGGACAAAAGTTTTAGGCAGAGGCAGAGTACAAGTTTATATGATGAGGAGGCAGAGTGCAGGGGCTCATGCCTGTAATCCCAATACTTTGGGTGGCCGAGGCAGGTGGATCACTTGAGGTCAGGAGTTTGAGACCACCCTGGCCAACATGGTAAAATCATGTCTCTACTAAAAATACAAAAATTAGCTGAGTGTGCTGCTGTGTGCCTGTAATTCCAGCTACTCAGGAGGCTGAGGCAGGAGAATTGTTTGAACCTGGGAGGCGGAGGTTGCAGGGAGTGGAGATCCCACCACTGTACTCCAGGCTGGGCAACAAGAGTAAAACTCTGTCTCTAAAAAAAAAAAAAGTTTATATGAGGCGACACATGGACTTTCTTATAGGCATAGGAGTGAGAAAAACGGGAAACTGGAAAAAAAAAAAAAAAAAAAGAGGGGACATACCACCAAGTCCTGGGGGGAAGACGGGGACTGAACAAGAACAAGCAGAAGGAGACAATTTAGGAGGTAGCATGGAACAGAGGAGAATATGGGAGAAACAAGAAAAATGTGTGGTATCGACCAAGGAAGTTAAGGGCACTTCAAATAGCTGGGTAAAGTAACGTGCTAAGAATTAAGAGGAGAGCCGGGTGCGGTGGCTCACGCCTGTAATCCCAACACTTTGGGAGGTCGAGGCGGGCGGATCATGAGGTCAGGAGATCGAGACCATCCTGGCTAACACGGTGAAACCCCGTCTCTACTAAAAATACAAAAATTAGTCAGGCGTGGTGGCGGGTGCCTGTAGTTTCAGCTACTCGGGAGGCTGAGGCAGGAGAATGGCATGAACCCGGGAGGCTGCAGTGAGCCGAGACAGTGCCACTGCACTCTAGCCTGGGCGACAAAGCGAGACTCTGTCTCAAAAAACAAAAAGGGGGGGGGGAGGGGTGGTGAGGCTCAGCAAAAAAAGGTTTAAACAGTTGCTGTTTGGAGTACAACAATGAACTGGAAACAAAAAAAATGAGCACTAAGGGCCAAGATGGTAATTGCAAAAGAAAAGGAACAATCACAATTACATGTTCAAAGTAATCTGAAACAGAAGATAAAATTATAATATCAGATCCCTACGAACGTTCTACAGACACACTTTCTAAGGAAAAACAACAAAGATAAAGTAGTTACATGGAAAGGTTTTCAGAGATATAAACCCCTAAGCAGTTGATAACTGTATATGTCAAAATGTGCTACACAAATCTTTACATAGCTGAAAGACTTCTAAGATCCAGCAATAGTCCGCTTGCTTTAAACAGACAATAAAATTATTAGAGTCAAATTCCAATATTAAAAAAGAAAAGCAGCCGGACATGATAGCTCACGCCAATAATCCCAGCACTTTGGAAGATAGAGGCGGGTGGATCATAAGGTCAAGAGATGGAGACCATCCTGGCCAACATGGTGAAACCGTCTCTACTAAAAATACAAAAATTAGCTGGACGTGGTGGCGGGCGCCTGTAGTCCCAGCTACTTGGGAGGCTGAGGTAGGAGAATCACTTGAACCCGGGAGGTGGAGGTTGCAGTGAACCAAGATCGCGCCACTGAACTCCAACCTGGCAACAGAGCAAGACTCCATCTTAAAAAAAAAAAAAAAAAAAAAATTAAAAAGAAAGAAAAGCCGGTGATTTTTATGACATTGGCTTCTAATTTCTAAGTTACACATCAAGAAAGTTTTGAGTTATGTGTGATGGCTCAAGCCTGTAATCCCAGCACTTTGGGAAGCCAAGGCTGGCAGATGGCTTGAGCCCAGGAGTTCAAGACCAGCCTGGACAACACGGGGAAACCTCGTTTCCATAAAAAATTAGCCAGGCATGCTGGTACACACTAGGACATGCTGGTCCCAGCTAGGAGGCTGAGGTGGGAGAATCACCTGAGCCCGGGAAGTTGAGGCTGCAGTGAACCGTCATTGTGCCATTGCACTCCAGCCTTGGCATCGGAGTAAGACCCTGCCCCCTGTCTCCAAGAAAAAAAAAAAAAAAGGAAGTTTTGAATCTTTCAAAACATATTAGCTATCCCTTTGAACTCTGTGTCCTCCACAAATTCAATAAACTTAACTTTATTCAGCTTACTGATACAGTAAGTAAGGACATATACTTTCAGCACAACACTAAAGGCCTCCTTCAAGGACTGATTTATTATCCTTATCATTCATGACCTGAATTATACCTTCAGGTATAGTTGTCTGACTGATAATGAATCAAATTCTAATAGTAGTCTCATCAAGCCCACACTTCTCCATTTTGACCATGGGACCTAATTTTGTCAAAAATGCTCTGGTGAAATCTAACTGTACAATGTCAAAGGCATTTTTCTAATGAACCAAGTTATTAATCCCATCAAAAATGGGTATGAGGCTAATTTAGCCACTCTCCAGCCAGTTCTGTCTCTATTCAAGGTAGCACCAGCCTTGAATTTAAATAATCCTACAAATTATGTTACAGAACTACCCTGCAGAGGTCTCACTACATTTCTCCCAAAGACAAACTTCAGTCTTCCCACTTGATGATTAGTTACTTTTTAATGTACAAATAGTCATCCATCCTCATCCTCGGTCTCACTTTCCAGTTTCAGTGACACGTGGTAAACCACGATCTGAAAATATTAGACAAAAAAAATTCCAGAAAGAAACAACGGGTTTTAAATTGCACATTCTGAGCACTGTGTTGAAATCTCCCACAGTCTGGCTCCATCCAGTATATCCATGTTGTATACCTTACTCTCCCATTAGTCACTTAGCAGCCCTCTTGGTAATCAGATCAGAAAAAACAGTATATATAGGATTTGGTACTGTCCACAGTTTCAAGTATCCACACGGGTCTTGGAATATATTCCCTGGGGGTAAGTGGGGGATGGTGGGTAGCGGGTGGCAGGGGCTACTATGTAAGGCAATCCCTCATCACCTCCCAATGAGGATAGAAAAAGATTTTCTAGCCCACTTGAATACATAAACTTTTGGATATATATAGATAAAAGAACCAAATGTTCATTTATAATGTCTATTACTTTAAACATCTTTAAAATCATCTACTATATAAAATAATATTCATTTAGAAATTCAGCATTTTCCCTTAATGAACATTTCATAAGACAATGTTATTGAATTTTTCTCAATGTATCATTGGCATCTGTCTTCATGTTCACCAGAGTGAGTCACTTACTAGTTTTTTTTTCCCCCTTTATTTGTAAATGTTCGAGTTAAAACACTGTTTAAATTCTTGTGAGCTTTTAAACCTAAACCCTAAGTACCCATTTTCCGTATATTCAGGCAGTTTTTCCATTCACAGGTCTGTGCTGTGGCTGTAGATTCAGAATTTCCACAAGGTAAGTACTTAACTAATCTGAAGCAAAGTCGCCTCCACAGGTAAGTACTTAACTAATATGGACCAAAGTAGCTTCTCCTCCAAACAATCGTTTGTGAGGTTTTGTAAGGAGTAGAGAGCAGTGACTTACTTTTTTCTGAGAGTTATTTTTGGGGAGAAAAAGACCTTGCTTTATATCCAGGTAATCAACAAGTCAAAATTTTGCAGAATCAGGGACAAAATTACTTCTTAAACACATTTCAATGAATAGCATAGATACTGTTTATGTCACCATACAGATGCAACAGGAGTCTTCAGAAATTAAACATATTCTTTCCTTTTTTTTTTTTTTCCATTCAGTCTCACACCAGCAGTGGCGCGATCATAGTTAACTATAACCTCTAACTCAGAATTATCAATAGCACCTATATTGTAGGAACACTGTGAAGATTAATGTATCTAAAACAATCCTCCCACCTTGGCCTCTCAAAGAGCTGAGATTACAGGAGTGAGTGATCACTGGGCCCAGTCCACAAATTTTCTTTCTGAAGTAAAGCATGGGAATTTTGCTATACCATTATAAAAGAGAAAAGCAGAGTGGGATGGGTTACTCAATTCCCCTGAATTAGTTTTCTTAAAGAAAGAGGGAGAGTAGTTCTAGTAATTTATTGTATTATACTAATTAAGTGCCAGGCACGGTTTTAAGCATTATAGATACATTAACTAATTTAATCTTCACAAAGGTCCTATGATACAGGTGCTACTGATAATGTTGTCCTACTCATAAGGAAACTTGCCCAAAGTCATACCGCTTTTAAGTGGTGGCTATTCAGGGAGTCTAATTCTAGGGCCCCTCTCCCTTTCAAAAGGTGATATATACAGTACTCCCACCTCTTAGTAAAATTTGTTCTTCATTTTATGAGGCAGTCCCATCTGTTAGACAATCAAATATCAGTGGTCTAAAGAAGATATGATGGTTAGGTTCCCGTACATTTTCTTTTGTATTATTTTCTAGTATTCATCCACATTGCCTGAAGGCATGAGAGGTCTGAGGAAGAGGTGGTTCATCCTTTGTATTAGGCTGGTGCAAAAGTAACTGCGGTTTTTGCCATTAATATTATGTTCCCTGAGCTAATCAACACCCCCATTTCTGTCGTACTTTAAGGCAAATGATTAACTACTACAGACACATACACAGAACAGACTAGTTCCAAGTCTTCCTCATTCTTCTCCAAACTTTTTAACTGGTGGAGAATCTGCCCCTGTGGGCCTAGATCTCCCTTGCTATATAAAACTAACTTTAAATATTGTCTTTGACAAGGTAACTTTCCTGCGCCCTAAAACGATGGCATCGCTTCATCAGTTGTCATCTGGTTGCGCCCTGTAACGGGGGTGGGGGTTAGGAAGCAGTTTCCTAAGAAAAAGGAAAAAGATGAACTCAAGAATGGGAGAATTAGGAGGGAAGGTGTAACACGCAGAAAAGGGAGGAAGGGGGGTGGAGTGGGAGGCACTGCTGGTCTGACTTGGAATTTCGTGCAGACAGAACGAGAACAGAAATGGAAGAAGTGGGGGGTCGAGTCACTGAAACCTGTTAGGCAGCATTTTCTTGGCTTTTCCTTTGATGCGTCTTAGACACTGCTTTACAAGAAACTGAGACCTAACAGTACTAACGGCCCACCTGGTCAGGACACCGCACGACCATTCATCTCCCGCTCCCGGCCAGAGCTGGTCCCTTGAAAGCACCGCTCCCCGCCAGCGCTCAGTCAGGCTTTTCTCCCAGCGGCCAGTCGGCAGGAGGGACCACCAGAGCCTGTCGACCCCAAGGCCACAGACCCGCGTTCCGGTCCTCGCCGGCTGCCACCGCGGCTTCCCTGCCAGTGGACAACCCCTGAACACTCCCACATTTCGCAGCTGAACCTGAACCATGCCTTTCCCGAAGAGCCGAACCCAGCCGCCACACAGTAAAACCCAAGCTGGAGTGAGGGTCTTACCTTTAACAGATTAGACGTCGCCATGTTCCTTCAACTTGGACTCTCGCGAGAGGACGCGAGAATTCGTGGCGCTCCCGGCCAGGCCTTGACCGGAGGCCGGAGTTCCCACCAGGGCCCAGGGCCCGCCGGCCCGCACCGGGGTGTGGCGGGCGCTGGGGCAGCGTGCCGACAGCGCTGACCTCGTCCCAAGCACCAGGAGCTTCCTCACTCTTGTCCCCTACATGGTCACCAGAGCTTCCCCACGCGAAAGACCTCATGCACGCGCTCAGGAAGACGGGAAAGGCGAATGCTGCCGAGAAGGTAACGGGAGCCGACCTGACTTGGAAGAGGAAGCATCGACTCCACGAGCCTCCCCGACTCCTTCGGCTTAGCTTTTGTGGTTGCACCTTCCGCGGCCACCCGCAACGAATTTAGCTCGGCTTAGGCCCGCAGCTCAGGTTCCGCGGCCGCGTCACGTGACGCGAGGGCGGGGACGCGCTCGGGAGCGAGCGTGGGAGCCTGGAAGCCTCGGTGGGTCCCAAGGCCGCAACGAGGCCAGGACCGCGCCCTCTGCTGGCGGGACCTGGCGTTTTCCCGCACCCCTCCCCACATCCCGGACTCGGTGTTAGGGGAGTTGCATTGCCGTGAAGTGCTTAAAACAGCTGTCTTCAATAATTGGTGCATAGAATGCGCCCAGTAAATATGTGTTGAGTGCACAAGCGTATTGACTCTTAATATTTATATTCAAGAATGCCTGGCACTTAGATAAAATATTGTTCAGCGCTTTGGGAAGCCGAAGGGGGAGGATCACTTGAGGCCAGTTCAAGACCCTCATCTTTACAAAAAAGTTTGGGAAAAAAGAAAAGATTGTTTAGGTAATGAATATTAATCTTCGATTTTCTGAAGGCACAGTATCCTAGAAGATCCTAAACTATAAGCCCCCAGGTTTTACCCCTTCAGACCACAAACCACTGGCCAAGGAGAGAATATAATTTACGTGTAGAACCTACAGGATACCTGGTATTGTATTATGCAAGTTTACAAACAGCCTTCATACGGCCATAAAGCATAGAAATAAGTAAGAGCTCTGGACTAAAAGCAGAGAAGAGGGATGCACCTACTTAAAGAATCCAGTCAAGTAGTTAATACTTGTTTGAGCACTTGTATATACTAGGCACAGGAAATACAGGATTAAATAAAAGAGAAGACCTCTGCCCTCTTGGAGTTTATGGCCTAATAAAGTAGCCAAATGTTAAGCATGGTTACACAAGTCAAATATCACTTAGTGGGAGTTGTGATAAATACTGCGAAGAGGCCGGGCGCAGTGGCTCACGCCTATAATCCCAGCACTTTGGGAGGCCGAGGCAAACTCCTGAACGAGGTCAGGAGTTCGAGACCAGCCTGGCCAACATGGTGAAAGCCTGTCTCTACTAAAAATACAAAAATTAGCTGGGCGTGGTGGCGAGCACCCGTAATCCCAGCTACTCGGGAGACTGAGGCAGGAGAATCGCTTGAACCCTGAAGGTGGAAATTGCAGTGAGCCAAGATCGTGCTATTGCACTCCAGCCTGGGCGACAGAGCGAGATTCCGTCTCAAAAAAAAAAAACCAAGAACACAAAAAACTGCAAACAAAAAAATACAGTGTGCATTTGAGAGCGTAGGAGGAGAAAGGAAACTAGTATCTTAATCTCCACCCTTTGCTTATGAAAGGAACTTTATAACTGAACCTTAAGACACTTTTGAGAGTCTGATTTGAACATCCCACTGTCAACCGAAGCATTCCAATTTTCCTAACTCACTTGTTCTGGAAACGCCACTGCTACAACTCTGGCTTCAATAAGTTCTCCGTTCCATTGACCCCACCACTTGTTATCTGCCATCTCCTTCTGTTGTCACTCTTTCTCATCCAATTTAGAATCGGCCCACTGTTATAAAAATGTTTAAATATTTAAAATGCTTAAATATTTATTTCTTAAAAATAGCGCAGGCACATAATACAAAATTCAGAAGGTGCTGAAAATAATACAATCAAAAGTAGGCCTTTCACTTTCTGGGGTGATGTAATGTTCTATATTGTGGTAGGAACTTCAGTTATTCAGGTGTATGCACTTGTCAAAACTCAGCCAGTATACCCTTAAAATTTATGCATTTTAGCCAGGCACAGTGGCCCAGGCCTGTAATCCCAGCACTTTGGGAGGCGAAGGCAGGCAGATCACTTGAGCCCAGGGGTTCGAGACCAGCCTGTGCAACATAGCTGTCTCTAAAAAAAAAAAAAAAAAAAATTAAAAAAAACTTATGCGTTTAATTCAAAAGAGAAAATAGTAAGCAAAATTTCAGTTTAATGCTATCCATACTGAAGAATTTAGGAGTAAGTGAATCTATATTTATAATTTACTTGGAAATGTATCAAAAAATAAGATGAACTGATGCTTGGGTAGAAACATTGATAAAGCGGGCTGGGTGCGGTGGCTCATACCTGTAATCCCAGCGCTTTGGGAGGCCAAGGCCAGTGGATCACCTGAGATCAAGAGTTCAAGACCAGCCTGGCCAACATGGTGAAATCTCGTCTTTACTAAAAATACAAACAATTAGCTGGGCATGGTGGCAGATGCCTATAATCCCAGCTACTTGGGAGGCTGAGGCAGAAGAATCACTTGAACCCAGGAGGCAGAGGTTGCAGTGAGCCAAGATCACGCCACTGCACTTCAGCCTGGGCAACAAGAGCGAAACTCTGTCTCAAAATATATATATATACACCTATATAGATAGATAGATACAGCAAGTATAATAAAATGTTAATGATAGAGTCTAGGTGGTGGATATGCTAGTGGTCCCTGTGTAAAACCAGCTCATTTATATGTTTAAAATTTTTCATAATTAAATATTTGGGGACAATTTTTTAAAAATAGGCCTGTCTTCCTCCACAGTCCCCCAGGCATCCGTTCTTTCTTCTCATAGACAACGGTTACATTTCTTGTGAATTCCTAGGACATGCTGTGCATGTATCAGCATTCATATATGTATTATTTTTTCTCTCCCCACAAATCGTGGTGTACTACTTATATTCTTTAATATACTTGTTTTCACTCAGCAGTATGATATAAATTACTGAAAAAAATTTTTGTGCCTATTTTTTTCACACTTTCTTTTCTTCTTCTTTTTGAGACAGAGTCTTGCTCTGTCGCCCAGGCTAGAGTGAGGTGGCATGATCTCCACTCACTCTAGCAGGTGGGGGTGCAACCCCCACCTCCCAGGTTCAAGCGATTCTCACGCCTCAGCGGCCTGAATAGCTGGAATTACAGACATGAGCCACCACACCCAGCTAATTTTTGTGTAGAAACGGGGTTTTACCATATTGGCCAGGCTGGTCTTGAATTCCTGGCCTCAAGCAATCCTCCCACCTCAGCCTCCTAAAGTGCTGGGATTACAGTTGTGAGCCACCATACCTCACCTTTGACCTTAAAAGTCAAAGCTTTTAAGTTGTAAGAGGGGCTTTGTGAAATTATGTTGGCAAGTAGAAATGAGCATATGTTTCTTCTTATATTTGTATAAGACATATAAAAAGCAACCGTTCCTTCTTATATTTCATAGCTTCTTACGTGATTAATTACATGGGAAAATGCTCAGAATATAATAGGTAAAAATATAGGATGCAAAATTGCACATATGTGCCGTAATTCCAACTTTGTCAAGAAAGCTACAGTATTATTTCCTACTCTGAACAGTTGATAAACTGGAAAAAATATTCAAAATGTTACCAGTGTTTGTGAGTAGTAGAAAATGGGATAATTTTACTTTTATTTATTTAAAATCTTTTTAAAAATCACCTGCTGACTGGGCATGGTGGCTCACAGCTATAATCCCAGCACTTTGGGAGGCCAAGGTGGGAGGATCACCTGAGGTCGGGAGTTCGAGACCAGCCCGACCAACAGGGAGAAACCCCTTCTCCACTAAAAATACAAAATTAGCCAGGCGTGGTGGTGCATGTCTGTAATCCCGGCTACTCAGGAGGCGGAGGCAAGAGAATCACTTGAACCCAGGAGGGGAGGTTGTGGTCAGCCGAGATCATGCCATTGCATTCAGGCTGGGCAATAAAGAGCAAAATTCTGTCTATAAAAAAAAACAAAAAATCTGCTAATTTAAGAAAATTTAGCCATCATGTTAAACCAGAATAACTTACAAAATGAAAATTCTCTATAATCTTTTCTCTCCCACCTCCTAAAATATCTGCTTTTAACCATTTGTTTTATTCTTCTCATTTGTTTTCTGTGTATGCAGTAAAACATACATAAGGGAGTTTCTCAAATGTGTTTGATCATTTACATCAAAATAACCTGGGGTGCTTATTTTAAAAGCAGATTTCTAAGCTCTGCCCTCTGAAGATTCTGAGTCTACAGGTCAGGAGTGAGGCCCCAAATCTACCTTTTCCCTAAGCATCCCAGGTGACTTTTCTTGTGCACCAATGGCCAAAAATTCTTGTGCATCAATGGCCCAGAATTTATCATAGAATGCTTAAGAATGTGTGCTCTAGAACCAAACAGATCCTGCCATTTATGAGCTACGAGACATTGGGTACATTACTTAACCCCTGCTGAGTCACAGTTTCCTTGTCTGTATCTGTAATATAATGTATTACAGTGGCTTGCACCTGTAATCCCAGCACTTTGGGAGGCCAAGGCAGGCAGATCCCCTGAGGTCAGGAGTTCAAGACCAGCCTGGCCAACACGGTGGAACTCCATCTCTACTAAAAATACAAAAATTATCTGGGCGTGGTGGTGGGCACCTGTAATCCCAGCTACTGGGGAGGCTGAGGCAGGAGAATTGCTTGAACCCGGGAGTCGGAGGTTGCAGTGAGCTGAGATTGTACCACTGCACTCCAGCCTGGGTGAGAGGGCAGGACTCCATCTCAAAAAGAAAAAGAAAAAGAAAAAAAAAATGTATTATACATGTAAGCACCCAGTAAATGTAGTAATAAGAAGACCTAACACATACAATGCTTTTGATCATATGTCAGGCACAGTTCTATGCAGTTTACATAGATAAATACATTTGATGTAGGAATTTAATTCCTCCTTATGGAGACTTTAAGTATGTTTTGTTTGTTTGTTTGTTTCTTTTGAGACAGTGTTTTGCTCTTGTTGCCCAGGCTGGAGTGTAATGGCGTGATCTTGCCTCACCGCAACCTCACAGGGAGAGGTGCACCTCTGCCTCCTGGGTTCAAGCGATTCTCCTGCCTCAGCCTCCTGAGAAGCTGGGATTATAGGCATTTGTCACCACGCCAGGTTACTTTTGTATTTTTAGTAGAGATGGGGTTTCTCCATGTTGGTCAGGCTGGTCTCAAACGAGCTCAGATGATCCACCCGCCTCAGCCTCCCTGAGTGCTGAGATTACAGGCATGAGCCACGACACCCAGCCTTAAGTATCTTTTAAACTTCACACCCGAGAAAAGGAAGAGTCAGGTAGCTGACGTGAATGATCCATCATTTAGAAGGGGAAAAATGATGATGGAAAGGATACAAAGGAGAAAATTTGCCCGAACCATGTTCTTGGTAAGGAAAGAGGATAGCACTTAGGGCACTCACAGGGAGAGGTGCACCTTGCTTAGCACCATGGACAGTCACACCTACTAGTAGGATAGACACGAGACAGTAGATGGGCTCTTGGAAGTGAAGGTTCCCTTCTGATTGCTTCTCTTCTCTAATTGGAGTTGGAAGCCAGGTCATCAGCTGATAGTGAGGATGATGTGAGGTTTAAGAAGAAAGAAGAGGAGAAGATGGGAAATTATTATATGATGGTGGGAGAGGAAAGAGAAATGTATAATGATTTCTGGGCAGTCGTAAGTGCCAACTTGAGACTAGTTATCCCAAATTTTAATTGAGATCTCTCAGCATAGCTAAGGAAACTAACATTCACCAGGGTTAATTAATGTGCCCAAGGTCTCACAGCTCCTAAGTGGCAGGACTTGTTTGATTCAAAAGACATATTCAGCCACTCGGGTGCAGGCATAGAATTGGATGTAACCAAAGTTGGGGTTTTGCTGAGAGAGAATGATGGAGGGCATTGAGCATATATACAAGAGAGTGAGCATGATGATCGACCCTTGGATTTAAGCTGAATTAGGAGGGCAAAGAACAGTGAAAAGACAGTAGGGTCAAAGTACCATACATTCACATTGGAGTCTAAGGATTGTCAGAGTCAAGATACAAGAGGCACTAGGCTGAAAATATAGGAGGTGATAGTTGGAGAATGAAATTGAGTTTAGGTTATTGGGAGTGTTACAGGTAGTGACAAGGGCTACGCTCTGATTGAGAGGGAAAGAGTAGTTGGCTGGGCGCAGTGGCTCGTGCCTGTAATCTCAGCACTTTGGGAGGGCAAGGAGGGCGGATCACTGGAGGCCAGGAGTTGGAGACCAGCCTGGCCATCATGGTGAAACCCTGTCTCTACTAAAAATACAAAAATTAGCTGGGCATGGTGGTGCAAACCTGTAATCCCAGCTACTCAGGAGGCTGAGGCAGGAGAATCACTTGAAACCAGGAGGTGGGGGTTGCAGTGAGCTGAGATCGCACCATTGCCCACTGACTGGGAAATAGAGTGAGACTCTGTCTCAAAAAAAAAAAAAAAAAAAAAGAGAGAGAGAGAGAGAGTAGTTGAGGTGGAGAACAGAATCATTGGAAGAGTGGAGGTTAAGAAATGTAGAAGCCAGGCCGGGCGCAGTGGCTCACGTCTGTAATCCCAGCACTTTGGGAGGCTGAGGCGGGTGGATCACAAGGTCAGGAGATCGAGACCATCCTGGCTAAAACGGTGAAACCCCGTCTCTACTAAAAATACAAAAAATTAGCCGGGCGCGGAGGCGGGCGCCTGTGGTCCCAGCTACTCGGGAGGCTGAGGCAGGAGAATGGCGTCGGCCCGGGAGGCGGAGCTTGCAGTGAGCCGAGATCGCGCCACTGCACTCCAGCCTGGGCGACAGATCGAGACTCCGTCTCAAAAAAAAAAAAAAAAGAAAAAAGAAATGTAGAAGCCAGGCATACCTGATGCTTTTGGCGTTCAGTCACATCCTCTTGACCTATTTCTGATTTCTTTCTTTTTTTTTTTTTTTTTTTTTTTGAGACGGAGTCTCGCTCTGTCACCCAGGCTGGAGTGCGGTGGCCGGATCTCTGCTCACTGCAAGCTCCGCCTCCCGGGTTTACGCCATTCTCCTGGCTCAGCCTCCCGAGTAGCTGGGACTACAGGCGCTCGCCACCTCGCCCGGCTAGTTTTTTGTACTTTTTAGTAGAGACGGGGTTTCACCGTGTTAGCCAGGATGGTCTCGATCTCCTGACCTCGTGATCCGCCCGTCTCGGCCTCCCAAAGTGCTGGGATTACAGGCTTGAGCCACCGCGCCCGGCCCTATTTCTGATTTCATCAGTGGCTATGAAAGTTCTATGTGAGCTCAGATGCCCCCGATACTTTCCCACATGAAAAGAGCAGCTCTCCTTTCTGCTTGCACCTCGAGGTCTTCTCTGAAGGTCCAGAAGCCTGCTAGGTCCACAGACAACTGCAGCAAAGCACAAGGAAGACAATGCTTCCAGGAGCAACTGCCAACCAGGAGAGTCAGCAGCCACTGGGTGTGTGTCCCAACCTCTGTTCCGTTGGTGGACAATTTTATGGGGCACTCAGGATGTTTCCCAGAGGTCTCAGTGGACTTCAGTCCCCTTTGTTCATGGTGGTGACCTTGATGGCACACTTTACAGAGGTTTTTCCTCCTTCTTTGTCTCACTCTCTGTACTTTTTCCTTCTTGCTTCTTGGGTTATCTCCCAAAGAAATCACTTGTATCCCAAGTCCTTGTTTCAGACTTGCTTTCAGGAGAAACCTTACTAAACACCAGGGTACTAATAATCTTTTTTTTTTTTTTTTTTTTTTTTTTTTGAGACAGGGTCTTGCTCTGTCGCCCAGGCTGGAATGCAGAGGCGCAATCCTGGCTCACTGCAACCTCTGCCTCCCAGGTTCAAGCAATTCTCTTGCCTCACCCTCCCAAGTAACTAATAATGTTTTATATAGATGTTGAAATCACTAAGAATGACCACAGGAATAATGCTGGAGAGAATGATATTGGAGTCAAGATCTAAATTCATTAAGGAATGAGGGTATATGACCTGGGAAGTCAGTACATGACGGAAAAGGAGCGTTAATGCATGAGTAGCTGACTGACACAAGACTCAGACCTGAGTGTTTTTGGGGAATGGAGAGAATGATCTAGAAGTGGCAGTGGGAGCAAAGAGGACCCATGCGTGAACTGCAGGCCCAGTGGTACATCAGCCATCTTGTGAGAGAGATGCAGAAAAATCAGTGACTTCAGGAGGGAACCAAGTTTCACTTCGAATAAAAAAGTAAATGGACTCCTTTGCTGCAGTTGTAAGTGAAGAAGGTGGGGAGGGACACTTTTACCCCAAGTCCACAGGATTCTTGGGAATTCTCCTAATCCTTGCTGGAAGGGGCAGGGAACCCAGGGAGAGCATGGGTTTATTTGGGGTACTGAAAATTCTGGGGAACAAATTGTAGTGACTAATTTGGAGCGATTCTCTAACTGTTGTATAGTCTCTTAACCTTTCAAGATTCATCTGTTAACCAATCGTTAACTAGGGCCGAAAGCTTATGCCTCGATTACATTTGGTATAGATATTTTCTATAAATAATGATATATTATTTAATTTAAAGATGAATTAAATAATATGGGGCTTGGCTGGGCTTGGCTTATGCCTGTAATTCCAACACATTAGAAGGCCAAGAAAGGAGGATCGCTTGAGTTTGGGAATTCGAGACCAGCCTGAGCAACATGGTGAAACCTATCTCTACAAAAAACACAAAAATTAGCCAGGCATGGTGGTGCATGCCTGTAGTCTCAGCTACTGAGGAGGCTGAGGTGGGAGGATCACTTAAATCCAGGAGGTTGAGGATGCAGTAAGCCGAGATTGTGCCACTGCACTCCAGCCTGGGTGACATAGCCAGATCCTATCCCAAAATAAAAATAAAAATAAAAATAAAATATGGGGCTTATACTATTCTATTTATATAACAACCCCAATTACTGAAAAATAGCAAAAATGTCTAAAAAATTTAAATATTGCAAAACCACATCCTCATGCACCACCAGAGTTAATCAATTCTTGAAAAAAACAGTGCTTAGGTATATGGTTTTTGGAAAAAATGGATTTTTTTTTTTTTTTGAGACGGAGTTTCACTCTTGTTGCCCAGGCTGGAGTGCAATGGCGCAATCTTGGCTCACTGCAACCTCCGCCTCCCGGGTTCAAGCGATTCTCCAGCCTCAGCCTCCCAAGTAGCTGGGATTACAGGCGTGTGCCACCATGCCTGGCTAATTTTATATTTTTAGTACAGATGGGGTTTCGCCACGTTGGCCAGGCGATCTCAGGTGATTGCCCGCCTCCGTCTCCCAAAGTGCTGGGATTATAGGCAGGAGCCACCACAGCTGACCACAAATGGATACTTTAACCAACCTGATGGGCTGACCAACTTGCATGCTGTGGATTTGCTTAGGGTCCAGTTATCTTCCACTGTATTAGCTAGTGTTGTTGATGGATGTAACTGGGACTAGATGCAGGTCTTCCAAATTGTGATCCAAGGCTCTTCCTGCCTGAAGGATGGTTTCAGAGAATAACATCAAAGAAAACAGAGACAAAAATGCTCAGGGCATGTTTCTCTTGTCCTGTGAGGTGGAACCTTCACTTCTGAACCTTCACCTTTCCTGAGGCTGCCTCCGACCCTGGTTCCTCTGTGCCCCTGTCTACAACTGTGGACTCGCTCCCACGATGTACCCTGACTCTTCACGTGGGACAGGTGGTTAACCTGAGATGGTTCTAGGTTTTCTGATGTTTTTACTGGACTTGTTTGCTTATCCTCTAGACCTGTTTGCTCCAGTGACCAAGTCAAGCTCACCTCTTCTCCTTTCGTCAGCCAGTAAATAGATTCTTCAGCCGCTGGAAACTCTCCTTGGAAAGAATGCAAGTCTGAGGTTTTCAACTCCACGCTCCCTAACCTCCCACTTTGGTGCCCCCTCAGTGGCCATTGTTGGGTTTGCAGCAGCTGGGATGGGGAGCGCTCAAAACTCTATTTCAAGAGCTACCCCCAGTGGAATGTCAGTTAACTACAGTGGCAAGAGCTACCTGAGATCAGGTCGACTTGGCTTAAGGAGAATTTCAGACAGACCCTCAAAGAAACACACGTACACAACACACATACACCAACACTTCTGATATTTGTTTCAGTATCTATAATTGTTCACTTTTTAAATACCAGAAAAGACAATGTATCTTATCTAAGTGTCACTAAGTAGAAGAAACAAAAATGAGCAGCTGTTGGAGAATTATGACACTTTTTATTAATGCTATCATTTGGGAGATTTCATCTAACTAGAAATTTATTTTTAAATTCTATAATAATACTTTTTATTCACACTACTATTACTTAAAAGCCTTATCTAACTTATTTTTATTTTTTCATTTTATTTTATTTATTTATTTAGTTTGAGATGGAGTCTCACTCTGTCGCCCAGACTGGATTGCAATGGTTCAATTTCCGTTTACTGCAACCTCTGCCTCCTGGGTTCAAGTGATTCTCCTGCCCCAGCCTCCTGAGTAGCTGGGATTACAGGTGCGCCACCACTCCCAGCTGATTTTTGTATTTTTCGTAGAGATGGGGTTTCACCATGTTGGTCAGGCTGGTCTCGAGCTCCTGACCTCGTGATCTGCCCACCTCAGCCTCCCAAAGTGCTGGGATTACAGGCATGAGCCATCGCACCTGGCATAACTTATTTTTAAATATACTCAGTTCAGACAATTAACAAGATAAAAATGAACCATATGAAAATAAGATCTTATAAATACAATTTACAGATTTACTTTAAGTGAAATTCAATTTCTTAATTGATTCATATCTGAAGTAAATTGTCAGAGTATTTTTGCTGTGCCAAAGCAATCTAATAGTTACAAAGGATGTACCGTGCTATATTTTTGCTTAGTAAACTACTTATTACTCATAAAATTAAAGTACTGCAAAACTTCACAAGTCTAGGCAATGAGGTCACATCAACTTTTTTTTTTTTTTTTTTTTGAGATAGAGTCTTGGTCTGTTGCCCAGGCTGGAAGGCAGCCGCGCAATCTCAGCTCACTGCAACCTCTGCCTCCAGGGTTCAAGCGATTCTTGTGCCTCACCTCCCGAGCAGCTGGGATTACAGGCGTGTGCCACCACGCCCAGCTAATTTTTGTGTTTTTAGTAGAGATGGGGTTCCACCATGTTGGCCTGGCTGGTCTTGAACTCCTGACCTCAAGTGATCCACCGCCTCGGCCTCCTAAACTGCTGGGATTACAGGTGTGAGCCACTGTTCCTGGCCCACATCAACATTAATACCTAAATTTTGCTGCTCCTTTCACTAGCTTCCACTTCCCCCATCACTTTTAAATTTTTTTTATTCTGTTAGCCTCCAAGGCATCCTTCAAAATGCTCAGGATCAGTTCCGCTTATGTTCTTCCGCTCCATTGAGCTCCATAATTCAGTCAGCTATCTAAAATATGTTGGTGATGGCCGGGCGCGGTGGCTCACGCCTGTAATCCCAGCGCTTTGGGAGGCCGAGGCGGGCGGATCACAAGGTCAGGAGATCGAGACCACGGTGAAACCCCGTCTCTACTAAAAATACAAAAAATTAGCCGGGCGCGGTTGTGGGCGCCTGTAGTCCCAGCTACTCGGGAGGCTGAGGCAGGAGAATGGCGTGAACCCGCGAGGCGGAGCTTGCAGTGAGCCGTGATCGTGCCACTGCACTCCAGCCTGGGCGACAGAGCGAGACTCCGTCTCAAAAAAAAAAAAAAAAAAAAAAATATGTTGGTGATTTCAGAGAATATAATTAGAAATGCTGGCTGGGTGCGGGTTTCACCATGTGGCCCAGGCTTGTCTCAAACTCCTGGACTCAAGTTATCCACCACCTTTGATTCCCGAAATGCTGAGATTACAGGAGTGAGCCACTACACCAGGCCCCAGGTGGTCATTTCCCCCTCTCTTCTGTTTGAATAGAACTTGTGCATTCTGTCATAGGTGGGGTGACTGGAGAACCACAGACTTCCCTTCAATTCCTGAAACTTAGAAGGGACGATAGCCTGAATCTTCCCACTAGGTATACACAATCAGCTCAGACTAACAGGAACAGCCTATTACATTCACCTCTAATATGAAATTAATTCTGCCAAATTAATCTGCATATTCAGTAAAATTTCAATAAAATACTTCATTTTTTAAACAGAAACTTGACAAAACAATCGAAAAGGTGTTAGGGAGATAAAATGTGGAAGAACATACTAATACATGGGCTTGAAAAAATGTTGAAGAAGGCCGGGCTTGATGGCTTATGCCTGTAATCCCAGCACTTTGGTAGGCCAAGGCAGGAGGATCACTTGAGACGAGCCTGGGCAATGTGGTGAAACCCCATCTATACAAAAAATACAAAAAATTTAGCCAGACATGGTGGGTGCCTGTGGTCCCAGCTACTTGGAGGGCTGAGGCCAGAGGATTACTGGAGCCCAGGAGGTGGAGGTTGCGGTGAGCTTGGATCACGCCTCTCTGTACTCCAACCTGAGTGACAGGGCAAGATCCTGTTTCCAAAATAAATAAATAAATAAATAATATATTTAGTGACTTAAAACAATACAAACTTATTCTTTTATAGTTCTGGAGGTCAGAAGACTAAAATTAAGGTGTCAGCAGGACTGCACTCTTTCTTTTTTTTTTTTTTTTTTTTTTTTTTTTGAGACGGAGTCTCGCTCTGTCGCCCAGCCCAGGCTGGAGCGCAGTGGCCGGATCTCGGCTCACTGCAAGCTCCGCCTCCCGGGTTCACGCCATTCTCCTGCCTCAGCCTCCCGAGTAGCTGGGACTACAGGCGCCCACAACCGCGCCCGGCTAATTTTTTGTAATTTTTAGTAGAGACGGGGTTTCACCGTGGTCTCGATCTCCTGACCTTGTGATCCGCCCGCCTCGGCCTCCCAAAGTGCTGGGATTACAGGCGTGAGCCACCGCGCCCGGCCAGGACTGCACTCTTTGTGAAGGTTTCAGGAAAGAATGTGTTCCTGGCCTGGTCCAGCTTCTGGAAGCTGCCCAAATTCCTTGGCTGGTGACTCCTTTCTCCATCTTCAGAGCCAGCAGTGTAGCGTCTTCTGTCTTTGACTCTGCTCCCCTTTACTTCCATTCACACATGGCCTTTTTTTTTTTTTTTTTTTTTTTTTTTTTACTTTAACCTTCATGCCTTCCTCTTATAAGGACCCTTGTGATTATATTGTGGCCATCTGGAAAAGGTTAAACTCCCCATCCCAAGATCCTTAACTTGATCACATCTGCAAAGTCTCTTTTGCTACGTAAGGTAACATGTTCACAAATTCTGGAAATTAGGATGCGGTCATCTTTAGGGGGCCATTGTTTGTCTTCAACACATACCAGCAACTCGTAGTCACTCTTATTTCATGTACACTCCAACCCACTTGTAATCTATAGCATAGCATTTCATTCATAAACATTTTAATATGTATTTCTAAAGGATAAGAGCTCTGTAGAAAAATAATACCATTATGACACCTAAAAACTAACAACAATTTTTTTTTTTTTTTTTTTGAGACGGAGTCTCGCTCTGTCGCCCAGGCTGGAGTGCAATGGCCGGATCTCAGCTCACTGCAAGCTCCACCTCCTGGGTTTATGCCATTCTCCTGCCTCAGCCTCCCGAGTAGCTGGGACTACAGGCGCCCGCCACCTTGCCCGGCTAGTTTTTTGTATTTGTTTAGTAGAGACGGGGTTTCACTGTGTTAGCCAGGATGGTCTCGATCTCCTGACCTCGTGATCCGCCCATCTCGGCCTCCCAAAGTGCTGGGATTACAGGCTTGAGCCACCGCGCCCAGCCACAAAAATGTTTTACTATCATTGTTTAATATTCCAGTTTCCCTGACTGTCACATCATTCCTCTTTTTTTTTTTTTTTTTTTTGGAGATAGAGTCTTGCTCGGCTGCCCAGGCTGGAGTGGAGTGGTTTGATCATAGCTCACTGCAGCCCCAACTTCCTAGGCTCAAGTGATCCACTTGCCTCAGCCTCCTAAGTAGCTAGGACTACAGGCACATTCCACCACTCCCAGTTAATTTTTGTATTTTTTGTGGAGATGGGGGTCTCACTACATTGCTCAGGCTGAACTCCTGGACTCAAGCAACGTTCCCACCTTGGCCTCCCAAAGTGCTGGGATTACAGGCGTGAGCCACCATGCCCAGCCACATAAATATTTTTTATGGTTGAATCAGGAACATATGATCAACACAATATATGTGGTTGATGTATCCGTTAAGTCTTTCTAATTCATAATCTTCTAAGATGGATGCTGAGATACCCCACCCCGATCATCCCTCTGTCAAAGACTTATTGCCCCAGATTCTGGGAGAGCTGTTGACAGGCAACATTCAGCTAGCAGTTTCCTCAGGGATTGCCTCAGTGGCAGAGAGCCACGTTACCCAAGGCCACACCCTTTCTGTGTGATAAGAAAGCCGAACAGCCTTATTGCTGATATGGAGGAAGTTTTAGAGGTCTGGATATAAGATCGAAGCAACCACAACATTCCCTTAAGCCAAAGCCTAATCCAGAGCAAGGCCCTAACACTCTTCAATTTTATGAAGGCTGAGAGGAAGCTGCAAAAAAAAAAGTTTGAAGCCAGCATAGTTGGGTTCATGAGGTTTAAGGAAAGAAGCTGTCTCCATTTACATAAAAGTGCAGGGTGAAGTGGCAAGTGCTGATGTAGAAGCTGCAGCAAGTTATCTAGAAGATCTAGCTAAGATGACTAATGAAGGTGACTGTGATAAACAATAGAGTTTCAATGTAGACAAAACAGCCTTCTTTTGGAAGAAGTTGCCATTTAGAACTTTCATAGCTAGAGAGAAATCAATGCCTGGCTTCAAAGCTTCAAAGGACAGACTGACTTTCCTGTTAGAAGCTAACATTGCTGGTGATTTTAAGTTGAAATCAGTACTTATTTACCATTCAGAAAATCCAAGCACCCTTAAGAATTATGTTAAATTGGCTGGGCGCGGTGGCTCACACCTATAATCCCAGCACTTTGGTGAAGTTGCAGTGAGCCGAGATCGCGTCACTGCACTCCAGCCTAGGCCACAGAGCGAGACTCCATCTCAAAAAAAAAAAAAAAAAAAAAATTATGTTAAATCTACTCTGCCTGTGCTCTCGAAATGGAACAATAAAGCCTAGATGAAGCACATCTGTTTATGGCATTCTTTACTCTTTTAAGCCCATTGTCGAGACCCACTGCTCAGAAAAAATGATTTCTTTCAAAATGCTACGGTTCATCAAAAATGCTTCAAGAACTCTGACAGAGATGAACAAAGACATGAATGTTGTTTTCATGCCTGCTAGCTCACATCCATTCTGCAGCCCATGGATCAAGGAGTCATTTTGACTTTCAAGTCTTATTATTTAAGAAATACATTTCCTAAAGCTGTAACTGCCATAGATGACAATTCCTCTGATGGATCTTGGCAGAATAAATCAAAAACCTTCTGGAAAGGATTCACCAATCTAGATGCCGTTAAGGACATTTGTGATTCATGGCAGGAGGTCAAAATAGCAACATTAACAGGAGTTTGAAAGAGGTTGATTCCAGCCCTCATGGATGACTTTGAGGGGTTCAAACCTTCAGTGGAGGAAGTAACTGCGGATGTGGTGGAAAAAACAAGAGAACTACAATTAGAAGTGGAGCCTGAAGATGGGACTGAATTGCTGCAATCTCATGATCAAACTTGAATGCGTGAGTTGCTTCTTATGGATAAGCAGAGAAAAGTGGTTTCTTGAGATGGAATCTACTCCTGGTGAAGATGCTGAATCCTTCATTATTGAAATGACAATGAAGGATTTAGAATATCATATAAACTTAGTTAATAAAGCAGCAGCAGGGTTTGAGAGGATTGACTCTGATTTTGAAAGAAGTTCAACGGTGGATAAAATGCTATCAAACAACATAGCATGCTACAGAGAACTCTTTCATGAAAGGAAGAGTCAATTGATGCAGGAAACTTCTTTATTGTCTTATTTTAAGAAATTGCCACAGCCACCCCAACCTTCAACAATCACCACCGTGATCAGTCAGCAGCCATCAACTTCCAGGCAAGACCCTCCACCAACAAAAAGACTATGATTTGCTGAAGGGTTAGTTTCATTAGCATTTTTTTCACAATAAAGTATTTGAGATTAAGGTATGTACACTATTTTTTCAAACATAGTGCTATTGCACACTCCATAGACTACAGTATAGTATAAAGATAACTTTTATATATATAGTAGGAAACAAACAAAAAATTCTGTTACAGAAGGCGCAGGATTGGAAAACAAAAAACAAAAAAAGGCTGGACTCAGTGGCTCACGCTATAATTCTAGCACTTTGGGAGGAAAGGTGGGCAGAGCACTTGAGCCCAGGAGTTCGAGACTAGCCTGGGTAATTTTACAAAACTTTACCTCTACAAAAAATACAAAAATTAGCCAGGCTTGGTGGCACATGCCTGTAGTCCCAGCTACTTGGTAGGCTGAGGTGGGAGGATCGCTTGAGCCTGAGAGGTTGAGGCTGCAGTGAGCCAAGTCTAGCACCACTGCATTCTAGCCTGGGTAACAGCTCGAGACCCTGCCTCAAAAGCAAAAACAAAGACAAAAAAAAGAAAAAAAGGCCAGGTGCGGTGGCTCACACCTTTAATCCCAGCACTTTGGGAGGCCAAGGCAGGCAGACCACTTGAGGTCAGGAGTTCTAAACCAGTCTGGCCAACATGGTGAAACTCCATCTCTACTAAATATACAAAAATTAGCCAGTAGTCCCAGCTATTCTGGAGGCTGAGATAGGAGAATTGCTTGAACGCGGGAAGTAGAGGTTGCAGTGAGCCGAGACTGTGCCATTGCATTCCAGCCTGGGCAACAGAGCGAGACTTCATCTAAAAAAAAAAAAAAATTGTGACCCACTTTATTGCAACAATCTTGAACTGAACCTACAATATCTCTGAGGTGTGCCTGTATAACCCAGTTAAGAATGTGCTGGGCTTGGTAAGGGAGGAAAGAGACTGTATTCCAAAAAGAGCTATAAGACTGCCAATATGTGCTGGGGTATTGTGCATGCTTTTGGTCTCTGAAGGTGTTTGATCAGCAGGCCAGAATATAAGGTTGAATGAGGAAAATGTTATTGATTTCGGAGCTCTCTCGCAGAATATTGGATTTAGTGCTTTGGCAAGAACCCGAGGAGGTAGTGCTAACTTTCTCTGTTGATGCCTTCTAGAAACATAGAAAAGATGATGTCCACAGTAATTGAAGTTAGATGCCAGATGGCAGAACAGAGTTGTTGTGACAGGTAGGTATTTTTTGTTTTTTTTTTAGATGGAGTTTGGCTGTTGTTGCTCAGACTGGAGTGCAATGGCACGATGTCGGCTCACTGCAACCTCTGCCTCCCGGGTTCAAGTGATTCTCCTGCCTTAGCCTCCTGAGTAGCTGGAATTACAGGTGTGCATCACCAAGGCTGGCTAATTTTTTTGTATTTTTAGTAGAGACATGGTTTCATCATGTTGGTCAGGCTGGTCTCAAACTCCTGACCTCAAGTGATCCTCCGACCTCGACCTCACAAAGTGCTGGGATTACAGGTGTGAGTTACCATGCCCGGCCTTTTTTTTTTTTTTTTTTTTTTTTTAAAAAAAAAAACCCTTGCTATGAACTAAGGCAAGAGCCCCCCAGCTTTTTTGGCACTAGGGACCAGTTTTGCGGAAGGCAATTTTTCCATGGATGGTGGGGAGGGGAGTTGGTTTTGGGATGAAACTCCCACCTCAGATCATCAAGCATGAGTTAGACTCTCATAGGGAGCACATAACCTAGATCCCTGGCATGCACAGTTCACAATAGGGTTCATGCTTTTATGAGAATCTAATGACACTGCTGATCTGACAGAAGGCAGAGCTCAGGCAGCAATGCTCGCTCGCCCACTCACCTCCTGCTGTGCAGCCCGGTTCCTAACAGGCCATGAACCAGTACCCGTCCACGGCCCAGGGGTTGGGCACCCCTGGACTAAGGGACATGACAGGTAGTAGAAGAAAGGGTTAAATGGCTCTGAGAAGTGGGCATGCTGAAATGAATATTCTAGAAAAGTAGAAAAATCCTCCAGATGATTCTGTACCACAGAAGGGCCCAGAGGATACATCATTTACCAAGCCAATAAGGAATGTCCTGGTAAGAGGGGCATCTGTGTCACTCACTAAGAAGGTCAACTGTGGCTCTCCTCCGGAGGATAGAGCTGATGGCAGGAGAGGTCCTTACAGAACTAGACTCCTTGTTAGGATTGGAGACGATATGACTCTGAAACAGAGTCTAGATGGCGACACTTCATCATTAGAAACCATACGGACACAATGATCATAAAGTATGACAAGGTCAAAGGGGCAGTCAGGGGAATCTTATTTGCAGAGATTTATGGAGATAGTTATAGAACGTGGTGTCTGTGATGGCTAATTTTTTCTTTCTTTTTTTTTTTTTTGAGACGGAGTCTCGCTCTGTGGCCCAGGCTGGAGTGCAGTGGCCGGATCTCAGCTCACTGCAAGCCCCGCCTCCCGGGTTCATGCCGTTCTCCTGCCTCAGCCTCCCGAGTAGCTGGGACTACAGGCGCCCGCCACCTCACCCGGCTAGTTTTTTGTATTTTTTAGTAGAGACAGGGTTTCACCGTGTTAGCCAGGATGGTCTCGATCTTCTGACCTCGTGATCCGCCCATCTCGGCCTCCCAAAGTGCTGGGATTACAGGCTTGAGCCACCGCGCCCGGCCTGTGATGGCTAATTTTATGTGTCAACTTGGCTGGGCCAAGGAGTACACACAAATACTATTCCCAATGTTTCTGTGAGGGTGTTTTTAGATGAGATTAACATTTAAATCAATGGAATTTGAGTAAAGCAGGTTACTCATGACAGTGTGGATGGTCCTCATTCAACCAATTCAAAACCTGAATAGGAGAGAGAAACCAGCCTCTCCTGAGTTAGAGGGAATTCTCCAGCAGACAGCCTTTGGACTTAATTTGCAACATCAGCTCTTCCTGGCTCTACAGCCATAGGCTTTGGGCTTGAACTGCAGCATAAGCTCGTCCGGGTCTCCAGCTTGCCAGCCCACCCTGCAGATTTTGGACTTGATAGTCTGTGTAATTGTGTGAGCCAATTCCTTATAATAAATCTGTTTCTTTGTATGTAAACATCCTATTAGTTCTGCTTTTCTAGAGAACCCTAACTAATACATGTCCCTGTTATAAAAATAGATGGGCCACCAAGGCCGGGTGTGGTGGCTCATAACCGTAAACCCAGCACTTTGGGAGGCCGAGGTGGGTGGATCACCTGATGTCAGGAGTTCCAGACCAGCCTGGCTAAAATGGCGAAACTCTGTCTCTACTAAAAAGACAACAATTAGCCAGGTGTGGTGGCCTGCACCTGTAATCCTAGGTACTCAGGAGGCTGAGGCAGGAGAATCGCTTGAAACTGGGAGGTGGAGGTTGCAGTGAACCGAGATCACGCCAGTGCACTCCAGCCTGGGCGACAGAGCAAGACTCTGTCTCAAAAATAAATAAATAAATAAATAAATAAAATTTTAAAAATGAAACAAAAAATAAAAATGAAACAGATGGGCCACCAAACTGGTGTATTCAATCTATATGATCAAAAGAAATCAAGGATGTATGATCAGGAGGTTAAGAACAGTCACCTCAATAAAGAGTCATAATCCCTTGCCCAGTTTTTGGAACTGATCCAGTTTTCGGATCCAGAGTCTATTGACTTTCGAAGAGGTTGGGTCTCCAGAAGGGAAGACCCTGCAACACCTCAGCAAGTGTACATATTATAGTAATGTTTGCCTCCATCCTTTTCCAAAGAGAATTATAGCCATTTACTTGGCTAACATGGATAACTATGCACAAGGACCATTGGACTTAAGGTCCAAGTTGACTCTGATGACATTCAGAGACCTGAAGTGTCATCATGGTTCCACTGCTAGAATAGAGGCATACAGGGATCAGGTAATAAATGATCCCCTGCTTAGGGACAGCTTACAGCTCACATTGCGTTCACTGCATCTAGAGACTCATCCAGTGGCCATTTCCTCAGTCCTCAAATGTATAATCGAAATAGACATACAGTATGTGCCACATAGCAATACTTTAGTCAGCAATGAACTGCTTATATAACAGTGGTCCCATAAAATTATGATGGAGGTAAAAAATTCCTGTTACCTGTGACGGCACAGTTGTCATAATGTCATAGCATAACATTATTCACGTGTTTGTGGTGTTGCTGGTATAAACAAACCTACTCCACTGCCAGTTGTATAAAAGGATAGCACATACAATTATGTACAGTACGTAACACTTGATAATGACAATACTGGCTTATGTATTTACTATACCATACTTTAAGTGGTTATTTTAAAGTGTACTCAGGTCTGGCATGGTGGCTTATATCTGTAATTCTAGAATTTTGGGAGGCTAAGGCAAATGAATCCCTTGAGGTCAGGAGTTCAAGACCAGCCTGGCCAACATGGTGAAACCCATCTCTACTAAAAATACAAAAATTAGTCAGGCATGGTGGTGCCTGCCTGTAATCCCAGCTACTCAGGCAGCTGAGACAGGAGAATCACTTGAACCCGGGAGGCAGATGTTGCAGTGAGCCGAGATTGCACCACTGCACTCTGCCCTGGGTGACAAAGCAAAACTCTATCTCAACAACAACAAAAAATAATAAAATAAAGTGTACTTCTTCTATTTATATAAAAAGAAGTTAACTGTAAAGTAGCCTCAGGTGGGTTCTGTCCATCATGATTTATTCCAGAAGAAGGCATTGTCATCCTAAGAGATGATAGCTCCATATGTGTTATTGATCCTGAAGACCTTCCTGTGGGACCAGATGTGGAGGAGGAAGACAGTGATATTGACGATCCTGATCCTGTGTAGGCCTAGGTTCGTGCGTATTTGTGTCTTCGTTTTTTGATTTTTGTTTTTGTTTTTTTGTTGTGACGGAGTCTCGCACTGTCGCCTGGGCTGGAGTGCAGTGATGCGATCTTGGCTCACTGCAACCTCTGCCTCCCGGGTTTATGCCGTTCTCCTGCCTCAGCCTCCCAGTAGGTGGGACTGCAGGCGCCTGCCACAACTCCCGGCTAATTTTTTGTATTTTTTAGTAGAGATGGCATTTCACTGTGTTGGCCAGACTGGTCTTGAATGCCTGACCTCGTGATCCACCCGCCTCAGCCTCCCAAAGTGCTGGGATTACAGGCGTGAGCCACTGCGCCCGGCCATGTCTTCGTTTTTCACAAAAACGTTTAAAAAATAAAAATAAAGGCCGTTGCGGTGGATCACACCTGCAATCCCAGCACTTTGGGGGGCCGAGGCGGGCGGATCATGAGGTCAGGAGATCGAGACCATCCTGGCTAACACAGTGAAACCTCGTCTCTACTAAAAATACAAAAAATTAGCCGGGCATGGTAGCACGTGCCTGTTGTCCAGCTACTCAGGAGGCTGAGGCAGGAGAATCGCTTGAACTCGGGAGGCGGAGGTTGCAGTGAGCCGAGATCATGCCACTGCACCCCAGCCTGGGTGACAGAGAAGACTCCATCTCAAAATAAATAAAATAAAATAAAATAAAATAAAAATGTTTTAAAATAGAAAAAGCTTATAGAATAAGGATATAAAGAAAGAAAATGTTTTTGTTCAGCTGTACGATGTATTTTATATTTTAAGTTAAGTGTTATTACGAGAGTCAAAAAGTTTTAAAAAATGAAAAAGTTTACAAAATAAAAAAGTTACAGTAAGCTAACGCTAATTTATTATTGAAGAAAAAGTTTTTAAAACAAGTGTAGTTGGGTGCGGTGGCTCAATCCTGTAATCCCAGCACTTTGGGAGGCCGAGGCATGTGGATCCTGAGGTCAGGAGACCGAGACCATCCTGGCTAACACGGTGAAACCCCGTCTCTACTAAAAAATACAAAAAATTAGCCAGGCGTGGTGGTGGGCACCTGTATTCCCAGCTACTTGGGAGGCTAAGGCAGGAGAATGGCGTGACCCCAGGAGGTGGAGCTTGCAGTGAGCTGAGATCGTGCCACTGCACTCCAGCCTGGGCAAGAGTGAGACTCCGTCTCAAAAAAAAAAAAAAAAAAAAAAAAACCAGTGTAGTATAGCCTAAGCATATAGGGTTTATAAAGTCTACAGTAGGTACAGTAATATCCTGGGCTGACACATGTACTCACCACTCACTTATTGACTCACCCAGAGCAACTTCCAGTCCACAAACTCCACTCATGGTAAGTGCCCTATACAGGGATATCATTATTTATATTTTATATCATATTTTTATAGTACTTTTTTTGTTTAGATACACAAATCCTTACCATTATGTTCCAGTTGCCTACAGTATTCAGTAGTGATATGCTGTACAGGTTTGTAGCTTTGGAGCAATAGGCTCTACCACACAGCCTGGGTGTGTAGTAGGCTATACCATCTAGGTTTGTTAAGTACACTCTATGATGTTCACATGATGACAAAATTGCCTAATGACACATTTCCTGGAACATATCCCATTGTTAAGCAACATATGACTGTGCTCCGTAATTGGCACATACTGGATCATTAGCCTGTTTCTCCTCCCACCCTCCACTCTCTGAAAGGCCCCAGTGTGTGTTGTTCCCCTTTTCATGGTCGTGTAAAAACTAGCATAGTGGGGAAGGCGAAGTAGTAGGTTCCAGAAGTGCACGTGTTCCCTGGCCAAGATAATAAACACGTACTGGAGGAGATGGTGAAAATTAGGACTATTGTTAGACATTTTAAGAGTCAGAGTTGGTAATCCTCATATAGCTTCATTTAATTTACCAGTCCTCCCCCTGCAAACACTAAACGGATATTGTAGAATGGCAGTAGACTCTCAAACTCAACCAACTGTGGCACCAATAGCATCAACTGTAGCACTGTCCCAGATGAGGTATCTTTGCTAGAGTAGATTAACATGGTCCTAGGTACCTGGCTTATGGCTTTTGATTTGGTGACTACAATCTTTCCTATCCCTATAAGAAAATAGGATCAGAAACAGTTTGCATTCATGTGGAATAGACCATAGCAAAAATGTACAGTTTTGCCCTACGGCTATGTTAACTCTCCTGTCCTCTGTCATCCTACAGTCCAAAGAGATCTGGACTATGTCAACATCCTGTTCAACATCATTTTGATGAACGGCATCATGCTATCGGGTGGAATGAGCAAGATGTGGCTATAATGCTGGAAGCTCTTATGATGCTGGAAGCTACATTCACTTCAGAGATGTGAAATAAACCCTGTAAAGACTCAGGAACTTGATGCAAGAGTGAAAAGTGATCAGGGGCATGCTGGGATATTTCACCTGAAGTAAATAATAAATTGCTCCTGGGCACAGTGGCCCATACCTATAATCCCAGCACTTTGGGAGGCCAAGGCGGTGGATCACTTGAGGTCAGGAGTTCGAGGCCAGCCTGGCGAACATGGTGAAACCCGGTCTCTACTAAAAATACAAAAATTAGCCGGGTGTGATTGTGGGCACCTGTAACCCCAGCTACTGGGAGGCTGAGACAGGAGAATCCCTTGAACCCCGGAGGTGGAGGTTGCAGCGAGCTGAGATTGCACCACTGCACTCCAGCCTGGGTGACAAAGCAAAACTCTGTCAAAAAAAAAAAAAAAAAAAAAAAAAAAGAACACATTGCTGCATCTTACATCTCCTGTCTTGAAGAAGAAAGAAGGAAGAACAAATCTTAGGTCTCTTCAGATTCTGAAGGCAAGTTAGTCCAATCAGGCAATGCTGCTTTACCCATGTACCAGGTTTCTAGAAAAGGAAAGGGCTCTGAAGCAGGTCTGTGTTGTTGTGCAAGTGGCCTTGCTGCTTGAACCAAACAACCAGCAGATCCTATAGCATTAAACATGTCAGCGGTAGGGAAAGACACCCAATGGAGTTTATGGCAAGACCGAATGGGAGAATCATAAGCAGCCCTGGGTTTCTGGATCATAGTCATTCTATCCATAGTAGAGAATTATATGCCTTAAGAAAAGCTATTAGCATGATACTGGGCACTGAGAGAGGTGAAAAGCCTGACCATGAAACGACCATAGGGCTACACCTGCCTTTCATCAGTTGGTTTCCATCAGAGCCACCAAGCACAGCAACTCTATTTCAGGAGATAGAAGTGGTACATCCAGGATCAAGCACAAGCTAGACTGTAGGCACAAGCAAGCTGTATAGGCAAGAAGCTTCGAACCCTGTGTCATTCAACACTTTTTTTTTTTTTTAACTTTTAAGTTCAGGGTTACACGTGCAGGTTTGTTACTTAGGTGTCATGAGGGTTTGTCATACAGATTATTTCATCACCCAAGTATTAAGGTCACAATTATGCCCAACATAATACAACTATCCTTCGTACAACTGTAAATGCAACAATTCCCAACTCAAATACTATTACATAAAGTTAACAATACTTAAAAGCTGATATGAAGTCAATAAATTTTGTCACATGATAAAGGAAAAGGAAATAAAATAAAGATTTTTAAAAATATATACATGCACAAACATGTTTTTAGCAAAAGAAGGAGGAAATGGCTGGGCATGATGGCTCAAGCCTGTAATCGCAGCACTTTGGGAGGCAAGGTGTGCATATCACCTGAGGTCAGGAGTTCGAGACCAGCCTGACCAACATGGTGAAACCCCATCTCTACTAAAAATACAAAATTAGCCTGGCATGATGGCACATATCTGTAACCCCAGCTACTTGGGAGGCTGAGGCAGGAGAATCTCTTGAACCCAGGAGGCGGAGGTTGCAGTGAGCTGAGATTGCACCATTGCACTCCAGCCTGGGCAACAGAGCAAGATTCCATCTCAAAAAAAAGGAGGAAATATTTATGACAATTTCAGTCCCCATTTCCACAGTTGGTCACATGGTCACAGCTCGTATTGATGACTACCTTCTTATACTACTCATTCTGTAATCCCTTTGCCTTCAGCAAGCACCTCAGCAGGTTGTGTTTTTTTCCCTGGTGGAGTGACCCAAACCTTCATTCCTGAGGGGTCTAGGCCATTTGCAGTCCTCCCTGGATTGGGCTGTTGTAGTTTCTCATTGACCTTAATCACAGGGCATGGTAATACTAAGAGATGCCCTAATGGATTTCCCATATTCCATGCATACTCTTCCTCACCACTATTGCAGAGTAGTAGACTGATTTCATCTTGATGAAAAATGTTCACCGGGTCAATCACCCCAACCAACACTGTAACTCCCTTCTTAACCTGTGGACTTAAAGGTAGAAGCCCAAAGTGTCCAGGTGGCAATCTTAACTTCCAATTTAATGGAATCATTGTTGTGTCTCGTAGTTCCTCCCTCTGGAACTAAGACCTCTAGGCCAGCAGAACGTAATGTTGCAGGAACAGGAAGCAAAAATTTTGCTAGTGAATCACTAGGGGTGATGGTGAGTGGTGCCACTTCCACTTCCACCCTTTGATTCCTGGACCCGTGAATCCTGGCTATAAGAGAAACAGTACCATATATTGGATGCTGATTCAGAGCACACGTGGCCTTCTAGAGAACTTTGCCCCAGCCCTGCAAAGTATTGTCACCTGGTTGGCATTGTAGTTGTGACTTCAAAAGGCTATTCCACCATTCTGTCAATCCAGCTGCTTCAGGACAATAGGGAACATGGTAAGACCAGCGAATTCCATGAGCATGAGCCCATTGCTGCACTTCTTTAGCCATAAAGTGAGTGCCCTGGTCAGAGGCAATGCTGTGTGATATACCATGATGGTGGATAAGGCATTCCATGAGTCCATGGATGGTAGTCTTGGCAGAAGCATTGCGTGCAGGATAGGCAAACCTATATCTGGAGTGTCTATTCCAGTGAGGACAGACCTCTGCCCTTTCCATGATGCAAGAGGTCCAATATAATCATCATGCCACCAGGTAGCTGGCTGATCATCCCGAGGAATGGTGCCATATCGAGGGCTCAGTGTTGGTCTCTGCTGGGGGCAAATTGGGCACTCAGCAGTGGCCATAGCCAGGTCAGCCTTAGTGAGTGGAAGTCCATGTTGCTGAGCCCATGCGTAACCTCCATCTCTGCCACCATGGCCGCTTTTTCATGGGCCCAATGGGCGATGACAGGGGTGGCTGGGGAAAGATACTGAGTGGTGTCCACAGAATGGGTCATCCTATCCACTGGATTATTAAAATACCTCCTCTGCTGAGGTCACCTGTTGGTGAGCACTCACATGGGATACAAATATCTTCATGGTTTTGACCACTCAGAGAGGTCCATTCACATACCCCTTCCCCAAGTTTCTTTGCCACCAATTTTCCAGTCATGCTTCTTCCGAGTCCCTGACCATCGAGCCAAACCGTTGGCTACAGCCCATGTATCAGTATGTAATCACACACCGGGCCATTTCTCCTTCCATGCAAAGTGTGCAACCAGGTGCACTGCTCAAAGTTCCGCCCACTGGGAAGATTTCCCTTCACTGCTGTCCTTCAGGGATGTCCTAGAAAGGGGCTGTAGTGCTGCAGCTGTCCACTTCCGGGTGGTGCCTGCATATCATGCAGAGCCATCTGTGAACCAGGCCCTAGTCTTCTCTTCCTCTATCAACTGATCATAGGGAAGTCCCCATGAAGCCATCGGTGCAGGCTGGGGGAGAGAAGGGAGGGTGGCAGGAGTGAAGACCCATGGGCATTTGAGCCACTTCTGCATGTAACTTACTTGTGCCTTCAGGACCTGCTCGAACCGGATCACGTATGTACCACTTCCATTTGATGATGGAATGCTGCTGTGCACAACGTACTTTATAGTTAGACGGGTCAGAAAGCAACCAATTAATGAGAGGCAGTTCAGGTCGCATGGTGACTTGATGACCCATAGTCAAATATTCAGTTTCCACCAAAGCCCAGCAATAGGCCAAAAGGAGAGTAGTTATCTGCAGAAGATAGCAGAGCTTTGCTATAAAATCCTAGAGGCCTCCACTGTGATTCACCTATGGGTGCCTGCCAAAGGCTCCAAACAGCATCCCTATCTGCCACTGATGCCTCAAGCACCATTGGATCTGCTGGGTCATATGATCCAAGTGGCAGAGCAGCTTGCACAGCAGCCTGGACCTGTTGCAGAGCCTTCTCCTGACCCCACTCAAAACTGGAAGCCTTTCAGGTTACTCGATAAATGGGCTGGAGTAACACACCCAAATGAGGAATGTGTTGCCTACAAAATACAAATAGGCCCACTAAGCATTGTGCCTCTTTCTTAGTTGTAGGAGGGGCCAAATGCTGCAACTTATCCTTCCCCTTAGAAGGAATATCTCGATAGGCTCCACACCACTGGACCCCTAGAAATTTTACTGAGGTAGAAAGTCCCTGAATTTTAGTCAGATTTATTTCCCATCCTCTGGCACGCAAATGTCTCACCAATAGGTCCAGTGGGCTTGCTACTTCTTATTCATTGGATCCAAGCAGCATAATATCATCAATGTAATGGACCAGTGTAATATCTTGTGGAAGTGAAAAGTGATCAAGGTCTCTCCAAATAAGATTATGACACAACGCTGGAGAGTTGATATATCCCTGAGGTGGGACAGTAAAGGCATATTGCTGACCTTGCCAGCTGAAAGCAAATTGTTTCTGGTGAGCCTTATAGACAGGAATGGAGAAAAAGGGATTTGCCAAGTCAATGGCTGCATACCAGATATCAGGAATTAATTTTCTCAAGTAATGAAACCACATCTGGTACAGCAGCTGCAATTGGAGTCACCACTTGGTTAAGCTTATGATAATCCTGTGTCATTCTCCAAGATCCATCTGTCTTCTTCAAGGCCAAATGGGAGAGCTGAATGGGGACGTGGTGGGAATCACCACCCCTGCATCTTTCAAGTTCTTGATGGTGGCGCTAATCTCCGCAGTCCCTCCAGGGATGCCATATTGTTTTTGATTTGCTATTTTTCTTGGTAGAGGCAACTCTAATGGTTTCCATTTGGCCTTTCCCACTGTAGTAGTCCTCACCCTACCAGTCAGGGAGCCAATGTGGGGGTTCTGCCAGCTGCTAAGTGTGTCTATGCCAATTATGCATTCTGGCACTGGGAAAATGACAATAGGATGAGTCTGGGGATTCACTGGGCCCGCTGTAAGTTGGACCTGAGCTAAAATTCTATTAATTACCTGACCTCCATAAGCCCCTACTTTAACACAATGACATTTTGGGTCCCCTGGAATCAACGTCAGCTCAGAGCCAGTGTCCGGTAGTCCCTGAAATGTCTGATCATTTCCCTTTCCCCAGTGCAGTTACCCTGGTAAAAGGCTGGAGATCTCCTTGGGGAAGGATTGGAGAAAGATTCACTGCATAAATTGTTGATAATGTAGTGGGGTCCTTCCTCAAGGGGACCCGGCCTCCCTTTCATTCGAGGGATTCTGGGCCTGTAAACTGGCTCAAGTCTGGGAATTGATTGAGAGGCCATGATTCTCTGTTTTTATAATTCAACCTAGTCTTTTGTCTATTCGACCTAGAAGTTTTCTGCTTGTATAAATTAAATAGCAATGTAGTAGGCTTCCTATCAATTTCACTTCTAGAAACACCACGATTAATTAGCCAATGCCAGAGCTCTACATGAGTCAGACTATTCTGATTGCCACTTTGCCTCTGCTGTCCATTATGGCAGACATGCCCATCTTGCCTTTGGTGGTTGAGTGGTGCCACTTGGTCCCTGCCCCCTTGGGATCCAATTATGCCCATTGTATTTAAATTTTGTGGTTGAGTAACTGCAATTCTCACCATTAGATCTGACATATAGGGAAGAGCAATTGCGGAGCTTTTCAAAGATGCCGGTGCTGCCCTCCCAAGTCTATTTCACAAGTCATTGGTCAAGGGTATATCTTCTGGACCCTCCCAGCTGCGATGAGCAGGTTTAAAGTGACTAATCCATTCCACCATCCCAATCTCCCTAAGCCTTTGGATCCCTTTCTCTACATTAAACCAAGGGAGGTCAGGCATTTCCGGCTCACTCACAGTGGGCCATCTGTTAATCCATATTTCAGCTAATCAAGCAAATAAATTATTAGAACTCTTTCCAACTCTCCAAGCTGCAACCTTAAAAGCAGAGTCCCTACTTAGTGGGCCCGAATCAATAAATTCAGCCTGATCCAACTCTATGTTCCTTCCACCATAATTCCATACCCTTAATATCCATTCCATGCCTGTTCTCCACTTTTCTGTTTATATAAGTTAGAGAACTCAAAAATTCTTTTCGAATGTAGCACGCCTCCTCATGGGTCACACTCTCAACCTCACCTTGAGGGGCTTGCCAGGACTTTAGTCTAGTTATAGGTCTAGAAACAAACAGGGGTGTTGGGGGTGACTCCTGAGGAGAATCAACATTATTTTGCCTGGCAACTGCCTCAGGGGAGGCCATCACTCTTGCTTGGGCAGCACAGGGTTTATCTCCTTAGACAAGGGTGGAAAGGCTGATGGCAGTATGGGTTGGGGAGGGGATGTTGCCACTACTGGAGATGGAGAAGCTGTTCCTTCTGGCAAAAAAGTTTCATCAGCGTTTACAAACTCAGTGTCCCCAGTTTCACCATGGTCCCCCCATACATCCCCATTCCAAGTTTCAAGGTTCCATTATTTTCCAATCAATGCTCTCACTTTAACAGTAGATACCTGGTGAGACTGTGCATGTATCTTTCATTGCAGGTCAGCCACTTGCGTGATAAGAGCTTGTGTCTGTTTTTCCACAATTGCAGTTCTTTCTTTACAGGAGATAAGACTCACACTCAGGGCAATCTTAGTAGATTAGAGGCTTAGTATCTGCTTCAGAAACTGGGAGACAGGATCCCTAAGTTCGTCATTTTCTTTCATCACTTTGTCCACTGAACTTAGGAGCAACCAATTAGCTTCATTATGTTCCTTGGTTCTCCACATATGGTCAAAGATATCAAGTCCTTGACTCTCACGAGCAGTGAATCAGGAGTGTCAAATGCATTTATTTTGCATAACTCTCTAAACAGTTCACGCCAAGGGCTATCAGTGTTCTTCATGCTATTAGAAGTAGAGTCCGTAGCATTTTTGGATCTAATCATATTAAGCAGCTAACTCCAGAAACCCCTCCAAAACAACAAAAGAACTTCATCTTTAATATTCTGTTCCTCTAAAACCACGTATGGTACCAAAATCTGTATTAGTCAGGGTTCTCTAGAGGGACAGAACTAATAGTATATACAGATATAGCCTAATATATATATATACAGAGGAGAGTTTATTAAGTATTAACTTACATGATTACAAGGTCCCACAATAGGCTGTCTGCAAGCTGAGGAGCAGGGAGAGCCAGTCCAAGTCCTAAAAGTGAAGAACTTGCAGTTGAAGATTCGAGGGCAGGAAGCATCCAGCACTGGAGAAAGATGTAGGCTGGGAGGCTAGGGCGATCTCTCCTTTTCACACTTATCTGCCTGCTTTATATTTGCTGGCAGCTGATTAGATCGTGCTCACGCAGATCATCAGATCTGCCTTCCCCAGCCCACTGACTCAAATGTTAATCTCTTTTGGCAATGCCCTCATGGACACACCCAGGATCAATACTTTGTATCCTTCAATCCGATCAAGTTGACACTTAGTATTAAACATCACAGTTGCCCAGTCTGGTCTCAAACTCCTGAACTCAAGCAATCCCCCTACCTTGGCCTCCCAAAGTGCTAGGATTGCAAGCAGGAGTCACTGAGCCTAGCCAAATTGAGTCCAGTTCTATACCGAAGTCCCTTTCCCCCTATTGTAATAGTTACTGAGTAAAATCTGTTTTTATCACTTTAACTAATGTCCGGATCTGTTTTTTCTTTGATACCTCGGTCACTCAGTTTGTTTGGAAAGATAAATGGCTTGAAGTAGAATAGACAGACTCCTGGGCAGTGGGAAAGGCATGTCTCTCTGATCAGGGCATGAGAGGATGATGACTGAGGGCAAAGAAGTCAAGGATAGAGGCAGAGAGTGAATATACAGAAGCAGGTACTGAATATGAAGGTCTTCGTTTCACATGTTAACACTGATGAGAGCATCTGCCTCAGAAGAGGCACTAAACAACCAAGAAGACAAAATTACTCTCCCAGTTGGCATCAACCAGCCTCTGTCATTGCCCATTCAGTTCTGGAATAAAGGGCATGTGAGCAAAGTAGCCATGATGGCAGGGAGGAAGGCTGTACATAGACCCAACAGTATGGGCCCTCACTTATCCAGGTTGAATGTTTGCCATTGTATGTCCAACCTGCCTGCAGCAGAGACCAACACGGGGTCATTGACAAAGTACCATCCCTCAAAGTAACTAACTGGCAACTTGGTGGCAAGTAGACTACATTGAAAGGTCAATTGTTAATTCTGGCAGGAATAGACACATATACTAGGTATGATTCTGCCTTTCTTGCTTGCATTGACTCAGCAAAGCATGCAGTATGTCATCACACCAGACGAGGGACCCACTTTGCATTAAAGGATGTGCAGGGGTGGGCCATGACCATGAATGAGATCCATGGTTATATCGTATACTGCATCACCCAGAAGCTGCTGACCTGATGGAGCATTAGAATGGCCTGTTGAAGGCAGAGCTGATGTGCCTGCTCAGTGAAGATACTTTGCAAGGATGGGCACTATCCTCCATGATGCAGAGTTTACCTTGAATAGGAGACCTATGTATAGCACTGTGTCCCCAACAGGAAGAATACATGGATCCAGGAACTAAGGGGTGAAAGCAGAAGTGGACTCACCATCACTCACAGTGAGCTACTTGAGACTTCACAATTGTGTTTCTCTATCTCTGCAATCCTGGACTCTGCAGGTTAAGAGGTCTCGATCTCCAAAGGGGAACATTTTTTCCAGAGGCCACAGTAAGAGTCCTGTTAATTATAAGCTATGCCTGCACTGGGCACTTTGTATTGTATGGCAAGGGATCAGCTGAGAAGAAAGGGAGTCTTCATTCTGGTAAGGGTAATTGAATTTTATCAGGAGAGGGTAAGGATACTGTTATGCAACGGGGTAGGGAAAAATACGTGCATCACTTGGGTGCCTTGTGGGACTCCCTTGTCCAGTTTGATTGTAAATGGAGAAGTGCAGTAACCTCAGGCTGAGAAGGGCATATTCTGTTAGTTTCCCATTGCTGATGTAAAAATTTGCCACAAGCTCAGTGGCTTAAAACAACACAAATTTGTTATCTTGCAGGTCTCGAAGTCAGAAGTCCAAAAACGGGTCTTATGGGCTAAAATCAAGATGTCAGGAGGTGGAAGGATTGCTTGAAGTTACAGTGAGCCATGATTGTGCCACTGCACTCCAGCCTGGGTGAGAGAGCTAGATCCAGTCTCTCTCTCTCTCCCTCTCTCTCTCTTTTTTTTTTTCTTTTTTAAGACAGGGTCTCACTCTGTCATCCAGGCTGGAGGGCAGTGGTGTGATGATAGCTCACCACAACCACCTTGACCTCCCAGGCTCAAGCGATCCTCTCACCTTAGCCTCCTGAGTAGCTGAGACTACAGATACATGCTACCATGCCCAGCTAATTTTTTATATTTTTTTGCAGAGATGGGGTTTCACCATGTTGCCCAAGCTGGTCTTGAACTCCTGGGCTCAAGTAACCTGTCTGACTGGGCCTTCCAAAATGCTGGGATTACAGATGTAAGCAACTGCATGTGGCCTAAGACCCTGTTTCATTACAAAAATAAAAATAAAAAAGTCAGCAGGTTGCATTATTCTGGAAGCTCTAAAGGAGAATTGGTTCCTTGCATTTTCCAGCTCCTAGAGGGCACCTGCATCCCTTGGCACATAGCCCTGTTCCAACAATGGCATCACTCCTCTTCTTCCATCATCATAGCTTCTCTGACTCTGACTCTCCTGCCTCCCTCTTTCCCTTGTAATTCCCTTGGACCTACCTGGATATTCCAGAATAATCTTCCTGTCTTGCAAACCTTAACTCAATCACATATTTGCCTGGGGACCCTGCAAAGTCTCTCTCTCTCAATTTTTTTTTTTTTTTTTGAGATGGAGTCTTGCTCTGTAACCCAGGCTGGAGTGCAGTGGTGTGATCTAGGCTCACTGCAGCCTCTGCCTCCCAGGTTCAAGTTCTCCTACCTCAGCCTACCAAGTAGCTGGGACTACAGGCATGAGCCACCACACCTGGCTAATTTTTTGTATTTTTAGTAGAGATGGGGTTTCACCACGCTGCCCAGGCTGGTCTTGAACTCCTGAGCTCAAGCAACCTACCCTGGGCCTTCCAAAGTGCTAGGATTATAGGCCTGAGCCACCGCACCTGGCTACAAAGTCTTTGTGCCGTGTAAGCTAACACAGTCACTGGTCCTGGGATTAAGGTGCTTGCGGCATCAGGAATGAGGGTCTGTATCACATGACCAGGCAAATCCTTGTAACCAGCAGAGATGCTAGATGAGGGTGAGGGGAATCCAGAATGGGTTGTAGAGGAGAAGATGATGAGTGTCAGTTGTGGCCTCGAGACTTGTTGCCGAGGAAGCTCCTTGTATTTTGTTCCACTAACCTTCCTCTTCTTCTAAAGTGTCCCTGTAAGGAGAGGTCCACTGGAATCCTGGAGGGTTGCTCCCAAACAAAAATGAAGTAGATTGCAACAGCTTTGAGAGTTGTCATTTGACGGCTTCTGGCACCAAATTTAACTTCCTTTGCCTTGCTTTGTGCTTGAACTCAACAGCATGGGCCCCAACTTGCTGTGTGACCTAGCTATTGCCCCCACTGAATGTCCAATAGAAGAGACCAACATGGGGCCCCTGACTTGTTATTACTCCCCAGGGGGAACAGGCAGAAAAGAGTTAACATAGCAGGCCTGATTGTTATACTTTGAAAGGTCTGCTTACAAGCTCGGCCCTTGGCTGGCATCTAGGAACTTGGATTTCAAGAGGGTTCTCACCATTCCCAGAATGGATAAAAATGGTATCTCATGCCTGAACGGTCCATATAAATCATATAGTTTATGCTGAATTCCCACTTTCCTTCAGGGGGTCTGGAATTTTGGCATATTCCAGGAAGAAGCTGCCTGTGTGACCAGCCCTCAGTAAAAACCCTGGGCACTGAGTCTCTTAACAAACCTCTCTGGCAGACACCATTTCACACATATTGTCACAACAGCTGAGGGGGAGATTGAGTACATCCTGTGTGACTCTACCCAGAGAGGATCCTTGGAAGCAGGTGCCTTTTCCTCAGACTTCATCCCATGCACCTTTTCCCTTGGGTGATTTGCTTTGTATCCTTGGTGGTAACAAGTCACAACTGTGAGTGCAACTATATGCTGCAACCTGTGAATCCTCCTGGTGAATCACTGAACCTCGGCATGGTCTTAGGAATCCTCCATACAGGAATCAACCAGCCGTCCTTTGCAGATTAATTACACTGGACCTTTTCCATCATGGGGGTGGGGACAGAAATCTGTTCTTACTGGAATAGATACAGATTCTGGATGTGGTTTGACCTTTGCTGTCCACAATCATTTTGGCAGCAGTACCATCCTTGAACTTGCAGAATGCCTTATCGAGGTAATGCCATCATCCACAACATTGTGTCTGATCAAGGAACTCCTTTCGTGGTAAAGGAACTGCAGCAGTGGGGTCATGCCTATGGAATTATTTGGTCTTACCACATATCTCATCGCCCAGAAGTAGCTGACCTAATTGAAAGGTAAAATGGCTTACTGAAGACTCAGTTATACAGCCATTTAGGAGATAAAAATCTGAAAGGATGGGGTTCTGTCTCTTAGGATGCAGTACTGTATAGTCTTTGAATCAGAGGCCATTATATGCTAAAGTCTCCCCATGGGTCTGGGGATCATGGAATAGAAGTGTAAGTGGCTCCTTTCACTACACAATTATTATTTTTTTTAGTGTCATTTTGAACTCATAGATTTATAAGTACTTAATGTTCTTTTACTCCACTATTATTCATTTTGATCTTCATATTGTCTCAGCTTTGGCCTCTTCAGGTTTGCTTCTAAGTGCTTTGGCAAGTTCTTAATATTCTTTTGTAGTTTCCTTATTTTCTGGTGTGACAAGATGCCCAGACTCATTTTATACATTTCCTGCCTCAGACTAGGAATCAGCCATTTCACCAAAAAACTTTGGTTCTTTTTAGTGGGAAATAGTATTTAGGGACCATTGTCTGGTTGCTGGTGGGCATGGGGGTGCTTATAGCAACTGGGATGGTCCTCATCAAACCATATTTTAAAGTTTTAGTAAATGACAGTGTGGTATTAACTCAACATTGAACCAATAATCAGTGGCTCTGAATAGTCTGGAAACAGATTCAGTATAGATACAGATAGAGCTAAAATATAGATATGTAAATATAGATAGAGTATATATAAAAACCGCAATCCAAATGTTTGGAGAGAGGAATAAATGACATTGGAATAACAAATTACTTACTCAGAAAAAAATCCCAGCTGGGCACGGTGGCTCACGCCTGTAATCCCAGCACTTTGGGAGGCGGAGGCAGGTGGGTCACCTGAGGTCAGGCATTCGAGACCACCCTGGTCAACATGGTGAAACCCCATCTCCACTAAAAATACAAAAATTAGCTGGATGTGGTGGTGTATGCATGTAGTCCTAGCTACTCAGGAGGCTGAGGCAGGAGAATTGCTTGAACCTGGGAGGCGGAGGTTGCAGCGAGTCAAGATTATGCCACTGCACTCCAGCCTAGGCAACAGAGACTCCAGCTGAAAAACAAAAACAAACAAACAAACAAACAAACAAACACCCCTCTATATTATACCACATATAAATAAGTTCTGGGCCAATCACAGTAGCTCACCCCTGTAATCCCAGCACTTTGGGAGACCAAGGCGGGTGGGTCGTTTCAGCCCAAGTGTTTGAGACCAGCCTGGCCAACATGGCAAAACCCTGTCTCTTCAAAAAATTAAGGAAAATTATCTGGGCATGGTGGCGTGCGCCTGTAGTCCCAGCTACTCAGTAGGCCAAGGTGGGAGAATTGCTTGAGCCCAGGTTGGCTGTGGTGAGCCAAGATCACGCCACTGCACTCCAGCCTCGATGACAGAGCAAGACCCTGTCTCAAAAATAAATATATAAAAAATTAAAAACTAAAAAAAGTTCGCTATATAAAAGTATAAATATAAAAAACAAGATATAGGACAGTATTTTGTAATTTGGGGCTGGGGAAGAAGGTCCTAATGAAGACACAAGTCCTTGAAGACACAAGGAAAAAAATAGACTTGAGATGCCTGAAAATTAAAACTTCACAACAAAAGATAGCATAAACCAGTCCTAACAGACTGGAAGAGAATACTTTCAACACACAAAACAAAGTATTTCTGTCCATAGTATAGAGAGTATTCCTAAAAAATCAATAAGAAAAATTCTAACAATCCAATAGAAAATTGGAAAAGGATGCAATTAGGCAATTCATCAAAGGAATACAAACAATCAATAAATTTTATGAAAGCTAATGTACTCAGAAGAACAGAAAAATGTAAATTAAATGGGAATTTTTTTGCCCATCATTTGTCAATATATCAGGTTTTGCCATTATTAAGTATTAATGAGGATCTGAGGGAAACAAATGTTCTTATAATTTTTTTTTAAGACAGTTTCTCATCGTGGCCCAGGCTGGAGTGCAGTGGTGCAATATCGGCTCACTACAGCCTCAACCTCCCAGACTCCAATGATCCTCCCACCTCAGCCTTCCAAGCATCTGGGACCACAGGTGTGTGCCACTGTGCCCTGCTAATTTTTTTTTTTTCAGAGACGGGGTCTCACTATGTTGCCAGAACTCCTGGGCTCAAGCAATTCCCCTCCCTTGGCGTCCCAAAGTGCTGGGATTATAAGCGTGAGCAACCACGCCTGGCTCTGGAAACAATCTTAATGTCTATTATTGGAAGTAAATAAATGGTTTTCCGGGCCAGGCGTGGTGGTTCATGTCTATTCACAGCACTTTGGGAGGCTGAAGTGGGGGGATTGCTTGAACCCATGAGTTCCAGACCAGCCTGAGCGACATAGATAGGGAGACCCCATCTCTACAAAAAAATTATTAACTGGCCCTAGTCTAATGAGGATTTCTCTCTATCTTTCTATGTTTCTGTATTTTCCAAATGTTGTACAATGAACTAGTATCTATTACATAATGGGAAAATTTTTATTAAAATGATGTTACTACTTTGACTTATTTATTTGTTTGTTTGTTTGTTTTTGAAATGGAGTCTTGCTCTGTCGCCCAGGCTGGAGTGCAATGGTGTGATCTCGGCTCACTACAACTTCTGCCTCCAGGGTTCAAGTGATTCTCTTGCCTCAGCCTCCCAAGTAGTTGGGATTACAGGCATGCGCCACCATGCCCAGCTAATTTTGTGTTTTTAGTAGAGACAAGGTTTCGCAATGTTGGCCAGGCTGGTCTCAAACTCCTGACCTCAGATGATCCACCCTCCTCGGCCTCCCAAAGTGTTGGGATTACAGGCATGAGCCACCATGCCCAGTCAGGTGCTACTACTTTGAAAACATTAAGCTAATTGAAAGAAGCTGGTCACAAAAGGCCACACACTATATGACTCTATCTGATGTAGGAGCCGCAAGCCCCCAAATTGGGGCTTAGTCCAGGCAGTTTCTTGGCTTCACTCAGGAAAAGAATTCAAGGGCGAGTGAGGGCATTAGACAGTAACTTATATTGAAGCAGTGGTGGACTGCAGCAGCAAAAGTACTGCTTTTTGCAGAGCAGGGCTACCTCATAGGCAAATGTGCCCAGAGAAGCAGCTCAGAGGCAGGTCTGCAGTCATATTTATACTCACTTTTAATTACATGCAAATTAAGGGGCAGATTATACAGAAATTTCTAGGAAAAGGGAGGTAACTTCCCAGTTGTTGCAATGGAAAGGGACAGTAACTTCCAGTGTTGCCACGGCAATGGTAAACTGACATGGCACACTGGTGGGTTTGTCTTATGGAAAGCTGCTTCTACCCAGTCCCTGTTTGAACTAGTCCTCAATTTGGTCCAGTGTTCGAGCCCCACATCCAAGTTGAGTCCCACCTCCTACCTGACATCTATGTGAAATATCCAGTATAGGCAAGTATATAGATTAATGGTTGTTTAGGACTCTGGCGCTGGGTAGGGTACAGTGGGGGGATGAAGACTGTTAGGGTAATAGCTAAAGGTACAGGGATTTCTTTTTGAGGTCATGAAAATGTTTTAAAATAGATTATGTTGATGGTTGCACAACTGAATATACTAAAAACCACTGTGATATGGTTTGGATGTTTCATCCCCTCCAAATTTCATGTTGAAATGTAATCTAAATGTTGGAGGTTGGGCTTGGTGGGTTCCAGCCTCCCAAGGAGCTGGGACCAGAGGTGTGTGCCACTATGCCCAGCTAATTTATTTAAAAACATTTTGTAGAGATGGGATCTCAGTATGCTGCCCAGGCTTGTCTTGAACTCCTGGCTTCAAGTGATCCTTTTGCCTCAACCTCCCAAAGTGCTGGGATTACAGGCATGAGCCACTGTGCTCAGCCTGGCATTTCTTTAAAGCAATGCAAAAGTGGACACACACACACACTGAATTGTACATTTTAAATGATTTAATTGTATGGCATGTAAATTGTCTGTCAAAGCTGTTACCAAAAAAAAAAAAATCTTTTAGAAGATTTTTTATCTTTGGTGATAATCATTTTACACAAACTAAAAGCCTAATCCTCTGACCCACAGTCCTTACCACACTGGGCGCATGCACTAACTCTTTCTGCTGGTGAATTTGCAGTGCTGCTGTTGGGACACTCCTTCAAGCCCTTGGCCATCTGGCCAGATGCTATTGTTGATGACCAGCAATCCCCAGGAGCTCTATGTCCTTTAGGGCACTACTGAAGCATTCTCTAAGAATTAGGCCATTTCAGGGAGTCATGACCACTTAAAATGAACTAACCAGAGAGCCATTATCAACAGTTTCTAGCCAACAATAGGGATTAAGATTGGCTTCTTGACAACTTGGTGATTATAATAAGAACGATACTAAAAATAAAACAGGGCTGGGAGGAGCGGCTCACGCCTGTAATCCCAGCACTTTGGGAGGCCAAGGCGGGCGGATCACTTTAGGTCAGGAGTTCAAGATCACCCTGGTCAACATGGTGAAACACTGTCTCTACTAAAAATACAAAAAATTAGCTGGATGTGGTGGCGGGCACCTGTAATCCCAGCTACTCAGAAGGCTGAGGCAGGAGAATCACTTGAACCCGGGAGGCAGAGGTTGCAGTGAGCCGAGATCATGCCACTGCACTCCAGCCTGGGCAACAAGTGCAAAACTCTGTCTCAAAAATAGTAATTATAATAATATAATTATGTGCCAAGCACTGTTATAAACATTTTACATAGTTAACTGCTTATGTAGAAGGTATAAATATTTTGTGTGATTTAACAGCTCAATTCAAAATTTCATAAGCTCCCACTACGTGCAAGGCTGAAGCATGACAAATATGAGCCAAGTAGAGAAAAGTTACACATTTTGAAACATGTGTTAAAGCATAGTACAAGACATAGTACATAGTACACGACCCTTTTCTGCAATTCTGAAATCCAAAAAGCTCTGAAAAATCGAAGATTCTTTTTATAACCCATTTGGCAACAAAAATCTGACCTGGACTGATGACAGATTATTTACAGATCGTATCTCTTATGGCGTGAATATTCATATATTTGCTGTACAAATATTAATGTCTGATTATGGGGTTCTACCCTACATTCCATCATGGTATAATGTAATATGTAAAGCATTGTTGATCTCGAATTGATTATTTTTTGCCCTTCATTTGTGAATACATACACACAAAATTGTAGTTAAATAGTTGTTTCTATTTTAAAAGCACCACCAAAGATGGCTAGTTAAAGATAGATACCGTGAGGCAACCCACTCGGGTCCCCTTTCACGCTGTGGAAGCTTTGTTCTTTTGCTCTTCACAATAAACCTTGCTACCTCTCAAAAAAGAAAAAAAAAAAAGATGGATATGATGATAATTATATGACAATCATAGTTCTCATTCTCATTCTTTTATTCATTATTTAAAATCAAATAACATTAATAACATACTTCAAAAAGTTTACACTTATCCTACTTCCATTGTCTGTCATCCTGAAAAAAAAATGCTGAGAGATGATGATAATAAAACATGTTTATTCTTCCATGGAATGTATAAATTGAAACCAAATATGTGGAACCCACATTTAATAGGAGTAATTCAACACAATAACCATCAATTAGTAGTCACTGAATGTCACATAGATAAGACAATGTTTTAGGCACTATTTTTTAAAAAGACAAAAAAATTACCCAGAAATAATAACGAGGTACACTAATTTTTTTATACCTTAAAATTTTGTTTTCATTTATTTTCTACCATGATTATGTGCAGTAAGTGAACTAGATTGTGTAATGATTGAAATAGATTGTCACAGCTCATCACTCATGTGTCTACTTGCATCAGTCATTAGCAGTATAGAAACACCAGGTCATGCAGCAGTCCATTAAGGTTCAGGAGATTAGTCTGTTATTTTAAGATCAAGTGAAGATCAGTAGCTCAGGAAGATTTGGTGAAAACGTTCAGAGTTGAGAAAGATTCTGAAGCAGAGATGGCTATTTATCAGCTGTGAAATTTCCAAGAGTTAGCTTCTGGTTGGGATTGTATCCTACCATTTTAAAATACAAAGAATCTAAGATTAAAGCCTTTATAGGCTGGGCGCAGGGTGACTCATGCCTGTCATCCGAGCACCTTGGGAGACTGGGGTGGGAGGATGGCTTGAGGCCAGGAGTTTGAGGCTCCTATGACCTATCACTGTGCCACTGCACTCCAGCCTAGGAGAGGGAACAAGACCCTGTCTCTAAAAAGCAAACAAACAAACAAACAAATAAACAGTAAAACCTTTATAGTCTTTCAGTTTTTTCTTTTTTCAGCTCCCCATGCTGAAAGAGGATCTTTCTGTTTTTTTCTTAAAGAAAGATTACATGTTTCTTTTGCATTTCCAAGTTTCTTTTGCATTTCCAAGTGAAATCTTTTAGGTAGTTACCGAGAAGCAAATAAGTTAGTTTTTGAATGGGTCTTTAGTCTTGCGAGTTCTTCTGTGTGAGACCTAAGGAAATTATTCTTTCTTTCTTTCTTTTTTTTTTTTTTGAGACAGTCTTGCTCTGTCACCCAGGCTGTAGCGCAGTGGCTTGATCTCGGCTCACTGCAAGCTCCGCCTCCCGGGTTCACGTCATTCTCCTGCCTCAGTCTCCCGAGTAGCTGGGACTACAGGTGCCTGCCACCACGCCCAGCTAATTTTTTTTCTTTTTCTTTTTTTTTCTGTATTTTTGGTAGAGATGGCGTTTCACTGTGTTAGCCAGGATGGTCTCGATCTCCTGACCTCGTGATCCGCCCGCCTTGGCCTCCCAAAGTTCTGGGATTACAGGTGTGAGCCACCGCACCCGGCCAGGAAATTATTCAAATACAGTGCACTCTTTAAAGCTGCTTTGAAAGCTTTGTTCTTAACTGAACCAAGGGCAGTATAAAATCTGACAAAAATACTCTTAAAATGATTTTATTAATCCATAGATTCATTTTTTTTAATGACGTAAAGTTGGATAAAAAGACTTTGTTCTGATAAAGTTATCTTAACAATAATATAAAAGACTGTTTTGGTTGCTACACACAAAAAATACGGAATGCTTGAGGTTTTTGGAAATCTAGAATAAACTCTCAAGTTTCCAGGCTCAGGAAATCTTGTTTGCCACTATTATGCATATAAAGGCCACATTAAAAAACATTCTGATTAAACATTTTGGCTTATACTTACTATCACATCACTACATGAACTGGGAGTGTGAATGCAGCTCAAGATGAGCAGTTTCCATCAGGGACAAGTTTACGATAAGAATTGGACTGTTTTCATTTCTTTAAAAAAAAAATCACATTTACTGCTAGGCGCCGGTGGCTCACGTCTGTAATCCCAGCACTTTGGGAGGCCGAGGCAGGTGGATCACTTGAGGTCAGGAGTTGGAGACCAGCTTGGCCAACATGGTGAAACCCTGCCTCTACTCAAAATACAAAAATTAGGCCGGGCGCAGTGGCTCACACCTGTAATCCCAGCACTTTGGGAGGCTGAGGCAGGTGGATCACTTAAGGTCTGGAGTTCGCGACCAGCCTGACCAACATGGAGAAACCCCATCTCTACAAAAAAAAAAAAAAAAAAAAAAAAAAAAGAAAAAAAAAATTAGTCTGGCATGGTGGCGCATGCCTGTAATCTGAGCTACTTGGTAGGCTGAGGCGGGAGAATTGCTTGAACCCGGTAGGCAAATGTTGCGGTGAGCCAAGATCGCACTATTGTACTCCAGCCTGAGCAACAAGAGTGAAACTCCGTCTCAAAAATAATAATAATAATAATCAGCTGGATGTGGTGGTGCACGCCTGTAATCCTAGCTGCTCAGGAGGCTGAGGCAGGAGAATTGTTTGAACCCAGGAGGCGGAGGTTGCAGTGAGCTGAGTTCACGCCACTGCATTCCAGCCTGGGAGACAGAACCAGACTCTGTCTCAAAAAATCAAAACCCACATTTACTTAAACTATTTAGTAATTAGCTACATCATTTACTGGTTTTAAATTTTAAATAAAGTAACTTTAATATAAAATAAAGGATATTTGATTTCTAAGAAACTTGGTAAAAGCATTTTGCCTGGAGCAAATATTTTTACTATTTTGGCATTGTTATCCATATTCTCTATAACGATGTGTAAGAAAATAGGTCAGCTATTATATATATATATAAATAAATGGATAAAGATAACTGGCTAAGGTTAGACAGATGTTTGGCAATCTTGTACAAGCACTCAGAGTTTTGCAGTGATCGTTGTTCACTTTACTATTGTTTTACCATAAATAGCTCCTCTATAATATGAAAATTATTTAACCCTATTTTAGTATTTTGTGGATTCAGTTAGAACACATTTCCCCTTTTCTTGACATCCTCTCCCTCCCTCTCCCTCCCTCCACTCAATACACACACACTAAGCACAGCGTGGTGAATAAGGTGCTAGGAGATGAGTTCTAGGCTTCCTTCTGTTCACGCCTTGAATTTTGGACCCTGCCTTCCTGTTTTTATTCTAGTTCTTTAGTTCTGTTTTAAATCTTGGAACACATGATATCCTTCAGCCCAAATATTAGTCCCTCCCGACATTAGAATTATAAAGGGCGTCCACTGAAATTTAAATCACATTTTATGTTTTAGCTATTTAACTTTAGAAGTAGGCACAGGTGACTGTACTTTCAGCTGCTGTTAGATTTTCAGTGTTTGGGTTTATGCCATTTTGGACCGATGGGAAATTGTCATATAAGATTGAAAACTGTAATAGTAAAATGGACTACTTCACATTTTGGGGGACAAGTATTTTCTCATTTGGTTAATTATGGTTTGAAGTCATGTGAAATTAACTTAAGGATATCAAGAAAATGCTGACAATATAAATAGTGATACCGTATATAGTTATAATTTATATTCTCTCCATAAGCACAATTAAAAATACATGAACTCAGAAAAGGTACAAGTATTTGAAACTACAATTAAACATCTATTTCAAAGATGCACAAAAAGTACAAACGTGACTTTTGATTGGGTTAAGACTGCAGGAACGTCCCTCTCTATTATTTCCACTTCGCGGGAACAATAGCTCAAGGGTAAAAAAAAACAGAGGAAGCTGGCGCGGGGGCTCATGCCTGTAATTCCAGCACTTTGTGAAGCCGAGGTGGAGGGATCGCTTGTGCCCTGGAGTACGAGACCTATACTCTGGGCAACACAGGGAGACCCTTCTCTACAAAAAATAAAAAATTAGCCAGGCGTGGTGGCGTGTACCTGTGGTCCCAGCTAGCAGGAGGCTAAAGTGGGAGGCTCGCTAGAGACTGGGAGGTCCAGGATGCAGTGAGCTGATCATGCCACTGCACTCCACCCTGGTCAACAGAACGAGATCCCTCCCTCTCCTCCCCCGCCCCCACAAAATAAGCTAGAGGATATGCATCAATCAAGAATTCCTACGGGTCCACGAAAACACACATCTTTTTCTACTCCCTCTGTATAGGAATGAAAGGAAAAATTATGAGAAAACAAAATTCTCACCCGTTGCAAATATAATAGTATGCCCATGAGCAGCATATCATTCTCAAATCTGTAAAATGCTTACTCTATTTACAAAGCGTTTGTTGCATGATTCACTAGATTCTCAAAATAATTTTCCATGAAACACACTAATGGGTTATTAGCCTAATTTTACAAATAAGAAAAATGGTTCTTAGAGAGGTCAAGTGACTTACTCATGGTTAGATATTGGTAACCAAGTTTTCTGGTTTCTTATCAAATATTCTTTCTACTATGCCCCTTTGGTTTTCAAACAAATGAAGCAATTAAAGGTTAAGAGTAAAAACTTTATGACTCCAAAAAACTTCACTTGGTACTCTTTTGTGATTAAGAAGTGTACAGGACAGAATAGAAATGTACATTATAAAATATTTGACACTATGATCAAAATATCCCTTCCAGGAGAGTTTAATCAATAAGTTAAAAGTTAGGAAACTCAAAAGTCATTTTACTGTCTTAATTGATTATTCTATCTTCACTTGTACTGATGAGATTGTAAAATGCAATATGAAGGCTAAATATATCAAACATCTAACCAATATTCCTTGCACAGAAAAATCTTTTCTGCATTCTTTTCATATTGGAAATGAGGAAATTTGGAAATTTACTTGGACAAAAATGCTATTATTAAAAACATTCTATGTTTACCTATATTAATAATTTTGACAATAGTTCAAGGCAAATTGCATTTACTTTCTTTGAAAATGTCAATACATAAATAAATTTAGTTTTTCTTGTCTAAATATGAACAGTACACTGTAACAGCAAAACATTTGCTGCTGATAGGCCGGGCACAGCAGCACTTTGGAGGCTGAGGTGGGCGAATTGCTTGAGGCCAGGAGTTGGAGACCAGCCTGGGGAACATGGAAAAATCCCGTGTCTACTAAAAATACAAAAATTAGCCGGGCATGGTGGTGCACATCTGCAGTTCCAGCTACTCAGGAGGCTGAGGTAAGGTACTGACAATCACCTGAACCCAGGAAGCAGAGGTTGCAGGGAGCCAAGATTGCCCCACTGCACTCCAGCTTGGGTGACAAAACAAGATCCTGTCTCAAAAAAAAAAAAAAAAAAAAAAATCAACATTTCAAACATTTGGTGAGCGGTCCTCTGTTTTTAATTTTACAAATATTTGCTTAAAATAGTGTGCTTGGATCCTTTAGATATATTTGTAAAACATAATGCATTTTTAGAAGCAATAAATTAGAGAACAAAAATGAACATAAAACTTATTTTCTTGTGTTGAGGCAAAATTAAGGGAGGGCAAACATTTCCAGACAATGGGGAGAAAACCTGGTACCTTATACAAGGAACTGCTATTTACGTCCTAGTCGATACTTCTGAGATTGTTTATTCTGCAGGTGAACAGTACATATTTAAATGCATTTTGCTATTCAATATTAATTAACTCAAGAGAATGTAATTCCTAATAAAATCTTTTCAATTGATTATATATTCACAAAAATCCATTTGAACTGTCAAGAAAAATGAGTAATATTGACATAGCTGGACACTAAGGTCAGCATATGCTAACGAAGTGAGAATGGAGGTACTTTCAAGAAAAAGGTTGTCTGCTTTGCTTGACAATTTAGCAAAATACCCAGTCTAGTAGTGTAACAAGTAAGCATAGCGCTCTGAATCAAATACCTTACAAAATAGTATTGGTGTGGGTTTGTAACCTTTTTAAATGCTTTTATTGCATCATTCTGCTGTTAATGTTGGTATTTATCCTGAAATGACAGCCAATCTGTTCCTGTGAGTTCTTTGGCACGTTTGAAGTCAGCAGAAGCACTCTTTCCTGGGCTTTACTGCTTCCTCAGAAGAATGCACAGTATTTGGAACAAAACCACTTTTAACCCCTTCCCAGCCATCCTGAATACAAATTTCTCCCTTTTTAATAAGTTCATATATGTCTCTTGTCAAGATTGTGAAGGATTCTTCAACATTTGTAGCATCCTTTGCTGAGGTTTCTATATACTTCATTCCACAGTCTGCTGACAGTTTTTCAGCTTCTTCCCTTGTAACTTGACGTTGTGAAGCTAAATCACATTTATGTCCCACTAGCAGAAATACAATCCGAAACGGCTGTACATACATTTTTGCTTCTTCTAGCCAATCTTTCACATGTTCAAAAGATCGCCGGTTGGTAATGTCAAATACTAAAAATCCACCAACTGAGTTGCGGTAATAAGATCGGGTTATTGATCTGAAAAATAAACAGAAAAAAGGTTGTATAAGGACAACTTGTTCTTTTTCTTCTCCTTCCAACAATCTAGCACCATAATAACATTTGAAGATATCTTAATATGATTTAACTAGAATTTATAAATAAAATATGAGGTATCTCAAGTGAACAAAAATATTCTACAAGACTAATATGCAAGTTTCATACACTGACAGAACACGAAAGTAGCAGTTATTTTTAGATAGACAAATAAGCACTTACATGCTATGTCATCTCGTACTGTCTGATTGTTTTTGCTTTTAAAAATCTGATAGATTATTACATAGCTGTGGTTAAAAATAAGCATATTGAAAGATTGAGTGAAGGGCACAGGTTGCACAACAAACCAGATCTTAAGCATCTCATTCGTCATAAAATTTAATGAACTCGTCTTTCTATCAGTTTAGGAAAAAGCAACAAGGGCTGTAGTATGGATAGAACGTCTGTGTCCCTCCCAAATTCTTATGTTGAAATGCTAACCTTAATGTGGTTGTATTAGGATTAGGAGGTGAGGCCTTTGGGATGTAATTTAGGTCATGAGGGTGGAACCCTCATGAATGGGATTCAGTGCCCTTAAAAAAAGATACCCCAGAGAAGGCCGGATGCGGTGGCTCACGCCTGTAATCCCAGCACTTTGGGAGGCCGAGGTGGGCGGATCATGAGGTCAGGAGATCGAGACCATCCTGACTAATACGTGAAACCCCGTCGCTACTAAAAATACACACACACAAAAAAAATTAGCCGGGCGATGTGGCGGGCGCCTGTAGTCCCAGCTACTCTGGAGGCTGAGGCAGGAGAATGGCGTGAACCCGGGAGGCGGAGCTTGCAGTGAGCCGAGATCGTGCCACTGCACTCCAGCCTGGGCGACAGAGAGAGACTCCGTCTCAAAAAAAAAAAAAAAAAAAAAAGGATACCCCAGAGAGCGCTCTAGTCCTCTTTCTTTCTACCATGTGAGGATACAAGATGGCTGTCTGCAACCCAGAAGAGGGCCCTCACTGGAACCTGACCATGCTGGCACCGTAATCTCCCTGATCATCCACTTCCAGCCTCCAAAATTGTGAGAACTAAATTTCTGTTGCTTAAATCCCCATTCTGTGGTAATTTGTTATAACAGCCCAAACTCACTAAGACAGCAGACTTGTCACAGTATTAGTTACAGGTACAGTCTTGTGTTACACCTATTCAAGAAACAGGAGACTGTATGGACCTGGGATATGAATCCGAGGTGTGCTAGTGATTCTCTGTATGCCTCTCCAGATCTGGTCTCCATCCTTCTCTATGCCTGAGGAAGCTGTCCTCCACAGAAAGCTTTCCCAAAGCCCCTTGCCCTCTGGCTTGCAGGGGGGTTCAGCCAATGGGAGGTGTCGGCTGGAGATGGAAGGAAAGAGAAGTCAGAGTATTTAACCCTCTCTTTGCTTCTGCTGGGCTGTGGTTTAGCGGTGGTGGTATTCCTCTGCTTCTAGTCAGGGTTTCTGTTGGGTAGACCCTTTCGCATGGCTACAGCAGTCACCATGTTCTGGTAATACCATTCTCTGTCCTCTCCTCTTCCAACCAGGTGGCTAATGGCTTCCCACTGTTGCTATCTCTGAGTGCTTCACCATCCTTTATTAGTGTCCTCGATGCTGACTCTATCTCTGGAAATAGTCACTTCATTAAACTCTTCTCGGTTAACCTACAATTGTGCCATCTGTTCCCTGGCTGAATCATGAGGCAAGGTGGCAAGGCTATACTGTTTTATGTTTTTTGCCCCTCCACATGTTGTTTTATCTATCTGGAATGTCTTCTACCCCCTTTTCTGTCTAAGAAACTCCTATTTCTGCTTCAGTAGTCAGCTCAATAATCATACCATCTGAGCAGCCTTCCCTGCCACTCACCTCTCTCTTAGGTACTCTTCTTATGGTTCCTCTGAACCACTGGCATACTGCCATTATGATATGTTAATTTTCTCGATATGCTGACTGGATTTGCTGTTATGTCAATCATATTGCATGGCAAATGACAGATGTCATAAAATGTTTGTTATATTGGAGTTTTCTTTTTTCTTTTTTTTTTTTTTTTTGAGACGGAGTCTCACTTTTTCACCCAGGCTGGAGTGCCGTGGTGCGATCTCGGCTCACTGCAACCTCCACCTCCCGGGTTCAAGCGATTCTTCTGCCTCAGCCTCCCGAGTAGCTGGGACTACAGGCGCACGCCACCACCCCCAGCTAATGTTTGTATTTTCAGTAGAGAAGGGGTTTCACCATGTTGGCCAGGATGGTCTCGATCTCTTGACCTCGTGATCCACCTGCCTCAGCCTCCCAAAGTGCTGGGATTACAGGTGTGAGCCACTGCGCTTGGCCAATATTGGATTAATTCACCTAATTGGAGAGGGAAAGTGCTAAATATTGTATAAGCCAGAGATCCCATGCGACTGTTTCCAGTTTGTCAATGGTCTTTTAGCAAACTCATCTGACTACATGCCTGAGGCACCAAGATCTTTGTGAATGGCCAGTGGGTTATTTGGTACTGTCATACTTTCCTACTTGTCCTCATTGCTGAAATCACAGCTCAGTTCAGTGACCTGATGCCATAAATAGCTTTGTTGTGGGAGTGCAAACCATTTTACCTCCTCTTTTTTTCTATTTCTCCTGCTTCCCTGTTTCTCCTCAGAATTCTTAGTAGAGAGATTCCCAAGTGGCTATTTTTGAAAAACTTTTGTCAAGGACTATAGTATTATAGAGAAATTGAATTTTTCACCAACCCGATGCTTAGACTCTAAAAATAAAAAAAAGAAAAGAACTTGACAATAAGAAAAAATCTCCCACCATCTTTGGCAGGCTATGAATAATGCAGTTGCTATATTTTAACTTTGAGGCATAACTAATTTGTTATTGTTTTGTCACTCATCTTTATATGTGTGAATTTAGGCAGATGTGCAGTGTCTTAAGAGAAATCTAATTATGGCTATGTTCTTAGACTGAAAGCTTGAATTTACTCAGCACCAAGTCTGCATAACTTTTTTCCCTCCTATCCATTTAATTTACCATTACTAGAATATTTAAAAAATGCTTTTTGTGGCTGAAAACTCAATGCTGAAATGCTTATATGTTACACAGAGGCATGTTTTACACTGTAGGAAATACTATGTTTTCTTTTCTTTTCTTTTTTTTTTTTTTTTTGAGACAGAGTTTTTGTTCTGTTGCCCAGGCTGGAATGCAATGGCATGATCTCGGCTCACTGCAACCTCTGCCTCCTAGGTTCAAGCAATTCTCCTGCCTCAGCCTCCCGAGTAGCTGGAATAACAGGTGTCCGCCACCTTGCCCAGCTAATTTTTGTATTTTTAGTAGAGATGAGTTTTCACCATGTTGGCCAGACTGGTCTCGAACTCCTGACCTCAGGTGATCCACCAGCCTCAGCCTCCCAAAGTGCTAGGATTACAGGCATGAGCCACCACACCCGGCCAGGAAGTACTATCTTTTCAAAAACTTATCTTTATTTTCTTTTTAAAATAGGCAACCCTATTAACTGATTGTATTTAATTTTGAAAACACATTTAGAATACACTCGGCAAATCATCCTACAGAATAAAATTATAGCAAAGTATATGTAATACACATGATAAAACAAAACTTATTAATAATTAGTTGGGAATAAAAGGACTCAGTGTAACACCTGTCATTTCTACGCAGTAACCTGATTTCTAGTTTCTGTGTGTGGGTCTGTGGGGCTTCAGATTCGAATATAGTTGTTCTGCAGGTAGTGCTTTTCCTAAAACAATTGCGCGCTGCTGCTATCAATCATCTGGGGGAAGAAGCAGGCCTTCAGATGGAAAACTTGAACTGAAAGGCAGGTCTTTTAGAGGTGTGGAGGGAGCAGCTATCTTTCTCTTGACCTTCCTCCCGTAAGTTGAGGCACTTAGGTCTCTAGAAGTTCTTTTTTTTTTTTTTTTTGTTGAGACAGAGTCTTGCTTTGTCGCCCAGACTGCAGTGCAGTGGCCGGATCTCAGCTCACTGCAAGCTCCGCCTCCCGGGTTCACGCCATTCTCCTGCCTCAGCCTCCTGAGTAGCTGGGACTACAGATGCCCGCCACCTCGCCCGGCTAGGTTTTTGTATTTTTTAGTAGAGACGGGGTTTCACCGTGTTAGCCAGGATGGTCTCGATCTCCTGACCTTGTGATCCACCCGTCTTGGTCTCCCAAAGTGCTGGGATTACAGGCTTGAGCCACCACGCCTGGCCTCTAGAAGTTCTTGAAGGAATTATGAGAAGGTAGGGAACAGACACTAAAAGCACTAGGTCGGGAGGCCTCCCTGTAAGGAACTCAAGAGTCGATGATGAATAACAATTCTTTTTAAGCAACAATATCTTGTAGTATGATTCTTTATATCTATTTCCCTCTAGGATTTGAAAGTCTCCCTGAATGGGCCTGGTGCAGTGGCTTTCACTTGAGTAATCCCAGCACTTTGGGAGGCCGAGGTCAGGAATTCGAGACCAACGTGGCGAACATAGTGAAACCCCGTCACTACCAAAAATACAAAAATTAGCCAGTGTGGTGGCATGCTACCAAAAATACAACAATTAGCCAGGCGTGGTGGCGTGCTACCAAAAATACAAAAATTAGCCAGCATGGTGGCGTGCTACCAAAAATACAAAAATTAGCCAGGCGTGGTGGTGTGCTACCAAAAATACAAAAATTAGCCAGGTGTGGTGGCGCGTGCTTGTAGTCCCAGCTACTCGGGAGGCTGAGGCAGGACAATTGCATGAACCCAGGAGGTGGAAGTTGCAGTGAGCTGAGATCACACCACTGCACTCCAGCCTGGGCAACAGAGACTCTGTCTCAAAAAAAAAAAAAAGAAAGAAAAAGAAAAAAAAAAGTCTCCCTGAATTAATGGATGATTTAAGGGAAGGCAAAAAATTGTGGGGTTGGGGAATGGAGGGAAGAAAAGAACAGAAGCAAGGAAGGAAGAGAGAAATAAATGGCATGGATTCTAATCTGGTCTCGCGTTATGAGGGAATGAAGAGGTGAGACTATTCTCTGGCAAGAATGATAAAGCAGACACAAAACCCCTAAATACAGTGTGAGGGTGATGTGATGATGGGGAAGGTGAATTTTGGAGGAGAGGGATTGGGGTTATAAGCTCCTAGCAGTCCCTTGTCCCTCTCAAGTGGAAGATCTGGTTTTAATTATAAAAGAAAGCTGCTGGTTCTTTCATACTTTGAAGGCTACACTATCAGCAAATCTTATCCCATTGCCAGAGGAGCAGTCTCCTCTGCTTGCCTTAAGTGAAAACTGCTGGTCCCTGAGAACACTGCTTCCCCTGCAGCACACTCACATTGCCCATTCTCTAGGATCAGGAGGAGACGGCTCCTGTTTCCCCAGTGCAACTTCCTGATAATTATTCTTTTCCAACCCCTGTTGTAAAAAAAATCCCTGCTCCTTTGAGGCTTATGCCATCTGGCTCTATCATCTGCTGTCATCTGCCAACTGCTTGGTCATTCTCCATGTACTAAAGATTTTAGCACTTTGTTTTTCTTTCTGTTTCAATTCCTGTCATTCTGCTTACTGATTTCAACATCCATTTGGATGAGCTGCCTGGTGTCACTTCTCAAATTCCTGGACTTCCTCATCTCTAATAAACCTTTCTCTCTATTCTTCCTTTCTTATCTATTTCTTTTTCATCAGAAATATTAATTACTTCCAAAATTGGAAATTTACACAGTCCACTAAAAATATCAAGACCTCAGAGCCTGCCAGCCTGTCTATTCTTTTTGACTGTGGTGATTCTTTGGTTTCATCAAGATTTGTAATCCACTGACCAACTCTGTCACTTTCTACCCACTAATACTCTCCTATCTTTGCCTTCTTCCATATCTTGAGTTCAATGAGACATCATTATAATTGTTCTCTTGGAAATATCTCAATTTCCAAGCCCCTATCCCTCTGTCATATTCATCTGGGAAACCTCTATCTCGGGATCAGTCCAGCCTGCAGCTGAATGTTTCTGGGGAAAATCACTCAACCAGGCAGGCTGGTGTCACTATGAATTAATTATAACCAATCCCAAGTGGGCACTCAACAGTGGCAAGGAATACTGCTAATATCAGGAGAAACTCTTCCTTTTTCCTCACATTTATGCTTCTGCTATAGGAAGAAATGGAAGTTCCATTCAATCTTCCTCTCCCCATAAATGAGAACTGGAGGCACACTTTAACCCTCTTCCTAATCACTCCATAGAAGGACAAATGGCTGCTATGTTTGGCTAGAGTCTGTTTCTTAGGCTGTGGGCAGGATCATTGTGTGTTCAAGGTCAGTACTCTTGTATAGCATCCTTTTCCCTCCTTTCCTCTTTCTGGATCCATGCTACTGGCTTGCTGATTATCAGAGGCATGCAGGTGCCATGTCAATACTGCTCACTGTTGAATATCAATGGTTTTCAAGTACCTAGCACATAGTGGGCACCCAGTGCACCTTAGTGAATGAATGAATGGTTGATTGGGTCTAAGCCACATACATAGCTGTTGTGAAAACAGGAGAAATATCAGAGAGAGTGAGGAAGTTTGAGGGCAAGAGATACTAGCAGTGCAAAAAAAGAAAGGTGCCCAACATTATGTCTATTACTAGTGTGGTCTTATGTTCTCACACTGAGGTCACTTGAGTTGCTGTGAGCATTATCAGTGTTCCAGGGGGTGGATAAATTATATATTCAGAAATACGTGTATCCTAAAGATATATCCAATGAAAATACAGTAGCCAGCAATCTCTGTGAAGCTTCTTGGGGGAAGGGAGCCCTTTAATCAGGGGTATGTTGATGAAACCTCTCCAAAGAAGAAAAGTTACCGTATCTTATACCCCCTACTGAGAAAAAAAAAAGCCTAATACTTGGTGAACCATTTTTATTTTTAAATTTTTTTATTGTTTTTTTCTGAGATGGAGTTTCACTCTTGTTGCCCAGGCTGGAGTGCAATGGTGTGATCTTGGCACCCCACAACCTCTGCCTCCCAGGCTCAAGCGATTCTCCTGCCTCAGCCTCCCGAGTAGCAGGGATTATAGGTATGTACCACCACACCTGGCTAATTTTGTATTTTTAGTAGAGATGGGGTTTCTCCATGTTGGTCAGGCTGGTCTCGACCTCCCAACCTCTGGTGATCCGCCTGCGTTGGCCTCCCAAAGTGCTAGGATTACAGGTGTGAGCCACCTTGTCCAGCAAGTAAACCTTTTTTAATTTCAGAGGAAACATTATCAGTATAATGTGCTTCTCTGATCCATTAAGTGGGAAACCCCAAAGCCTGCTAGCTTTGATAGAGCTGAAAGCAAGAGAAGTCCCTTCGGCTGGTCCAAGCTACAATGCAAGCAACATTGCCATTTGGCCCATGGCCCATCAGATCTAATGGTACCTGCCTAAAGTACCTCTAGTAGCCTGGAATGCTCCATCAGGCCCAGGAAGCCTCCACTGGACAATTACAGAAGTGGCATGCTTTCGGCCAGGCACGGTGGCTCACGCCTATAATCCTAGCACTTTGGGAGGCTGAGGCAGGTGGATCATGAGGTCAGGAGATCAAGACCATCCTGGCTAACATGGTGAAACCCCGTCTCTACTGAAAATACAAAAAAATTAGCCAGGCATGGTGGATCATAAGGTCAGGAGATAGAGACCATCCTGGCTAACATGGTGAAACGCCGTCTCTACTAAAAATATAAAAAAATTAGCCGGGTGTGGTGGCAGGCACCTGTAGTCCCAGCTACTCGGGAGGCTGAGGCAGGAGAATGGCATGAACCCAGGAGGCGGAGCTTGCAGTGAGCCTAGATCGCGCCATTGTACTCCAGCCTGGGCAACAGAACGAGACTCCATCTCAAAAAAAAAAAAAAAAAAAAAAAAAAGGCATGCTTTCTTTGTCATATACTATTATACTTTTGAAAAATAATTCTTGGCTTATAACTTGGCTTTGATAGAGACTAAATGCCTGACGGTGGAACACCAAGTGACTGTGCAATCTGAATGTCCATCATGAGCTGGGTGTTCTGATTCACCAGGCTGGAGCTTTATCACCAAAGAGAGGTCGCATATATAGGAAGGAATATCGAGTGGGACCTGAATGGACCTGGAATAACAAAGTCCACAGACTCAGCACATCTATTCTTACAGCACACTCTCAACTCATGGCCTTGTCTGGATTTCCCTATAATAATAGAGGAAAAAAAATTCAAGTCTGCCTTACAAATGGCTCTAAACAATATGCTAGCATCAGTAAGCCCCACTCAATGGAGAACTTGAAGGTCAGTGAAAAAGTTCCATTTGTGGAACCTCTAGTGCTACATCTCACTGTCTGCTTTTTCCAGAGGAAGAGATGGAGAGATGTAGGTAAAGATCCACACCAATTCATGAGCAGACATGAAGGGTTTGGCATGTTGGGTAAAAAACAAGATCAGGGGGCTGGTAATTAGGAGGTTTGAGGAAGAGGTCTGTTGATGAGTCTAGAGTATGCGCATACTTGTATCTTATGTGAATGGCCACCAAAAGTCCCCTCCATGAAAAAATTTTCATAACCAATGGAACAAAATGTTCTGTCCTACAATTATCAATCAGTATTTTTATCCTACTTTGAACTCATGGTAGGGAGATGGAGGCTGTACCTGGGCTCAGTAGACTTAATCTTACCTAGGTTGGCCTGAACTGTTATTGCTTATTGCTTACCACCCAGTTTTCCAGCAGCTACCGACATCCTGAATATGGTACCATACTCTGGGGGACCATCATGGAGGGGACACAGATATGTCCTCATTGTAATATATTTAATCTGGATTTAGGCCATGCTAGTACCACCATCCATGAACATACAGAATGTCTTATACATAGTCATGCTATCCTACACATTGCCACAGATCAAGTAATTCACTTAACAGTGGTGGAGATAGGGAAATGGAATGACGCCATGGGATTCATTGATCATATCACACCACTATCACCTAGAGGCGTCTGGCCCTATAAAACTGTGAAATGGGTTATTAACAGGTAGGTATGCCCATTTCCAGGAGATGACACCTTGTAAGATTTTAGCATAATCATTCAGGATGTCTATGTTCTAAATTAGTGAGCAAGATAGTAGGTGGTATTTTTTCCCCATAAACAGAAGCTGTGGTATGGGAAGCAAAGGGTGAAAATAGGGTGATGGTGCCTCTCACAATTCCACTTAATGAGTCACTAAAATTTTTTGTTGTATCTAATCCCTGTGACTCTGAACTTTGCTGATATAAAGGTTTTAGTATTCAAGGGAGAAATGCTTTCACTAGAAAACCCCATGATGCTTCTACTGAATTAACAGCTGAAGCTGCCGACTGGCCATTTGGAGCTTCTTATGGCAGGGGGTGAGCAGGCAGAAAGGGGGCAACAGCATCATGGGGACCACACTGGCTTCCTGCAGTTCTTACTGCCCGGACTCCCGGGATCTTCTGATTCATTCCAAGCCTGGTTCTCCACCTTCCCATCAAGTCTCTGCACCTCAAACATGCTTCTACTAACTCCCTTTTCTGAATAAGGTTCTCAAGCTGGTTTTGTTGCAGGCAACCAAGGACCTGACCGATAGAGTCAACATCGACTTTGTAAGAAAAAAATGGTACAAAACAAGCTCACAAATCTCTTATATCTTTCAACATAGTTTTATAAGACTGAAGTTCAGTTTTTAAAAAAAACTCTAGTGAAGGACACATAGCATGAGATCTAGCCTCTTAACAATTTGTAAGTGTACAGTGAAGTGTACAGCATTGTTAATTATATGTGCCACGGTGTACGGTAGATCTTTAGAAATTTCTCATCTTGCATGACTAAAATCCTATCCCTAAGAACAGCAACTCTCCATTTCCCTAGCCCACAGCCTCCAAGAACCATCATTCCACTTTCTGCTTTTGTGAGTTTTGACTATTTTAGATACCTCATGTATAGGTGGAATCACACAGAATTTGTCCTCTGACTGGCTTGTTTTATTTTTTATTTTTATTTATTTTTTTGAGACAGAGTCTCGCTCTGTCGCCAGGCTGGAGTGCAATGGCGCGATCTCGGCTCACTGCAACATGCACCTCCCAGGTTCAAGTGATTCTCCTGCCTCAGCCTCCTGAGTAGCTGGGACTACAGGCACGCACCACCACGCCCAGCTAATTTTTTTGTAGTTTTAGTAGAGATGGGGTTTCACCATATTGGCCAGGATGGTCTTGATCTCTTGACCTCATGATCTGCCCGCCTCAGCCTCCCAAAGTGCTGAGATTACAGGCGTGAGTCACAGCACCTGGTCTTTTTTATTTTTATTTTTGAGACGGAGTTTCACTCTTGTTGTTCAGGCTGGAATGCAATAGCGCGGTCTCAGTTTACTGCAACCTCCACCTCCTGGGTTCAAGTGATCCTCCTGCCTCAGCCTCCCAAGCAGCTGGGACTACAGGCATGCGCCACTGTATCCAGCTAATTTCTGTATTTTTTGTAGAGACGGAGTTTCGCATGTTGGCCAGGCTGGTCTCAAACTCTTGACCTCAGGTGATCTGCCCACCTCGGCTTCCCAAAGTGCTGGGATTATAGGCATGAGCCACCACGCCCAGCCTGACTGGCTTATTTTACTTAGCACAGTGTCCTCAAGGTCCATCCATGTTGTAGCCTATGACAGAATTTCCTTCTACTCAATGGAATAATGTTCCATCGTATGTATATGCCATACTTGCTTTATTCATCCACAAGGTTCATTCTTACACATATTTGCTTTAGCATAATGAGACAAAGTGGTTGCTTTGTTTATATAAACATTTTTAACTGCTTGATTTTCCTCTATTTAATTATTTTTCCTAAAATAATAAATAGACAAGGGATTATTTGACAGCACTGGAGTTTGCAAACATTTACAAAGAATTACTTAATATATGATTAATGCAATCAAGTGTGAATTATACATTGGGGAATTTGGAATTTTACACAAATGACATGATTGCTGAGGTTCTAAAAAATGTAAATGATATCTCAGAGTAAACAGTTGTCTAGTTTCCTAAAAGGCACTGAAGATAAGATGCTGTTGTTAAATGAAGGACAAAACTCCAGAGGCCCTGGACTGCTCAAGATTACTTTTAGTAGATGCCAGGCACAGTGGCTCACACCTATAATCCCAGTGCTTTGGGAGTCCGAGGTGGGAGGATAGCTTGAACTCAGGAGTCCAAGTTTGCAGTGAACTATGACTGCGCCCCTGCACTTCAGCCTGGGTGACAGATTGAGACCCTATCTCAAAAAAAAAAAAAAAAAAAAAAAATGTGAAAATGGCAACATTATATAGATCTTATGTGTTATTATCATGAACTTTGTTGGATATGCACAGGCCTCTTAAAAAAGCAACAAAATAGTAAGCACTTGCTGACTTACTTAGGTAAAATGAACCAGATGTTCCCACCCTGGAAATGCCCTTCTTGTGGCTTTGCCAATTGTAAAATAGGCATTTAGAGGACAAAAGTACTTTGATGCCAGAGTCTCTTGGCATCAAGTAGCCTGTGAATGCATTAGCCTTGTGGGTGCCTGTTTTTCAGCATGACATTACATTCCTACTGCCCTTCTGGGAACAGTCGTTGTGTTGATGCTTTATTTTATTTGCTTCACTTGCCTTGTGGCCCTCAGCACTGTTTTCAAGAGGCTAAAACACAAGCCTCCCTACTCCTTTGATTATTATTGACTCTTTCCCTGCTCTCGTCTAAGATTCTGAAACTTGGCACTTGTAACTTAGAATATTCTTTCTTCATACAAACAATCTTAAGATTCTTTTTCTTTGTGTAATGCCAGGGTCTTTCCATCAAAAATCAAGTCTGTGGTTGTAGAGGCCATATATATACTGACAAGACGTAATGGGTCATATTTCCCCTTTGAATATATGAATCAATTCCCCTATGGATACTTTTTATTTTTCTATCATGACAGATAATCATTTTATGATAGTGATGCTTTCTTACTGTCCCTAGGACTCTCTGTTCAGCATTTACACTCTGTTTTCCTCTGTAGCAATTAATACATTCTGACATCCTATATAAATTTTACAGTGTATTTGGTTATAACCCGATTAGAAGATAAGCTCTATGAGAGCAAGGATTTTGTCTTTTTTTTTTTTTTTTTGAGACAGGGTCTTGCTCTGTGGCCCAGTCTGGAGTGCAGTGGTACGATCTTGGCTCACTGCAACCTTTGCCTCCCAGGCTCAACTGATCCTCCCACTTCAGCATCCCAGGAGCTGGGATTATAGGCGCCTGCCACCTTGCCTAGCTAATTTTTGTATTTTTTTGTAGAAATGAAGTTTCGCCATGTTGCCCAGGCTGGTCTTGAACTCCTGAGCTCAAGTGATCTGCCCGCCTTGGCCTCCCAAAGTGCTGGGATTACAGGCATGAGCCACCACGCCTAGTCTTTTTTTCTTTTTTAAACGTTGTATCCCTAGTGTTTAAAACTGAACTGGGCATGCATGAGTCCTACCAGTATTTGTAAATGAACAAATAAACAACTGAATACATTCATACCTCATTAGCTTGTGCCCAGGCAGCATTCAAATGCTGAGGAAATGGGAGAATAAAAGATAAATATAAAAAAAGTTTATTTCTTTTCAATACTTAGAGTAGAGATTTGTAAAGTCAAAAGGGGAGAAATGGGCTGAAAATTGCACACTCTATACACATATAGGTGAAATCGTCCACATTTTCTAAAGAACTAATGCATTTAAATGGGTAGTAATTCAAATTGTACTTTGCAGTGGATTCTGGAAGGCAGAACAAGTTATGTGTGAAAATGGAAATAATTTATTTGGAAATTAAAGAGAAATGTTTCTAGCTTCACTAATTGTCTTCAAGGTGTTAATGAAAGGATGCTTATTTTCTATTTGATACGGTACCAGAAAGTGTATAAAAGACTTCGGCACTTATTCCAGTGCTTTCTGGTATCCTTTTGCAGAACAATAATGAGACAATGACCAGCTTCTCAAGATTATTTTATATTCCATATAACACAGTGGATTACGTGATCTAACATAACGAAAGGATATGTTTTCTTGGGTTGTAATTCTCCCACCATTTCTATGACTGCTGTTTGTTTCCATATGACTTTTTCTATATGGCTTTTTTTCATATGGTTTCATGTATCTTTCTACATCCTGGAATTTGTAACTGATGTGAATCCTTTTCTCATTTCATTTTACTTCTGAAATTATTCAGCTTTTATTTTCAAGTCATTTACACTCATTCTGTTCATTCTTTTGTCTATTTTTTTTTTTTTTTAGATGGAGTCTCGCTCTGTCACCAGGCTGGAGTATAGTGACACGATCTCAGCTCACTGCAACCTCCACCTCCCAGGTTCAAGCAATTCTCCTGCCTCAGCCTCCTGAGTAGCTGGGATTACAGGCATGTGCCACCACACCCAGCTAATTTTTGTATTTCTTTGTAGAGATGGAGTTTCACCATGTTGCCCAGGCTAGTCTCAAACTCCTGGGCTCAAGCAATTGGCCTGCCTCGGCCTCCCAAAGTGCTAGGATTACAGGCGTGAGCCATCGGCCTGGCCCCAAATTCTTTAATGTTCTTCCTATTGAGAATTGGGTTGTTTGTTACTGTAGCATAACCTGGCCCATCTTGACTAATATGCAAGATAATTAACTGGAAGGAAAAGTTGTGCAGGAAAGGAAAAGAAAGTCATAGCGTATTCCAGGGCTCAACAATGAAAAGTATCTACATGGTCAGAGTAACCTAAGTGCTAAGAAATGACCTTACTAAAATTATGGTGTAACAATATTGACAAGTTGGGGGAATGGGAAAAGTGAGGATATATGGTAAGTGTACAGATAACATAAAAACACAAACTTTAGCTGGGCACAGTGGCTCATGCCTATAATCCCAGCACTTTGGGAGGCTGAGGCAGGAGGATCATGAGGTCAAGAGATCAAGACCATCCTGGCCAACATGTAGTCCCAGCTACCTGTAGTCCCACCTACTTGGGAGGCTGAGGTGGGAAAATCACCTGAGCCCGGAAAGGTTGAGGCTGCAGTGAGCTGAGATCACACCACTGCACTCCGGCCTGGGGGATGGGCAACAGACTGAGAATCCCTTTAGGCTGGGGGTGGTGGGTGTGGGGGGCGGTGCGGGGTGAAGGCTGTGCTTTAAAACCACCACATGCAACTTCTGCTCAAATTCCCTGGCCAGAACTACTCACATGACTCTGCCTAAGTGCAATAGAGAAGGGAAATATAATCCTCCCATGTGTCCAGAAAAAAAAGAAGCATTAGCTATGAATGAACACTAAATGTCCCTACCACATCGTCTTTTTCTTGTTTTCTGCTTTTTGCTAAATTGTCCATGTACTTCTCAATAATTCAATCTCAAACTCTGCCAGTTGCCTTATTGTAAGAAGTTTATTTCCATTAGCTTTTCTATCAATTTCATCTTCCTGAGGTCTCTCCTACAACCTTCTGCCCTGCTCCAATCTGGCATGGCTGTCCTTGGTATCTGCAGCACATATGTGATCCTAAGATCTCCCTTCACCATCTTCCTGGGGAGTTCCCTTGCCTTTCTTCAGAGGTGGAGCTGTTCCTTGTACCCCATGTCCTCTTCACCCCTGGTTTACTTGTGTGTGTGAATGTGTGTGTGTAGCACATCTTCAAGTAGCTTCCTTAAAAAAAGTTGCATGAGGTAATATTTTGAAATCTTGCATATTGATTTATTCTGCTCTCACAGTTGAGTGATAACATGGCAAGACAGAGAATTCGCTCAGATTTTTATTCTTTTTTTTTTTTTTCCAGTTGATGCTATTTCTTTCTCAAAAATTTGAAGTCATTTCTCCACTGCCTTTCAGTTTCCACTGTTGTTTTTGGAAAGTCTCAAGCCAATCTGATTCCGGATCGATCTTTTTTTTTAATGTGTCCTGTTTTTTCTCTCTGGAGGTTTGTAGGAACTTCTCTGTGGTTCCAGTGCTCCGAAATTTCCTAATGACTGCCTTAGTGTTTCTACTTTCATCTATTGTGTTGGGCCATTCTAATCTGAAAACTCAGGTCCCTACATTTTAGAAAACTTTCTTGAATTGCTTTACTAATTCTTTCTCTCCTCTGTTTTTTCTCTTCTATCTTTCCAGAATGCCTAATATTTGCATATTGAACTTTTTGGATTATAGTCCTTTATTGTTTTTTTTTTTTTTGAGACGGAGTCTCACGCTGTTGCCCAGGCTGGAGTGCAGTGGCGCGATCTCGGCTCACTGCAAGCTCCGCCTCCCGGGTTCCCGCCATTCTCCTGCCTCAGCCTCCTGAGTAGCTGGGACTACAGGCGCCCGCCACCGCGCCCGGCTAATTTTTTTGTATTTTTAGTAGAGACGGGGTTTCACTGTGGTCTCGATCTCCTGACCTTGTGATCCGCCCGCCTCGGCCTCCCAAAGTGCTGGGATTACAGGCTTGAGCCACCGCGCCCGGCCTATTGTTTTTTTAAAAAAAAATCATCTTGGTGGGGTGCAGTGGCTCACGCCTGTAATCCCAGCACGTTGGGAGGCCGGGCCAAGGTGGGTGGATCACGAGGTCAGGAGATCAAGACCCTCTTGGCTAACATGGTGAAACCCCGTCTCCACTAAAAAAATTACAAAAAATTAGCCAGGCGTGGTGGTGGGCGCCTGTAATCCCAGCTACTTGGGAGGCTGAAGCAGGAGAATGACGTGGGCCTGGGAGGAGGAGCTTGCAGTGAGCTGAGATGGCGCCACTGCACTCCAGCCTGCATGACAGAGCAAGACTCCAACTCAAAAAAAAAAATACACACACACACACACACACACACACACACACACACACACACACACACATATATATAGTATCCTGTTCCTTTATGGTTGCAATTTTTTCCTTATTATCTCTTAGAGAAAATTAAGGACAGGTTTTGTTTTTGTATTTTAACATTCTCGTTTTCCCTTATTAAGTTTCTGTTTCTCCAGTTGCTGTTTCCTGTTTGTTTGTTTGTTTTGGTCCCTAGGTTTCACATTACAAATTTCCTAATATTTCTTGTCATCTTTCATGAAGACTAAATGCTTCACTGTAAGATGATCATGCTGGACCATTTAATTCAGCAAACTCAAATGTTGGTATCTTTAATTCTTTCCTCTTGGCTTGGTCAGAATCCCCAGAAATAATTTTACCAGGGTTTTGCTTGAAGGGTGAAGGCTTGACTGCCAGCACTTTGAGGAGCTGAGTGGGGAAAGGGGGCTAGACAGTTTTAGCATCCAACATGACAATATTCACTTAAAGCCCTTACTTTCAATAAGGAACCCCAACCTCAAAATGCCTGGTGCTTCCAGCCAAAGACCCTATTTTTGATTCTTTTCAAAGAATAAGTTTCCAGTTTTTTTGCCAATGTGGTTGGCGGGGGAGAGAAAATTGTTTGATATATGGAATGGGGGAAGAAATGGCAGAATCCCATCCTTCTTAAATAGACTGACACTCAATGATCCTTATTTTAGTACTGCCACTTCCAGAAGTATCTGGTGCCACCATTTCCCAAGTCTTTGGAGGGAGGGATTCAAGAGTATACATTGGGTTGGGTTTTAGATTTTTTTTTTTTACCATTAGCTCAGAAATCAGTTTTCTTGAATCTGCGAATTCATTTACCATTCCCCATTTGCTTTCCTGCTTCCAAAATTTTGTGGCTCTTGGCTGCTACCTGTTTTCCTTGTTCAAGGATTTATGGTTGGAAAAAATACTATTGTCATTTTAGTAAGGTTTCAGGGAAAAAAAAAAAAAGCTAAAATAGACACAGATGTTCCATCTGCTATCTTCACAAGAAACCCCCCCTTTTTTTTTTTTTTTGTAGAGATGGGGTTTTGCTGTGTTGCCAGGCGGTCTTAAACTCATGAGCTCAGGCGATCTGCTGACCTCAGTCTCCCAGAGTGCTGGGATTACAGGCATGAGCCACCATGGCTGGCTGGCTTCTTTTTTGTTGTTGTTGTTTTTTTTTTTTGAGATGGAGTCTGACTCTGTCACCCAGGCTGGATTGTAGTGGGACAATCTCGGCTCACTGCAACCTCCGCCCCCCGGGTTCAAGCAATTCTCCTGCCTCAGCCTCCCAAGTAGCTGGGATTACAGGCGCCTGCCACCACGCCTGGCTAATTTTTGTATTTTTGGTAGAGACGTCGTTTCACCATCTTGGCCAGACTGGTCTTGAACTCCTTACCTTGTGATCCACCTGCCTCAGCCTCCCAAAGTGCTGGGATTACAGGTGTGAGCCACCATGCCTGGCCTGGCTGGCTTCTTTTTCTATTGTTATTGTTTCCTACTGTCCTCTTACTACTGATAAATCCAGCATGTCCCAGAATCAAGCATCACCTCCTTTGGGATACATCCCCTGAAACTGGTCATCACCCTAGGCACAGATGACAATTCCTCCTCCTGTTCTGTCACTGAAACTTAATTAAGTACTCACCAGCTCTTTCTGCAATTGTTTGATTATTTTCTTTCTGGGCTGGTGCAGTGGCTCATGCCTGTAATCCCAGCACTTTAGGAGGCTGAGGCGGGCAGATCATGAGGTCAGGAGTTTGAGACCAGCCTGGCTAACACAGTGAAACCCTGTTTCTACTAAAAATACAAAAGTTAGCCAGGCGTGGTGGCATGCGCCTGTAATCCCAGCTACTTGGGAGGCTGAGGCAGGAGAATCTGGGAGGTAGAGGTTGCCTTGAGCTGAGATTATTTTCTTTCTTTGCTATAAGTCTGTGAGAAAAACGTCTGACTAGTCTCCAGTATCTATTAACAGAACTCCAGGAGTTTTAGCTGACACATAGCAACCCATCGAGAGACTATATTCCCCAGCTTCTCTTGCAGCTAATTGTGGTGGCCATGACACTAAATTTGGATCAACGGGATATAAGAAGGATTGTATGCAGTCTGACATTCATCTACATGAAGAAGTCAATTGCCCACACTTCCTCTTTTTCCTTCCTGCTTGCTAAGAAATGAAAATGACCAGAGAACCCTAGAAACTGATGTTGAGGCAGAGCCCCCTGATTATCCAGGACCGCTCATTCTGGACTACTACTTTTTTTTTTTTTTTTTTGAGATGGAGTCTCTGTTACCCAGGATGGAGTGCAGTAGCATGATCTCAGCTCACTGCAACCTCTGCCTCCTGAGTTCAAGCAATTCTCCTGCCTCAGCCTCCTGAGTAGCTGGGACTACAGGCAACTGCCACCATGTCCAGCTAATTTTTGTATTTTTAGTAGAGATAGGGTTTCACTATGTTGGCCAGGCTGGTCTCAAACTCCTGACCTCAAGTAATCTATCCGCCTCAGCCTCCCAAAGGGCTGGGATTACAGGCATGAGCCACCACACTCAGCCTCTGGACTACTATTATAAGAGAGAAATAAAGCTCTACCTTATTTAAGTTGCCATATCTTGGCAGTCTATTATAACAGTGTAGCCTGGATTCTACCCAGTACAGAGACTGTATGGACCTTGATGTGAGATTATAACTTATTTATTTTATCTTTAGTGCCTGGCATATATTTAAGGTAAATAAATGCATGGATTTCCACAAGTAAATCCTTGTCTTGATTAATTTCATCTTCTCCAGGAAAAAAAAAATGGGACAGCATTTAAGGTTTGGAAAGTTATTTCATAGTACTTATGAAGCTTTAGGACATCACATTCAGTATGTGCCCAGCTTTGCCCAATACCCAGCACTTCTTATCTAACAAGGCTAGCCATTTCACAGAAGTTTCTCCACTTCAGTGTTAAAGTTCATTGCTGTTACTAAGTGTAGCAGTGTAGTCACTGAGTATTGCACAGAGGGGAGGGTTATTTGTTACTGATGCCACGGGTGTTTGCTGACAGTTATCTGTATTGCTACTATTGTGTAAAGCTATTTCTCCTTTTGTTTTCAGAATATAGCAATAAAATAATGGTTTGGGTGAACATAATAATTAACTTGGGTGGATGGGAAGTTGAGTTGTATGCAAACCAAAATACTTCTCAGGACAGAAATCATACAAAATTCTAGCTTGCCCTCTGGAGACATACACACACACACACACCCCACCCCCCACACACACCCATACATCATGCCATTAAAACTTGTTTCAACCATGACAAGAAGATGGGCGTAGCAGAAGGAGCATTGAAAATGTTCATAGAACTGGGTTATTGTGCAAACCAATAATAAACTATAAGTCCTTGGGCAAGTAACAGCCTCTATGGACATTAATTATATTATATAAGAAATGAGGCTGAGTGTTGGTGGCTCATCCTTGTAATCCCAAAAGGCCGAGGCAGGAGGATCGTTTGAAGCCAAGAGTTACAGCCTAGGCAACAAAGCAAGACCCCATCTCTAAACAAGCAAACAAACAAACAAATAACAAAAATTAGCCCAGGAATTCCAGGATGCAGTGAGCTATGATCATGCCACTGCACTTCAGCCTGAGTGACAGAGCAAGAACCCCTCTCAAAAAACAAATAAACCAAGAGACTATTGTTTTAGATTGTCTCTCTGCTCCTTCCCAGTCCGATGGCTGTCGTTACTTACCTATCAAAATGTCCAAAATGTTCACCACAGTGTGGTTGACCTCTGTAGTTTTTTCATGTGTCCTTTCTTCTTCACTTGGACTTTGTTTTCAATTTACCTCTTACTCTTTTTCCTCTCTTCCAAAAGTTCTCTGCTATACAATAATTATACTTTCTATTCCATTTTTGATTATCTTTTTAGCATCTACCCATCTGTTCTATCAAATGTCAGTCTCTTTTTTTTTTTTTTTTTTGAGATGGAATCTCTCTCCGTTGCCCAGGCTGCAGTGCAGCAGTGCGATCTCGGCTCGCTGCAACCTTCCCCTCCCAGGTTCAAGCAATTCTCCTGCCTCAGCTTCCTCAGTAGCTGGGATTACAGGTGTCTGCCATCACACCCAGCTACTTTTTGTATTTTCAGTAGAGACAAGCTTTCACCATGCCAGGCTCGTCTCCAACTCTTGACCACTAGTGATCTGCCTGCCTCAGCCTCCCAAAGTGCTGGGATTATAGGCATGAGCCACTGCGACTGGCCCAAATCTGTCTTAAATTTCCCCTCCTATTAGCTTCATTAAATTTTGCTTTCTTAATGCCATTGCCTTTCTACAGTCTTTTACATCTAAGAAATCTAAAATTATGATCATTTGTCCATTTGCTCCTTTATCTTTCATCCAGATTTACTAGTGATTCTCATCAGAAGGCTTTGTGCTTAAAACAAGTGCTAATAGTTTATATGATCTGTGTAAAAATATGACAAGTGGCTAGAAGTCAGGCAAGAAGATAAATCTTTTAATTTTGAATGAGTGGACAAAAAGTAGGGACTCTCAAGAGCTATTAGATCTCTACCTAAAATATAGTAATCAAGTATTTAAAAAAGGAGAGTTGAGGAAATCATCCAGAAGCATCACTAACACATAGAGTATCATATGAGAGAATAAACTGCAAAGGTCCTCAAATATATTCCTAAAATTTAAGGAATTGCCTACACTTTTTCTTTAAAGTATCAGTTCCTAAAGTGTGTTTTGCAGAACACTAGTACTGCAAAACACTGTGTAATAGGACTGTGGGTTGGGAAACACCATATTTGCCTTGGGGGTTCACAATGTGTATTAGTATATTAAAAGTCCTCTGAGAAGTCCTTCAATGACCCAGCATTTTCAAAACTATTTGATCAAGAAACCCTTTTCTCAAATTACATCTATTAATATCACGTTGAAAAATGCTACTGTAAAGAAAAATGATAGGCAATGCCTATAATTTTTTTTTTTTTTTTTTTTTTTGAGACGGAGTCTCGCTTTGTCGCCCAGGCTGGAGTGCAGTGGCCGGATCTCAGCTCACTGCAAGCTCTGCCTCCCGGGTTTACGCCATTCTCCTGCCTCAGCCTCCCGAGTAGCTGGGACTACAGGCGCCCACCACCTCGCCCGGCTAGTTTTTTGTATTTTTTTAGTAGAGACGGGGTTTCACCATATTAGCCAGGATGGTCTCGATCTCCTGACCTCGTGATCCGCCCGTCTCGGCCTCCCAAAGTGCTGGGATTACAGGCTTGAGCCACCGCGCCCGGCCAGCAATGCCTATAATTTGAGAACATATACTCTGTCTTCATAATGCCTTCTCTTATAGCTAGGAACTTCTTAGTATCTACCTAACTTAGGTAGATTGTGTGAGGTGGAATTTTTTTTTTTTTTCTGAGATGGGGTCTTGCTCTCTCGCCTGGCTGGAAGGCAGTGGCGCGATCTTGGCTCACTGCAACCTCTGCCTCCCAGGTTCGAGCGATTCTCCTTCCTCAGCCTCCTGAGTAGCTGGGATTATAGGCACTTGTCACCACGCCCGGCTAATTTTTTGTATTTTAGTAGAGACAGGGTTTCACCATGTTGGCCAGGATGGTCCCGATCTCCAGACCTCGTGATCCAACCACCTCGGCCTCCCAAAATGCTAGGATTACAGGCATGAGTTACTGAGCCCAGCCGAGGTGGTCATTTTTATTTTTTATTTTTTATTTTTTTTTTGAGACGGAGTCTCGCTCTGTCCCCCAGGCTGGAGTGCAGTGGCCGGATCTCAGCTCACTGCAAGCTCCGCCTCCCGGGTTCACGCCATTCTCCTGCCTCAGCCTCCCGAGTAGCTGGGACTACAGGCGCCCGCCACCTCGCCTGGCTAGTTTTTTTGTATTTTGTAATAGAGACGGGGTTTCACCGTGTTAGCCAGGATGGTCTCGATCTCCTGACCTCGTGATCCGCCCGTCTCGGCCTCCCAAAGTGCTGGGATTACAGGCTTGAGCCACCGCGCCCGGCCGAGGTGGTCATTTTTAAAGCAAACTTCCCTGAATCATATATTACCAGAATTGATTAACAGTTACTGACATTTAGAGGCAGATTTATTAAAATCATGAAGTATAAGCTTGTAGCAATTTTGCTTTAGAAATAATTAAAATAGGCGGGGCACGGTGGCTCATGCCTGTAATCCTAGTACTTTGGGAGGCTGAGGCAGATGGATCATTTGAGGTCAGGAGTTTAAGACCAGCCAGGCCAACACAGTGAAACCCCATCTCTATTAAAAATACAAAAATTAGCCAGGCGTGGTGGCGTGCACCTGCAGTCCCAGCTACTTGGGAGGCTGAGGTGGTAGGATTGCTTGAACCGGGAGGCAGAGGTTGCAGGGAGCCGAGATCGTGCCACTGTACTAGAACCTAGGTGACAGAGTGTGACTCATCTAAAAAAATAAACTAATAATAATAATAACGTTGCTTAAATTATATTTGATGATGTTCCCTGGTGTGTGTGTGTGTGTGTACCTCAATATCACTTAAGGGGCTTACCTTTCTTTGCCACTGCTTGACAGAGCAGGCCAGAAGAAAGCAAATTCCCTCTAAATCAGTCAGGATACAAATAACTGGCTCTTTATATATTAAAATAAATATTTTTGGACAATTTTGAGAAATTCCTCTTCAAACTTTTAAGTCACATTGCTATGGAAGGTAAATTATCGAAAAATCATTGCATGCTAGCCAAATTGACTGACAACGCCTGGAAATTTCCTCTCTCTCGGACTGAGTAAAGCACTTTTCTTCCCACAAATCTTCACTGTGGTGATCCATGGACTCACAACCATATCTCTAACTTTTTCTAGACCTTGTTTTGAAAGCTCAACATGAAGCCAGTGAGTCAGAATAGGTGGTCACTGCCGTGGCATGATGAGAGAAAATGCCAACACCCATCGGCCACATATGAATACTTCTGCAACAGGGAAATGTTATTTCGAGATGAAATAAATACTCTAGGCAGGTCTGTCATTACATTCTTTTCTTTTCTTTTTTTTTTTTTTTTGAGATGGAGTCTCGCTGTGTTGCCCAGGCTGGAATGCAGTGGTGCAATCTCGGCTCACTGCAAGCTCCGCCGCCTGGGTTCATGCCATTCTCCTGCCTCAGTCTCCAGCTGGGACTACAGACAGGCACCTGCCACCACGCCCGGCTAATTTTTTTTTTTTTTTTTTTTTGGTATTTTTTGTAGAGACGGGGTTTCACCGTGTTAGCCAGGATGGTCTCGATCTCCTGACCTTGTGATCTGCCTGCCTCGGCCTCCCAAAGTGCTGGGATTACAGGCATGAGCCACCACGGCCGGCCACATTATTTTCAACTATTAATAATTTTGTATGTCTTGGTTGTTCAGCTACTTCTCTCTCTCTCTCTCTTTTTTTTTTTTTTTTGACAGAGTCTCACTCTGCCGCCCAGGCTGGAGTACAGTGGCACCATCTTGGCTCACTGCAACCTCCACTTCCCGGGTTCAAGTGATTCCCCTGCGTCAGCCTCCGAAGTAGCTGGGATTACAGGTGGACGCCACCATGCCTGGCTAACTTTTTTCTATTTTCAATTTCACCACGTTGGCCAGACTGGTCTTGAACTCCTGACCTCAGGCAATCTGCCTGCCTCGGCCTCCCAAAGTGCTGGGATTATAGGCATGAATCACCCATGTCCAGCCACTTCTCTCTCTTAAGCTAAGATAGAACATTAAGGAATGGGGCTGGGCTTGGTGGTTCATGCCTGTAATCCGAGTACTTTGGGAGGCCGAGGTGGGTGGATTGCTTGAGCTCGGGTGTTTGAGATCAGCCTGGGCAACACAGCGAGATCCCATCTCTACCAAAAATACAAAAAAAAAAAAAAAAAAAAAAATAGCCAGGTGTGGTGGTGTGTATCTGTGGTCCTAGCTACTTGGGAGGCTGAGGGGGAAGAATCAGTTGAGCCTGGGAGGCAGAGGCTGCAGTATGTTGGGGGTTGGGGGAAACAACATTAAGAAATGGCTTTTCTATTGAGATGTAGGGAGAGTAAAAGGGGAGGATAAGTCAAGGTTTTACTATCCAAAAACATAAAGAAAGGTGGGAAGGTCCCACATGCCCCAAGAGTGAGCTTTACCTATTTTACAATTTTGCCTGTGGCTGGCCCAGGGCCCTCAGACATTTGGTGTACAATATTTAGTTTACTTCAGGGTGTATTAATCACCTACACAGACTAATGCAACACTGAGGTTGTGGCTATATACATGCTAAACCAATTAATTTATTGGAGAAGAAAAGAAAGAAAAATAATCACAGGTTTTCAAATGTCTGGCTAGTTTCTAGACTAAACTGATGATACAACCACACAAAATGTTCTGAGTAGACACTGAAAATAATCTTTTTCTCCTTTTTTTTTTTTTTTTTTTTTTGGGGACAGGGCCTCTCTCTGTTGCCCAGGCTGGAGTGCAGTAGCGCAGTCATGGCTCACTGCAGCCTCGGCCTTCAGGACTCAAGCGATACTCTTACCTCAGACTCCCAAGTAGCTGGGATTACAGGGGCACACCACCATGCCCGCCTAATTTTTTTATTTTTTTGTACAGACGAGGTCTCACTATGTTGCCCAGACTGGTCTCAGACTCCTGGGCTTAAGAGATCCACTCGCTTTGGCCTCTCAAAGTGTTGGGATTACAGGCATGAGCCACTGTGCCCAAAAATGTCTGGCTACGCAGATTATCTTTTGGCACTCTGGTGCACTTGTTAGAAATGATGCTGTCTCATTCTTTTCTTTTCTTTTCTTTTCTTTTTTGAGACGGAGTCTTGTTCTGTTGCTTAGATTGTAGTGCAGTGGCGTGATCTCGGCTCACTGCAACCTGCCCCTTCTGGGTTCAAGCAATTCTCCTGCCTCTGCCTCTCGAATAGCTGGGATTACAGGTGTGCCCCATGCCCAGCTAATTTTTGTAGTTTTAGTAGAGATGGGGTTTCACCATGTTGACCAGGCTGGTCTCGAACTCCTGACCTCAGGTGATCTGCCCGGCTCGGCCTCCCAAAGTGCTGGGATGACAGGTGTGAGCCACCACGCCCGGCCATCTCATTCTCATATACCATTTTACTCTCAAACACCATAAAATAGACACTTTGGAGGTGACTGCTCATTTCCCTTGTCTGTGAATTTCTCTTTCCAAAAAAGTGGACCTGTACAGATACATTTACATTACCTGACCCATAATACCTACTTAGCATATTTATGTTATAATACATTTGTATTATATGTATGTGTAACTCAATAACCTGACTGCAGGGGAGCTGATTCACTAGCTAGATAAGTAGTCAATGAGATATTTTTTCTTTCAAGAGTTTGAATAAGAGGCTCAGAGACTGAAAGTTGAGAGCCAACAGAGTTGGAGAATGGAAATAGACTAGAGGGGAAGTCCACAAACTCTTGTTTTAAAATTTTCCATACTTCCTAGCCGGGCGTGGTAGCAGGTGCTTGTAATCCCAGCTACTCGAGAGGCTGAGGCAGGAGAATCACTTGAACCCAGGAGGCAGGGCTTGCAGTGAGCCGAGATTGCGCCACTGCACTCCAGCCTGGGCGACAGAGCAAGACTCTGTCTCAAAAAAAAAAAAATAATAATAATAATAATTCTGTACTTCCAACAACCTGGATGTTCAGTGAGCTTTTGCTTTCACGAAATCTGTATCGTTTATAATTCGTATAATTTATTCCCTATTACTTAAACTAATTTGGGCCAGGTGCAGTGGTTCATGGCTATAATCCCAACACTTTGGGAGACCAAGGAGGGAGAATCACTTGAAGCAAGAAGTTCAAAACCAGCCTGGGCAATATAGTGAGACCCTGTCTCTACAAATTTTTTTTTTTTTTTTTTTAATTAGCTGGGTGCCGTAGCATGTGCTTGTAGTCCTAGCTACTCAGGAGGCTAAGGTAAGAGGATCACTGGAGCCGAAGAGTTTGAGCTGCAGTGAGCTGTGACTGTGCCACTGCACTTCAGCCTGGGCCACACAGCAAAATTGTCTCTAAAAAATAAATAAATAAACGAATTTGGCTAGATTTCTACTACTTACTACACAATTTTAACTAAGACATTATATTACCTGATAACACAATTATAGCTTACCTTTCTATTAATAACTTGGAACTACAGTAGACTGCAGTGATTATGGTAATCTCTGCTCTGTTACCTATGCAATTATGAACCCACCAATCATTTTCTTCATTTTTTTTTTTTTTTTGAGATGGAGTCTTTCTCTGTCACCCAGGCTGGAGAGCAGTGGCGCAATCTCAGCTCACTGCAACCTTGCAAGCTCCACCTTCTGGGTTCAAGGGATTTTCCTGCCTGAGCCTCCAAGTAGTGGGGATTATAGGCATGCACCACCATGCCCAGCTAATTTTTTTTTGTATTTTTAGTAGAGATGGGGTTTCACCATGTTGGCCAGACTGGTACCAATCATTTTCTACTGAAGGAAGAAAAAATCGTTTTCTGTTGAAGGCCATGAACCACAGTGAGGGAGCTAAGAATCAAATGAGAGCCTTTTTAAAAAGAAACAAAACCAAAAACAACTAATTTAGTTTAGAGATTTAAAAAAGTATCTTAGGGGCCGGGCGCGGTGGCTCAAGCCTGTAATCCCAGCACTTTGGGAGGCCGAGACGGGCGGATCACGAGGTCAGGAGATCGAGACCATCCTGGTTAACACAGTGAAACCCCGTCTCTACTAAAAATACAAAAAACTAGCTGGGCGAGGTGGCGGGCGCCTGTAGTCCCAGCTACTCCGGAGGCTGAGGCAGGAGAATGGCCTAAACCCGGGAGGCGGAGCTTGCAGTGAGCTGAGATCCGGCCACTGCACTCCAGCCCGGGCTACAGAGCAAGACTCCGTCTCAAAAAAAAAAAAAAAAAAAAAAAGTATCTTAGGAAGAAATTTAAAATGTTAGTATTGCTTGCTTTTAAGATTAAGAACAGAGTACATAAATGAAATCGCTTTGAAACATTAACTTTATATGGATGTTTTGAAGAGGCAGAAGAGAAAACAGACACATGCGGGAGCCAGGGGGAGAAAAGAAGATAAGCCACTGGGATAAGGGAAGATAAGCTAAAAGGAAATGGAAGAGTAAGAGACACATTAAAATAAAAATGAGGGGGAGGAACAGAGGATGAGAGTAAACTATGAGTATGGAGAGATGAGGAAAGGGGTAAAGAAAAAATAAAAATAAGCTGGAGGAGGGCTAATGTCAGAGGCGTTGGAACCAGAGTGACTCATTTTGAGCGAGGGCTAGGAAAACGAGGCCGTGGCCGGGTGCAGTGGCTCGTGCCTGTAATCCCAGCACTTTGGGAGGCTGAGGTGGGCGGGTCACTTGAGGTCAGGAATTCCAGACCAGCCTGGCCAACATGGTGAAATCCTGTCTCTTCTAAAAATACAAAAACTAGCTGAGTATGGTGGCACACACCTGTAATCTCAGCTACTTGGGAGACTGAGGCAGGAGAATTGCTTGAATCCAGGAGGCAGAGGTTGCAGTAAGCCAGGATGACACCACTGTACTCCAGCCTGGGTAACAGCTAAACTGTCTCAAAAAAAAAAAAAAAAAAAAAAAAAAAAAGAGGCCAGGACTTGCTGGGCTGCATTCCCAGAAAGTTAGGCATTCCTAGCCTCTAGATGTTTGTGGCTAAGGGAATAAATTAATAATGTTTGCTAAACAGACCCAGACTTGGGAGTGTCCAAATATTCCAATATCTGGAGAACAAAGGCATTCCTAATTTTGCTTTAAAGATAATAATATCGATTCTTGCAAAATATAGTAATTAAGAAAATTAATCCTTTATCACAAACCCTTGTAGCAGAGGATATCTCCTCATATATATACAAGCATTGTACCTAGGGTGCATGCGTTCCTCCTCCTACTTTCAGGCACATCCTACTCTGTCTATGTAGTAGCTGTTCTTTTACCACTTTACTTTCTTAATAAACTTGTTTTTATTTTGCACTGCAGACTCGCCCTGAATTCCTTCTTGTGCGAGATCCAAGAACCCTCTCTTGGGGTCTGGATTGGGACCCCTTTCCTGTAACAGTAAGACACCTGGCAAGGAGAAAGATACATAGCATAAGAGGAGCTAGGGGAAAAAACATGGAGAGGCAGGCAGAGGCTGGGTAGATTTAGCGGTAATAGTTAGGGGTCGCTCCCAATTTTGTGGGGGAAGGGGAAGGGAGAGGAGGGAGGCTGTTTTTTTTTTGAGATGAAGTCTCGCTCTTGTTCCCCAGACTGGAGTGCAATGGCATATTCTTGGCTCACTGTAACCTCCGCCTCCCAGGTTCAAGCGATGCTCCTGCCTCAGCCTCCCGAGTAGCTGGGATTACAGGCGCCTGCCACCACACCTGGCTAATTTTTGTGTTTTTAGTAGAGACGGAGTTTCACCATGTTGGCCAGGCTTGTCTCGAACTCCTGACCTCAGGTGATCCACCCACCTCAGTCTCCCAAAGTGCTGGGATTACAGGTGTGAGCCCCCATGCCTGGCCTGAGGCTGTCTCTTATAGCACTTACTGTTTACAGCCCTTAACCAAGTTAATTAATTGGTTAAGTTTGTCTGTAGGTCTTCTATTGCTACAAACCTCAAGTATTTAGTGGTTCTGCTCAAAGAATATGCTAAGGCAACTTATCAAGGGAGCTATTCCCAAATTATACTCCTTAGAGCACCGGTTACCATAGATTTTCTTTTTCTTCTTTTTAGAGACAGGGTCTAGCTCTGTCACCCAGGCTGGAGTACAGTGGCATGATCATAGCTCACTGAACCTCGACCTCCTGGGCTCAAACCACCTTCCTGCTTCGGGCTCCTGAGCAGCTGGGGCTGCAGGTCCATGCCACCATGCCCAGTTAATTAAAAAAAAATTTTTTTTTGGTTAGAGACAGAGTCTTGATATGTTCTCTATGCTGGACTTGAACTCCTGGCCTCAAGTGATCCTCCTGCCTCAGCTTCCCAAAGTGTTGGGATTACAGACGTTGAGTCACCGCACCCAGCCTAGATTTTCATATTTTAAAAATAGCCTCTAAAATAAGTTGGGAAATACTAGGTTAATCAAAGTTAAACAGGTTTCTTTGCTGCAGTACTTCTTTGAGCCTTTCATATGAATTTTAAGAGAGTGCCATATGGAATACAGGGATTTCCAAACTTACTTGATCACAGAATGCATCTTTTAAAAAGAATCACAGGCTGGGTGCGGTGGCTTACGCTTGTAATCCCAGCACTTTGGGAGGCTGAGGCTGGTGGATCACTTGAGGTCAGGAGTTCGAGACCAGCCTGGCCAACATGGTGAACCCTCGTCTCTACTACAAGTACAAAAATTAGTTGAGCATCGTGGTGGGCACCTGTAATCCCAGCTACTCAGGAGGCTGAGGCAGGAGAATTGCTTGAACCTGGGAGGCAGAGGTTGCAGTAAGCCGAGATTGTGCCATTGCACTCCAGCCTAGGCGACAAGAGCAAGACTCCGTCTCAAAAAAAACAAAACAAAACAAAATAAAAAAGAATCACAGGTGAGGCACAGTAGCTCATGCCTGTAATCCCATCACTTTGGGAAGCTGAGGCGGGCAGATCACTTGAGACCAGGAGTTTGAGACCAGCTTGATGAAACCCCCATCTCTACTAAAAATACAAAAATTGGCCGGGTGCTGTGGCGCATGCCTGTGATCCTAGCTACTCGGGAGGCTGAGGGAAGAGAATCGCTTGAACCTGGGAGGCGGGGGTTGCAGTGAGCCGAGATCGTTCCACTGCACTCCAGCCTCAGGTGACAAAGTGAGACTCCGTCTCAAAAGAAAGAAAAATGTATATATATAATCACAGGAATGAGTTTTCTGCAGAGCACTCCTTGAGAACACTGCACGACGAGGACATTAACACCCCAAAGGCCAGGCAACGTCAGATAAAAGGCCAAACCTGGTTCAAAGCCTAGAGGTTTCCTATTCCTATAGCTAACATCGCTATGTATTTATCTCATATTATAGTCATATAACTTTAAATGCTTTTTATGGGAAAAGTTCAAAATTTCTATTCTTACCTTTAATGCTCTCCGTACACCTAGCTCTTCCAATATATTTATCCTTATTAACACTGTATTAAATAATATTCTCGTTTCCTCTACTGCTAACCTAATCCCAGCACTTTGGGAGGCTGAGGTAAGAAGATCACATGAGCCCAGCAGCTCGAGACCAGCCCGGCCACCATGGTGAAACCCCATCTCCACTAAAATTACAAAAAGTAGCTGGGCGTGGTGGCACACACCTGTAGTCCTAGCTACTCGGGAAACTGAGGCATAATAATTGCTTGAACCTGGGAGGCATAGGTTGCAGTGAGCTGAGATCTGGCCACTACACCCAGTCTGGATGACAGAGCAAGATTGTCTCAAAAAACAAAACAAAACCAAAAATTATAAAAACATGATTACTAGCTTCCCCCAACACCCACAATGCCAAAGGCATCTTTCCTACATCCTAGGCACATAGTGGCCCAGTCTAAGTGTCTCCTTGTAACTAAGTTCTCCCCAGTCAATTGAGAGCCGAAAGAATCTATACCGTGTTGGCCTCACTTGCTTAAAAGAAACTTTGCTTGGTTTAGAGCTGCTCTTTCTTCTTCCCCTGACACACAGTGTGCTTACAACCCAGCTTTGCTCCCGTAGATGATGGTAACATCCTAGGCATGGCAGAAAATGAAGGGAGAAGGAACCTAATGATGGCCTGGTGCAGAACCACTCCACCAACTGGGACCACTCTATACACAAGAGAAAAATAAACTTTCATCTTTAATGAAGGCACTGTAATTCTAAATTTCCTTAATATACAAATCTACAGATATGCTCACATATACATTCTTTTTCTAAACCTTTTTCACTTTGATTTTGTCCCTTTTTATTTCAGGCAAGTAGTTATCCTCTATTCGCATGTTACTCTGAACATTGAAAACTAAGGCTGGCCAGGCGCGGTGGTTCAGGCTTGAAATCCCAGCATTTTGGGAGGCCGAGGTAGGCGGATTGCTTCAGCCCAGGAGTTTCAGACCAGCCTCGGCAACATGGCCAAACCTTGTCTCCACAAAAAAACATACAACAATTAGCTGGGTGTGGTGGCGTGTGCCTGTAGTCTCAACCACTTGGGAGGCTGAGGCAGGAGAATTGCTTGAGCCTGGGAGGTGTAGGTTGCAGTGAGCCAACATTGTGCCACTGCATTCCAGCCGGAGTGACAGACCCTGTTTAAAAAAAAAAAAAAAAAGAAAGAAACAAAGAAAGAAAACACAGGCTAATCATGATCATAATCATAAACTCACTATCCTATTGTTCTGTAACAGATTTACTATGCTCTCAAGCTACCTCATGAGCTGTCTAAGTAGGTTCCTTTTTGTAGGTTTATATCCAATCACCAATAAACCTTCAAATATGACATTTCCCACAAATTCTTCATGATATGATTATGACTAATGACAGGAATACATCTTCATGATATACAGTACCTTTCTACAAAATAAAGTATGCAACGGTATCTATTATTCAAAATTAGAATCTGTAATTTCTTGACGAAAGATACAGAATGATTTAATAGTAATTGTTTTAAATGCAATCTTATGGAAAACATTCTGGTAAATGAGAGAAAAGCAAGTATTTGGAGGTAGCTACTGAAATATGTATGTATTTACAAACAGAACTTTGGTAAAGAGCCAAACAAAATAAAGTATGACTCACTGTCAGTAAACATTCCCTAAATGTCGTTGTATTATAATGCGAGAGTTACTGTTGGGTTTTAATAATGTATATAAAATGAATTATTATTTACATTCTTCTTCAAGGCATTAAAAAACAATCATTTAGGCCAGGCAAGGTGGCTCACACGCCTGAAATCTCAGCACTTTGGGAGGCTGAGGCGGGTGGATCACCTGAGGTCGGGAGTTCAAGACCAGCCTGACCAACATGGGGAAACTCCTGTCTCTATTAAAAATACAAAATAAGCCGGGTGTGGTGGTGCACACCTGTAATCCCAGCTATCCAGGAGGCTAAGGCAGGAGAATTGCTGGAACCTGGGAGGCGGAGTTTGCAGTGAGCCAAGATCGCGCCATTGCACTCCAGCCTGGGCAACAAGAGCGAAACTCCGTCTCAAAAAAAAAAAAAAAAGAAAAAAAGTTAAAAAACAATCATCTATATCATCTATTTAGCATACAGGTCTTTAAAGTCTAACAAATTAATTATCCTTTAATTTCTTGTCAATAAGTTGACCTACTTTTTTTTTTTTTTTTTTTTTTGAGACCAAGTCTGGCTCTGTCACCCAGGCTGGAGTGCAGCGGCATGATCTCGGCTCACTGCAAACTCTGCCTCCCAGGTTCAAGCGATTCTCCTGCCTCAGCCTCCTGAGTAGCTGGGATTACAGGCGCGCATCACCATGCCCAGCTAATTTTTGTATTTTTGGTGCAGACGAGGTTTCACCTTCTTGGCCAGGCTGGTCTCGAACTCTTGACCTCGTGATCCACCAGCAGTGGTCTCCCAAAGTGTTGGAATTACAGGCGTGAGCCACCCTACCCAGCCAAGTTGAGATACTTTTTTTTTTTTTTTTTTTTTTTTTTTTGAGACAGAGTCTCGCTCTGTCGCCCAGGCTGGAGTGCAGTGGCCGGATCTCAGCTCACTGCAAGCTCCGCCTCCCGGGTTTACGCCATTCTCCTGCCTCAGCCTCCCGAGTAGCTGGAACTACAGGCGCCCGCCACCTCGCCCAGCTAGTTTTTTGTATTTTTTAGTAGAGACGGGGTTTCACCGTGTTAGCCAGGATGGTCTCGATCTCCTGACCTCGTGATCCGCCCGTCTCGGCCTCCCAAAGTGCTGGGATTACAGGTTTGAGCCACCGCGCCCGGCCAGTTGAGCTACTTTTAAGGAAATAATTAAACACCAAGATTTTACTACCCACGTTTCTTGTAGTTGCAACTCAAAGTAGCTGTTAGAAGTTTAAGACATAAAGGTTTATATTGTATTCACTTCAGAGGGTGGGTCGAGAGCTAACAGTAAATGCTTTTATTCTGAGCCTGATGTATTGCAAAGTTTACCTCTGATTGAGATCACATGTCAAGGAATTGGCAATCAACTTTAGAATGGTAAAACTGGAAGGAATGTTAGAGATCATAATGACTTTCATTTTACAGATGAGGAATCAAACCTTTGAAAAAGTATTTTAATAAAAGGAGGCTTCTTGAAAAGGAAAAACATTTTTCATGGAATTCTAAATGTTGTACAAATCCAATCAATAATCTTTTAACACCTCTCTGAAGGGCTGGCCTTACCATCTTTCCACTTCACACACAGGAAAACTAAGGTATAAGCAAGCTAAGCAGTTCACTCATTATCTCTATGAATCAGCATCATTGCTGGGAACGGAAGCCAAAACTTTGAATGTTGGACCATTCTCACAGATGTAGGCTGATCTCATTCGCAGTGATGCTGGCTGGGGGCGAGGGGAAGCCATGTTTGGGAAGTCCCCTCATGGAACACTGCATTTCACAGAGTACTTGCTGACTAATGCAAAATGCTTCCTTAAATGAGTTCCAATGGATAATGCAGTCTTTAAGAAACAAAACAGTGCAACATGATTTCACCATCTTCCTCTAAAACGAAGTGCCTTTGAATCCTAGACATTTAAAATTTGCTTTAAACCTGCTTCCATCTCAAATATTCAGGAAACGCATATAATTTTATTTACTTTTTATTTACACGAGTCGCCTTTGTGAAGCCCTTCATGTCCCCAGTGAATATTTAGGAGAAGACTATTCATTTGGATCCCTCCTTCTGTCTTTAGAAATATTATCACCCTGGAACGTTAAGTACTGATCATAAGCAAAATAAAAGTTCCTGGCAAATCTCAATATATGTCTTTTTCCCACCGAACATTACAAACTTCTAAAGACAACTCAACCCTTCACACACACACACCCTCTGCCGTGCCAGTGTCCCTGATGTTGCATCTAGTTAACCTACAAGACCCATTCCCACGGGTCATGACCCAGTATTTCTGATGACCACATTCAGTGCTGTGAGGTGCCCAAACCATTACCGCATACACCTCTCTGTGAACCATGCCCAGTGAGCTCATGCAGGAACCTGGCTTGGAGCGCTCCTTGCAAAAGGATCCATCACGAATCTGGGAACCCTCCCTCTCGGTTCTCCCCGGCCACACAGCGTGGGAGCCTCTGGGTTAGGGCAGGAAAAGGGGCGCCTGCTTGGAGGAGGGTGGTCGGGTCAGGCTGTGCGCAGCCAGGGAAGCCGAGTTTGGGGAGGAGGCAGCCGGGGAGTCGAAGGGGATCAAAATACCCACAGGGGCAGAAAGATTTGGGGAAGAGGGGGCGGCGAGGAAGACCCCAGTTCAGGCGGGAAAGGAAAGATGGAAAGGGGGCGCAGGAAATGGGCGCCAAAGAAAGAAGTGAGAAATTGCGGAGGAGGAAGTCGTCCCTGGAAGAGGAGGGGCAAAGGGGAAGCGAGAATGGAGTGTTTGCACTTTCGAGAGGGAAGGGCCAGAGCCTCCCTCGACCAGGGCCGGCGGGGCGGGCGCCTGGGGAAGAGGCGTCTGGGCGGGCCGAGGGGGCGGCGCGGTGCCCGAGGTCCCCGGGGTCCCTACCTGAACCGCTCCTGTCCCGCCGTGTCCCAGAGCTGCAGCTTGATCCTCTTGCCCGGCTCGATCTCCAGCAGGCGGGAGAAGAAGTCCACGCCGACGGTGGGGTCGCAGGCGGGGGAGCGCAGCCCGGGGAAGCGGCCCTGGGTGAAGCGGTGCAGGAGGCAGGACTTGCCCACGGTGGAGTCCCCGATCACGATGAGGCGGAACTGGTAGATCCAGATGGTCTCCATCGCTCACGTGCCCCGCTGGCTCCTGGGCTGCCCCACCCGCGGGGTAAGTTCGGCGGCGGGAACTGTCCCTTCAGCACCTCGCGGGCGCCTGCCCGCCGCCTTCCAGCATATTCCTGCGGCTGTGGCCGCCGCCTGGTGCCCGCCCTCTCGGGAGAGAGAGGCGGGGCCAGGCCCGGCTAGGGGCGGGGCCTCAGGACGGGGGCGGGGCGGGGGCGGGGGCGCGTGGGAGGGGGAAGCAGGTTTGCTGCCGCGAACTCCCGCCCCTGACCGGCTGCAAATCATTCTCCCTCAACGCTCACTGGGCACCGGGAGGAAAGTGGGCGCGGCGAGAAGACGTGACGGCAGCAACAACCAAGGAAAATGAAGCAAGGTCTCAACTCCGGGAGGGTCAGCCAATGAAAAGTGAGAGTCGTTTTCTTACAGTCGTCAGGGCGGGTTCGTCAGATTAGGGCTCTGATTTTGGAAGTCCCTGAGGCCATAACTTGGGTCATTGCTTTGCTTCCTCCTTTTTTTTTTTTTTTTTTTTTTTTTGTCCCCCAGGCTGGAGTGCAGTGGTGAGATCTCGGCTCATTGCAGCCTCAAGAGATCTGCCCACCTCAGCCTCCCAAGCAGCTGGGACCACGGGTGTGCGCCACCATACCTGGCTAATTTTTTCCTGAGTTAAAAAACAATTTTTTTTTTGTAGGCGTGGTCTCGCTATGTTGCTTAGGCTGGTCTCGAACTCCTGGGCTCAAGCAATCCATCCACCTCAGCCTCCTGAGTAGCTGGGACTACAGGCGGTGGCCACCACAACCCACTAATTTTTTAAACTTTTGTAGAGATGGGGACTTGCTGTGTTGCCCAGGCTGGTCTCAAACTCCTGACCACAAGCGATCCTCCTGGCTCGGCCTCCCAGTGCTGGGATTACAGGTATGAGCCACCGCACCCTGCTTTCTTGTCTTGATGAGAGCCATCTCCAAGGCTTTTTAAGGTGAAGGAGTTTTGGGCAGGATTGAAATAAATTTGCACAGCTAGTTCTGGGTGCTTCTAGCAAGGGCTCTGGCTGTTGCTGCCTGCTCCCACTGTCTGTTCTTCACTGCTATGAGAAGAGTGAGAAACTCGAAGTATCATCCGCATACCCTCTGGGGCCCTCCAACCCTGGGGACAGTGGCAAGAGAAAAAAAAAAGCGGGGGAAATGTTGAGATGCTCATGAAAGTTTCAGCTCTCCTTAGTCTCCATTGTTTAAGTCAGAAGGCGAACAGGTGGTTTCTTAGCTCATGTCTGATCAATGATGTAAGCAAACAAAGCAGAACTTAAAAATCTGGTGAGATCTTACTACTTTCTTGTGCCTTTCCTCAAACTGAGTAATAGTGATGTCAAGGTTTATCTTTAAAAAGTTAAACAGTTTAAAAGTGTGTGTTTAGGCCGAGCGCGGTGGCTCACGCCTGTAATCCCAGCGCTTTGGGAGGTTGAGGTGGGCGGATCGCCTGAGGTCAGGAGTTCGAGACCAGCCTGGCCAACATGGCGAAACCTCGTCTTTATTAAAACTACAGAACTGGCCGGGCGCAGTGGTTCACGCCTGTGATCCCAGCACTTTGGGAAGCCGAGGTGTGTGGATCAGGAGGTCAGGAGTTCAAGACCAGCCTGGCCAAGATGGTGAAACCTCGTCTCGACTAAAAATACAAAAATTAGCGGGGCGCGGTGGCAGGCCCCTGTAATCCCAGCTACTTGGGAGGCTGAGACAGAAGAATCGCTTGAACCTAGGGTGCAGAGGTTGCAATGAGCTGAGATCGCGCCACTGCACTCCAGCCTGGGCGACAAAGCATGACTACCCGTCTCAAAAAAAAAAAAAAAAAAAAAAAAAAAAAAACAAAGAAAAAAAGAAAGCTACAAAAAGTAGCCAGGCATGGTGGCACATGCCTGTAACCCCAGGTATTTGGGAGGCTGAGGCGGGATAATCGCTTGAACCCGGGAAGTGGAGGCTGCAGTGAGCCGAGATTGCGCCATTGCACTCCAGCCTGGGCAACAAGAGTGAAACTCTGTCTCAAAAAATAAAAATAAAAATAAAAATAAAGAGTGTGTGTTTACCAAAATAAAATTTTCAACAATTCCACTTTTTCTTGTGCACATCCCAAATTCTGATATCGGTATTCATGCTTATTTCCTTTCCTGTTTTGGAGGAAGAGGTGTTGCTCTGTTTAATCCCCTTCCATTTATGTTTTTGGGGCTTTTCCCCAACAGTTGACTTTTATTTCATGCCTTTTATACCTTGAGTCTCCCCTTCTCCAGTGGCTTCTGCTCCTCAGCCTATAAACATGCTTAATTATCTACAATTCTAAAACTAAGCAAAGCACCTCTCCATGACGCCTCCCCTTCGGATTGTTGACTTCTCCATCATTCTCCTTTTCAAATATCAGAAATGACGATCTATTATCACTTCTCATCTACCAGTTAGTCTTCAAGGAGGCTTATATACCCTTAACATACTCTCTGTGCTAATATACCACTGCTTTTGATAAGACTGTCAGGGACTTCCTGATTATTAAATCCAAGCCCCCACCCCCACCATCCTCACCACCACCCCACTGCACTGTCATCTAACTTTAGTTGTCATTCTCCTTTTTTTTGAGACGGAGTCTCGCTCTGTCGCCCAGGCTGGAGTGCAGTGGTGCAATCTCGGCTCACTGCAACCTCTGCCTCCCAGGTTCACACCATTCTCCTGCCTCAGCCTCCTGAGTAGCTGGGACTACAGGCGCCCGCCACCACGCCTGGCTAAGTTTTTGTATCTTTAGTAGAGACGGGGTTTCACCGTGTCAGCCAGCATGGTCTCCATCTCCTGACCTCATGATCCTCCCGCCTCGGCCTCCCAAAGTGCTGGGATTACAGGTGTGAGCCAGCGTGCCCAGCCTTTTTTTTTTTTGAGACGGAGTCTTGCTCTGTCTCGATCTCGGCTCACTGCAGCCTCCGCCTCCTGGGTTCAAGCGATTCTCCTGTCTCACCTTCCGGAATAGCTGGGACTACAGGCATGCGCCACCACACCCAGCTAATCTTTGTATTTTTAGTAGAGATGGGGTTTCACCATGTTGGCTAGACTGATCTCGAACTCCTGACCTCAAGTGATCCGCCTGCTTTGGGCTCCCAAAGTGCTGGGATTACAGGCATGAGCCACCACACCTGGCTGTGACTGAATTTTCTGTAAGCACAACCTGAACACTCTTACTCCTTGGCTTCCACAAAAGCATTCTCTCCTAATTTTCTGTTCTTTTTAATCTTCTTCAATGACTCCTCTTTCCATGATTCATTTCTTCAATACTGAAGATCTTAAGAGATCCATCCTTCATTTCTTCTCCCTCTCCCGCCTTTTTCCTTCACTTTGGGCTTTTTCTGGCAAGCTCATGTACTCCGGTGACTTCAGTTACCCCCTTACCCATATCAAATGTCTTCCCCCAATCTCTGCTCTGTATTCAGGACCCGCATTTCCAACTACTTCTCTTAGATGTTGGATATGCATTTCAGACCTAACGTATCCGTGTTGGTTAGGATTCTTTGAAAAAAACTTCAGTTAGGGTGATATTAAAAGATGAGAGCACTTATTCTAAAGATACAGAGTGTTTTTACAGAATTCACAGACAGGAATGATGTTGGCTTCAGAAAGGTATTTGAACCGGGAAAGAGAAAGCTGCCACCGGCCGGGCACAGTGGCTCATGCCTCTAATCCCAGCACTTTGTGAGGCCGAGGCAGGTGGAGCACCTGAGGTCAGGAGTTCGAGACCAGCCTGACCAATATGGTGAAACCTTGCCTCTACTAAAAATACAAAAATAAGCCGGGTGTAGTGGCATGCACCTGTAGTCCCAGCTACTCGGGAGGCTGAGACAGGAGAATTGCTTGAACCCGGGTGGCGGAGGTTGCAGTGAGCGGAGATCATGCCACTGTACTCCAGCCTGAGCAACAGAGCAAGACTCCGTCTCAAAATAAATAAATAAACAAAATAAATAAAAGAGGAAGCTGCAAGAGACTCAGGCAGGATGTCTGTCTCTTTCATCTCCACTTTCTTCTGACATCCGCTAATTCTTGACTTTCTGCAGGCCCACTTTCTCTGCTGCTTAGTCCATGTTGAAGACTATAGCTGCTGCAGTTTCCTGTTAGATGTCCAGGCACACACAGACACTTATTTTCATTTCTCTGTAAAGACAACCTAGTGGCCGGGCGCGGTGGCTCACGCCTGTAATCCCAGCACTTTGGGAGGCCGAGGCGGGCGGATCACAAGGTCAGGAGATCGAGACCACGGTGAAACCCCGTCTCTACTAAAAATACAAAAAATTAGCCGGGCGCGGTGGCGGGCGCCTGTAGTCCCAGCTACTCAGGAGGCTGAGGCAGGAGAATGGCGTAAACCCAGGAGGCGGAGCTTGCAGTGAGCCGAGATCGCGCCACTGCACTCCAGCCTGGGCGACAGAGCGAGACTCCGTCTCAAAAAACAAACAAACAAAACAAAACAACAAAAAAAAAGACAACCTAGTTGTCTCAGTTTGGAACAGATGTTTGTACCAAAGAGATACAGTGGGCGTCGTGGCAGGCCATGCAGTAGGTCAATCTGTTTTGATAGGATATATGGAATATTTGCAGTCCTAGATAAAGGGTGGATCAATGGCTTCTCTTTGGATCAAAAATATATTTTCTAGAATGTCAGAAAATGAACTTAGTAGCTTTCTTGCCATGTCTTCTTTTGCTATATTTTATAGGTTGGTTAATGGCTTTTAGTATCTATGCTAGCTCCCTAGACAAGTGAGGGCTTGTGCTGAATCTAAGCTGGAGACTGGGGGTTTTTATTGTGTATAGCAAAGAGATGGAATGGATTAAAGGTGGTTGAATGTAGAGCTAAAGATAATTTCATAGATAGCATCCAAGGCAAAACTAATAAAATGGAAAGGAAAGCCGTCAGGTCAACTGAACCCTCTTAAAAGGACTGGGTAGAAGGAGCGGAATATAGCTATAATGGCCAGGTGTGGTGGATCATGCCTGTAATCCTATAACTTTCAGAGGCTGAGGCAGGAAGATCACATGAGCCCAGGAGATTGAGAGCAGCCTAGGCAACGTAGTGAGACCTCAATCTCAAGAAGAAGAAGAAAAGGAGGAGAAGGAGGAGGAGGAGGAGGAGGAGAAGGAGAAGGAGAAGGAGGAGAAGGAGAAGGAGAAGGAGGAGAAGGAGAAGGGAAGGAGAAAAGGCTGGATGCGGTGGTTCACACCCATAATCCCAGCACTTTGGGAGGCCAAGGTGGGCAGATCACTTGAGGTCAGGAGTTTGAGACCAGCCTGGCCAGCATGGTGAAACACTGTCTCTACTAAAAGCACAGAAATTAGCCAGGTGTGGTAGCGTGTGCCTGTAATCCCAGCTACTCAGGAGGCTGAGATAGGAGAATCACTTGAACCTGGCCGAGATCACACCACTGCACTCCAACCTGGGCGATGAAGGAGGAGGAGGAGGAGGAGGAGGAGGAAGAGGAGGGGAAGGGGAAGGGGAAGGGGAAGGGGAAGGGGAAGGGGAAGGGGAAGGAAGCTATAAGCCAATAGAATGAAAACTGAGGACTCCAGTCCAAAGAAAGTTTTAAATTTAGCCAGTGGAAAAAGCATGGGGATTTTTACAAGGTCCCTGGCCTCAGGAACAATCTAATGATGACACTAAGATAGTTTAGTTTAGACACCACATTGGTAGATTAAGGTAGAATAAAAGCTTCATCCATCTTGGACTCCTTTTTCTCCTTTGCCATATTCAGCCAATCACTAAACATTGCTGCTTTTACCTTAGCGATATTTTTCATATTTGTGACTTTTTCTCAACTCCCCACTGTCAGTATTTTTGTTCAATCTCTCATTGCTTTAGACTGCACTGTTCAGTAGCCTCTGTATTAGTTCCTAGGGCTGCCATAACAAAGTGTATAACAAAGCCACAAACAGAGCAGCTGAAAATAGCAGACATTTATTGTCTCACAGTTTGGGAGGCTAGAAGTCCAAAATCCAGGTGTCATCAGGGTTGGTTCTTTGTGAGGGCTGTGAAGGAGGATCTGTTCCATGCCCCTTGCCTGGCTTCTGGTGGTTTGCTGGCAATCTTGGCAACACTTGGCTTGTAGATGTATCACTCAATCCTCTACCTCCAAACGGCATTTTCCCAGTCTCTTCCTGCAGTCTTCCCTCTAAGCATGTCTGTGTCTGTGTCCAAATGTCCCCTTTCTATAAGGACATCAATTATGTTGCATTATGGCCCACCCTAATAACCTTATCTTAACTATTTGACTTCATCTGTGAAGACTGTTTCCAAATAAGGTCACGTTCTTTTTTTTTTTTTAAGACAGGTTCTCACTCTGTCACCCAGGTTGGAGTGCAGTGGCATGATCTCAACTCACTACAACCTCCGCCTCCCAGGTCCAAGTATTCTTCTGTCTCAGCCTCCCCAGTACCTGGGATTACAGGCATGCACCACCACCCCCAGCTAATTTTTGTATTTTTTTAGAGATGGAGTTTTGCCATGTTGGCCAGGCTGGTCTCAAACTTCTGACCTCAAGTGATCTGCCCGCTACGGCCTCCAAAAGTGCTGGGATTACAGGCGTGAGCCTCTGTACCCGGACCCAAATAGGGTCACATTCTGAGGTGCTGGGGCTAGGACTTCAACATATCTTTTTTAGGGGACTCAATTCAACCCAAAACAGCCTCATGTTTAGTTTCTACTTTGCTTCCAGAATTACTTTATTAAACACCTTTGATGATTCCTCATTTGCTGTAGAATAAAATCTAAATGCCTAACCATGTCATGTCCAACTCATCATAAGAGGGCATCCACAGTCTAGTCAGATGATTCTTCTATGTGACATGCTTTTCATGCTATACTTTTTCTTTTTATTCATACTATTACCTCCTCTCTTTATACCTGTTTTACTATTCATCTGGTCAGCAAATTTCCACTCATCTTTTAAGGCGCAAAACAAATATTTTCTCCTCTTTTTAGTCTTTCTGAACCGTCTCTACCCCTAAGGAGAATTAACTTAACCCTCATCTGTGTTCCCACGGTAGTTAAGGAACGAGTACTTTGTACTTCTCTGATATCACAGATATCAGATATCTCAGATATCAGCTATGTATCTTCTCATATATATCTCATATATCTTCTAATATTGAATTATGGCTATTGGTCTGACTATCTCTCCTACTAGATTGTAAGTTCCTCAAGGCCAGAAGGACTTATTAATTCATGGTTATTGTCCCAGCATGCACAATTAGCACATAGTAGATGTTCTTTTTTTAAATTTTTTATTTTTTTGAGACAGGATCTCACTTTGTCTCCCAGGCTGGAGCACGGTGGCACAATCATGGCTCACTCCAGCCTCAACTTCTTGGGTTCAAGCAATCCTTATGTCTCAGCCTCCTGAGTAGCTGCAACCATAGATGTGCGCCACCATGGCTACCTAATTTTAAAAAATTTTTTATAGGAATAGGGTCTCCTATGTTGCCTAGGCAGGTCTCAAATGCCTGGCCTCAAGCAATCCTCCCACCTTGACCTCCCAAAGTGTTGGGATTATAGGCATGAACCACCACGCCTGGCCAGTAGATGTTCTTTAAATGCTCATTGAGTTGAAATGAACTATGTTAACCATAGTTGTGTATGACCTTGAACTTTTATATGTGCTGTCTGCACACAACCTCATGAGATTTATGACTCATTTGATTAATGTTATGATTATGAAAATGTGCCTTTGAATAATTCATGGAAGAATTTAATTTTTAAGTATATTTGTATTATGCATGCTGGGTATAAATACTTTAATATTTTAATTAAAAATATCATGTTATATTTGTGTTTATAAAAGTTTAAGCTTAAAAAGTAAGGCAAGTAGGGCACATTTAAGAAACCTAGTTAAGCTATTACTCAGGAAATTCTGCTTTAATATGTTTTCTTTAAGAAGAAAGTGAAAATGGCTGGGTGTGGTGGCTCACGCGTGTAATCCTAACACTCTGGTGGGTCAAGGCAGTAAGATTGCTTGAGCACAGGAGTTTGAGATCAGCCTAGGCAACATAGTGAGACCTCATCTCCATAAAAACCTAAAAAAGGCTGGGCGCGGTGGCTCATGCCTATAATCCCAGCACTTTGGGAGGTCGAGGTGGGCAGATCATGAGGTCAGGAAATCGAGACCATCCTGGCTAACACGGTGAAACCCTGTCTCTACTAAAAACACAAAAAAATTAGCCAAGTGTGGTGGCACGCGCCTGTAGTCCCAGCTACTCCAGAGGCTGAGGCAGGAGAATTGCTTGAACCCGGGAGGCAGAGGTTGCAGTGAGCCGATATTGCGCCACTATGCTCCAGCCTGAGAGACAGAGCGAGACTCTTTCTCAAAAAAAAAAAAAAAAAAACAAACAAACCCAAAAACAAAAGACAAAAGCAAAACCAACGAAACAAATAAAAACTCAGAAAACTAAAGTGAAACATGAGAAGTGCTGGAGAGCAGGATCTGGCTTCTTTTTGTTGTACAAAGCCCTGGACCAGGAGCCGGGAGACCCGGGCTCTTGTCCAAGCATTGCCAATACCTTTGGGAAAATTTTGACAAATCTCTTACTCTCTTTGGGTCTCTGTTTCCTCATCTGGACACTAAAAAGGTTGAGCTACACCTGAAAGGGTCGAGTGTTTTTCAAAATGAGAGTTGTTTATTTCTGCTATGCTTTCTGAAGGCTAAAGAAAGCCCCCAAATTACAAAAATAGCCAGCCATGGCGGTGTGTGCCTGTAAGCCCAGCTACTTGGGAGGCTGAGGCAGGAGAATCGCTTGAACCCCGGAGTCAGAGGTTGTGGTGAGCCAAGATTGCGCCATTGCACTCCAGCCTGGGCAACAAGAGCAGAGCTCTGCAAAAAAAAAAAAAAAGCCCCCCAAATCAAACAAAAAAACAGAGATAAGAAAGGGGAATTGTAAAATCAATTTGATGAGTAACCACCAGAATTCAAAACAAAACGTCAGGGTGCATCATAATAAATATGTTTTGTAGATTTTGTTTGTTTGTTTGAGACAGAGCCTTTCTCTGTTGCCCAGGCAGGAGTGCAGTGGCACGATCACAGCTCACTGCAGCTTTGAACTCCTGGGTTCAAGTGCTCTTCCCACCTCAACCTCCCAAGTAGCTGGGACTACCGATGCACACTGCTGAGCCTGGCTTATTATTATCATTTTTTGTAGAGACAGGATCTCCCTTTGTTGTGCAGACTTGTCTCAACTCCTGGCTTCAAGGAATTCTCCTGACTCAGCCTCTCAAAGTGCTGGGATTACAGGTATAAGCCACTGCGCCTGGCCTGTTTCATAAAATTTTTGTTTCATTACTATGTGTGTTTGTGTGAATGTGTGTGTATGTATGTACACATGTGTGTGCCATGTCAATAAATAAAATGTATTTATTTTGGATCAAACTAAACAAATGTCAAAACCCAGTGAGCTAGATGATCTCAAATGCATCTTCTGGTTCTGAGATTCCCTTAAAATGCTCAGAAATTATCCATGTGCTCTGTGATTGCTGACACTCATTACCTCTTGAGTCTCATCTTCTACCTTCCCTTTAGTGTCTCCTCAATAACCATACTGGCTTCCTTGATGGTCCTTAAGCATCTAGGAAGGCTGCCACCTCTGAGCCTCAGCAATTGCTATTCCCTCTGGAGCAACTCCTCCCCTTCATCTTTACATGGCTTGCTCCCTTACCTCATTCACCCTGCACTCAAATATCTCCATGAAGCCTTCCCTTCCTACTCTATGTAAAACTGCACCTTCATGGCCGGGTGTGGTGGCTCATGCCTGTAATCCCAGAACTTTGGGAGGCCCAGGTGGGTGGATCATATAAGGTCAGGAGTTCGAGACCAGCCTGGCCAACATAGTGAAATCCCCTCTATACTAAAAATACAAAATTAGCTGGGTGTGGTGGCATGCGACTGTAGTCCCAGCTAATTCAGAGGCTGAGGCAGGAGAATCGCTTGAACCAAGGAGGTGAAGGTTGCAGTGAGCCAAGAAGAGTGAAACTCCGTCTCAAAAAAAAAAAAAAAAAAAAAAAATTGCACCTTCATGCCCTTCTATGCTTTATTTTTCTCCTTAGCACTTATCATCATGTAATGTAATATGTATTTTGCCTATTAATTTTGTTCACTGTCTGCCTCCGCCAAGATACTGTGAGCTCCATGAGTCTAATTTTTATTTTGGTTTGTTTTATTCACAAATGTATCCACCTGGAATATAGTAGATACTCAAGAAATATTTGTTGAAAATAAATTTAAAGTTTCCATAAGTTTCCTTCTAGAAGACAAAATCAGGATAACTAACCTTTAAATTAAAAAGATAATGATATTTTATTTCAGACATGAAGATTGAAGATTTTGGATGAGAATTAAAGAAAAAAAAATGTAGGCTGGGGGCAGTGGCTTAGGCCTGTAATCCCAGCACTTTAGGAGGCTGAGGCAGGTTGATCATTTGAAACCAGAAGTTTAAGACCAGCCTGTCCAACATGACAAAACCGCATCTCTGCTAAAAATACAAAAATTAGCTGGGCCTGGTTTTGTGCACCTGTAGTCCCAGCTACTTGGGAGGCTGAGGCACAAAACTCACTTGAACCCAGAAGGCAGAGTTTGCAGTGAGCCGAGATTTTGCCACTGCACTGCAGCCTGGGTGACAGAGAAAGACTGTCCCCGCACCCAAAAAATAAAACAAAATAAATAAATATGTAAAAATTTCTAATTTATGGAGAGTGAAGAATGGGTGTTATCAGCTACAATTTTTTACACTGTTTATTAACTGAATGTTTTATAACTTTTTTTTCTACCTACCAAGGGTTACTTTTGATAATAAATTTGATGTCAGAACTGGATATTTTCCTAATGGCTTTACCTGAGAATCATGAGCTAGACTATTGAGGGTCCATATGGAGTGATTATTATCTTCACTATCTTTAATCCCTCTATTCTCACAATCGGGCTGATTAAACTGGAACCAAAGTTGCGATTTGAACTGATTAGCTTGTCTCATCTATCTAATGGGACTGCTTGAGAAGGAAAATTTTCCAGAGTTTATGAATAGAGTGAACTGATATGTAATTTCATAAAATTAGATGTCATGTTGGAATATATGTTCATGCGATTCTTTTTTTTTTTTTTTTTGAGATGGGGTCTCACTGTGTGGCGCAGGTTAGAGTGCAGCAATGAGATCATGGCTCACTGCAGCCTCAACCTCCCCAGGCTCAGATGATTCTGCTACCTCAGCTTCCTGAGTAGCTGGGACCACAGGTACACACCACCATGCCTGGCTAATTTTTTATATTTTTGATACAGACAGGATGTCACCACATTGACCAGGCTAGTCTAGAACTCCTGGGCTCAAGCGATCCGCCTGCCTCTGAAACTGGAGGAGTTCCCTTATCCCCCTCACAGGGCATGCAACAGGAATGTGGCTCACTTCTTTAGTGCCCGGCTGCTCAAATCCCTAGGGGAAGCATGTAGATGGGCAGGTACTGGGGAGTGTTTTTGGGCTCCGACCTCATAGCAGCATCTAGGATTGAGTGTTTACAGCTCCTGAAGCCCCAGTGGGCATGTGTTACACTGTGCTCTTTCAGTTTTGCTGTCTGCAGGTGGCTTGTGTTAAGCAGCTCGATTAGACTCTGCCTTATCACAAGGGCTTTTCTGTATCCCAGGTTCTTGCCCTAGTGTACTGGAAAAATCAGATCACATGTGGGCTTGGAGGATGGATGCGAGGTTTTATTGAGTTGGGGAAGTAGCTCTCAGTGAGATGGATGGGGAACCAGAAGAAGGATGGAGTGGGAAGGTGGTCTTCCCCTGGAGCTGGGCCACCTAGCGGCTGGGCTCTCCTCCAACCACCTCTGACCGAATTCCACGTTGTCCTGTTGTTGATGGCTGTCAGTATCTGCTGGTGTCTGTCGGTGTGTTCTTCTGCTCCTCTGCTCCTCTCAACATCCAGCCCCTTGTGCATGTGCCTGCTATGGTCTTGGGTTTTTATGGGCACAGGATGGGAGGCATGGTGGGCCAGAGCGGTCTTGGAAAATTCAACATCTGGGCATGAAAACAGGAGTACCTGTTCTCACTTAGGTCTGTAGGCACAGACCCGAGGGTGGAGCCCTTGCCAGGGACCCCACCTTTCTCTACCCAGCACTTCCCTGCCCCTCTCCTGTATCACCTCGGCCTCCCAAAGTGCTGTGTGAACCACCTTGCCTGGCCATGCCATTCTTAACACTTTAAAATGTCACCATTTATGTCTTCACAATTATTTTCTGAGTAGGACAGGCCATCAGAAGTGAATTAGAAGGGGTAAAGGGAATCAGAAGTCAATTTACACTTTAAAAATGTAATAATAATTTTCTAACTTGTGTAGCCATTATTTTATTTTGTCGTATTTGCAGTGAGGGGCATCTGAGTGGTCGTATTTTCTCTATATACTCTTCTGTACTTAAAACGTAAGACCCAGGATGGGCATGGTGGGTCACGCCTGTAATCCCAGCACTTTGAGAGGCCAAGGAGGGAGGACAACTTGAGATCAACCTGGGCATCATAACAAGACCTTCCCTTAACAACAACAACAAAACCCTATGGCTATTGCGTTAGTGAAGTCCTTTGTCATCTCTCAGTTGGACCAATCGTCAGTTCCACTCTCTACAATCCAGGTGTTACCCCCACAATAGGTGAGTTTGGATGCTTGGGGAGTGATAGCCCAATGACCACAACCAAGGAGGATTTAGCAAGGGGATTTTCTTACTTGCAACAAGTAAGGAAAACACTGGGGATAACTCCCAAAGCAGTATCTCAGCAGGCTGGGGACTGGGTCAGGTTTTACAGGCATAAGGTAAGGAGATGGGATCTGACTGAATCTGACAATAAGGTGGTGCTAGGAGGCATGATCTGACTAGATCCTGCCACAGGGTTACACCAAGGCTTGATCCGATTGGATCCTGCCATGTGGTTTCCAGTTCTTAATTCAGTCCCCGCTTCTTGGTTTGAGCACTTAGGTTCTCCATGTGGCTGCATGCTTTGTTCATGTGGGCATGTTCAGGTTACAGTGACGTGAGGGTCCATGGCAATTGAAAAACAACTCACAACTTTGAACCAGGCCTGGCATGGTGGCTCATGCCTGTAATCCCAGAACTTTGGGAGGTTGAGGCGGGCAGATTCCTTGAGTCCAGGAGTCGGAGACCAGCCTGGGCAACGTGGAGAAACCCTGTCTGTACTAAAAGTACAAAAAATTAGCCAGGTGTGGTGTGGGCTCCTGAGGTCCCAGCTACTCAGGGGGCTGAGGTGGGAGAATCACTTGAACCCAGGAGGGAGAGGTTGCTGTGAGCTGAGATCCTGCCACTGCATTCCAGCCTGGGTGACAGAGTGAGATCCCATCTCGGAAAAAAAAAAAAAAAAAAAAAAGGGCAGGGTGCAATGGCTCATGCCTATAATCCCAGCACTTTGGGAGACAGAGGCCTGTGGATCACCTGAGACCAGGAGTTTGAGAACAGACTGGCCAACGTGATGAAACCCTGTCTCTACTAAAAATACAAAAAATTAGCAGGGGGTAGTGGTGGGTGCCTGTAATCCCAGCTACTTGGGAAGCTGAGGCAGGAGAATTGCTTGAACCTGGGAGTCGGAGGCTGCAGTGAGCCGAGATTGTGCCATTGCACTCCAGCCAGGGCAACAAGAGCAAAACTCTGTCTCAAAAAAAAAAAAAAAAAAAGTGTTGAACCAGAACCAGATTGGTCTGGTGCAGCTACACAATGAGCTCGTGTAAACATCCAGGTGTTTAAATGACCTGAACAAATATGGAAAGAGGGAAAAAATATCTTGAATTGACAGAGTTTAAATCTATAATGCCTGGAAAAAATGTCTTCAATAGCTAAATGTCTTAAATAACTCTAACCACTTATGTCACCAAGTGGAATGGAGGCTGTAGGTAAAAACGAAGTTGAGTTGTAGAAAGATAAAGTTACAGTTCAGTTGCATGCCTGAGGCAGCAGATTGAAGCTTTCTTTGCTTGCTACAAGAGGAAGAACTGATCCAAACGATAACTGACATGTAATAGTGATTTAAATATATGTACACTCCAATAAACTGTGCCCATTCATTCAGGCAACATGCATGTGAATCTCAGAACTTTTGTGAGAACTATATATGAAAATAGTAAATAAAAAATTATACAGCATAGATGTCTGCATTTAAAAAAATATCATCTCTCTGCAATGCTACTTCTAATATCAGCTGTGGTATTCTTATAATAGGATCTATCTGCCTCTGTCACTTCAGAAGTCGTTCAGACTGGCCACATTTTGGCCAATTCTGCCTCCTATATATCTTTCAAATCTATCTCCTTTTTGCCTTCTCCAGTACTGTTGCCTGAGTTTGACCTTTATTGTCTCTTGCTAGAGTTGTTGCAAACTCAGTTCCCCTGTTCTTGCCCACTTCCAAAATATCCATTGAAGCACATGAAGAATCTTTCTAACGTATAAACAATCTACTCATTAACTTCTAGCTCAAAATATTTCAACCCTCTTCACCCCTTGTACGTACACACATATTGCTTAAAGAATAAAATTGATTAAGGTGGTATAAAAGATGGTTTGGTCACCATTCAACTTTCTTTCATCTTCTACTTGTTCAAGTTTGCTCTTACATTATAACACAGTATGTGGCTCCTAAGATGCCATCGTCTATCTTGATACATGCACTTGGCATTCATCAGGATTAGATTAGATTGTGAGTGACAGAAAAAAAAAAATAAAAGTGGCTTAAACAAGAAGGAAATTTTTTTCTCTTTCATGTTAAAAAGAAGTATAAAGTTGAGCCCTCCAGGACTAATAGAGTAGCTGTCTATATTGCTAGACTCTGTCTATATTGCTGCACTGCTGTGTTCTACAAGTGGCTTTTACCTCAAAATTGCTGCTTAAACATCAGCCATCGTATCCACATTCTAGCAAGACAGGGAAGGAGGGGATGATGTGCACATCTTCGTAATGATTCTTAGTGAATCTCAGGACTTTTATAAAAACTGTTAAAAAAAGGGAATCTCTCTTGTGGTTGGATCTAGGGTTGTGAGGCTAAAGAATGCAACCTCCTTGGCATGACGGGAGGAGAGCCTGCCTGAGAATGCAACCAACCTAGAGGAAGCACTGCTCTGAAACCCAGGAAAAAAAACTGGCTTCTTGTGACATCATTTCATCCTCCGCATCAAAATACAGCCAAAGAAAGAAGTACTGTTGGATTTTTAACATTACATGAGTGATTATAAATTGAGGCCTTGACACAGAAAGACAAGTATCACATGTTCTCACTTATTTGTGGGATCTAAAAATCAAAACAATTGAAGTCGTGGAGATAGAGAATAGAAGGATGGTTACCAGAGGTTGGAAGGGTAGTAAGGGGGCAGCGATGGTGGGGAGGTGGGGATGGTTAATGGAAACCAAAAAAATAGGGACCTGGTGTGGTGGCTCACACCTGTAATACCAGCACTTTGGGAGGCTGAGGTGGACAGATCACTTGAGGTCAGGAGTTCAAGACCAACTTGGTCAATATGGTGAAACCCTGTCTATACTAAAAACACAAAAATTAGCTGGGTGTGGTGGCACGTGCCTGTAGTCCCAGCTACTTGGGAGGCTGAGGTAGGAGAATCACTTGAACCCAGGAAGATTCGGAGATTGCGGTGAGCTGAGATCACGCCACTGCACTCCAGCCTGGGTGACAGAGCAAGACTCCATCTCCAAAAAAAAAAAAAAAAAAAAAAAAAGTAAGAAAGAATGAATAAGACCAGTATTGGATAGCACAACACGAGGACTATAGTTAATAATAATTTAATTGTACATTTTAAAATAACTAGAAGAGTATAATTGGATTGTTTATAACACAAAGGATAAATGCTTGAGGGGATGGTTGGATGCTCAATTTTCCATGATGTGATTATTACGCATTGTATGCCTGTACCAAAATATCTGATGTACCCTATAAACGTATACACCTACTATGCACCCACAAAAATTAAAAATAAAAAAATTTTTAGAAGATAAAAAAATAAGGCTGGGCACTGTGGCTCACACCTTTAATTCTGGCACTTTGGGAGGCTGAGGTGGGCAGATTGCTTGAGTTCAGGAATTCAAGACCAGCCTGGCCAGCATAGCAAAACTCTGTCTCTACAAAATATACAAAAATTAGCTGGGAGTGATGGTGTGTACCGGTAGTCCCAGCTACTCAGTAGGCTGAGGTGGGAGGATTGTTTAGAGCCCAGGAGGTTGTGGCTGCAGTGAGCCGTGATCACACCACTGCACTCTAGCGTGGGTGACACAGCGAGATCCTATCTTCAAAAAAAAAAAAAAAAAAAAAAGCTGACAAAAAATTTAGGCATTAGTATCTAAGGTGGATAAGGAAGGAAGTGAGCTGGGCACGGTGGCTCACTCCTGTAATCCCAGCACTTTGGGAGGCCAAGGTGGGCGGATCACCTGAGGTCGGGAGTTTGAGACCAGCCTGACCAACAGGGAGAAACCCATTCTCTACTAAAAATACAAAATTAGCCAGGCGTGGTGGCAGGTGCCTGTAATCCCAGCTACTTGGGAGGCTGAGGCAGGAGAATTGCTTGAACCTGGGAGATTGAGTTTGTGGTGAGCTGAGATCCAGCCATTGCACTCCAACCTGGGCAGCAAGAGCGAAACTCCATCTCAAAAAAAAAAAAGGAAGGAAGTGAAGATAGGAAAACCCTGATAGACTGAAAGTGGTGGTGTCAATGTGTCAATGGATCGGCACTCTTTTTGAGACTGAGCTGTGGCATTGGGCTACTTGAGCAAAGGAGCTGCATGGACAACAAGGAGGCTGAGATCTTAGATTTGTGATTTTGGAAGTAGTACCATTTCTGGTGATGACAATTCCAGGATGTCACTCTAGAAAGTGAGTATCTCAGATGGTGTAGATGAAAAATGTCTATGAAGATGAGGACGTCAAGAAACTGAGAGGCCAGTGGGTTTTATAGTTTCATGTAAATGCCCTTCAGTGTAAATCAATGGCATCATGTCTGAGCATAATTCAGCAAGAAGAGATAAGAGGCTGGGGCCTAGCTAGCTCTCTTCTGGTTTGGCCTTCCCTAGGGATAGATCTTGGCATACACTAGGGGTGTAGACCACTCAGTCAAACTTCCATAAATACTATTTGTCTTACTTTGGATGAGGATTGTGAGTTCAATGTTATTCTCAACACCCGGCACCTGGAGTATAATCCCAGCACTCAAAAAGGTAGGGTCCTAAATTTTTATTTTTATGTATTTATGTATTTATGTATTTATTTATTTTTGAGAAGGAGTCTCACTCTCATCACCCAGGCTGGAGTGCAGTGGCACAATCTTGGCTCACTACAACCTCCACCTCCTGGGCTCAAGCGATTCTTGTGCTTCAGCCTCCCAAGAAGCTGGGATTACAGGCGCCCACCACCCCACCCAGCTAATTTTTGTCTTTTTAGTAGAGATGGGGTTTCCCCATGTTGGCCAGGCTGGTCTCAAAACTCCTAACCTCAAGTGATCCACCCTGCTTGGCCTCTCAAAGTGTTGGGATTACAGGCGGGAGCCACTGCAACTGGCAGGGTCCTAAATTTTAATAGTAAGCTGGGTTGGAGAGAGGATTGACAACCTCATTTGAAGGCTGGAATAGAAGGGCATAAAGGCAGGCAAAGGAAGCACCCTCGGGCAGGGCCTATCCCCTCCTCAGGAGGTACTTTGGGATTCACTATAGCACACAGATGACATAGACCTCAAAGTTTTATATAGTGGAGGATTACTTCAGTAACTTACCCTGAGAAAATTTTAAATCAGGTAAAACCAAATGCCTGTGTCCATCACTCAACATGAAAATACATGTAAGGCTGGGCAAGGTGGCTCACTCCTGTAATCCCAACACTTTGGAAGGCCGAGCGGGCAGATCACCTGAGGTCAGGAGTTCGAGACCAGTCTGGTCAACATGGTAAAACCCCATCTCTGCTTAAAATACAAAAATTAGCCAGGCATGGTGGCATATGTCTGTAATCCCAGCTACTAGGGAGGCTGAGACAGGAGAATTGCTTGAACCAGGGAGGCAGAGATTGCAGTGAGCTGAGATCGTGTCACTGCACTCCAGCCTGGGCGATTGAGGGAGATTCTATCTTAAAAAAAAAAGGAAAATACATGTAGGTAACCCAGTGAATTAACTTGCTTAATTGATAAGCAAGTTAAACTTTGGTTGGTGTCTGTCCTTCAAAAGTAAGAATTTATTTTTAGAACAATTAACTTTTTATTGGTCTGAGACAGAGTCTCACTCTGTTGCCCAGGCTGGAGTTCAGTGGCATGATCTCAGCTCGCTGCAGGCTCCGCCTCCCAGGTTCAAGCGATTCTCCTGCCTCTGCCTCCCGAGTAGCTGGGGTTACAGGCATGTGCCATCACAGCTGGCTAATTTTAGTATTTTTAGTAGAGATGGGGTTTCACCATGTTGGTCAGGCTGGTCTCGAACTCCTGATCTCAAGTGATCCACCTGCCTCAGCCTCCTAAAGTGCTGGGATTAGAGGTGTGAGCCACCACACCCTGCCCAATTGACTTTTTAGATGCATTTCCTGTCTGAAAATAGAGATCAGATCAGTGATGGCAGAAACATTAATAGTGATTCACATTTGAGATGATGGTTGTTTTTTGTTGGTTTGTTTTTGTTTTGCGTTATGTCTAGGGGTCTGTTATCTATTCAATTATAAGGAGTATCATGTCATTAAGGTGCAAATTAAAAACTAGTGGGGACAGAACATAGTGTGTTTACCTCACTGAAAATTGCTACCTGATTTATCAAAAGACGCTCTCTACCTATCAAAAGGTTATTCACACAAAAAAATACATAAATGGCCATTAATCACTAAAAAAAATAGCCCAGCCTCACTAGTAATCAAATAGAGGCAAATTAAATAAATGACACGCAATTTTTACCTATCAAATGGACAGTTTTGCTGCGGGCGACTAACTTGATGATTGATCTCTCTAGTTTTTCCTTACGTCATGTTTCCCACAACTGAAAATTAAATGACTTAAAGGTTAGAGTATAAATTATCACAGTGAATTTCAAGATTATTAAGGAAAGCCATTTTGTTTGAATTTTGGAACTGTGAAAGTTTTGAAATTTTCCTCTGGTCCCAAACCTAAAACACTCAGAAAATTTTTCTTTACAAAGATGCTAAAAAATCAATATTATTGAGGGAGAAGAAAGATAAAGAATTGGCTCTCTTCCAATTCTAAGCCCTCTCAGATACCAGTTATTTCTGATTGGAAATCTACCAGAGTGTTTGGGATCTATTCATCTTATCAGAGCTAAATGCTTGGACTCTGATTATTCCTTAAGAAATGGCTTAGCTCTTACTACATTTTCTATCAAGCAACATTTCATTAGTAATAGGCAGCCTGAATGTAGCCTTCATTCTTCAATAATGCATCCATGGAGTTACTGAAGAAGAATGCCATCTGTTTTTATTAAAAAACATATAGACATGGTATATTATAAAAGAGTCACTATTATTGTCCTCCTGAGAGTTTAATATATTGAACTGTATTTCCCTACCATCCTAAAGATCTCAAAATGGAGAAGAAATTTTTTTTTTTTTTCCGAACTACTTCCTTTCTTCAGGTCTCTTCATATGATAGTATCTGGCCACTAGTTCTTTGAAGTCTTGTGTGGTTATCCTTGCAGCTAGCTCCTCTTGTCCTCCAAAGCTTTTGGGGGCGGTAATGGGGAATGCATCATGGCCAGCCGCTATACCCTTACCTGACCACATCACGCCACACAGGTGCATAAATTCTCTTCTCAGTGTCACCATTGTTAGCATTTTGCTCTTCTCTTCAACTATACCTCTCCCTACCCACACAATACAATTTTTAGAGCTGTAGGAGAACTTACAGATGATGCAGTTTAGTGATAGCCTGTCATTTTAATTTTTGTTAAAGAGGAACAAAATATGATGAAAATCACAACTGAATCTCCTGCACAATGGAGAACATATTCCAAAGTAAGGGTTCAGACCAAGATACAAAGATTTCAAAGGAGATGTCTCAAACTGGCCATTCAACTCATAAACCCATAACTATATACAGAACATAAAAAATCACCTAGGTTGGGTGCAGTGGCTCAGGTCTGTAATCCCAGCACTTTGAAAGGCTGAGGCAGGTGGATTGATTGAGCTCAGGAGTTCGAGACCAGCCTGGGCAACATGGTGAAAACTGGTCTCTACAAAAAATACAAAAATCAGTTGGGTGTGGTGGTGAGTGCCTGTAATCCCAGCTATTCAGGAGGCTGAGGTGGGAGGATGGCTTGAGCCTGGGAGGTGGAGGTTACAGTGAGCTAAAATCGCACCACTGCACTCCAGCCTAAGTGACAGAGTAAGACCCTGTCTCAAAATAAATAAATAAATAATCACTTATAAAAAGTAATGGGTTGCAATATAAAAAGGCATGAGGCCAAGCATGGTGGCTCACACCTATAATCCCAGCACTTTGGGAGTCTCAGGCAGGTGGATCATCTGAGGGCAGGAGTTCAAGACCAGCCTGGCCAATATAGTGAAACCCCATCTCTACTAAAAATACAAAAAAGTTAGCTGGGCATGGTGGGGGGCGCCTATAATCCCAGATACTGGGGAGGTTGAGGCAGGAGAATTGCTTGAGCCCGGGAGGCGGAGGTTGCAGTGAGCAGAGATTGCACCACTTCACTCCAGCCTGAGCAAAAGAGCGAAACTCCATCTCAAACAAACAAACAAACAAACAAACAGGCATGGGTTGCTGGTGATGAGGAGGAAGTTTTGCAGAGAGCTGGTAGTGTTCTGCATGTTCTTTCTCTCCTCGGCGAGGGTACATGCTTCCCATCTCAAGTCCAGGGAAAGAGCCTCAATGGGACCACTCACCAAGGTCAATATGTACCCCCTGCAGTCGCGGGGCGTGTTTAGCTCCACTTAGGAGATCTAAAAAGTGAGCACCTTGCTGGTTATCCTTCCTAATGGAGGAGCCAAGAAGAGATTGCCTATGTGTTGGAACTAACCTGCATTTTTTGTTTGTTGGGTGAAGGATGAGTGAGTGTTTTCTTTTTTTTTTTTTTCTTTGAGACGGAGTCTTGCTCTGTCACCCAAGCTGGAGTGCAGTGGCCGGATCTCAGCTCACTGCAAGCTCCTCCTCCCAGGTTCACGCCATTCTCCTGCCTCAGCCTCCCGAGTAGCTGGGACTACAGGCGCCCGCCACCTTGCCCGGCTAGATTTTTGTATTTTTTAGTAGAGACGGGGTTTCACCGTGTTAGCCAGGATGGTCTCGATCTCCTGACCTCGTGATCCGCCCGTCTCCGCCTCCCAAAGTGCTGGGATTACAGGCTTGAGCCACCGCGCCCGGCCGAGTGAGTGTTTTCTATGGATAGAAGAAAGTCATGCATGTGAAAGAGCCAGCATGGAACTGCCTAAAATTCTGAAAGCATTTCTGGAGCTGTACCACTGGATTCCTGTGGGTGACTGCAGAAGGAGACGCAAACAACCAGCCAGAATACAGAACAGAATATATCTCCTCCTGCTGGGTGTGGGGGCTTATGACTGTAATCCCAGCACTTTGGGAGGCCAAGGCAGGTGGATCGCCTGAGGTCATGAGTTTGAGACCAGCCTGACCAATATGGTGAAACCCTATCTCTACTAAAAATACAAAACACTTTGGTAGGCTGAGGCGGGCAGATCATGAGGTCAAGAGATGGAGACCATCCTGGCCAACACAGTGAAACCCCATCTCTACTAAAAATACAAAAATTAGCTGGGTGTGGTGGTGCATGCCTGTAGTCCCAGCTACTCAGGAGCCTGAGACAGCAGAAATCCTTGAACCTGGGAGGTGGAGGTTGCAGTGAGCCGAGATCGCACTACTGCACTCCAGCCTCATTACAGAATGAAATTTTGTCTCCAAAAAAAAAAAAAAGAGCTGGCCGTGGTGGCGGGTGCCTGTAGTCCTAGCTACTTGGGAGGATGAGGCAGGAGAATCGCTTGAACCCCAGAGGCGGAGGTTGCAGTGAGCAAAGATCCCGCCACTGCACTCCAGCCTGGGTGACAGAGTGACACTCCGTCTCAAAAAAAAAAAAAAGAAAAAAAAGAAAATTTATCCTTCTTGGCCGGGCGGTGGCTCATGCCTGTAATCCCAGCACTTTAGGGGGCTGAGGCGGGCTGATGGTGAGGTCAGGAGATTGAGACAGTCCTGGCTAACACAGTGAAACCCCATCTGTACTCAAAATAAAAAAAACTAAAAATAAAATTAGCTGGGCGTGGTGGCATGTGCCTGTAGTCCCAGCTACTTGGGAGGCTGAGGCAGGAGAATCACTTGAACCCGGGAGGCAGAGGCTGCAGTGAGCCGAGATGATGCCATTGCACTCCAGCCTGGGCGACAGAGAGAGACTCCATCTCAAAAAAAAGAAAAAAAAAAAAGTCTCCTTCTTTCTTGATAAACTTTCAGTTTGGTGTACCACATTCTCCAATAGTTTCCCACCAAAAGGATACATAGCAAGTCACTTTTTGAGAACTTTTGTGCTCAAAAAAAGTCTTTATTTTACTCTTATATTTACTTAACACTTTTCCTGGCTATAGTGTTATGATTGAAAATAATTTTTTATCTGAATTTTGAAGACATCCTTGTATTGTCTCCTAGATTCCCGTGTTGTGATTGAAAATTTCAATGCCATTCTCATTCTTACATGTTTGTTTGTAATCTACTTGCTTTTTTTCCTCTCTGGAAGCTTTTAGGAGCCTTTTAAAAATTTTCATAAAATTTTACAATGTATGCCTTTCCTTTTTATTGTGGGCTCTTTTATCATGGAGACTCTCACTTTTAAATTCTGGGATGTTTTGTATTGTTTTTTCTTTGAGAATTTCCTTTTATTTCTTTTTTTTTTTTTCCTTGAGACAGGGTCTCACTCTGTTGCCCAGGCTGGAGTGCAGTGGTGTGATTATAGCTCAATCTCCCGGGCTCAAGCAATCCTCCCACCTCAGCCTCCTGAGTAGCTGGAATCACAGCTGTGCACCACCACACCTGGGTAATTTTTTTTTTTTTTTTTGTAGAGATGGGGCTTCTACATGTTGGCCAGGCTGGTCTTGAACTCCTGGGCTCAAGTGATCCTCTTGCCTCAGCCTCCCAAAGTGCTGGGATTACATGTGCGAGCCACCATGACTCCATGACTGGACCCATTTCTTATTCATTTTTTTTTTTTTTTGAGATGGAGTCTGGCTCTGTCGCCTAGGCTGGAGTGCAATGGTGCGATCTCGGCTCACTGCAACCTCCGCCTCCTGGGCTCAAGCAATTCTGCCTCAGCCTCCTAAGTACCTGGGATTACAGGCGTCTGCTACTACGCCAGGCCAATTTTTGTATTTTTAGTAGATGGGGTTTCACCATGTTAGTCAGGCTGGTCTCGAACTCCTAACCTCAGGTGATCCACTGGCCTCGGCCTCCCTAAGTGCTGGGATTACAGGCGTGAGCCACCATGTCTGGCCCCATTTCTTGTTCTTTTCTCTAAATGCCTAAAAGTTGGATGTAATATTTTTTGGATATATATTCTGATTTTCTTTTTTCTTTCTTTTTTTTTAAATAGAATTGCTTTATTAATCTTAGAAATCAGTAATTCCAAGGGGTATCTTAACCCTGGCTCATGTTGTCAGCAGTACATTGACTTATCTCTTCTCTCTGGGAAACTAGTGATGAATGCTGCTTCTTCTCCACAGACCTTCCAAAAAGAAAAGAGCAACTTTGGTAGATGATTTTGTTGTATCTCCCATTTTCTGTCTCTCTGTGTTCTTGTTTTAGTTTTTGATAGAGCTCCTCAACTTTATCTTCCAATCTTTCAGTTGAATTTTTAATTTTTGCTGTCATGCTTTAATCTCCAAGAGTTTGTGTGTGTGTGTGTGTGTGTGTGTTTTTCTTTTTGATAGGGTCTGGGTCTGTCACCCAGATAGGAGTTCAGTGGCACCATCACAGCTCTTTGCAGCTTCAAGCTCTTGGGCTTAAATGATCCACCCACCTCAGCCTCCCAGAGTAGCTGGGACTACAGGTGTGTGCCACCATGCCTGGCTGATTTATTGTTGCTATTTTTTTTAAGAGATGGATCTTTCTATGTTGCCCAGGCTGGTCTTTAACTCCTGGGCTCAAGCAATCTTCCCGCTTTGGCCTCACACGTGCGGGGATTACAGAGGTAAAACACCACACCCAGTCAGTTTTTCGTTGTTTTTGTTGTTGCTCTCTGATTATCTTCTTTTTACACTATGCTCTTCTTGTTTCATGATATTAATTATTATCTTCGAAGTTTTCCTTTAGTCCCTGCTTGGTCTATGTTTGCTCTGAGTTTGTTTTGCTCTTTCTGGTGGATTGTTTTGGCTTCTGACTTTCCACAGGATGCTTTAGCTTCCTCAATTCCATGGTCAGTTGCCATGTGTTTGATTACTTTTCTCTTCCAAAATGTGGTTGACATCCTTGTTTACTGTTGTCTTTTCTTCTGTTGTCCTTGTGGGCTTAAGTCTCCCTTTTTCTTTTCTTTTCTTTTTTTTTTTTTGGTTAATTTGTTTACTGTTACTCACTGAGGTTTTGGAAAGGAACAAATATAAACACATATGCTCAGTACATTATGTTTCAAAATGACTTTTATTTGATGTGTGATGAACTTAGATCTAAGGGAGTGAGGTGAATTGCCCGAGCACCAAACTCTAGTGCGTGGCAAAGCTAAGCTAGTACTTAGTGCTTCTGATTTCAAGTTCAGGGTTATTATTATCAATTTTTGCTTTCCCACTCCTCCCTTTCTACTACTGGCACTTATAACTATAAGGTAGTCTTCCTATGTATTATTTATTTGCTCATTTCCCTACCCCATGTTCCATGCTATATATTATATAGTACTGAGACAGTGCCTGACACAGAGTAAGCACTCAGAACTTAATGACTGAATGAATGAATGAAAAGGTAAGTGACCTGTACCTTACATTTCCCCTCACTTAGGATTTTGCTTTTGAGAAAAACAACTTCTCCACGCGATGGCTGGTGGAAGGCGTACAGACATTTTTTCTTGCGGTTTTGGAAGATTATGCCTAATCTTCTTAATTGAAAAGCAGAAATTGAAATAATTGAAAAAAACGTTTTGAACAGTTTCTCAAAAAGTTTCATAAACCTAAGGGTGATTAACAGTATGAAATTAAATATATACACCTATTATATACCCACAAAAATAAGAAAAAAAGAATATAAGATTTGAAGACAGAGGTGGGTTTTAGTACTTGGGTTCAAATCCCAGTTTCCTCACTTACAATTTTGTGCAAGCTTTTCCTCCTTTTCAAGTATAGGAAGGTAAAGTATCTGATTTGTAAAGCCCTAGATCAGTGCATTCTTTCTATTTCTGTCTTTTCCCCTCTCATAATTATTCTCCCCTTTTGGAGTTCTGTGGTATCTGTTTTTAAAGAAAGGAGGTGGCTGGGCATGTTGGCTCACACCTGTGATCCCAACACTTTGGGAGGCCAGGGTGAACAGGATCACTTGAGGTCAGGAATTTGAGACCAGCCTGGCCAACATGTTGAAACCCTGTCTCTATTAAAACTACAAAATTAGCTGGGTGTGGTGGTGCATGCCCGTAATCCCAGCTACTTGGGAGGCTGAGGCTTGAAAATCCCTCGAACCTGGGAGACAGAGGTTATAGTGAGCTGAGATCAGGCCACTCCACTCCAGCCTGGGCAACAGAGTGAAGACTCCATCTCAAAAAAAAAAAAAAAAAAAAAAAAAAAAAAAGGTCAGGTGCGGTGGCCCACGCCCGCAATCCTAGCACTTTGGGAAGTTGAGGCCAGCAGACCACTTGAGGTCAGGAGTTCAAAACCAGCCTGGCCAACATGGTGAAAACCCTGTCTCTATTAAAAATACAAAAAAATTAGCTGGGCATGGTGGTGGGTGCCTGTAATCCCAGCTACTGGGGAGGCTGAGGCAGGAGGATCGCTTGAGCCAGGGAAGTAGAGGTTAGAGTGAGCTGAGACTGAGCCACAGCACTCTTGCCTGGGCCACAGGCAAAAAAAAAGAAAAAAAAAGAAAGCGAGGAGGCTTTTCTTTGTTTGTCTGAATGGGTAAGTGCTAATTACATTTTGCAGAACTTGTGTGAGTCTACTTCTCCAAAGTTTAGAAAGATCATAATTGTCTTGGTGTTTTCCCCTAACCTTCAGAGTATGCTGACTATAACGCTTAATGGTGCTTTCATTTTTATTCATACTAGAAAAATTCAGACCTTTAGTGTTTTTGAATAAAGACCATGGGAAGATGGTATAGGAAGTAATTACATTTTACTTTTAGCCCTTGTTTCCAACTGGTCCATTTCTTCTTGATAACTTAATAAAGCTAAGAATAAAGTTCTTTCAGTTTATTGAATAACTATTTTTTCTTTTAAGAGTCAAAGTCTCACTCCATCACCCAGGCTGGAGGGCAGTGGCGCATTCACAGCTCACTGCAACTTTGAACTCCTGGGCTCAAGCCATCCTCCTGCCTCAGCCCCACAAAATACTGGGATTAAAGGCGTGAACCACCATGCTCGGCCTAAAAAACTATTTTTTCTGTCCTACAGAAATTATCATTGTTAGTTGAGGTTTTGTTCTGGGAAATACCAGACTATGGTAGAGCTCCCAAAAAGTTTCTCAAAGTTTCGTAAACCTAAGAATCTGTTCCATTGGGTTGCTTTTGGCCTTCAAATGTTTGAATTTATACAGAGCTATCTAAAGCAGAGAAGTAGGTGACTTAATTTTCCTTCTGCTATTGCAGAAGGATACACATGGAGGCAGTACAGTCTAATGGAGTCTGAGATTTGGAGTCAGCCTGGCATTCACCACCAGGATCTGTTGTGGATTAGCTGTATGATTATGTCCACTGATGCAAGCTGTTAAATCTATACCTCTGTTTTTGCCTATATAAAGCAATGTTTTGTGAATTAATAAAAGAATATTGTACATTTGGAAGGGCTAAATTAATTTTATATTAGTAAATATTAATAAATCACTTCTGAGTGGCAGACGCTTGCTATATATCTCCATCCAGATGTCTTAGAGGTACCCAAACACAAAAAGTTCAATGTAAAGCTTGTTATTTTCCATTTTAGATCTGCTCCTCTCCCTACAGTCTTTTTTTTTTTTTTTTTTTTTTTTTTTGAGATGCAGTCTCGCTTATCACCCAGGCTGGAGTGCAGTGGCACGATCTCAGCTCACCGCAACCTCTGTCTCCGGGATTCAAGCCATTCTCTTGCCTCAGCCTCCAGAGTAGTTGGGATTACAGGTATCTACCACCACACCCAGCTAATTTTTGTATTTTTAGTAGAGATGGGATTTCACCATGTTGACCAGGCTGGTTTCTAACTCCTGACCTCAAGTAATTTGTCCACCTTGGCCTCTCAAAGTGCTGGGATTACAGGTGTGAGCCACCGCACCCGGCCCCTACAGTCTTTAAAAGGAATAATTCATCCTTCATGCAGTTGCCTTAGTCAGAAGCCAGAGACTTAGCCTAGATGCCGACATCCTCTCTACCCATGACATCCAGTCAGCAGTAAACTGTGTTGATTCTACTTCCTACATATGTTCAAACTGTGTCCCCTTCACTTCATTCTTAATTCCGGCTCTCATCATCTTTTGCCTGGACTATTACAGTTGCCTCCTAATTAGTGTTTCTGCCCCCTCCTGTGTATCACACACATTAGTGACAGAATGGTCGTGGCATTCCCATGCTTCCAGGTGCTGCAGTTCCTCAGGAGGCATCAAGTGCTCTATTGCATGTGCCTGCGACTTCTATGACCTCTTCTTTCACTGCATCTCCATGTGCCCTCTGTGAGCCAGCCACATCCCGTGTGTTTGAAGTTCCTCTCCTTTTTGCCTGTAATGTCCTTTCTATCTCCTTGGCTGTCTACCAAATTCCTACCTTTTTTTTTTTTTTTTCTAAGATGGAGTCTCGCTCTGTTGCCCAGGCTGGAGGGCAGTGGCACGATCTTGGCTCACTGCAAACTCCACTTCCTGGATTCAAGCAATTCTGTCTCAGTCTCCCGAGTAGCTGGAATTACAGGCACCTGCCACCACACCCGGCTAATTGTTGTATTTTTAGTAGAGACAGGGTTTCGCCATATTGGTCAGGCTGGTCTCGAACTCCTGACCTCAGGTGATTCGCTCGCCTTGGTCTCTCAAAGTGCTGGGATTACAGGTGTGAGCCAACAAGGCCGGCCTCAAATTCCTACTTTTTAAGGAGCTGCCTTTGCCATCTTGTCAGTAAAGTCATTCTTGATCCCCTTTCACTCACTCTATACTGTCTCTTGCCAGTCCGCCTCAAGAGCTTCTTCTCCTTCTCCTTCTTCTTTTTTTGAGACAGAGTCTCACTCTGTTGCCCAGGCTGGAGTGAGATGTCATGATCTCAGCTCACTGCAAACTCTGCCTTCTGGGTTCAAGCGATTCTCATGCCTCAGCCTCTCAAGTAGCTGGGATTACAGGTGTGTGCCACCATGCTTGGCTAATTTTTGTATTTTTAGTAGAGATGGGATTTCACCATGTTGGCCAGGCTGGTCTCGAAATCCTGGCCTCACATGATCCATTTTATTAAACTCAGGCTCCCAAAGTGCGGGATTACAGGCATGAGCCACTGCACCCAGCCAAAGACTCTTCTTTTCTACTTCCATAGCACCTTCTATTCAACTCTACCTGGAGACTGTACATGTCTGCATTTAAGAGCCCAGACTCTGGAGTTAGCAAATGTGGGTTTGAATCTATCACTTATTAACTATGTAAATTTTTTTTCTTTTTTTTTAGAGTCTCACTCTGTTGCTCAGGCTGGAATGCAGTGGTGCAGTCTTGGCTCACTGCAACCTCCACCTCCCCGGTTCAAGCTATTCTCTTGCCTCAGCCTCCCAAGTAGCTGGGATTACAGGCACCTGCCAACATGCCCAGCTAATTTTTGTATTTTTAGTAGAGACCAGGTTTCGCCATCTTGGCCAGGCTGGTCTTGAACCCCTGACTTAGTGATCTACCCACCTTGGCCTCCCAAAGTGCTGGGATTACAGGCATGAGCCGCCATGCCCAGCCATACATTTTTTTCTTAAAAAAAAATTTTTTTTTTACTGCTCACCATCCCCCATTATATGAATGACCTCTTTAGGCCTCAATTTCCTGTTATATAAATGGAAATAATATTTGACACATGGTAAGCACTTAATATAGTAATAATAATAAGCATTTTTATTATTGTATTATTTAACTTTATTTTAATTGGCAATTTGTATGTATGGCTTCCTCTGCTGTCCATGCACATCTGAGGTCAGAACTTTGTTAACTAATTATTTAACAACATTAACTAAGTCCTTACTATGATGTGCATATGTAATACATATGTGCACTTACATGACCCTCTCAATGTTCTATCTGGGTCTAAGTTTGCTTGACTCCTAAATTGTTGCTATTTTACTATACAGCCTTCTGGCCGGGCGCGGTGGCTCAAGCCTGTAATCCCAGCACTTTGGGAGGCCGAGACGGGCGGATCACGAGGTCAGGAGATCGAGACCATCCTGGCTAACACCGTGAAACCCCGTCTCTACTAAAAATACAAAAAAAAAAACTAGCCGGGCGAGGTGGCGGGCGCCTGTAGTCCCAGCTACTCCGGAGGCTGAGGCAGGAGAATGGCCTAAACCCGGGAGGCGGAGCTTGCAGTGAGCTGAGATCCGGCCACTGCACTCCAGCCCGGGCTACAGAGCAAGACTCCGTCTCAAAAAAAAAAAAAAGGGGCCGGGCGCGGTGGGTCAAGCCTGTAAGCCCAGCACTTTGGGAGGCCGAGACGGGCGGATCACGAGGTCAGGAAATCGAGACCATCCTGGCAAACACGGTGAAACCCCGTCTCTATTAAATACAAAAAACTAGCCGGGCGAGGTGGCGGGCGCCTGTAGTCCCAGCTACTTGGGAGGCTGAGGCCGGAGAATGGCGTGAACCCGGGAGGCGGAGCTTGCAGTGAGCTGAGATCCGGCCACTGCACTCCAGCCTGGGTGACAGAGCGAGACTCCGTCTCAAAACAAAAAAAACCAAAAAAACCCAAAAAAACCAAAAAAAAAGAAAAAAAAAAAAAAAAAAAAAAACTATACAGCCTTCTGGTTTTAATATTAACCTCTTGTTTTCTTTTTTCCTTTTCCTTTTTTTTTTTTTTTTTTTTTTTGAGACAGAGTCTCACTCCCATCATCCAGGCTGGAATGCAGTAGCATGATCTCGGCTCACTGTCACCTCTGCTTCCCTGTTCAAGCAATTCTCCTGCCTCATCTGGGTTTACAGGCATGTGCCACCACATCTGGCTAATTTTTTTTTTTTTATGTTTAGTAGAGATGAGGTTTCACCATGTTGGCCAGGCTGGTCTTGAACTCCTGACCTCAGCTGATCCACACCCCCCTTGGCTTCCCAAAGTGCTGAGATTACATGCATGAGCCATTGTGCCCAGTCAGTATTAACCTCTTTAGAGTCTTCTTACAATTCTGTGGTTCCATAAAAGTTTACCAACAATAGTTTCATGCTTATACAAGGCAATTATTTCTTTTTCTTTTTCTTTTTTTGAGACGGAGTCTCGCTCTGTTGCCCAGGCTAGAGTGCAGTGGCGCGATCTTGGCTCACTGCAAGCTCTGCCTCCTGGGCCCAAGCCATTCTCCTGCCTCAGCCTCCCGAGTAGCTGGGACTACAGGCGCCCGCCACCTCGCCCGGCTAATTGTTTTGTATTTTTAGTAGAGACGGCGTTTGACCATGTTAGCCAGGATGGTCTCTATTTCCTGACCTTATGATCCACCACGCCCAGCTAATTTTTTTGTATTTTCAGTAGAGACGGGGTTTCACCATGTTAGCCAGGATGGTCTCGATCTCCTGACCATGTGATCCACCCGCCTCAGCCTCCCAAAGTGCTGGGATTACAGGCGTGAGCCACCGCGCCCGTCCACAAGGCAATTATTTCTAAACATTACTTTATTGCTTAACATAATGTAGAAACAGGATCAATCCAGTTAGAATTCAGGGACCTAACCATTGAGTTGGTTACAGGACTGTCTACAATATGTTAGCGAGTAATCAGGATTTAACCATAGATTTGAATATGTTTGGCTTCATCTGCATGACCATCATGATCATGATTCTAAACAGTCAATCAAATATGTTAGTTCAATCAACTTGTCAATTTATTTTTAAAAATGCAACTAGTTAAGTGACTCGGGTAGCACAGGCGATTTATTTTCCCTGTGTGTGTGTGTGTGATTATTATGGATAATTTCATCTTCTTCTTCCTAGAAACTTTGTAGTTTTTATTAACTCAAATATTTGTATTCATATACTTTATTAGCCTTCGTCTTACTTAAATGAGTGATACACACTTAATTTGAAACACAGATAAGCAACATTTATCTGTCTCTTTTTTTTTTTTCAGACAGGGTCTTGCTCTGTCACCCAAGCTGGAGTACAGTGGTACAACCTTGACCTCCCGGGTCCTAAGTGATCCTCCCACCTCAGCCTCCCAACTAGCTGGAACTACAGGTGCACAACACTGCGCTTGGCTAATCTGTGTGTGTGCATGTGTGTAAAATTGTAGGCTGGTCTTGAACTCCTGGGCTCAATGATCCTCCTGCCTTGGTCTCCAAAAGTGCTGATTACAGGTGAGTCACAGTGCCTGGCCATCTCTGTCTCTTAAAATGTTATAATTTCTTTTTTTTTTTTAACTTGTATTTATTTATTTGTTTTAGAGATGGGGGGTGGTCTCACTTATGCTGCCCAGGCTGGTCTTGAACTCCTGAGCTCAAGTGATCCTCTGGCCTTAGCCTCCCAGAATGCTAGGATTACAGGTGTGAGCCACTATGCCTGGCCTGTTATAATTTCTAGTTTC